>NC_140999.1:73601121-74201121 GCF_052327205.1 Somniosus microcephalus | reverse complement strand
TGTGAAGGTCGGTGTGTGACGATTGGTGAGTGATGGTGCAGTGTGTGACGATTGGTGTGCGACGGTCGGTGTGTGATGGTCGGTGTGTGACAGTCGATGTGTGATGATCGGTGTGTGATGATCGGTGCGTGACGATTGGTGTGTGATGTTTGGTGTGTGACGATCGGTGTGTGATGATCGGTGTATGACGGTCGGTGATGGACAGTCGTTGTGTGACGCTCGGTGTGTGACAATCAGTGTGTGATGGTCAGTATGTGACGGTCGGTGTGTGGCGGTTGGTGTGTGCTGGTTGGAGTATGTCGGTCGGTGTGTGACGGTCGATGTGTGCTGGTAGGTGTGTGCTGATTCGGTGTGTGATGATCTGTGTGTGATGGTCGGTATGTGATGATCGGTGTGCGACAGTCGGTGTGTGACGATCAGTGTGTGACGGTCGGTGTGTGACGATCGGTGTGTGACGGTCGCTGTGTGAAAGTCAGTGTGTGATGTCGGTGTGTGATGGTCGGTGTGTGACGGTCAGTGTGTGGCGGTCGGTGTGTGGTGGTCGATGTGTGATGGTCAGTGTGCGTCGGTCGGTGTGTGACGATCGGTGTGTGACAGTCAGTGTGTAGCGGACAGTGTGTGGTGGTCGGTGTGTGGCAGTCAGTGTGTGGCGGTCGGTGTGTGACAGTCGGTGTGTGGTGGTCGGTGTGTGAAGGTCGGTGTGAGAAATTCAGTGTGTGACGATCGGTGTGTGACAGTCAGTGTGTGGCGGACAGTGTGTGGCGGTCGGTGTGTGGCGGTCGGTGTGTGGCGGTCGGTGTGTGACGGTCGGTGTGTGGCGGTCGGTGTGTGACAGTCGGTGTGTGAAAATCAGTGTGTGATGTCGGTGTGTGATGATCGGTGTGTTACGGTCAGTGTGTGGCGGTCGGCGTGTGGTGGTCAGTGTGTGACGGTCGCTGTGTGTCGGCCGGTGTGTGGCGGTCGGTGTGTGGCGGTCGGTGTGTGACGATAGGTGTGTGAGAGTCAGTGTGTGGCGGTCGGAGTGTGACGGTCGGTGTGTCACGGTCGGTGCGTGACGGTCAGGGTGTGACGGTCGGTGTGTGACGGTCGGTGTGTGAAGGTCGGTGTCTGACGGTCGGTGTCTGACATTCGGTGTGTGATGGTCGGTGTGTGGCGGTCGGTGTGTGGCGGTCGGTGTGTGACGGTCGGTGTGTGGCGGTCGGTATGTGTCGGTCGGTGTGTGGCGGTCAGTTTGTGATGGTCGGTGTGTGACGGTCGGTGTGTGTCGGTCGGTGTGTCACGGTCTGTGTGTGACGGTCGGTGTGGACGGTCGGTGCGTGATGATCGGTGTTTGGCTGTCGGTGTGTGGCGGTCGGTGTGAGACGGTAGGTGTGTGACGGTCGGTGTGTGACGGTCGGTGTGTGACGCTCTGTGTGTGACGATCGGTGTTTGGCGGTCGGTGTGTGAAGATCGGTGTGTGACGATCGGTGAGTGATGATCTGTTTATGACGGTCGGTATGTGACGATCGGTATGTGGTGGTCGGTGTGTGTCGGTCGGCGAGTGGTGGTCGGCTTGTGATGCTCGGTGTGTGACGATCGGTGTGTCACGGTCGGTGTCTGACGGTCGGTGTCTGACGGTCGGTGTGTGGCGGTCGGTGTGTGGCGGTCGGTGTGTGGTGGTCGGTGTGTGATGGTCGGTGTGTGACGGTCGGTGTGTGTCGGTCGGTGTGTGACACTCGGTGTGTGACGGTCGGTGTGTGTCGGTCGGTGTGTGACGGTCGGTGTGTGTCGGTCGGTGTGTGACGGTCGGTGTGTGACGGTCGGTGTGGATGGTCGGTGTGTGACAATCGGTGTTTGGCGGTCGGTGTATGAAGATCGGTGTGTGACGATCGGTGAGTGATGATCTGTGTATGACGGTCGGTATGTGACGATCGGTATGTGGTGGTCGGTGTGTGTCGGTCGGTGTCTGGCGGTCGGCTTGTGATGCTCGGTGTGTGACGATCGCTGTGTTACGGTCAGTGTCTGACGGTCGGTGTGTGATGGTCGATGTGTGACAATCGGTGTGTGAAGGTCGGTGTATGACGATTGGTGAGTGATGGTGCAGTGTGTGACGATTGGTGTGCGATGGTCGGAGTGTGACGGTCGTTGTGTGACAGTCGATGTGTGCTGGTAGGTGTGTGCCGATTCGGTGTGTGATGATCGGTGTGTGATGATCTGTGTGTGATGGTCGGTATGTGATGATCGGTGTGCGACAGTCGGTGTGTGACGATCAGTGTGTGACGGTCGGTGTGTGATGATCGGTGTGTGACGGTCGGTGTGTGAAAGTCAGTGTGTGATGTCGGTGTGTGATGATAGGTGTGTGACGGTCAGTGTGTGGTGGTCGGTGTGTGGTGGTCGGTGTGTGATGGTCAGTGTGTGTCGGTCGGGGTGTGACGGTCGGTGTGTGGCGGTCGGTGTGTGACGATCGGTGTGCGACGGTCGGTGTGTGATGGTCGGTGTGTGAAGATCAGTGTATGACGATCGGTGAGTGACGATCTGTGTATGACGGTCGGTATGTCACGATCGGTGTGTGGTGGTCGGTGTGTGGCGGTCGGCTTGTGATGCTTGGTGTGTGACAATCGGTGTGTCACGGTCGGTGTGTGACGGTCGGTGTGTGACGGTCGATGTGTGACAATCGGTGTGTGAAGGTCGGTGTGTGACGATTGGTGAGTGATGGTGCAGTGTGTGACGATTGGTGTGCGACGGTCGGTGTGTGACGGTCGGTGTGCGACAGTCGATGTGTGATGATCGGTGTGTGATGATCGGTGCGTGACGATTGGTGTGTGATGGTTGGTGTGTGACGATCGGTGTGTGATGATCGGTGTATGACGGTCGGTGATGGACGGTCGTTGTGTGACGCTCGGTGTGTGACAATCAGTGTGTGACAGTCGGTGTGTGGCGGTTGGTGTGTGCTGGTTGGAGTATGTCGGTCGGTGTGTGACGGTCGATGTGTGCTGGTAGGTGTGTGCCGATTCGGTGTGTGACGATCTGTGTGTGATGGTCGGTATGTGATGATTGGTGTGCGACAGTCGGTGTGTGACGATCAGTGTGTGACGGTCGGTGTGTGACGATCGGTGTGTGACGGTCGCTGTGTGAAAGTCAGTGTGTGATGTCGGTGTGTGATGATCGGTGTGTGACGGTCAGTGTGTGGCGGTCGGTGTGTGATGGTCGATGTGTGACGGTCAGTGTGCGTCGGTCGGTGTGTGATGGTCGGTGTGTGGCGGTCTGTGTGTGATGATCGGTGTGTGACAGTCAATGTGTGGCGGACAGTGTGTGGTGGTCGGTGTGTGGCGGTCGGTGTGTGGTGGTCGGTGTGTGATGGTCGGTGTGTGGTGGTCGGTGTGTGACGGTCGGTGTGAGAAATTCAGTGTGTGACGATCGGTGTGTGACAGTCAGTGTATGGCGGAAGGTGAGTGGCGGACAGTGTGTGGCGGTCGGTGTGTGACAGTCAGTGTGTGGCGGACAGTGTGTGGCGGTCAGTGTGTGGCGGTCAGTGTGTGGCGGTCGGTGTGTGGCTGTCGGTGTGTGACGATCGGTGTGTGAGAGTCAGTGTGTGGCGGTCAGAGAGTGACGGTCGGTGTGTCACGGTCGGTGTGTGATGGTCAGTGTGTGACGGTCAGTGTGTGACGGTCGGTGTGTGAAGGTCGGTGTGTGATGGTCGGTATGTGACGTTCGGTGTGTAATGGTCGGCATGTGGCGGTCGGTGTGTGGCGGTCGGTGTGTGGCGGTCGGTGTGTGTCGGTCGGTGTGTGGCGGTCGGTGTGTGATGGTCGGTGTGTGTCGGTCGGTGTGTGACGGTCGGTGTGTGACGGTCGGTGTGTGACGATCGGTGTTTGGCTGTCGGTGTGTGACGGTCGGTGTGTGGCGGTCGGTGTGAGACGGTAGGTGTGTGACGGTCGGTGTGTGACGGTCGGTGTGTGACGTTCTGTGTGTGACGATCGGTGTTTGGCGGTCGGTGTGTGAAGATCGGTGTGTGACGATCGGTGAGTGATGATCTTTGTATGATGGTCGGTATGTGACGATCGGTATGTGGTGGTCGGTGTGTGTCGGTCGGCGTGTGGCGGTCGGCTTGTGATGCTCGGTGTGTGACGATCGGTGTGTCACGGTCGGTGTCTGACGGTCGGTGTCTGACGGTCGGTGTGTGACGGTCGGTGTGTGGCGGTCGGTGTGTGTCGGTCGGTGTGTGGCGGTCGGTGTGTGGCGGTCGGTGTGTGATGGTCGGTGTGTGAAGGTCGGTGAGTGTCGGTCGGTGTGTGACGGTCGGTGTGTGGCGGTCGGTGTGTGTCGGTCGGTGTGTGGCGGTCGGTGTGCGATGGTCGGTGTGTGACGGTCGGCGTGTCGGTCGGTGTGTGACGGTCGGTGTGTGATGGTCGGTGTGTGACGGTCGGTGTGGACGGTCGGTGTGTGATGATCGGTGTGTGAAGATCGGTGTGTGACGATCGGTGTGTGACGATCTGTGTATGGCGGTCGGTATGTGACAATCGGTGTGTGACGGTCGGTGTGTGATGCTCGGTGTGTGAGGATCGGTGTGTCACGGTCGGTGTGTGAAAGTCGATCTGTGAAAATCAGTGTGTGACGGTCGGTGTGTGACAATCGGTGTGTGAAGGTCGGTGTGTGACGACTGGTGAGTGATGGTGCAGTGTGTGACGATTGGTGTGCGACGTTCGGTGTGTGACGGTCGGTGTGCGACAGTCGATGTGTGACGATCGGTGTGTCATGGTCGGTGTGTGTCGGTGGGTGTGTGACGGTCGGTGTGTGTCGGTCGGTGTGTGACGGTCGGTGTGTGACGGTCGGTGTGGACGGTCGGTGTGTGACGATCGGTGTTTGGCTGTCGGTGTGTGACGGTCGGTGTGTGACGATCAGTGTGTCACGGTCGGTGTGTGATGGTCGGTGTGTGAAGATCGGTGTGTGACGATCGGTGTGTGACGATCTGTGTATGATGGTCGGTATGTGACAATCGGTGTGTGACGGTCGGTGTGTGATGCTCGGTGTGTGAGGATCGGTGTGTCACAGTCAGTGTGTGAAGGTCGATGTGTGAAAATCAGTGTGTGACGGTCGGTATGTGACGATCGGTGTGCGACGGTCAATGTGTGATGGTCGGTATGTGATGATCGGTGTGTGACGATCGGTGAGTGACGATCTGTGTATGACGGTCGGTATGTGACGATCGGTGTGTGGTAGTCGGTGTGTGTCGGTCGGTGTGTGGCGGTCGGCTTGTGATGCTCGGTGAGTGACGATCGGTGTGTCACGGTCGGTGTGTGACGGTCGGTGTGTGATGGTTCAGTGTGTGACGATTGGTGTGCGACGTTCGGTGTGTGGCAGTCGGTGTGCGACAGTCGGTGTGTGATGATCGGTGCGTGACGATTGGTGTGTGACAGTTGGTGTGTGACGATCGGTGTGTGATGATCGGTGTATGACAGTCGGTGATGGACGGTCGTTGTGTGATGCTCGGTGTGTGACAATCAGTGTGTGACGGTCAGTGTGTGACTGTCGGTGTGTGACGGTCGATGTGTGCTGGTAGGTGTGTGCCGATTCGGTGTGTGATGGTCGGTGTGTGACGATCTGTGTGTGATGGTCGGTATGTGATGATCGCTGTGCGACAGTCGGTGTGTGATGATCAGTGTGTGACGGTCGGTGTGTGACGATCGGTGTGTGACGGTCGGTGTGTGAAAGTCAGTGTGTGATGTCGGTGTGTGATGATCGGTGTGTGACGGTCAGTGTGTGGTGGACGGTGTGTGGTGGTCGATGTGTGACGGTCGGTGTGTGTCGGTCGGTGTTTGATGGTCGGTGTGTGGATGTCGGTGTGTGACGATCCGTGTGTGGCGGACAGTGTGTGGTGGTCGGTGTGTGGCGGTCGGTGTGTGGCGGTCGGTGTGAGATGGTCGGTGTGTGGCGGTCGGTGTGTGACGATCAGTGTGTGAGACTCAGTGTGTGGCGGACAGTGTGTGGCGGTCGGTGTGTGGTGGTCGGATTGTGGCTGTCGGTGTGTGGCGGTCAGTGTTTGACAGTCGGTGTATGACGGTCGGTGTGTGCCGTTCGATGTGTGACGGTCAGTGTGTTACGGTCGGTGTGTGACGGTCGTTGTGTGATGGTCGGTGTGTGGCGGTCGGTGTGTTTCGGTCGGTGTGTGGCGGTCGGTCTGTGATGGTCGGTGTGTGTCAGTCGGTGTGTGATGGTCGGTGTGTCACGGTCAGTGTGTGACGGTCGGTGTGTGACGGTCGGTGTGTGACGGTCGGTGTGTGACGTTCGGTGTGTGACGTTCGGTGTGTGACGTTCGGTGTGTGATGGCCGGTGTGTGGCGGTCGGTGTGTGATGGTCGGTGTGTGACGGTCGGTGTGTGGCGGTCAGTGTATGTCGGTCGGTGTGTGACGGTCGGTGTGGACGGTCGGTGTGTGACGATCAGTGTTTGGTGGTCGGTGTGTGATGGTCGGTGTGTGGTGGTCGGTGTGAGATGGTAGGCGTGTGACGGTCGGTGTGTGACGGTCGGTGTGTGACGTTCTGTGTGTGACGGTCGGTGTGTGACGTTCTGTGTGTGACGGTCGGTGCTTGGCGGTCGGTGTGTGACGATCGGTGTTTGGCGGTCGGTGTGTGAAGATCGGTGTGTGACGATCCGTATGTGACGATCGGTATGTGGTGGTCGGTGTGTGACGTTCTGTGTGTGACGGTCGGTGCTTGGCGGTCGGTGTGTGACGATCGGTGTTTGGCGGTCGGTGAGTGATGATCTGTGTATGACAGTCCGTATGTGACGATCGGTATGTGGTGGTCGGTGTGTGTCGGTCGGCGTGTGGCGGTCGGCTTGTGATGCTCGGTGTGTGACAATCGGTGTGTGACGGTCGGTGTCTGACGGTCGGTGTGTGATGGTCGATGTGTGACAATCGGTGTGTGAAGGTTGGTGTGTGACGATTGGTGAGTGATGGTGCAGTGTGTGACGATTGGTGTGCGATGGTCGGAGTGCGACGGTCGGTGTGTGACAGTCGATGTGTGATGATCGGTATGTGATGATCGGTGCGTGACGACTGGTGTGTGATGGTTGGTGTGTGACGATCGGTGTGTGACGATCGGTGAGTGACGATCTGTGTATGACGGTCGGTATGTGACGATCGGTGTGTGGCGGTCGGTGTGTGACGGTCGGTGTGTGACGGTCGATGTGTGACAATCGGTGTGTGAAGGTCGGTGTGTGATGATTGGTGAGTGATGGTGCAGTGTGTGATGATTGGTGTGCGACGGTCGGTGTGTGACGGTCGGTGTGCGACAGTCGATGTGTGATGATCGGTGTGTGATGATCGGTGCGTGACGATTGGTGTGTGATGGTTGGTGTGTGACGATCGGTGTGTGATGATCGGTGTATGACGGTCGGTGATGGACAGTCATTGTGTGACGCTCGGTGTGTGACAATCAGTGTGTGATGGTCAGTATGTGACAGTCGGTGTGTGGCGGTTGGTGTGTGCTAGTTGGAGTATGTCGGTCGGTGTGTGACGGTCGATGTGTGCTGGTAGGTGTGTGCCGATTCGGTGTGTGATGATCTGTGTGTGATGGTCGGTATGTGATGATCGGTGTGCGACAGTCGGTGTGTGACGATCAGTGTGTGACGGTCGGTGTGTGACGATCGGTGTGTGACAGTCGCTGTGTGAAAGTCAGTGTGTGATGTCGGTGTGTGATGATCGGTGTGTGACGGTCAGTGTGCGTCGGCCGGTGTGTGATGGTCAATGTGTGGCGGTCGGTGTGTGACGATCGGTGTGTGACAGTCAGTGTGTGGTGGACAGTGTGTGGTGGTCGGTGTGTGGCAGTCGGTGTGTGGCGGTCGGTGTGTGACGGTCGGTGTGTGCTGGTCGGTGTGTGACGGTCGGTGTGAGAAATTCAGTGTGTGACGATCGGTGTGTGACAGAAAGAGTGTGGCGGACAGTGTGTGGTGGTCAGTGTGTGGCGGTCGGTGTGTGACGGTTGGTGTGTGGCGGTCGATGTGTGACAGTCGGTGTGTGAAAATCGGTGTGTGATGATCGGTGTGTTACGGTCAGTGTGTGGTGGTCGGCATGTGGTGGTCAGTGTGTGACGGTCGGTGTGTGTCGGTCGGTGTGTGGCGGTCGGTGTGTGACGATCGGTGTGTGAGATTCAGTGTGTGGCGGACAGTGTGTGGTGGTCGGAGTGTGACGGTCGGTGTGTCACGGTCGGTGTGTGACGGTCGGTGTGTGACGGTCGGTGTGTGACGATCGGTGTGCGATGATCGGTGTATGATGGTTGGTGTGTGACGGGCAGTGTGTGACGCTCGGTGTGTGACAATCAGTGTGTGACCGTCAGTGTGTGACAGTCGGTGTGTGGTGGTCGGTGTGTGATGGTTGGTGTATGTCGGTCGGTGTGTGAAAGTCAGTGTGTGAACTCGGTGTGTGATGATAGGTGTGTGACGGTCAGTGTGTGGTGGTCGGGGTGTGGTGGTTGTTGTGTGATGGTCAGTGTGTGTCGGTTGGGGTGTGATGGTCGGTGTGTGGCGGTCGGTATGTGACGGTCGGTGTGAGAAAGTCAGTGTGTGATGTTGGTGTGTGATGATCGGTGTGTGACGGTCAGTGTGTGGCGGTCGGCGTGTGGCGGTCGGTGTGTGACGGTCGGTGTGTGTCGGTCGGTGTGTAATGGTTGGTGTGTGAGAGTCAGTGTGTGGCGGACAGTGTGTGGCGGTCGGTGTGTGGCGGTCGGAGTGTGGCGGTCGGTGTGTGGCGGTCGGTGTGTGGCGGTCGGTGTGTGGCGGTCGGTGTGTGGCGGTCCGTGTGTGACTGTTGGTGTGTGACGATCTGTGTATGACGGTCGGTATGTGACAATCGGTGTGTGACGGTCGGTGTGTGATGCTCGGTGTGTGAGGATCGGTGTGTCACAGTCGGTGTGTGAAGGTTGATGTGTGAAAATCAGTGTGTGACGGTCGGTGTGTGACGATCGGTGTGCGACGGTCAATGTGTGATGGTCGGTGTGTGAAGATCGGTGTGTGACGATCGGTGAGTGACGATCTGTGTATGACTGTCGGTATGTGACGATCGGTGTGTCACGGTCAGTGTGTGATGGTCGGTGTGTGATGGTGCAGTGTGTGACGATTGGTGTGCGACGTTCGGTGTGTGACGGTCGGTGTGCGACAGTCGATGTGTGATGATCGGTGTGTGATGATCGGTGCGTGATGATTGGTGTGTGACAGTTGGTGTGTGACGATCAGTGTGTGATGATCGGTGTATGACAGTCGGTGATGGACGGTCGTTGTGTGATGCTCGGTGTGTGACAATCAGTGTGTGACGGTCAGTGTGTGACAGTCGGTGTGTGATGGTCGATGTGTGCTGGTAGGTGTGTGCCGATTCGGTGTGTGATGGTCGGTGTGTGATGATCCATGTGTGATGGTCGGTATGTGATGATCGGTGTGCGACAGTCGGTGTGTGATGATCAGTGTGTGACGGTCGGTGTGTGACGATCGGTGTCTGACGGTCGGTGTGTGAAAGTCAGTGTGTGATGTCGGTGTGTGATGATCGGTGTGTGACGGTCAGTGTGTGGTGGACGGTGTGTGGTGGTCGATGTGTGACGGTCGGTGTGTGTCGGTCGGTGTTTGATGGTCAGTGTGTGGCTGTCGGTGTGTGACGATCGGTGTGTGGTGGAGAGTGTGTGGTGGTCGATGTGCAACGGTCGGTGTGTGTCGGTCGGTGTTTGATGTTCGAAGTGTGGCTGTTGGTGTGTGACGATCGGTGTGTGGCGGACAGTGTGTGGTGGTCGGTGTGTGGCGGTCGGTGTGTGGCGGTCGGTGTGTGATGGTCGGTGTATGGCGGTCGGTGTGCGACAGTCAGTGTGTGGCGGACAGTGTGTGGCGGTCAGTGTGTGGCAGTCGGTGTGTGATGGTCGGTGTGTGGCGGTCGGTGCGTGACAGTCGGTGTGGAAAAATCAGTGTGTGATGTCGGTGTGTGATGATCGGTGTGTGACGGTCAGTGTGTGGTGGTTGGCGTGTGGTGGTCGGTGTGTGACTGTCGGTGTGTGTCGGTCGGTGTGTGACGGTCGGTGTGTGGCGGTCGGTGTGTGACGATCAGTGTGTGAGAGTCAGTGTGTGGCGGACGGTGTGTGGCGGTCGGTGTGTGGCGGTCGGATTGTGGCTGTCGGTGTTTGACGGTCGGTGTATGACGGTCGGTGTGTGCCGTTCGGTGTGTGACAGTCGGTGTGTTACGGTCGGTGTGTGACGGTCGGTGTGTGACGGTCGGTGTGTGGCGGTCGGTGTGTGGCGGTCGGTCTGTGATGGTCGGTGTGTGTCAGTCGGTGTGTGATGGTCGGTGTGTCACGGTCGGTGTGTGATGGTCGGTGTGTCACGGTCGGTGTGTGACGGTCGGTGTGTGGAGGTCGGTGTGTGACGGTCGGTGTGTGACGTTCGGTGTGTGACGTTCGGTGTGTGACGGCCGGTGTGTGGCGGTCGGTGTGTGATGGTCGGTGTGTGGTGGTCAGTGTATGTCGGTCGGTGTGTGACGGTCGGTGTGGACGGTCGGTGTGTGACGATCAGTGTTTGGCGGTCGTTGTGTGATGGTCGGTGTGTGGCGGTCGGTGTGAGATGGTAGGCGTGTGACGGTCGGTGTGTGACATTCTGTGTGTGATGGTCGGTGTTTGGCGGTCGGTGTGTGACGATCGGTGTTTGGCGATCGGTGTGTGAAGATCGGTGTGTGACGATCGGTGAGTGATGATCTGTGTATGACGGTCGGTATGTGACGATCGGTATGTGGTGGTCGGTGTGTGTCGGTTGGCGTGTGGTGGTCGGCTTGTGTTGCTCGGTGTGTGACGATCGGTGTGTGACGGTCGGTGTCTGACGGTCGGTGTGTGATGGTCGATGTGTGACAATCGGTGTGTGAAGGTCGGTGTGTGACGATTGGTGAGTGATGGTGCAGTGTGTGACGATTAGTGTGCGATGGTCGGAGTGCGACGGTCGGTGTGTGATGATCGGTGTGTGATGATCGGTGCGTGACGATTGGTGTGTGATGGTTGGTGTGTGACGGTCGGTGTGTGATGATCGGTGTGTGATGGTCGGTGTGTGAAGATCGGTGTGTGACGATCGGTGAGTGACGATCTGTGTATGACGGTCCTTATGTGACGATCGGTGTGTGGCGGTCGGTGTGTGGCGGTCGGTGTGTGACGGTCGGTGTGTGACGGTCGATGTGTGACAATCGGTGTGTGAAGGTCGGTGTGTGACGATTGGTGAGTGATGGTGCAGTGTGTGACGATTGGTGTGCGACGGTCGGTGTGTGACGGTCGGTGTGCGACAGTCGATGTGTGATGATCGGTGTGTGATGATCGCTGCATGACGATTGGTGTGTGATGGTTGGTGTGTGACGATCGGTGTGTGATGATCGGTGTATGACGGTCGGTGATGGACAGTCGTTGTGTGACGCTCGGTGTGTGACAATCAGTGTGTGATGGTCAGTATGTGACAGTCGGTGTGTGGCGGTTGGTGTGTGCTGGTTGGAGTATGTCGGTCGGTGTGTGACGGTCAATGTGTGCTGGTAGGTGTGTGCTGATTCGGTGTGTGATGATCTGTGTGTGATGGTCGGTATGTGATGATCGGTGTGCGACGGTCGGTGTGTGACGATCAGTGTGTGACGGTCGGTGTGTGACGATCGGTGTGTGACGGTCGCTGTATGAAAGTCAGTGTGTGATGTCGGTGTGTGATGATCGGTGTGTGACGGTCAGTGTGCGTCGGTCGGTGTGTGACGGTCAATGTGTGGCGGTCGGTGTGTGACGATCGGTGTGTGACGGTCGGTGTGTGGTGGTCGGTGTGTGACGGTCGGTGTGAGAAATTCAGTGCGTGACGATCGGTGTGTGACAGAAAGAGTGTGGCGGACAGTGTGTGGCGGTCGGTGTGTGGCGGTCGGTGTGTGACGGTCGGTGTGTGGCGGTCGGTGTGTGGCGGTCGGTGTGTGACGATCGGTGTGTGAGGGTCAGTGTGTGGCGGACAGTGTGTGGCGGTCGGAGTGTGAAGGTCGGTGTGTCACGGTCGGTGTGTGACGGTCAGTGTGTGACGGTCGGTGTGTGACAATCAGTGTGTGATGGTCAGTATGTGACAGTCGGTGTGTGGCGGTTGGTGTGTGCTAGTTGGAGTATGTCAGTCGGTGTGTGACGGTCGATGTGTGCTGGTAGGTGTGTGCCGATTCAGTGTGTGATGATCTGTGTGTGATGGTCGGTATGTGATGATCGGTGTGCGACAGTCGGTGTGTGACGATCAGTGTGTGACGGTCGGTGTGTGACGATCGGTGTGTGACAGTCGCTGTGTGAAAGTCAGTGTGTGATGTCGGTGTGTGATGATCGGTGTGTGACGGTCAGTGTGCGTCGGTCGGTGTGTGACGGTCAATGTGTGGCGGTCGGTGTGTGACGATCGGTGTGTGACAGTCAGTGTGTGGTGGACAGTGTGTGGTGGTCGGTGTGTGGCAGTCGGTGTGTGGCGGTCGGTGTGTGACGGTCGGTGTGTGCTGGTCGGTGTGTGACGGTCGGTGTGAGAAATTCAGTGTGTGACGATCGGTGTGTGACAGAAAGAGTGTGGCGGACAGTGTGTGGTGGTCAGTGTGTGGCGGTCGGTGTGTGACGGTCGGTGTGTGGCGGTCGATGTGTGACAGTCGGTGTGTGAAAATCAGTGTGTGATGATCGGTGTGTTACGGTCAGTGTGTGGTGGTCGGCATGTGGTGGTCAGTGTGTGACGGTCGGTGTGTGTCGGTCGGTGTGTGACGGTCGGTGTGTGGCGGTCGGTGTGTGACGATCGGTGTGTGAGATTCAGTGTGTGGCGGACAGTGTGTGGTGGTCGGAGTGTGACGGTCGGTGTGTCACGGTCGGTGTGTGACGGTCAGTGTGTGACGGTCGGTGTGTGACGATCGGTGTGCGATGATCGGTGTATGATGGTTGGTGTGTGACGGGCAGTGTGTGACGCTCGGTGTGTGACAATCAGTGTGTGACCATCAGTGTGTGACAGTCGGTGTGTGGTGGTCGGTGTGTGATGGTTGGTGTATGTCGGTCGGTGTGTGAAAGTCAGTGTGTGAACTCGGTGTGTGATGATAGGTGTGTGATGGTCAGTGTGTGGTGGTCGGGGTGTGGTGGTCGTTGTGTGATGGTCAGTGTGTGTCGGTCGGGGTGTGATGGTCGGTGTGTGGCGGTCGGTATGTGACGGTCGGTGTGAGAAAGTCAGTGTGTGATGTTGGTGTGTGATGATCGGTGTGTGACGGTCAGTGTGTGGCGGTCGGCGTGTGGTGGTCGGTGTGTGACGGTCGGTGTGTGTCGGTCGGTGTGTGATGGTCGGTGTGTGAGAGTCAGTGTGTGGCGGACAGTGTGTGGCGGTCGGTGTGTGGCGGTCGGAGTGTGGCGGTCGGTGTGTGGCGGTCGGTGTGTGGCGGTCGGTGTGTGGCGGTCGGTGTGTGACTGTCGGTGTGTGACGATCTGTGTATGACGGTCGGTATGTGACAATCGGTGTGTGACGGTCGGTGTGTGATGCTCGGTGTGTGAGGATCGGTGTGTCACAGTCGGTGTGTGAAGGTTGATGTGTGAAAATCAGTGTGTGACGGTCGGTGTGTGACGATCGGTGTGCGACGGTCAATGTGTGATGGTCGGTGTGTGAAGATCGGTGTGTGACGATCGGTGAGTGACGATCTGTGTATGACTGTCGGTATGTGACGATCGGTGTGTGGTGGTCGGTGTGTGTCGGTCGGTGTGTGGCAGTCGGCTTGTGATGCTCGGTGAGTGACGATCGGTGTGTCACGGTCAGTGTGTGATGGTCGGTGTGTGATGGTGCAGTGTGTGACGATTGGTGTGCGACGTTCGGTGTGTGACGGTCGGTGTGCGACAGTCGATGTGTGATGATCGGTGTGTGATGATCGGTGCGTGATGATTGGTGTGTGACAGTTGGTGTGTGACGATCAGTGTGTGATGATCGGTGTATGACAGTCGGTGATGGACGGTCGTTGTGTGATGCTCGGTGTGTGACAATCAGTGTGTGACGGTCAGTGTGTGACAGTCGGTGTGTGATGGTCGATGTGTGCTGGTAGGTGTGTGCCGATTCGGTGTGTGATGGTCGGTGTGTGATGATCCATGTGTGATGGTCGGTATGTGATGATCGGTGTGCGACAGTCGGTGTGTGATGATCAGTGTGTGACGGTCGGTGTGTGACGATCGGTGTCTGACGGTCGGTGTGTGAAAGTCAGTGTGTGATGTCGGTGTGTGATGATCGGTGTGTGACGGTCAGTGTGTGGTGGACGGTGTGTGGTGGTCGATGTGTGACGGTCGGTGTGTGTCGGTCGGTGTTTGATGGTCAGTGTGTGGCTGTCGGTGTGTGACGATCGGTGTGTGGTGGAGAGTGTGTGGTGGTCGATGTGCAACGGTCGGTGTGTGTCGGTCGGTGTTTGATGTTCGAAGTGTGGCTGTTGGTGTGTGACGATCGGTGTGTGGCGGACAGTGTGTGGTGGTCGGTGTGTGGCGGTCGGTGTGTGGCGGTCGGTGTGTGATGGTCGGTGTATGGCGGTCGGTGTGCGACAGTCAGTGTGTGGCGGACAGTGTGTGGCGGTCAGTGTGTGGCAGTCGGTGTGTGATGGTCGGTGTGTGGCGGTCGGTGTGTGACAGTCGGTGTGGAAAAATCAGTGTGTGATGTCGGTGTGTGATGATCGGTGTGTGACGGTCAGTGTGTGGTGGTTGGCGTGTGGTGGTCGGTGTGTGACTGTCGGTGTGTGTCGGTCGGTGTGTGACGGTCGGTGTGTGGCGGTCGGTGTGTGACGATCAGTGTGTGAGAGTCAGTGTGTGGCGGACGGTGTGTGGCGGTCGGTGTGTGGCGGTCGGATTGTGGCTGTCGGTGTTTGACGGTCGGTGTATGACGGTCGGTGTGTGCCGTTCGGTGTGTGACAGTCGGTGTGTTACGGTCGGTGTGTGACGGTCGGTGTGTGACGGTCGGTGTGTGGCGGTCGGTGTGTTTTGGTCGGTGTGTGGCGGTCGGTCTGTGATGGTCGGTGTGTGTCAGTCGGTGTGTGATGGTCGGTGTGTCACGGTCGGTGTGTGATGGTCGGTGTGTCACGGTCGGTGTGTGACGGTCGGTGTGTGGAGGTCGGTGTGTGACGGTCGGTGTGTGATGTTCGGTGTGTGACGTTCGGTGTGTGACGGCCGGTGTGTGGCGGTCGGTGTGTGATGGTCGGTGTGTGGTGGTCAGTGTATGTCGGTCGGTGTGTGACGGTCGGTGTGGACGGTCGGTGTGTGACGATCAGTGTTTGGCGGTCGTTGTGTGATGGTCGGTGTGTGGCGGTCGGTGTGAGATGGTAGGCGTGTGACGGTCGGTGTGTGACATTCTGTGTGTGACGGTCGGTGTTTGGCGGTCGGTGTGTGACGATCGGTGTTTGGCGATCGGTGTGTGAAGATCGGTGTGTGACGATCGGTGAGTGATGATCTGTGTATGACGGTCGGTATGTGACGATCGGTATGTGGTGGTCGGTGTGTGTCGGTCGGCGTGTGGTGGTCGGCTTGTGTTGCTCGGTGTGTGACGATCGGTGTGTGACGGTCGGTGTCTGACGGTCGGTGTGTGATGGTCGATGTGTGACAATCGGTGTGTGAAGGTCGGTGTGTGACGATTGGTGAGTGATGGTGCAGTGTGTGACGATTAGTGTGCGATGGTCGGAGTGCGACGGTCGGTGTGTGATGATCGGTGTGTGATGATCGGTGCGTGACGATTGGTGTGTGATGGTTGGTGTGTGATGGTCGGTGTGTGATGATCGGTGTGTGATGGTCGGTGTGTGAAGATCGGTGTGTGACGATCGGTGAGTGACGATCTGTGTATGACGGTCCTTATGTGACGATCGGTGTGTGGCGGTCGGTGTGTGACGGTCGGTGTGTGACGGTCGATGTGTGACAATCGGTGTGTGAAGGTCGGTGTGTGATGATTGGTGAGTGATGGTGCAGTGTGTGACGATTGGTGTGCGACGGTCGGTGTGTGACGGTCGGTGTGCGACAGTCGATGTGTGATGATCGGTGTGTGATGATCGCTGCATGACGATTGGTGTGTGATGGTTGGTGTGTGACGATCGGTGTGTGATGATCGGTGTATGACGGTCGGTGATGGACAGTCGTTGTGTGACGCTCGGTGTGTGACAATCAGTGTGTGATGGTCAGTATGTGACAGTCGGTGTGTGGCGGTTGGTGTGTGCTGGTTGGAGTATGTCGGTCGGTGTGTGACGGTCGATGTGTGCTGGTAGGTGTGTGCTGATTCGGTGTGTGATGATCTGTGTGTGATGGTCGGTATGTGATGATCGGTGTGCGACGGTCGGTGTGTGACGATCAGTGTGTGACGGTCGGTGTGTCACGGTCGGTGAGTGACGGCCGGTGTGTCACGGTCGGTGTGTGATGGTCGGTGTGTGGAGGTCGGTGTGTGACGGTCGGTATGTGACGTTCGGTGTGTGACGGTCGGTGTGTGGCGGTCGGTGTGTGACGGTCGGTGTGTGGCGGTCGGTGTGTGATGTTCGGTGTGTGACGGTCGGTGTGTGTCGGTCGGTGTGTCACGGTCGGTGTGTGACGGTCGGTGTGGACGGTCGGTGTGTGACGATCGGCGTTTGGCGGTCGGTGTGTGACGGTCGGTGTGTGGCGGTCGGTGTGTCACGGTCGTTGCGTGATGGTCGGTGTGTGACGTTCGGTGTGTGACGGTTGGTGTTTGGCGGTCGGTGTGTGACAATCGGTGTTTGGCGGTCGGTGTGTGAAGATCGGTGTGTGACGATCGGTGAGTGATGATCTGTGTATGACGGTCGGTATGTGATGATCGGTATGTGGTGGTCGGTGTGTGTCGGTCGGCGTGTGGCGGTTGGCTTGTGATGCTCGGTGTGTGACGATCGGTGTGTTACGGTCGGTGTCTGATGGTCGGTGTGTGATGGTCGATGTGTGACAATCGGTGTGTGAAGGTCGGTGTGTGACGATTGGTGAGTGATGGTGCAGTGTGTGATGATTGGTGTGCGATGGTCGGAGTGTGACGGTCGGTGTGCGACAGTCGATGTGTGATGATTGGTGTGTGATGATCGGTGCGTGACGTTTGGTGTGTGATGGTTGGTGTGTGACGATCGGTGTGAGATGATCGGTGTATGACGGTTGGTGTGTGACCGTCAGTGTGTGACAGTCGGTGTGTGGCGGTCGGTGTATGATGGTTGGTGTATGTCGGTCGGTGTGTGACTGTCGGTGTGTGCTGGTAGGTGTGTGCCGATTCGGTGTGTGATGGTTGATGTGTGACAATCGATGTGTGAAGGTTGGTGTGTGATGATTCGGTGTGTGATGATCGGTGTGTGATGATCTGTGTGTGATGGTCGGTATGTGATGATCGGTGTGCGACAGTCGGTGTGTGACAATCAGTGTGTGATGGTCGGTGTGTGACGATCGGTGTGTGACGGTCGGTGTGTGAAAGTCAGTGTGTGATGTCGGTGTGTGATGATAGGTGTGTGACGGTCAGTGTGTGGCAGTCGGTGTGTGGTGGTCGGTGTGTGATGGTCAGTGTGTGTCGGTCGGGGTGTGACGGTCGGTGTGTGGCGGTCGGTGTGTGACGATCGGTGTGTGACAGTCTGTGTGTGGCGGACAGTGTGTGGTGGTCGGTGTGTGGTGGTCGGTGTATGGCGGTCGGTGTGTGACGGTCGGTGTGAGAAAGTCAGTGTATGATGTCGGTGTGTGATGATCGGTGTGTGACGGTCAGTGTGTGATGGTCGGTGTGTGGTGGTCGGTGTGTGACGGTCGGTGTGTGTCGGTCGGTGTGTGACGGTCGGTGTTTGATGATCGGTGTGTGATGGTCGGTGAGTGAAGATCGGTGTGTGACGATCGGTGAGTGACGATCTGTGTATGACGGTCCTTATGTGACGGTCGGTGTGTGACGGTCGATGTGTGACAATCGGTGTGTGAAGGTCGGTGCGTGACGATTGGTGAGTGATGGTGCAGTGTGTGACGATTGGTGTGCGACGGTCGGTGTGTGACGGTCGGTGTGCGACAGTCGATGTGTGATGATCGGTGTGTGATGATCGGTGCATGACGCTTGGTGTGTGATGGTTGGTGTGTGACGATCGGTGTGTGATGATCGGTGTATGACGGTCGGTGATGGACAGTCATTGTGTGACGCTCGGTGTGTGACAATCAGTGCGTGATGGTCAGTATGTGACAGTCGGTGTGTGGCGGTTGGTGTGTGCTGGTTGGAGTATGTCGGTCGGTGTGTGACGGTCGATGTGTGCTGGTAGGTGTGTGCTGATTCGGTGTGTGATGATCTGTGTGTGATGGTCGGTATGTGATGATCGGTGTGCGACAGTCGGTGTGTGACGATCAGTGTGTGACGGTCGGTGTGTGACGATCGGTGTGTGACGGTCGCTGTGTGAAAGTCAGTGTGTGATGTCGGTGTGTGATGATCGGTGTGTGACGGTCAGTGTGCGTCGGTCGGTGTGTGACGGTCAATGTGTGGCGGTCGGTGTGTGACGATCGGTGTGTGACAGTCAGTGTGTGGTGGACAGTGTTTGACGGTCGGTGTGTGACAGTCGGTGTGTGCCATTTGGTGTGTGATGGTCGGTGTGAGAAATTCAGTGTGTGACGATCGGTGTGTGACAGAAAGAGTGTGGCGGACAGTGTGTGGCGGTCGGTGTGTGGCGGTCGGTGTGTGACGGTCGGTGTGTGGCGGTCGGTGTGTGGCGGTCGGTGTGTGACGATCAGTGTGTGAGGGTCAGTGTGTGGCGGACAGTGTGTGGCGGTCGGAGTGTGAAGGTCGGTGTGTCACGGTCGGTGTGTGACGGTCAGTGTGTGACGGTCGGTGTGTGACGAGCGGTGTGTGATGATCGGTGTATGACGGTTGGTGTGTGACGGGCAGTGTGTGACGCTCGGTGTGTGACAATCAGTGTGTGACCATCAGTGTGTGACAGTCGGTGTGTGGCGGTCGGTGTGTGATGGTTGGTGTATGTCGGTCGGTGTGTGACTGCCGGTGTGTGCTGGTAGGTGTGTGCCGATTCGGTGTGTGATGGTTGATGTGTGACAATCGGTGTGTGAAGGTCGGTGTGTGACGATTGGTGAGTGATGGTGCAGTGTGTGACGATTGGTGTGTGATGGTTGGTGTGTGACGGTCGGCGTGTGATGATCGGTGTATGACGGTCGGTGTGTGACGGTCAGTGTGTGACGCTCGGTATGTGACAATCAGTGTGTAATGGTCAGTGTGTGACAGTCGGTGTGTGGTGGTTGGTGTGTTCTGGTTGGAGTATGTCGTTCGGTGTGTGACGGTCGATGTGTGCTGGTAGGTGTGTGCCGATTCGGTGTGTGATGATCGGTGTGTGATGATCTGTGTGTGATGGTCGGTATGTGATGATCGGTGTGCGACAGTCGGTGTGTGACGATCAGTGTGTGACGGTCGGTGTGTGATGATCGGTGTGTGACGGTCGGTGTGTGAAAGTCAGTGTGTGATGTCGGTGTGTGATGATAGGTGTGTGACGGTCAGTGTGTGGTGGTCGGGGTGTGGTGGTCGGTGTGTGATGGTCAGTGTGTGTCGGTCGGGGTGTGATGGTCGGTGTGTGGCGGTCGGTATGTGACGGTCGGTGTGAGAAAGTCAGTGTGTGATGTCGGTGTGTGATGATGTGACGTTCAGTGTGTGGCGGTCGGCGTGTGTCGGTCGGTGTGTGACGGTCGGTGTGTCACGGTCGGTGAGTGACGGCCGGTGTGTCACGGTCGGTGTGTGATGGTCGGTGTGTGGAGGTTGGTGTGTGGAGGTCGGTGTGTGACGTTCGGTGTGTGACGGTCGGTGAGTGACGGCCGGTGTGTCACGGTCGGTGTGTGATGGTCGGTGTGTGGCGGTCGGTGTGTGGCGGTCGGTGTGTGGCGGTCGGTGTGTGATGTTCGGTGTGTGACGGTCGGTGTGTGTCGGTCGGTGTGTCACGGTCGGTGTGTGACGGTCGGTGTGGACGGTCGGTGTGTGATGATCGGTGTTTGGCGGTCGGTGTGTGATGGTCGGTGTGTGGCGGTCGGTGTGTCACGGTCGGTGTGTGACGGTCGGTGCGTGACGGTCGGTGTGTGACGTTCGGTGTGTGACGGTTGGTGTTTGTCGGTCGGTGTGTGACGATCGGTGTTTGGCGGTCGGTGTGTGAAGATCGGTGTGTGACGATCGGTGAGTGATGATCTGTGTATGACGGTCGGTATGTGATGATCGGTATGTGGTGGTCGGTGTGTGTCGGTCGGCGTGTGGCGGTCGGCTTGTGATGCTCGGTGTGTGACGATCGGTGTGTTACGGTCGGTGTCTGACGGTCGGTGTGTGATGGTCGATGTGTGACAATCGGTGTGTGAAGGTCGGTGTGTGACGATTGGTGAGTGATGGTGCAGTGTGTGACGATTGGTGTGCGATGGTCGGAGTGTGACGGTCGGTGTGCGACAGTCGATGTGTGATGATTGGTGTGTGATGATCGGTGCGTGACGTTTGGTGTATGACGGTTGGTGTGTGACCGTCAGTGTGTGACAGTCGGTGTGTGGCGGTCGGTGTATGATGGTTGGTGTATGTCGGTCGGTGTGTGACTGTCGGTGTGTGCTGGTAGGTGTGTGCCGATTCGGTGTGTGATGGTTGATGTGTGACAATCGATGTGTGAAGGTTGGTGTGTGATGATTCGGTGTGTGATGATCGGTGTGTGATGATCTGTGTGCGATGGTCGGTATGTGATGATCGGTGTGCGACAGTCGGTGTGTGACAATCAGTGTGTGATGGTCGGTGTGTGACGATCGGTGTGTGACGGTCGGTGTGTGAAAGTCAGTGTGTGATGTCGGTGTGTGATGATAGGTGTGTGACGGTCAGTGTGTGGCAGTCGGTGTGTGGTGGTCGGTGTGTGATGGTCAGTGTGTGTCGGTCGGGGTGTGACGGTCGGTGTGTGGCGGTCGGTGTGTGACGATCGGTGTGTGACAGTCTGTGTGTGGCGGACAGTGTGTGGTGGTCGGTGTGTGGTGGTCGGTGTATGGCGGTCGGTGTGTGACGGTCGGTGTGAGAAAGTCAGTGTATGATGTCGGTGTGTGATGATCGGTGTGTGACGGTCAGTGTGTGATGGTCGGTGTGTGGTGGTCGGTGTGTGACGGTCGGTGTGTGTCGGTCGGTGTGTGACGGTCGGTGTGTGGCGGTCGGTGTGTGACGATCGGTGTGTGACAGTCAGTGTGTGGCGGACAGTGTGTGGCGGTCGGCTTGTGATGCTCGGTGTGTGACAATCGGTGTGTGACGGTCGGTGTGTGACGGTCGGTGTGTGACGGTCGATGTGTGACAATCGGTGTGTGAATGTTGGTGTGTGACGATTGGTGAGTGATGGTGCAGTGTGTGACGATTGGTGTGCGACGGTCGTTGTGTGACGGTCGGTGTGCGACAGTCGATGTGTAATGATCGGTGTGTGATGATTAGTGCGTGACGATTGGTGTGTGATGGTTGGTGTGTGAAGGTCGATGTGTAAAAATCAGTGTGTGACGGTCGGTGTGTGATGATTGGTGAGTGACGGTGCAGCGTGTGATGATCGGTGTGCGACGGTCGGTGTGTGATGTCGGTGTGTGATCATCAGTGTGTGAGGGTCAGTGTGTGGCGGTCGCTGTGTGGTGGTCGGTGTGTGACAGTCGGTGTGTGTCGGTCGGTGTGTGATGGTCGGTGTGTGAAGATCGGTGTGTGACGATCGGTGAGTGATGATCTGTGTATGACGGTCGGTATGTGACGATCGGTGTGTGGTGGTCGGTGTGTGGCGGTCGGCTTGTGATGCTCGGTGTGTGACGATCGGTGTGTCACGGTCGGTGTGTGACGGTCGGTGTGTGACGGTCGATGTGTGACAATCGGTGTGTGAAGGTCGGTGTGTGACGATTGGTGAGTGATGGTGCAGTGTGTGACGATTGGTTGCGACGGTCGGTGTGTGACGGTCGGTGTGCGACAGTCGATGTGTGATGATCGGTGTGTGATGATCGGTGCGTGACGATTGGTGTGTGACGGTTGGTGTGTGATGATCGGTTGGTGATGATCAGTGTGTGGTGGTCGGTGTGTGGCGGTCGGTGTGTGGCGGTCGGTGTGTGACGGTCGGTGTGTGGTGGTCGGTGTGTGACGGTCGGTGTGAGAAAGTCAGTGTGTGACGATCGGTGTGTGACAGTCAGTGTGTGGCGGACAGTGTGTGGCGGTCAGTGTGTGGCGGTCAGTGTGTGGCGGTCAGTGTGTGACGGTCAGTGTGTGGCTGTCGGTGTGTGACAGTCGGTGTGTGGCGGTCGGTGTGAGAAAGTCAGTGTGTGACGGTCGGTGTGTGGTGGTCGGTGTGTGATGATTGGTGAGTGATGGTGCAGTGTGTGACGATTGGTTGCGACGGTCGGTGTGTGACGGTCGGTGTGCGACAGTCGATGTGTGATGATCGGTGTGTGATGATCGGTGCGTGACGATTGGTGTGTGACGGTTGGTGTGTGACGATCGGTTGGTGATGATCGGTGTATGACGGTCGGTGATGGACGGTCGTTGTGTGACGCTCGGTGTGTGACAATCAGTGTGTGACGGTCAGTGTGTGACAGTCGGTGTGTGGCGGTTGGTGTGTGCTGGTTGGAGTATGTCGGTCGGTGTGTGACGGTCGATGTGTGCTGGCAGGTGTGTGCCGATTCGGTGTGTGACGATCTGTGTGTGATGGTCGGTATGTGATGATCGGTGTGAGACAGTCAATGTGTGACGATCAGTGTGTGACGGTCGGTGTGTGACGATCGGTGTGTGACGGTCGCTGTGTGAAAGTCAGTGTGTGATGTCGGTGTGTGATGATCGGTGTGTGACGGTCAGTGTGTGGCGGTCGGTGTGTGATGGTCGATGTGTGACGGTCAGTGTGCGTCGGTCGGTGTGTGATGGTCGGTGTGTGGCGGTCTGTGTGTGACGATCGGTGTGTGACAGTCAGTGTGTGGCGGACAGTGTGTGGTGGTCGGTGTGTGGCGGTCGGTGTGTGGCGGTCGGTGTGTGACGGTCGGTGTGTGGTGGTCGGTGTGTGACGGTCGGTGTGAGAAAGTCAGTGTGTGACGATCGGTGTGTGACAGTCAGTGTGTGGCGGACAGTGTGTGGCGGTCAGTGTGTGGCGGTCAGTGTGTGGCGGTCAGTGTGTGGCGGTCGGTGTGTGGCGGTCGGTGTGTGGCGGTCGGTGTGTGACAGTCGGTGTGTGAAAATCAGTGTGTGATGTCGGTGTGTGATGATCGGTGTGTGACGGTCAGTGTGTGATGGTCGGTGTGTGGCGGTCGGTGTGTGGCGGTCGGTGTGTGACGGTCAGTGTGTGGCGGTCAGTGTGTGGCGGTCGGTGTGTGGCGGTCAGTGTGTTTCGGTCGGTGTGTGGCGGTCGGTGTGTGACGGTCGGTGAGTGTCGGTCGGTGTGTGACGGTCGGTGTTTCACGGTCGGTGAGTGACGGCCGGTGTGTCACGGTCGGTGTGTGATGGTCGGTGTGTGGAGGTCGGTGTGTGATGTTCGGTGTGTGAAGTTTGGTGTGTGACGGTCAGTGTGTGGTGGTCGGCGTGTGACGGTCGGTGTGTGGCGGTCAGTGTGTTTCGGTCTGTGAGTGTCGGTCGGTGAGTGTCGGTCGGTGTGTGACGGTCGGTGTGTCACGGTCGGTGAGTGACGGCCGGTGTGTCACGGTCGGTGTGTGACGGTCGGTGTGTGGCGGTCGGTGTATGTCGGTCGGTGTGCGAAAGTCAGTGTGTGACGATTGGTGTGTGGCAGTCCGTGTGTGGCGGACAGTTTGTGGCGGTCGGTGTGTGGCGGTCGGTGTGTGACAGTCAGTGTGTGGTGGACAGTGTGTGGCGGTCAGTGTGTGGCGGTCGGTGTGTGACGGTCGGTGTGTGGCGGTCGGTGTGTGACAGTCGGTGTGTGATGATCGGTGTGTGATGATCGGTGCGTGACGATTGGTGTGTGACGGTTGGTGTGTGACGATCGGTTGGTGATGATCGGTGTATGACGGTCGGTGATGGACGGTCGTTGTGTGACGCTCGGTGTGTGACAATCAGTGTGTGACGGTCAGTGTGTGACAGTCGGTGTGTGGCGGTTGGTGTGTGCTGGTTGGAGTATGTCGGTCGGTGTGAGACAGTCAATGTGTGACGATCAGTGTGTGACGGTCGGTGTGTGACGATCGGTGTGTGACGGTCGCTGTGTGAAAGTCAGTGTGTGATGTCGGTGTGTGATGATCGGAGTGTGACGGTCAGTGTGTGGCGGTCGGTGTGTGATGGTCGATGTGTGACGGTCAGTGTGCGTCGGTCGGTGTGTGATGGTCGGTGTGTGGCAGTCAGTGTGTGGCGGACAGTGTGTGGTGGTCGGTGTGTGGCGGTCGGTGTGTGGCGGTCGGTGTGTGACGGTCGGTGTGTGGTGGTCGGTGTGTGACGGTCGGTGTGAGAAAGTCAGTGTGTGACGATCGGTGTGTGACAGTCAGTGTGTGGCGGACAGTGTGTGGCGGTCAGTGTGTGGCGGTCAGTGTGTGGCGGTCAGTGTGTGACGGTCAGTGTGTGGCTGTCGGTGTGTGACAGTCGGTGTGTGGCGGTCGGTGTGAGAAAGTCAGTGTGTGACGGTCGGTGTGTGGTGGTCGGTGTGTGACGGTCGGTGTGTGAAAATCAGAGTGTGATGTCGGTGTGTGATGATCGGTGTGTGACGGTCAGTGTGTGATGGTCGGCGTGTCGTGGTCAGTGTGTGATGGTCGGTGAGTGTCGGTCGGTGTGTGACGGTCGGTGTGTGGCTGTCGGTGTGTGACGATTGGTGTGTGAGAGTCAGTGTGTGGCGGACAGTGTGTGGCGGACAGAGTGTGATGGTTGGTGTGTCACGGTCGGTGTGTGACGGTCAGTGTGTGATGGTCAGTGTGTGACGGTCGGTGTGTGAAGGTCGGTGTGTGACGGTCGGTGTGTGACGTTCGGTGTGTGATGGTCGGTATGTGGCGGTCGGTTTGTGACGGTCGGTGTGTGGCGGTCGGTGTGTGTCGGTCGGTGTGTGGCTGTCGGTGTGTGATGGTCGGTGTGTGTCAGTCGGTGTGTGACAGTCGGTGTGTGACGGTCGGTGTGGACGGTCAGTGTGTGACGATCGGTGTTTGGCTGTCGGTGTGTGACGGTCGGTGTGTGGCGGTCGGTGTGAGACGGTAGGTGTGTGACGGTCAGTGTGTGATGGTCGGTGTGTGACATTCTGCGTGTGACGATCGGTGTTTGGCGGTCGGTATGTGAAGATCGGTGTGTGACGATCGGTGAGTGATGATCTTTGTATGATGGTCGGTATGTGACGATCGGTATGTGGTGGTCGGTGTGTGTCGGTCGGCTTGTGATGCTCGGTGTGTGACGATCGGTGTGTCACGGTCGGTGTCTGACGGTCGGTGTGTGATGGTCGGTGTGTGGTGGTCGGTGTGTGGCGGTCGGTGTGTGTCGGTTGGTGTGTGGCGGTCGGTGTGTGACGGTCGGTGTGTGATGGTCGGTGTGTGTTGGTCGGTGTGTGACGGTCGGTGTGTGGCGGTCGGTGTGTGTCGGTCGGTGTGTGGCGGTCGGTGTGTGATGGTCGGTGTGTGACGGTCGGTGTGTGTCGGTCGGTGTGTGACGGTCGGTGTGTGATGGTCGGTGTGTGACAGTCGGTGTGGACGGTCGGTGTGTGACGATCGGTGTGTGAAGATCGGTGTGTGCCGATCGGTGTGTGACGATCTGTGTATGATGGTCGGTATGTGACAATCGGTGTGTGACGGTCGGTGTGTGATGCTCGGTGTGTGAGGATCGGTGTGTCATGGTCGGTGTGTGAAAGTCGATCTGTGAAAATCAGTGTGTGACGGTCGGTGTGTGACAATCGGTGTGTGAAGGTCGGAGTGTGACGACTGGTGAGTGATGGTGCAGTGTGTGACGATTGGTGTACGACGTTCGGTGTGTGACGGTCGGTGTGTGACGGTTGGTTTGTGACGATCGGTGTGTGATGATCGGTGTATGACGGTCGGTGATGGACGGTCGTTGTGTGACGCTCGGTGTGTGACAATCAGTGTGTAATGGTCAGTGTGTGACAGTCGGTGTGTGGTGGTTGGTGTGTGCTGGTTGGAGTATGTCGGTCGGTGTGTGACAGTCGATGTGTGCTGGTAGGTGTGTGCCGATTCGGTGTGTGATGATCGGTATGTGACGATCTGTGTGTGATGGTCGGTATGTGATGATCGGTGTGCGACAGTCGGTGTGTGACGATCAGTGTGTGACGATCAGTGTGTGACGGTCGGTGTGTGACGATCGGTGTGTGACGGTCGGTGTGTGAAAGTCAGTGTGTGATGTCGGTGTGTGATGATCGGTGTGTGATGGTCAGTGTGTGGCGGACAGTGTGTGGTGGTCGGTGTGTGGCGGTCAGTGTGTGGCGGTCGGTGTGTGATGGTCGCTGTGTGGTTGTCGGTATGTGACGGTCGTTGTGAGAAATTCAGTGTGTGACGATCGGTGTGTGACAGTGTGGGGCGGACAGCGTGTGGTGGTCAGTGTTTGGCGGTCGGTGTGTGACGGTCGGTGTGTGATGGTCGGTGTGTGGAGGTCGGTGTGTGACGGTCGGTGTGTGACGTTCGGTGTGTGAAGGTCGGTGTGTGGCGGTCGGTGTGTGACAGTCGGTGTGTGGCGGTCGGTGTGTGGCGGACGGTGTGTGTCGGTCGGTGTGAGAAAGTCAGTGTGTGACGATCGGTGTGTGACAGTCCGTGTGTGGCGGACAGTTTGTGGCGGTCGGTGTGTGGCGGTCGGTGTGTGACGGTCGGTGTGTGGCGGTCGGTGTGTGACAGTCGGTGTGTGAAAATCAGTGTGTGATGTCGGTGTTTGATGATCGGTGTGTGACGGTCAGTGTGTGGCGGTCGGCGTGTGGTGGTCGGTGTGCGACGGTCGGTGTGTGTCGGTCGGTGTGTGACGGTCGGTGTGTGAGAGTCAGTGTGTGGCGGACAGTGTGTGGCGGTCGGAGTGTGGCGGTCGGTGTGTGGCGGTCGGTGTGTGACGGTCGGTGTGTGACGGTCGGTGTGTGACGGTCGGTTTGTTACGGTCGGTGTGTGATGGTCGGTGTGTTTCGGTCGGTGTGTGGCGGTCGGTGTGTGACGGTCGGTGTGTGTCGGTCGGTGTGTGTCGGTCGGTGTGTGACGGTCGGTGTGTCACGGTCGGTGAGTGACGGCCGGTGTGTCACGGTCGGTGTGTGACGGTCGGTGTGTGGAGGGCGGTGTGTGATGGTCGGAGTGTGACGTTCGGTGTGTGACGGTCGCTGTGTGGCGGTCGGTGTGTGATGGTCAGTGTGTGGCGGTCGGAGTGTGACGGTCGGTGTGTCACGGTCGGTGTGTGACGGTCAGTGTGTGACGGTCGGTGTGTGACGATCGGTGTGTGATGATCGGTGTATGACGGTTGGTGTGTGACGGGCAGTGTGTGACGCTCGGTGTGTGACAATCAGTGTGTGACCGTCAGTGTGTGACAGTCGGTGTGTGGCGGTCGGTGTGTGATGGTTGGTGTATGTCGGTCGGTGTGTGACTGTCGGTGTGTGCTGGTCGATGTGTGACAATCGGTGTGTGAAGGTCGGTGTGTGACGATTGGTGAGTGATGGTGCAGTGTGTGACGATTGGTGTGTGACAGTCGGTGTGTGACGATCGGTGTGTGATGATCGGTGTATGACGGTCGGTGTGTGACGGTCAGTGTGTGAGGCTCGGTGTGTGACAATCAGTGTGTGATGATCGGTGTGCGACAGTCGGTGTGTGACGATCAGTGTGTGACGGTCGGTGTGTGGTGGTCGGTATGTGACGGTCGGTGTGAGAAAGTCAGTGTGTGACGATCGGTGTGTGATAGTCAGTGTGTGGCGGACAGTGTGTGGCGGTCAGTGTGTGGCGGTCAGTGTGTGGCGGTCGGTGTGTGGCGGTCGGTGTGTGACAGTCGGTGTGTGAAAATCAGTGTGTGATGTCGGTATGTGATGATCGGTGTGTGACGGTCAGTGTGTGACGGTCAGTGTGTGGCGGTCGGTGTGTGGCGGTCGGTGTGTGGCGGTCAGTGTGTGGCGGTCGGTGTGTGGCGGTCAGTGTGTGGCGGTCAGTGTGTGATGGTCGGTATGTGACGGTCGGTGTGTGGCGGTCGGTGTGTGGCGGTCAGTGTGTTTCGGTCGGTGTGTGGCGGTCGGTGTGTGACGGTCGGTGAGTGTCGGTCGGTGTGTGACGGTCGGTGTGTCACGGTCGGTGAGTGACGGCCGGTGTGTCACGGTCGGTGTGTGATGGTCGGTGTGTGGAGGTCGGTGTGTGACGTTCGGTGTGTGAAGTTTGGTGTGTGACGGTCAGTGTGTGGTGGTCGGCGTGTGACGGTCGGTGTGTGGCGGTCAGTGTGTTTCGGTCTGTGAGTGTCGGTCGGTGAGTGTCGGTCGGTGTGTGACGGTCAGTGTGTCACGGTCGGTGAGTGACGGCCGGTGTGTCACGGTCGGTGTGTGACGGTCGGTGTGTGGCGGTCGGTGTGTGTCGGTCGGTGTGTGAAAGTCAGTGTGTGACGATTGGTGTGTGGCAGTCCGTGTGTGGCGGACAGTTTGTGGCGGTCGGTGTGTGGCGGTCGGTGTGTGACAGTCAGTGTGTGGTGGACAGTGTGTGGCGGTCAGTGTGTGGCGGTCGGTGTGTGACGGTCGGTGTGTGGCGGTCGGTGTGTGAGAGTCGGTGTGTGAAAATCAGTGTGTGATGTCGGTGTGTGATGATCGGTGTGTGACGGTCAGTGTGTGGCGGTCGGCGTGTGGTGGTCGGTGTGTGACGATCGGTGTGTGTCGGTCGGTGTGTGATGGTCGGTGTGTGAGAGTCAGTGTGTGGCGGACAGTGTGTGGCGGTCGGTGTGTGGCGGTCGGAGTGTGGCGGACGGTGTGTGGCGGCCGGTGTGTTACGGTCGGTGTGTGGCGGTCGGTGTGTGATGGTCGGTGTGTGTCGGTCGGTGTGTGACGGTCGGTGTGTCACGGTCGGTGAGTGACGGCCGGTGTGTCACGGTCGGTGTGTGATGGTCAGTGTGTGATGGTCGGTGTGTGGAGGTCGGTGTGTGATGGTCGGTGTGTGACGTTCGGTGTGTGACGGTCGGTGTGTGGCGGTCGGTGTGTGACGGTCGGTGTGTGACGGTCGGTGTGTGGCGGTCGGAGTGTGGCGGTCGGTGTGTGGCGGTCGGTGTGTGATGTTCGGTGTGTGACGGTCGGTGTGTGTCGGTCGGTGTGTCACGGTCGGTGTGTGACGGTCGGTGCGTGACGGTCGGTGTGTGACATTCGGTGTGTGACGTTCGGTGTTTGGCAGTCGGTGTGTGACGATCGGTGTTTGGCGGTCGGTGTGTGAAGATCGGTGTGTGATGATCGGTGAGTGATGATCTGTGTATGACGGTCGGTATGTGACGATCAGTATGTGGTGGTCGGTGTGTGTCGGTCGGCGTGTGGCGGTCGGCTTGTGATGCTCGGTGTGTGACGATCGGTGTGTTACGGTCGGTGTCTGACGGTCGGTGTGCGACAGCCGATGTGTGATGATCGGTGTGTGATGATCGGTGCATGACGATTGGTGTGTGATGGTTGGTTTGTGGCGATCGGTGTGAAATGATCGGTGTATGATGATCGGTGTATGACGGTTGGTGTGTGACGGGCGGTGTGTGACGCTCGGTGTGTGACAATCAGTGTGTGACCGTCAGTGTGTGACAGTCGGTGTGTGGCGGTCGGTGTGTGATGGTTGGTGTATGTCAGTCGGTGTGTGACTGTCGGTGTGTGCTGGTAGGTGTGTGCCGATTCGGTGTGTGACGGTTGATGTATGACAATCGGTGTGTGAAGGTTGGTGTGTGATGATTGGTGAGTGATGGTGCAGTGTGTGACGATTGGTGTGTGCCGGTTGGTGTGTGATGATCGGTGTGTGATGATCGGTGTATGACGGTCAGTGTGTGACAGTCGGTGTGTGACGCTCGGTGTGTGACAATCAGTGTGTGATGGTCTGTGTGTGACAGTCGGTGTGTGGCGGTTGGTGTGTGATGGTTGGAGTATGTCGGTCGGTGTGTGACGGTCGATGTGTGCTGGTAGGTGTGTGCCGATTCGGGGTGTGATGATCGGTCTGTGATGATCTGTGTGTGATGGTCAGTATGTGATGATCGGTGTGCGACAGTCGGTGTGTGACAATCAGTGTGTGATGGTCGGTGTGTGACGATCGGTGTGTGACGGTCGGTGTGTGAAAGTCAGTGTGTGATGTCGGTGTGTGATGATAGGTGTGTGACCGTCAGTGTGTGGCGGTCGGTGTGTGGTGGTCGGTGTGTGATGGTCAGTGTGTGTCGGTCGGGGTGTGACGGTCGGTGTGTGGCGGTCGGTGTGTGATGATCGGTGTGTGACAGTCAGTGTGTGGTGGACAGTGTGTGGTGGTCAGTGTGTGGCGGTCGGTGTGTGACGGTCGGTGTGAGAAAGTCAGTGTGTGATGTCGGTGTGTGATGATCGGTGTGTGACGGTCAGCGTGTGATGGTCGGTGTGTGGTGGTTGGTGTGTGACGGTCGGTGTGTGTCGGTCTTTGTGTGACGGTCGGTGTGTGGCGGTCGGTGTGTGATGATCGGTGTGTGACAGTCAGTGTGTGGCGGACAGTGTGTGGCGGTCGGCTTGTGATGCTCGGTGTGTGACAATCGGTGTGTCACGGTCGGTGTGTGAAGGTCGGTGTGTGACGGTCGATGTGTGACAATCGGTGTGTGAATGTTGGTGTGTGATGATTGGTGAGTGACGGTGCAGTGTGTGAAGATCGGTGTGTGACGATCGGTTAGTGACGATCTGTGTATGACGGTCGGTATGTGACGATCGGTGTGTGGTGGTCGGTGTGTGGCGGTCGGCTTGTGATGCTCGGTATGTGACACTCGGTGTGTCACGGTTGGTGTGTGACGGTCGGTGTGTGAAGGTCGATGAGTGACAATCGGTGTGTGAAGGTCGGTGTGTGACGATTGGTGAGTGATGGTGCAGTGTGTGATGATTGGTTGCGACGGTCGGTGTGTGACGGTCGGTGTGCGACAGTCGATGTGTGATGATCGGTGTGTGATGATCGGTGCGTGACGATTGGTGTGTGACGGTTGGTGTGTGACGATCGGTTGGTGATGATCGGTGTATGACGGTCGGTGATGGACGGTCGTTGTGTGACGCTCGGTGTGTGACAATCAGTGTGTGACAGTCAGTGTGTGACAGTCGGTGTGTGGCGGTTGGTGTGTGCTGGTTGGAATATGTCGGTCGGTGTGTGACGGTCGATGTGTGCTGGTAGGTGTGTGCCGATTCGGTGTGTGACGATCTGTGTGTGACGGTCGGTGTGTGATGATCGGTGTGTGACGGTCAGTGTGTGGCGGTCGGTGTGTGATGGTCGATGTGTGACGGTGGGTGTGCGTCGGTTGGTGTGTGATGGTCGGTGTGTGGCGGTCTGTGTGTGACGATCGGTGTGTGACAGTCAGTGTGTGGCGGACAGTGTGTGGTGGTCGGTGTGTGGCAGTCGGTGTGTGGCGGTCGGTGTGTGGCGGTCGGTGTGTGACGGTCGGTGTGTGGTGGTCGGTATGTGACGATCGGTATGTGGTGGTCGGTGTGTGTCGGTCGGCGTCTGGCGGTCGGCTTGTGATGCTCGGTGTGTGACGATCGCTGTGTTACGGTCAGTGTCTGACGGTCGGTGTGTGATGGTCGATGTGTGACAATCGGTGTGTGAAGGTCGGTGTATGACGATTGGTGAGTGATGGTGCAGTGTGTGACGATTGGTGTGCGATGGTCGGAGTGTGACGGTCGTTGTGTGACAGTCGATGTGTGCTGGTAGGTGTGTGCCGATTCGGTGTGTGATGATCGGTGTGTGATGATCTGTGTGTGATGGTCGGTATGTGATGATTGGTGTGCGACGTTCGGTGTGTGACGGTCGGTGTGCGACAGTCGATGTGTGACGATCGGTGTGTCATGGTCGGTGTGTGTCAGTGGGTGTGTGACGGTCGGTGTGTGTCGGTCGGTGTGTGACGGTCGGTGTGTGACGGTCGGTGTGGACGGTCGGTGTGTGACGATCGGTGTTTGGCTGTCGGTGTGTGATGGTCGGTGTGTGACGATCAGTGTGTCACGGTCGGTGTGTGATGGTCGGTGTGTGAAGATCGGTGTGTGACGATCGGTGTGTGACGATCTGTGTATGATGGTCGGTATGTGACAATCGGTGTGTGACGGTCGGTGTGTGATGCTCGGTGTGTGAGGATCGGTGTGTCACAGTCGGTGTGTGAAGGTCGATGTGTGAAAATCAGTGTGTGACGGTCGGTATGTGACGATCGGTGTGCGACGGTCAATGTGTGATGGTCGGTATGTGATGATCGGTGTGTGACGATCGGTGAGTGACGATCTGTGTATGACGGTCGGTATGTGACGATCGGTGTGTGGTGGTCGGTGTGTGTCGGTCGGTGTGTGGCGGTCGGCTTGTGATGCTCGGTGAGTGACGATCAGTGTGTCACGGTCGGTGTGTGACGGTCGGTGTGTGATGGTTCAGTGTGTGACGATTGGTGTGCGACGTTCGGTGTGTGGCAGTCGGTGTGCGACAGTCGATGTGTGATGATCGGTGTGTGATGATCGGTGCGTGATGATTGGTGTGTGACAGTTGGTGTGTGACGATCGGTGTGTGATGATCGGTGTATGACAGTCGGTGATGGACGGTCGTTGTGTGATGCTCGGTGTGTGACAATCAGTGTGTGACGGTCAGTGTGTGACTGTCGGTGTGTGGCGGTTGGTGTGTGCTGGTTGGAGTATGTCGGTCGGTGTGTGACGGTCGATGTGTGCTGGTAGGTGTGTGCCGATTCGGTGTGTGATGGTCGGTGTGTGACGATCTGTGTGTGATGGTCGGTATGTGATGATCGCTGTGCGACAGTCGGTGTGTGATGATCAGTGTGTGACGGTCGGTGTGTGACGATCGGTGTGTGACGGTCGGTGTGTGAAAGTCAGTGTGTGATGTCGGTGTGTGATGATCGGTGTGTGACGGTCAGTGTGTGGTGGACGGTGTGTGGTGGTCGATGTGTGACGGTCGGTGTGTGTCGGTCGGTGTTTGATGGTCGGTGTGTGGATGTCGGTGTGTGACGATCCGTGTGTGGCGGACAGTGTGTGGTGGTCGGTGTGTGGCGGTCGGTGTGTGGCGGTTGGTGTGAGATGGTCGGTGTGTGGCGGTCGGTGTGTGACGATCAGTGTGTGAGACTCAGTGTGTGGCGGACAGTGTGTGGCGGTCGGTGTGTGGTGGTCGGATTGTGGCTGTCGGTGTGTGGCGGTCGGTGTTTGACAGTCGGTGTATGACGGTCGGTGTGTGCCGTTCGATGTGTGACGGTCAGTGTGTTACGGTCGGTGTGTGACGGTCGTTGTGTGACGGTCGGTGTGTGGCGGTCGGTGTGTTTCGGTCGGTGTGTGGCGGTCGGTCTGTGATGGTCGGTGTGTGTCAGTCGGTGTGTGATGGTCGGTGTGTCACGGTCAGTGTGTGACGGTCGGTGTGTGACGGTCGGTGTGTGACGGTCGGTGTGTGACGTTCGGTGTGTGACGTTCGGTGTGTGACGTTCGGTGTGTGATGGCCGGTGTGTGGCGGTCGGTGTGTGATGGTCGGTGTGTGACGGTCGGTGTGTGGCGGTCAGTGTATGTCGGTCGGTGTGTGACGGTCGGTGTGGACGGTCGGTGTGTGACGATCAGTGTTTGGTGGTCGGTGTGTGATGGTCGGTGTGTGGTGGTCGGTGTGAGATGGTAGGCGTGTGACGGTCGGTGTGTGACGGTCGGTGTGTGACGTTCTGTGTGTGACGGTTGGTGTGTGACGTTCTGTGTGTGACGGTCGGTGCTTGGCGGTCGGTGTGTGACGATCGGTGTTTGGCGGTCGGTGTGTGAAGATCGGTGTGTGACGATCCGTATGTGACGATCGGTATGTGGTGGTCGGTGTGTGACGTTCTGTGTGTGACGGTCGGTGCTTGGCGGTCGGTGTGTGACGATCGGTGTTTGGCGGTCGGTGAGTGATGATCTGTGTATGACAGTCCGTATGTGACGATCGGTATGTGGTGGTCGGTGTGTGTCGGTCGGCGTGTGGCGGTCGGCTTGTGATGCTCGGTGTGTGACAATCGGTGTGTGACGGTCGGTGTCTGACGGTCGGTGTGTGATGGTCGATGTGTGACAATCGGTGTGTGAAGGTCGGTGTGTGACGATTGGTGAGTGATGGTGCAGTGTGTGACGATTGGTGTGCGATGGTCGGAGTGCGACGGTCGGTGTGTGACAGTCGATGTGTGATGATCAGTATGTGATGATCGGTGCGTGACGACTGGTGTGTGATGGTTGGTGTGTGACGATCGGTGTGTGACGATCGGTGAGTGACGATCTGTGTATGACGGTCGGTATGTGACGATCGGTGTGTGGCGGTCGGTGTGTGACGGTCGGTGTGTGAAGGTCGATGTGTGACAATCGGTGTGTGAAGGTCGGTGTGTGATGATTGGTGAGTGATGGTGCAGTGTGTGATGATTGGTGTGCGACGGTCGGTGTGTGACGGTCGGTGTGCGACAGTCGATGTGTGATGATCGGTGTGTGATGATCGGTGCGTGACGATTGGTGTGTGATGGTTGGTGTGTGACGATCGGTGTGTGATGATCGGTGTATGATGGTCGGTGATGGACAGTCATTGTGTGACGCTCGGTGTGTGACAATCAGTGTGTGATGGTCAGTATGTGACAGTCGGTGTGTGGCGGTTGGTGTGTGCTAGTTGGAGTATGTCGGTCGGTGTGTGACGGTCGATGTGTGCTGGTAGGTGTGTGCCGATTCGGTGTGTGATGATCGGTGTGCGACAGTCGGTGTGTGACGATCAGTGTGTGATGGTCGGTGTGTGACGATCGGTGTGTGACAGTCGCTGTGTGAAAGTCAGTGTGTGATGTCAGTGTGTGATGATCGGTGTGTGACGGTCAGTGTGCGTCGGTCGGTGTGTGACGGTCAATGTGTGGCGGTCGGTGTGTGACGATCGGTGTGTGACAGTCAGTGTGTGGTGGACAGTGTGTGGTGGTCGGTGTGTGGCAGTCGGTGTGTGGCGGTCGGTGTGTGACGGTCGGTGTGTGCTGGTCGGTGTGTGACGGTCGGTGTGAGAAATTCAGTGTGTGACGATCGGTGTGTGACAGAAAGAGTGTGGCGGACAGTGTGTGGTGGTCAGTGTGTGGCGGTCGGTGTGTGACGGTCGGTGTGTGGCGGTCGATGTGTGACAGTCGGTGTGTGAAAATCAGTGTGTGATGATCGGTGTGTTACGGTCAGTGTGTGGTGGTCGGCATGTGGTGGTCAGTGTGTGACGGTCGGTGTGTGTCGGTCGGTGTGTGACGGTCGGTGTGTGGCGGTCGGTGTGTGACGATCGGTGTGTGAGATTCAGTGTGTGGCGGACAGTGTGTGGTGGTCGGAGTGTGACGGTCGGTGTGTCACGGTCGGTGTGTGACGGTCAGTGTGTGACGGTCGGTGTGTGACGATCGGTGTGCGATGATCGGTGTATGATGGTTGGTGTGTGACGGGCAGTGTGTGACGCTCGGTGTGTGACAATCAGTGTGTGACCGTCAGTGTGTGACAGTCGGTGTGTGGTGGTCGGTGTGTGATGGTTGGTGTATGTCGGTCGGTGTGTGAAAGTCAGTGTGTGAACTCGGTGTGTGATGATAGGTGTGTGACGGTCAGTGTGTGGTGGTCGGGGTGTGGTGGTCGTTGTGTGATGGTCAGTGTGTGTCGGTCGGGGTGTGATGGTCGGTGTGTGGCGGTCGGTATGTGACGGTCGGTGTGAGAAAGTCAGTGTGTGATGTTGGTGTGTGATGATCGGTGTGTGACGGTCAGTGTGTGGCGGTCGGCGTGTGGTGGTCGGTGTGTGACGGTCGGTGTGTGTCGGTCGGTGTGTGATGGTCGGTGTGTGAGAGTCAGTGTGTGGCGGACAGTGTGTGGCGGTCGGTGTGTGGCGGTCGGAGTGTGGCGGTCGGTGTGTGGCGGTCGGTGTGTGGCGGTCGGTGTGTGGCGGTCGGTGTGTGACTGTCGGTGTGTGACGATCTGTGTATGACGGTCGGTATGTGACAATCGGTGTGTGACGGTCGGTGTGTGATGCTCGGTGTGTGAGGATCGGTGTGTCACAGTCGGTGTGTGAAGGTTGATGTGTGAAAATCAGTGTGTGACGGTCGGTGTGTGACGATCGGTGTGCGACGGTCAATGTGTGATGGTCGGTGTGTGAAGATCGGTGTGTGACGATCGGTGAGTGACGATCTGTGTATGACTGTCGGTATGTGACGATCGGTGTGTGGTGGTCGGTGTGTGTCGGTCGGTGTGTGGCAGTCGGCTTGTGATGCTCGGTGAGTGACGATCGGTGTGTCACGGTCAGTGTGTGATGGTCGGTGTGTGATGGTGCAGTGTGTGACGATTGGTGTGCGACGTTCGGTGTGTGACGGTCGGTGTGCGACAGTCGATGTGTGATGATCGGTGTGTGATGATCGGTGCGTGATGATTGGTGTGTGACAGTTGGTGTGTGACGATCAGTGTGTGATGATCGGTGTATGACAGTCGGTGATGGACGGTCGTTGTGTGATGCTCGGTGTGTGACAATCAGTGTGTGACGGTCAGTGTGTGACAGTCGGTGTGTGATGGTCGATGTGTGCTGGTAGGTGTGTGCCGATTCGGTGTGTGATGGTCGGTGTGTGACGATCCATGTGTGATGGTCGGTATGTGATGATCGGTGTGCGACAGTCGGTGTGTGATGATCAGTGTGTGACGGTCGGTGTGTGACGATCGGTGTCTGACGGTCGGTGTGTGAAAGTCAGTGTGTGATGTCGGTGTGTGATGATCGGTGTGTGACGGTCAGTGTGTGGTGGACGGTGTGTGGTGGTCGATGTGTGACGGTCGGTGTGTGTCGGTCGGTGTTTGATGGTCAGTGTGTGGCTGTCGGTGTGTGACGATCGGTGTGTGGTGGAGAGTGTGTGGTGGTCGATGTGCAACGGTCGGTGTGTGTCGGTCGGTGTTTGATGTTCGAAGTGTGGCTGTTGGTGTGTGACGATCGGTATGTGGCGGACAGTGTGTGGTGGTCGGTGTGTGGCGGTCGGTGTGTGGCGGTCGGTGTGTGATGGTCGGTGTATGGCGGTCGGTGTGCGACAGTCAGTGTGTGGCGGACAGTGTGTGGCGGTCAGTGTGTGGCAGTCGGTGTGTGATGGTCGGTGTGTGGCGGTCGGTGTGTGACAGTCGGTGTGGAAAAATCAGTGTGTGATGTCGGTGTGTGATGATCGGTGTGTGACGGTCAGTGTGTGGTGGTTGGCGTGTGGTGGTCGGTGTGTGACTGTCGGTGTGTGTCGGTCAGTGTGTGACGGTCGGTGTGTGGCGGTCGGTGTGTGACGATCAGTGTGTGAGAGTCAGTGTGTGGCGGACGGTGTGTGGCGGTCGGTGTGTGGCGGTCGGATTGTGGCTGTCGGTGTTTGACGGTCGGTGTATGACGGTCGGTGTGTGCCGTTCGGTGTGTGACAGTCGGTGTGTTACGGTCGGTGTGTGACGGTCGGTGTGTGACGGTCGGTGTGTGGCGGTCGGTGTGTTTTGGTCGGTGTGTGGCGGTCGGTCTGTGATGGTCGGTGTGTGTCAGTCGGTGTGTGATGGTCGGTGTGTCACGGTCGGTGTGTGATGGTCGGTGTGTCACGGTCGGTGTGTGACGGTCGGTGTGTGGAGGTCGGTGTGTGACGGTCGGTGTGTGACGTTCGGTGTGTGACGTTCGGTGTGTGACGGCCGGTGTGTGGCGGTCGGTGTGTGATGGTCGGTGTGTGGTGGTCAGTGTATGTCGGTCGGTGTGTGACGGTCGGTGTGGACGGTCGGTGTGTGACGATCAGTGTTTGGCGGTCGTTGTGTGATGGTCGGTGTGTGGCGGTCGGTGTGAGATGGTAGGCGTGTGACGGTCGGTGTGTGACATTCTGTGTGTGACGGTCGGTGTTTGGCGGTCGGTGTGTGACGATCGGTGTTTGGCGATCGGTGTGTGAAGATCGGTGTGTGACGATCGGTGAGTGATGATCTGTGTATGACGGTCGGTATGTGACGATCGGTATGTGGTGGTCGGTGTGTGTCGGTCGGCGTGTGGTGGTCGGCTTGTGTTGCTCGGTGTGTGACGATCGGTGTGTGACGGTCGGTGTCTGACGGTCGGTGTGTGATGGTCGATGTGTGACAATCGGTGTGTGAAGGTCGGTGTGTGACGATTGGTGAGTGATGGTGCAGTGTGTGACGATTAGTGTGCGATGGTCGGAGTGCGACGGTCGGTGTGTGATGATCGGTGTGTGATGATCGGTGCGTGACGATTGGTGTGTGATGGTTGGTGTGTGACGGTCGGTGTGTGATGATCGGTGTGTGATGGTCGGTGTGTGAAGATCGGTGTGTGACTATCGGTGAGTGACGATCTGTGTATGACGGTCCTTATGTGACGATCGGTGTGTGGCGGTCGGTGTGTGACGGTCGGTGTGTGACGGTCGATGTGTGACAATCGGTGTGTGAAGGTCGGTGTGTGACGATTGGTGAGTGATGGTGCAGTGTGTGATGATTGGTGTGCGACGGTCGGTGTGTGACGGTCGGTGTGCGACAGTCGATGTGTGATGATCGGTGTGTGATGATCGCTGCATGACGATCGGTGTATGACGGTCGGTGATGGACAGTCGTTGTGTGACGCTCGGTGTGTGACAATCAGTGTGTGATGGTCAGTATGTGACAGTCGGTGTGTGGCGGTTGGTGTGTGCTGGTTGGAGTATGTCGGTCGGTGTGTGACGGTCAATGTGTGCTGGTAGGTGTGTGCTGATTCGGTGTGTGATGATCTGTGTGTGATGGTCGGTATGTGATGATCGGTGTGCGACGGTCGGTGTGTGACGATCAGTGTGTGACGGTCGGTGTGTGACGATCGGTGTGTGACGGTCGCTGTATGAAAGTCAGTGTGTGATGTCGGTGTGTGATGATCGGTGTGTGACGGTCAGTGTGCGTCGGTCGGTGTGTGACGGTCAATGTGTGGCGGTCGGTGTGTGACGATCGGTGTGTGACGGTCGGTGTGTGGTGGTCGGTGTGTGACGGTCGGTGTGAGAAATTCAGTGTGTGACGATCGGTGTGTGACAGAAAGAGTGTGGCGGACAGTGTGTGGCGGTCGGTGTGTGGCGGTCGGTGTGTGACGGTCGGTGTGTGGCGGTCGGTGTGTGGCGGTCGGTGTGTGACGATCGGTGTGTGAGGGTCAGTGTGTGGCAGACAGTGTGTGGCGGTCGGAGTGTGAAGGTCGGTGTGTCACGGACGGTGTGTGACGGTCAGTGTGTGACGGTCGGTGTGTGACGATCGGTGTGTGATGATCGGTGTATGACGGTTGGTGTGTGACGGGCAGTGTGTGATGCTCGGTGTGTGACAATCAGTGTGTGACCATCAGTGTGTGACAGTCGGTGTGTGGCGGTCGGTGTGTGATGGTTGGTGTATGTCGGTCGGTGTGTGACTGCCGGTGTGTGCTGGTAGGTGTGTGCCGATTCGGTGTGTGAAGGTCGGTGTGTGACGATTGGTGAGTGATGGTGCAGTGTGTGACGATTGGTGTGTGACGGTTGGTGTGTGACGATCGGCGTGTGATGATCGGTGTATGACGGTCGGTGTGTGACGGTCAGTGTGTGACGCTCGGTATGTGACAATCAGTGTGTAATGGTTAGTGTGTGACAGTCGGTGTGTGGCGGTTGGTGTGTTCTGGTTGGAGTATGTCGTTCAGTGTGTGACGGTCGATGTGTGCTGGTAGGTGTGTGCCGATTCGGTGTGTGATGATCGGTGTGTGATGATCTGTGTGTGATGGTCGGTATGTGATGATCGGTGTGCGACAGTCGGTGTGTGACGATCAGTGTGTGACGGTCGGTGTGTGATGATCGGTGTGTGACGGTCGGTGTGTGAAAGTCAGTGTGTGATGTCGGTGTGTGATGATAGGTGTGTGACGGTCAGTGTGTGGTGGTCGGGGTGTGGTGGTCGGTGTGTGATGGTCAGTGTGTGTCGGTCGGGGTGTGATGGTCGGTGTGTGGCGGTCGGTATGTGACGGTCGGTGTGAGAAAGTCAGTGTGTGATGTCGGTGTGTGATGATCGGTGTGTGACGTTCAGTGTGTGGCGGTCGGCGTGTGTCGGTCGGTGTGTGACGGTCGGTGTGTCATGGTCGGTGAGTGACGGCCGGTGTGTGATGGTTGGTGTATGTCGGTCGGTGTGTGACTGCCGGTGTGTGCTGGTAGGTGTGTGCCGATTCGGTGTGTGATGGTTGATGTGTGACAATCGGTGTGTGAAGGTCGGTGTGTGACGATTGGTGAGTGATGGTGCAGTGTGTGACGATTGGTGTGTGACGGTTGGTGTGTGACGATCGGCGTGTGATGATCGGTGTATGACGGTCGGTGTGTGACGGTCAGTGTGTGACGCTCGGTATGTGACAATCAGTGTGTAATGGTCAGTGTGTGACAGTCGGTGTGTGGCGGTTGGTGTGTTCTGGTTGGAGTATGTCATTCAGTGTGTGACGGTCGATGTGTGCTGGTAGGTGTGTGCCGATTCGGTGTGTGATGATCGGTGTGTGATGATCTGTGTGTGATGGTCGGTATGTGATGATCGGTGTGCGACAGTCGGTGTGTGACGATCAGTGTGTGACGGTCGGTGTGTGATGATCGGTGTGTGACGGTCGGTGTGTGAAAGTCAGTGTGTGATGTCGGTGTGTGATGATAGGTGTGTGACGGTCAGTGTGTGGTGGTCGGGGTGTGGTGGTCGGTGTGTGATGGTCAGTGTGTGTCGGTCGGGGTGTGATGGTCGGTGTGTGGCGGTCGGTATGTGACGGTTGGTGTGAGAAAGTCAGTGTGTGATGTCGGTGTGTGATGATCGGTGTGTGACGTTCAGTGTGTGGCGGTCGGCGTGTGTCGGTCGGTGTGTGACGGTCGGTGTGTCATGGTCGGTGAGTGACGGCCGGTGTGTCACGGTCGGTGTGTGATGGTCGGTGTGTGGAGGTCGGTGTGTGACGGTCGGTATGTGACGTTCGGTGTGTGACGGTCGGTGTGTGGCGGTCGGTGTGTGACGGTCGGTGTGTGGCGGTCGGTGTGTGATGTTCGGTGTGTGACGGTCGGTGTGTGTCGGTCGGTGTGTCACGGTCGGTGTGTGACGGTCGGTGTGGACGGTCGGTGTGTGACGATCGGTGTTTGGCGGTCGGTGTGTGACGGTCGGTGTGTGGCGGTCGGTGTGTCACGGTCGTTGCGTGACGGTCGGTGTGTGACGTTCGGTGTGTGACGGTTGGTGTTTGGCGGTCGGTGTGTGACAATCGGTGTTTGGCGGTCGGTGTGTGAAGATCGGTGTGTGACGATCGGTGAGTGATGATCTGTGTATGACGGTCGGTATGTGATGATCGGTATGTGGTGGTCGGTGTGTGTCGGTCGGCGTGTGGCGGTCGGCTTGTGATGCTCGGTGTGTGACGATCGGTGTGTTACGGTCGGTGTCTGATGGTCGGTGTGTGATGGTCGATGTGTGACAATCGGTGTGTGAAGGTCGGTGTGTGACGATTGGTGAGTGATGGTGCAGTGTGTGATGATTGGTGTGCGATGGTCGGAGTGTGACGGTCGGTGTGCGACAGTCGATGTGTGATGACTGGTGTGTGATGATCGGTGCGTGACGTTTGGTGTGTGATGGTTGGTGTGTGACGATCGGTGTGAGATGATCGGTGTATGACGGTTGGTGTGTGACCGTCAGTGTGTGACAGTCGGTGTGTGGCGGTCGGTGTATGATGGTTGGTGTATGTCGGTCGGTGTGTGACTGTCGGTGTGTGCTGGTAGGTGTGTGCCGATTCGGTGTGTGATGGTTGATGTGTGACAATCGATGTGTGAAGGTTGGTGTGTGATGATTCGGTGTGTGATGATCGGTGTGTGATGATCTGTGTGTGATGGTCGGTATGTGATGATCGGTGTGCGACAGTCGGTGTGTGACAATCAGTGTGTGATGGTCGGTGTGTGACAATCGGTGTGTGACGGTCGGTGTGTGAAAGTCAGTGTGTGATGTCGGTGTGTGATGATAGGTGTGTGACGGTCAGTGTGTGGCAGTCGGTGTGTGGTGGTCGGTGTGTGATGGTCAGTGTGTGTCGGTCGGGGTGTGACGGTCGGTGTGTGGCGGTCAGTGTGTGACGATCGGTGTGTGACAGTCTGTGTGTGGCGGACAGTGTGTGGTGGTCGGTGTGTGGTGGTCGGTGTATGGCGGTCGGTGTGTGACGGTCGGTGTGAGAAAGTCAGTGTATGATGTCGGTGTGTGATGATCAGTGTGTGACGGTCAGTGTGTGATGGTCGGTGTGTGGTGGTCGGTGTGTGACGGTCGGTGTGTGTCGGTCGGTGTGTGACGGTCGGTGTGTGATGATCGGTGTGTGATGGTCGGTGTGTGAAGATCGGTGTGTGACGATCGGTGAGTGACGATCTGTGTACGACGGTCCTTATGTGACGATCGGTGTGTGGCGGTTGGTGTGTGACGGTCGGTGTGTGACGGTCGATGTGTGACAATCGGTGTGTGAAGGTCGGTGCGTGACGATTGGTGAGTGATGGTGCAGTGTGTGACGATTGGTGTGCGACGGTCGGTGTGTGACGGTCGGTGTGCGACAGTCGATGTGTGATGATCGGTGTGTGATGATCGGTGCATGACGCTTGGTGTGTGATGGTTGGTGTGTGACGATCGGTGTGTGATGATCGGTGTATGACGGTCGGTGATGGACAGTCATTGTGTGACGCTCGGTGTGTGACAATCAGTGTGTGATGGTCAGTATGTGACAGTCGGTGTGTGGCGGTTGGTGTGTGCTGGTTGGAGTATGTCGGTCGGTGTGTGACGGTCGATGTGTGCTGGTAGGTGTGTGCTGATTCGGTGTGTGATGATCTGTGTGTGATGGTCGGTATGTGATGATCGGTGTGCGACAGTCGGTGTGTGACGATCAGTGTGTGACGGTCGGTGTGTGACGATCGGTGTGTGACGGTCGCTGTGTGAAAGTCAGTGTGTGATGTCGGTGTGTGATGATCGGTGTGTGACGGTCAGTGTGCGTCGGTCGGTGTGTGACGGTCAATGTGTGGCGGTCGGTGTGTGACGATCGGTGTGTGACAGTCAGTGTGTGGTGGACAGTGTTTGACGGTCGGTGTGTGGCGGTCGGTGTGTGACGGTCGGTGTGTGGCGGTCGGTGTGTGGCGGTCGGTGTGTGGCGGTCGGTGTGTGACGATCAGTGTGTGAGGGTCAGTGTGTGGCGGACAGTGTGTGGCGGTCGGAGTGTGAAGGTCGGTGTGTCACGGTCGGTGTGTGACGGTCAGTGTGTGACGGTCGGTGTGTGACGATCGGTGTGTGATGATCGGTGTATGACGGTTGGTGTGTGACGGGCAGTGTGTGACGCTCGGTGTGTGACAATCAGTGTGTGACCATCAGTGTGTGACAGTCGGTGTGTGGCGGTCGGTGTGTGATGGTTGGTGTATGTCGGTCGGTGTGTGACTGCCGGTGTGTGCTGGTAGATGTGTGCCGATTCGGTGTGTGATGGTTGATGTGTGACAATCGGTGTGTGAAGGTCGGTGTGTGACGATTGGTGAGTGATGGTGCAGTGTGTGACGATTGGTGTGTGACGGTTGATGTGTGACGATCGGCGTGTGATGATCGGTGTATGACGGTCGGTGTGTGACGGTCAGTGTGTGACACTCGGTATGTGACAATCAGTGTGTAATGGTCAGTGTGTGACAGTCGGTGTGTGGCGGTTGGTGTGTTCTGGTTGGAGTATGTCATTCAGTGTGTGACGGTCGATGTGTGCTGGTAGGTGTGTGCCGATTCGGTGTGTGATGATCGGTGTGTGATGATCTGTGTGTGATGGTCGGTATGTGATGATCGGTGTATGACGGTCGGTGATGGACGGTCATTGTGTGACGCTCGGTGTGTGACAATCAGTGTGTGACGGTCAGTGTGTGACAGTCGGTGTGTGGCGGTTGGTGTGTGCTGGTTGGAGTATGTCGGTCGGTGTGTGACGGTCGATGTGTGCTGGCAGGTGTGTGCCGATTCGGTGTGTGACGATCTGTGTGTGATGGTCGGTATGTGATGATCGGTGTGAGACAGTCAATGTGTGACGATCAGTGTGTGACGGTCGGTGTGTGACGATCGGTGTGTGACGGTCGCTGTGTGAAAGTCAGTGTGTGATGTCGGTGTGTGATGATCGGTGTGTGACGGTCAGTGTGTGGCGGTCGGTGTGTGGCGGTCTGTGTGTGACGATCGGTGTGTGACAGTCAGTGTGTGGCGGACAGTGTGTGGTGGTCGGTGTGTGGCGGTCGGTGTGTGGCGGTCGGTGTGTGACGGTCGGTGTGTGGTGGTCGGTGTGTGACGGTCGGTGTGAGAAAGTCAGTGTGTGACGATCGGTGTGTGACAGTCAGTGTGTGGCGGACAGTGTGTGGCGGTCAGTGTGTGGCGGTCAGTGTGTGGCGGTCAGTGTGTGATGGTCAGTGTGTGGCTGTCGGTGTGTGACAGTCGGTGTGTGGCGGTCGGTGTGAGAAAGTCAGTGTGTGACGGTCGGTGTGTGGTGGTCGGTGTGTGACGGTCGGTGTGTGAAAATCAGAGTGTGATGTCGGTGTGTGATGATCGGTGTGTGACGGTCAGTGTGTGATGGTCGGCGTGTCGTGGTCAGTGTGTGATGGTCGGTGAGTGTCGGTCGGTGTGTGACGGTCGGTGTGTGGCTGTCGGTGTGTGACGATTGGTGTGTGAGAGTCAGTGTGTGGCGGACAGTGTGTGGCGGACAGAGTGTGATGGTTGGTGTGTCACGGTCGGTGTGTGACGGTCAGTGTGTGATGGTCAGTGTGTGACGGTCGGTGTGTGAAGGTCGGTGTGTGACGGTCGGTGTGTGACGTTCGGTGTGTGATGGTCGGTATGTGGCGGTCGGTTTGTGACGGTCGGTGTGTGGCGGTCGGTGTGTGTCGGTCGGTGTGTGGCGGTCGGTGTGTGATGGTCGGTGTGTGTCGGTCGGTGTGTGACAGTCGGTGTGTGACGGTCGGTGTGGACGGTCAGTGTGTGACGATCGGTGTTTGGCTGTCGGTGTGTGACGGTCGGTGTGTGGCGGTCGGTGTGAGACTGTAGGTGTGTGACGGTCAGTGTGTGATGGTCGGTGTGTGACATTCTGCGTGTGACGATCGGTGTTTGGTGGTCGGTATGTGAAGATCGGTGTGTGACGATCGGTGAGTGATGATCTTTGTATGATGGTCGGTATGTGACGATCGGTATGTGGTGGTCGGTGTGTGTCGGTCGGCGTGTGGCGGTCGGCTTGTGATGCTCGGTGTGTGACGATCGGTGTGTCACGGTCGGTGTCTGACGGTCGGTGTGTGATGGTCGGTGTGTGGTGGTCGGTGTGTGGCGGTCGGTGTGTGTCGGTTGGTGTGTGGCGGTCGGTGTGTGACGGTCGGTGTGTGATGGTCGGTGTGTGTTGGTCGGTGTGTGACGGTCGGTGTGTGGCGGTCGGTGTGTGTCGGTCGGTGTGTGGCGGTCGGTGTGTGATGGTCGGTGTGTGACGGTCGGTGTGTGTCGGTCGGTGTGTGACGGTCGGTGTGTGATGGTCGGTGTGTGACTGTCGGTGTGGACGGTCGGTGTGTGACGATCGGTGTGTGAAGATCGGTGTGTGCCGATCGGTGTGTGATGATCTGTGTATGATGGTCGGTATGTGACAATCGGTGTGTGACGGTCGGTGTGTGATGCTCGGTGTGTGAGGATCGGTGTGTCATGGTCGGTGTGTGAAAGTCGATCTGTGAAAATCAGTGTGTGACGGTCGGTGTGTGACAATCGGTGTGTGAAGGTCGGAGTGTGACGACTGGTGAGTGATGGTGCAGTGTGTGACGATTGGTGTACGACGTTCGGTGTGTGACGGTCGGTGTGTGACGGTTGGTTTGTGACGATCGGTGTGTGATGATCGGTGTATGACGGTCGGTGATGGACGGTCGTTGTGTGACGCTCGGTGTGTGACAATCAGTGTGTAATGGTCAGTGTGTGACAGTCGGTGTGTGGTGGTTGGTGTGTGCTGGTTGGAGTATGTCGGTCGGTGTGTGACAGTCGATGTGTGCTGGTAGGTGTGTGCCGATTCGGTGTGTGATGATCGGTATGTGACGATCTGTGTGTGATGGTCGGTATGTGATGATCGGTGTGCGACAGTCGGTGTGTGACGATCAGTGTGTGACGATCAGTGTGTGACGGTCGGTGTGTGACGATCGGTGTGTGACGGTCGGTGTGTGAAAGTCAGTGTGTGATGTCGGTGTGTGATGATCGGTGTGTGATGGTCAGTGTGTGGCGGACAGTGTGTGGTGGTCGGTGTGTGGCGGTCAGTGTGTGGCGGTCGGTGTGTGATGGTCGCTGTGTGGTTGTCGGTATGTGACGGTCGTTGTGAGAAATTCAGTGTGTGACGATCGGTGTGTGACAGTGTGGGGCGGACAGCGTGTGGTGGTCAGTGTTTGGCGGTCGGTGTGTGACGGTCGGTGTGTGATGGTCGGTGTGTGGAGGTCGGTGTGTGACGGTCGGTGTGTGACGTTCGGTGTGTGAAGGTCGGTGTGTGGCGGTCGGTGTGTGACGGTCGGTGTGTGGCGGTCGGTGTGTGGCGGACGGTGTGTGTCGGTCGGTGTGAGAAAGTCAGTGTGTGACGATCGGTGTGTGACAGTCCGTGTGTGGCGGACAGTTTGTGGCGGTCGGTGTGTGGCGGTCGGTGTGTGACGGTCGGTGTGTGGCGGTCGGTGTGTGACAGTCGGTGTGTGAAAATCAGTGTGTGATGTCGGTGTTTGATGATCGGTGTGTGACGGTCAGTGTGTGGCGGTCGGCGTGTGGTGGTCGGTGTGCGACGGTCGGTGTGTGTCGGTCGGTGTGTGACGGTCGGTGTGTGAGAGTCAGTGTGTGGCAGACAGTGTGTGGCGGTCGGTGTGTGGCGGTCGGTGTGTGGCGGTCGGTGTGTGACGGTCGGTGTGTGACGGTCGGTGTGTGACGGTCGGTTTGTTACGGTCGGTGTGTGATGGTCGGTGTGTTTCGGTCGGTGTGTGGCGGTCGGTGTGTGACGGTCGGTGTGTGTCGGTCGGTGTGTGTCGGTCGGTGTGTGACGGTCGGTGTGTCACGGTCGGTGAGTGACGGCCGGTGTGTCACGGTCGGTGTGTGATGGTCGGTGTGTGGAGGGCGGTGTGTGACGGTCGGAGTGTGACGTTCGGTGTGTGACGGTCGGTGTGTGGCGGTCGGTGTGTGACGGTCAGTGTGTGGCGGTCGGAGTGTGACGGTCGGTGTGTCACGGTCGGTGTGTGACGGTCAGTGTGGGACGGTCGGTGTGTGACGATCGGTGTGTGATGATCGGTGTATGACGGTTGGTGTGTGACGGGCAGTGTGTGACGCTCGGTGTGTGACAATCAGTGTGTGACCGTCAGTGTGTGACAGTCGGTGTGTGGCGGTCGGTGTGTGATGGTTGGTGTATGTCGGTCGGTGTGTGACTGTCGGTGTGTGCTGGTCGATGTGTGACAATCGGTGTGTGAAGGTCGGTGTGTGACGATTGGTGAGTGATGGTGCAGTGTGTGACGATTGGTGTGTGACAGTCGGTGTGTGACGATCGGTGTGTGATGATCGGTGTATGACGGTCGGTGTGTGACGGTCAGTGTGTGAGGCTCGGTGTGTGACAATCAGTGTGTGATGATCGGTGTGCGACAGTCGGTGTGTGACGATCAGTGTGTGACGGTCGGTGTGTGATGATCGGTGTGTGACGGTCGGTGTGTGAAAGTCAGTGTTTGATGTCGGTGTGTGATGATAGGTGTGTGCCGGTCAGAGTGTGGTGGTCGGTGTGTGGTGGTCGGTGTGTGATGGTCAGTGTGTGTCGGTCGGGGTGTGGTGGTCGGTGTGTGGCGGTCGGTATGTGACGGTCGGTGTGAGAAAGTCAGTGTGTGACGATCGGTGTGTGATAGTCAGTGTGTGGCGGACAGTGTGTGGCGGTCAGTGTGTGGCGGTCAGTGTGTGGCGGTCGGTGTGTGGCGGTCGGTGTGTGACAGTCGGTGTGTGAAAATCAGTGTGTGATGTCGGTGTGTGATGATCGGTGTGTGACGGTCAGTGTGTGACGGTCAGTGTGTGGCGGTCGGTGTGTGGCGGTCGGTGTGTGGCGGTCGGTATGTGACGGTCAGTGTGTGGCGGTCAGTGTGTGGCGGTCGGTGTGTGGCGGTCAGTGTGTGATGGTCGGTATGTGACGGTCGGTGTGTGGCGGTCAGTGTGTTTCGGTCGGTGTGTGGTGGTCGGTGTGTGACGGTCGGTGTGAGAAAGTCAGTGTGTGACGATCGGTGTGTGACAGTCAGTGTGTGGCGGACAGTGTGTGGCGGTCAGTGTGTGGCGGTCAGTGTGTGGCGGTCAGTGTGTGATGGTCAGTGTGTGGCTGTCGGTGTGTGACAGTCGGTGTGTGGCGGTCGGTGTGAGAAAGTCAGTGTGTGACGGTCGGTGTGTGGTGGTCGGTGTGTGACGGTCGGTGTGTGAAAATCAGAGTGTGATGTCGGTGTGTGATGATCGGTGTGTGACGGTCAGTGTGTGATGGTCGGCGTGTCGTGGTCAGTGTGTGATGGTCGGTGAGTGTCGGTCGGTGTGTGACGGTCGGTGTGTGGCTGTCGGTGTGTGACGATTGGTGTGTGAGAGTCAGTGTGTGGCGGACAGTGTGTGGCGGACAGAGTGTGATGGTTGGTGTGTCACGGTCGGTGTGTGACGGTCAGTGTGTGATGGTCAGTGTGTGACGGTCGGTGTGTGAAGGTCGGTGTGTGACGGTCGGTGTGTGACGTTCGGTGTGTGATGGTCGGTATGTGGCGGTCGGTTTGTGACGGTCGGTGTGTGGCGGTCGGTGTGTGTCGGTCGGTGTGTGGCGGTCGGTGTGTGATGGTCGGTGTGTGTCGGTCGGTGTGTGACAGTCGGTGTGTGACGGTCGGTGTGGACGGTCAGTGTGTGACGATCGGTGTTTGGCTGTCGGTGTGTGACGGTCGGTGTGTGGCGGTCGGTGTGAGACGGTAGGTGTGTGACGGTCAGTGTGTGATGGTCGGTGTGTGACATTCTGCGTGTGACGATCGGTGTTTGGCGGTCGGTATGTGAAGATCGGTGTGTGACGATCGGTGAGTGATGATCTTTGTATGATGGTCGGTATGTGACGATCGGTATGTGGTGGTCGGTGTGTGTCGGTCGGCGTGTGGCGGTCGGCTTGTGATGCTCGGTGTGTGACGATCGGTGTGTCACGGTCGGTGTCTGACGGTCGGTGTGTGATGGTCGGTGTGTGGTGGTCGGTGTGTGGCGGTCGGTGTGTGTCGGTTGGTGTGTGGCGGTCGGTGTGTGACAATCAGTGTGTAATGGTCAGTGTGTGACAGTCGGTGTGTGGTGGTTGGTGTGTGCTGGTTGGAGTATGTCGGTCGGTGTGTGACAGTCGATGTGTGCTGGTAGGTGTGTGCCGATTCGGTGTGTGATGATCGGTATGTGACGATCTGTGTGTGATGGTCGGTATGTGATGATCGGTGTGCGACAGTCGGTGTGTGACGATCAGTGTGTGACGATCAGTGTGTGACGGTCGGTGTGTGACGATCGGTGTGTGACGGTCGGTGTGTGAAAGTCAGTGTGTGATGTCGGTGTGTGATGATCGGTGTGTGATGATCGGTGTGTGATGGTCAGTGTGTGGCGGACAGTGTGTGGTGGTCGGTGTGTGGCGGTCAGTGTGTGGCGGTCGGTGTGTGATGGTCGCTGTGTGGTTGTCGGTATGTGACGGTCGTTGTGAGAAATTCAGTGTGTGACGATCGGTGTGTGACAGTGTGGGGCGGACAGCGTGTGGTGGTCAGTGTTTGGCGGTCGGTGTGTGACGGTCGGTGTGTGATGGTCGGTGTGTGGAGGTCGGTGTGTGACGGTCGGTGTGTGACGTTCGGTGTGTGAAGGTCGGTGTGTGGCGGTCGGTGTGTGACGGTCGGTGTGTGGCGGTCGGTGTGTGGCGGACGGTGTGTGTCGGTCGGTGTGAGAAAGTCAGTGTGTGACGATCGGTGTGTGACAGTCCGTGTGTGGCGGACAGTTTGTGGCGGTCGGTGTGTGGCGGTCGGTGTGTGACGGTCGGTGTGTGGCGGTCGGTGTGTGACAGTCGGTGTGTGAAAATCATTGTGTGATGTCGGTGTTTGATGATCGGTGTGTGACGGTCAGTGTGTGGCGGTCGGCGTGTGGTGGTCGGTGTGCGACGGTCGGTGTGTGTCGGTCGGTGTGTGACGGTCGGTGTGTGAGAGTCAGTGTGTGGCGGACAGTGTGTGGCGGTCGGTGTGTGGCGGTCGGTGTGTGGCGGTCGGTGTGTGACGGTCGGTGTGTGACGGTCGGTGTGTGACGGTCGGTTTGTTACGGTCGGTGTGTGATGGTCGGTGTGTTTCGGTCGGTGTGTGGCGGTCGGTGTGTGACGGTCGGTGTGTGTCGGTCGGTGTGTGTCGGTCGGTGTGTGACGGTCGGTGTGTCACGGTCGGTGAGTGACGGCCGGTGTGTCACGGTCGGTGTGTGATTGTCGGTGTGTGGAGGGCGGTGTGTGACGGTCGGAGTGTGACGTTCGGTGTGTGACGGTCGGTGTGTGGCGGTCGGTGTGTGACGGTCAGTGTGTGGCGGTCGGAGTGTGACGGTCGGTGTGTCACGGTCGGTGTGTGACGGTCAGTGTGGGACGGTCGGTGTGTGACGATCGGTGTGTGATGATCGGTGTATGACGGTTGGTGTGTGACGGGCAGTGTGTGACGCTCGGTGTGTGACAATCAGTGTGTGACCGTCAGTGTGTGACAGTCGGTGTGTGGCGGTCGGTGTGTGATGGTTGGTGTATGTCGGTCGGTGTGTGACTGTCGGTGTGTGCTGGTCGATGTGTGACAATCGGTGTGTGAAGGTCGGTGTGTGACGATTGGTGAGTGATGGTGCAGTGTGTGACGATTGGTGTGTGACAGTCGGTGTGTGACGATCGGTGTGTGATGATCGGTGTATGACGGTCGGTGTGTGACGGTCAGTGTGTGAGGCTCGGTGTGTGACAATCAGTGTGTGATGATCGGTGTGCGACAGTCGGTGTGTGACGATCAGTGTGTGACGGTCGGTGTGTGATGATCGGTGTGTGACGGTCGGTGTGTGAAAGTCAGTGTTTGATGTCGGTGTGTGATGATAGGTGTGTGCCGGTCAGAGTGTGGTGGTCGGTGTGTGGTGGTCGGTGTGTGATGGTCAGTGTGTGTCGGTCGGGGTGTGGTGGTCGGTGTGTGGCGGTCGGTATGTGACGGTCGGTGTGAGAAAGTCAGTGTGTGACGATCGGTGTGTGATAGTCAGTGTGTGGCGGACAGTGTGTGGCGGTCAGTGTGTGGCGGTCGGTGTGTGGCGGTCGGTGTGTGACAGTCGGTGTGTGAAAATCAGTGTGTGATGTCGGTGTGTGATGATCGGTGTGTGACGGTCAGTGTGTGACGGTCAGTGTGTGGCGGTCGGTGTGTGGCGGTCGGTGTGTGGCGGTCGGTATGTGACGATCGGTGTGTGACAGTCAGTGTGTGGCGGACAGTGTGTGGCGGTCAGTGTGTGGCGGTCAGTGTGTGGCGGTCAGTGTGTGATGGTCAGTGTGTGGCTGTCGGTGTGTGACAGTCGGTGTGTGGCGGTCGGTGTGAGAAAGTCAGTGTGTGACGGTCGGTGTGTGGTGGTCGGTGTGTGACGGTCGGTGTGTGAAAATCAGAGTGTGATGTCGGTGTGTGATGATCGGTGTGTGACGGTCAGTGTGTGATGGTCGGCGTGTCGTGGTCAGTGTGTGATGGTCGGTGAGTGTCGGTCGGTGTGTGACGGTCGGTGTGTGGCTGTCGGTGTGTGACGATTGGTGTGTGAGAGTCAGTGTGTGGCGGACAGTGTGTGGCGGACAGAGTGTGATGGTTGGTGTGTCACGGTCGGTGTGTGACGGTCAGTGTGTGATGGTCAGTGTGTGACGGTCGGTGTGTGAAGGTCGGTGTGTGACGGTCGGTGTGTGACGTTCGGTGTGTGATGGTCGGTATGTGGCGGTCGGTTTGTGACGGTCGGTGTGTGGCGGTCGGTGTGTGTCGGTCGGTGTGTGGCGGTCGGTGTGTGATGGTCGGTGTGTGTCGGTCGGTGTGTGACAGTCGGTGTGTGACGGTCGGTGTGGACGGTCAGTGTGTGACGATCGGTGTTTGGCTGTCGGTGTGTGACGGTCGGTGTGTGGCGGTCGGTGTGAGACGGTCGGTGTGAGAAAGTCAGTGTGTGATGTCGGTGTGTGATGATAGGTGTGTGACGGTCAGTGTGTGGTGGTCGGGGTGTGGTGGTCGGTGTGTGATGGTCAGTGTGTGTCGGTCGGGGTGTGATGGTCGGTGTGTGGCGGTCGGTATGTGACGGTCGGTGTGAGAAAGTCAGTGTGTGATGTCGGTGTGTGATGATCGGTGTGTGACGTTCAGTGTGTGGCGGACAGTGTGTGGCGGACAGAGTGTGATGGTTGGTGTGTCACGGTCGGTGTGTGACGGTCAGTGTGTGATGGTCAGTGTGTGACGGTCGGTGTGTGAAGGTCGGGGTGTGATGGTCGGTGTGTGGCGGTCGGTATGTGATGATCAGTGTGTGACGGTCGGTGTGTGATGATCGGTGTGTGACGGTCGGTGTGTGAAAGTCAGTGTTTGATGTCGGTGTGTGATGATAGGTGTGTGCCGGTCAGAGTGTGGTGGTCGGTGTGTGGTGGTCGGTGTGTGATGGTCAGTGTGTGTCGGTCGGGGTGTGGTGGTCGGTGTGTGGCGGTCGGTATGTGACGGTCGGTGTGAGAAAGTCAGTGTGTGACGATCGGTGTGTGATAGTCAGTGTGTGGCGGACAGTGTGTGGCGGTCAGTGTGTGGCGGTCGGTGTGTGGCGGTCGGTGTGTGACAGTCGGTGTGTGAAAATCAGTGTGTGATGTCGGTGTGTGATGATCGGTGTGTGACGGTCAGTGTGTGACGGTCAGTGTGTGGCGGTCGGTGTGTGGCGGTCGGTGTGTGGCGGTCGGTATGTGACGATCGGTGTGTGACAGTCAGTGTGTGGCGGACAGTGTGTGGCGGTCAGTGTGTGGCGGTCAGTGTGTGGCGGTCAGTGTGTGATGGTCAGTGTGTGGCTGTCGGTGTGTGACAGTCGGTGTGTGGCGGTCGGTGTGAGAAAGTCAGTGTGTGACGGTCGGTGTGTGGTGGTCGGTGTGTGACGGTCGGTGTGTGAAAATCAGAGTGTGATGTCGGTGTGTGATGATCGGTGTGTGACGGTCAGTGTGTGATGGTCGGCGTGTCGTGGTCAGTGTGTGATGGTCGGTGAGTGTCGGTCGGTGTGTGACGGTCGGTGTGTGGCTGTCGGTGTGTGACGATTGGTGTGTGAGAGTCAGTGTGTGGCGGACAGTGTGTGGCGGACAGAGTGTGATGGTTGGTGTGTCACGGTCGGTGTGTGACGGTCAGTGTGTGATGGTCAGTGTGTGACGGTCGGTGTGTGAAGGTCGGTGTGTGACGGTCGGTGTGTGACGTTCGGTGTGTGATGGTCGGTATGTGGCGGTCGGTTTGTGACGGTCGGTGTGTGGCGGTCGGTGTGTGTCGGTCGGTGTGTGGCGGTCGGTGTGTGATGGTCGGTGTGTGTCGGTCGGTGTGTGACAGTCGGTGTGTGACGGTCGGTGTGGACGGTCAGTGTGTGACGATCGGTGTTTGGCTGTCGGTGTGTGACGGTCGGTGTGTGGCGGTCGGTGTGAGACGGTCGGTGTGAGAAAGTCAGTGTGTGATGTCGGTGTGTGATGATAGGTGTGTGACGGTCAGTGTGTGGTGGTCGGGGTGTGGTGGTCGGTGTGTGATGGTCAGTGTGTGTCGGTCGGGGTGTGATGGTCGGTGTGTGGCGGTCGGTATGTGACGGTCGGTGTGAGAAAGTCAGTGTGTGATGTCGGTGTGTGATGATCGGTGTGTGACGTTCAGTGTGTGGCGGTCGGCGTGTGTCGGTCGGTGTGTGACGGTCGGTGTGTCACGGTCGGTGAGTGACGGCCGGTGTGTCACGGTCGGTGTGTGATGGTCGGTGTGTGGAGGTCGGTGTGTGGAGGTCGGTGTGTGACGTTCGGTGTGTGACGGTCGGTGAGTGACGGCCGGTGTGTCACGGTCGGTGTGTGATGGTCGGTGTGTGGCGGTCAGTGTGTGGCGGTCGGTGTGTGGCGGTCGGTGTGTGATGTTCGGTGTGTGACGGTCGGTGTGTGTCGGTCGGTGTGTCACGGTCGGTGTGTGACGGTCGGTGTGGACGGTCGGTGTGTGACGATCGGTGATTGGCGGTCGGTGTGTGATGGTCGGTGTGTGGCGGTCGGTGTGTCACGGTCGGTGTGTGACGGTCGGTGCGTGACGGTCGGTGTGTGACGTTCGGTGTGTGACGGTTGGTGTTTGGCGGTCGGTGTGTGACGATCGGTGTTTGGCGGTCGGTGTGTGAAGATCGGTGTGTGACGATCGGTGAGTGATGATCTGTGTATGACGGTCGGTATGTGATGATCGGTATGTGGTGGTCGGTGTGTGTCGGTCGGCGTGTGGCGGTCGGCTTGTGATGCTCGGTGTGTGACGATCGGTGTGTTACGGTCGGTGTCTGACGGTCGGTGTGTGATGGTCGATGTGTGACAATCGGTGTGTGAAGGTCGGTGTGTGACGATTGGTGAGTGATGGTGCAGTGTGTGACGATTGGTGTGCGATGGTCGGAGTGTGACGGTCGGTGTGCGACAGTTGATGTGTGATGATTGGTGTGTGATGATCGGTGCGTGACGTTTGGTGTATGACGGTTGGTGTGTGACCGTCAGTGTGTGACAGTCGGTGTGTGGCGGTCGGTGTATGATGGTTGGTGTATGTCGGTCGGTGTGTGACTGTCGGTGTGTGCTGGTAGGTGTGTGCCGATTCGGTGTGTGATGGTTGATGTGTGACAATCGATGTGTGAAGGTTGGTGTGTGATGATTCGGTGTGTGATGATCGGTGTGTGATGATCTGTGTGCGATGGTCGGTATGTGATGATCGGTGTGCGACAGTCGGTGTGTGACAATCAGTGTGTGATGGTCGGTGTGTGACGATCGGTGTGTGACGGTCGGTGTGTGAAAGTCAGCGTGTGATGTCGGTGTGTGATGATCGGTGTGTGACGGTCAGTGTGTGGCAGTCGGTGTGTGGTGGTCGGTGTGTGATGGTCAGTGTGTGTCGGTCGGGGTGTGACGGTCGGTGTGTGGCGGTCGGTGTGTGACGATCGGTGTGTGACAGTCTGTGTGTGGCGGACAGTGTGTGGTGGTCGGTGCGTGGTGTTCGGTGTATGGCGGTCGGTGTGTGACGGTCGGTGTGAGAAAGTCAGTGTATGATGTCGGTGTGTGATGATCGGTGTGTGACGGTCGATGTGTGACAATCGGTGTGTGAATGTTGGTGTGTGACGATTGGTGAGTGATGGTGCAGTGTGTGACGATTGGTGTGCGACGGTCGTTGTGTGACGGTCGGTGTGCGACAGTCGATGTGTAATGATCGGTGTGTGATGATTAGTGCGTGACGATTGGTGTGTGATGGTTGGTGTGTGAAGGTCGATGTGTAAAAATCAGTGTGTGACGGTCGGTGTGTGATGATTGGTGAGTGACGGTGCAGCGTGTGACGATCGGTGTGCGACGGTCGGTGTGTGATGTCGGTGTGTGATCATCAGTGTGTGAGGGTCAGTGTGTGGCGGTCGCTGTGTGGTGGTCGGTGTGTGACAGTCGGTGTGTGTCGGTCGGTGTGTGATGGTCGGTGTGTGAAGATCGGTGTGTGACGATCGGTGAGTGATGATCTGTGTATGACGGTCGGTATGTGACGATCGGTGTGTGGTGGTCGGTGTGTGGCGGTCGGCTTGTGATGCTCGGTGTGTGACGATCGGTGTGTCACGGTCGGTGTGTGACGGTCGGTGTGTGACGGTCGATGTGTGACAATCGGTGTGTGAAGGTCGGTGTGTGACGATTGGTGAGTGATGGTGCAGTGTGTGACGATTGGTTGCGACGGTCGGTGTGTGACGGTCGGTGTGCGACAGTCGATGTGTGATGATCGGTGTGTGATGATCGGTGCGTGACGATTGGTGTGTGACGGTTGGTGTGTGATGATCGGTTGGTGATGATCGGTGTATGACGGTCGGTGATGGACGGTCATTGTGTGACGCTCGGTGTGTGACAATCAGTGTGTGACGGTCAGTGTGTGACAGTCGGTGTGTGGCGGTTGGTGTGTGCTGGTTGGAGTATGTCGGTCGGTGTGTGACGGTCGATGTGTGCTGGCAGGTGTGTGCCGATTCGGTGTGTGACGATCTGTGTGTGATGGTCGGTATGTGATGATCGGTGTGAGACAGTCAATGTGTGACGATCAGTGTGTGACGGTCGGTGTGTGACGATCGGTGTGTGACGGTCGCTGTGTGAAAGTCAGTGTGTGATGTCGGTGTGTGATGATCGGTGTGTGACGGTCAGTGTGTGGCGGTCGGTGTGTGGCGGTCTGTGTGTGACGATCGGTGTGTGACAGTCAGTGTGTGGCGGACAGTGTGTGGTGGTCGGTGTGTGGCGGTCGGTGTGTGGCGGTCGGTGTGTGACGGTCGGTGTGTGGTGGTCGGTGTGTGACGGTCGGTGTGAGAAAGTCAGTGTGTGACGATCGGTGTGTGACAGTCAGTGTGTGGCGGACAGTGTGTGGCGGTCAGTGTGTGGCGGTCAGTGTGTGGCGGTCAGTGTGTGATGGTCAGTGTGTGGCTGTCGGTGTGTGACAGTCGGTGTGTGGCGGTCGGTGTGAGAAAGTCAGTGTGTGACGGTCGGTGTGTGGTGGTCGGTGTGTGACGGTCGGTGTGTGAAAATCAGAGTGTGATGTCGGTGTGTGATGATCGGTGTGTGACGGTCAGTGTGTGATGGTCGGCGTGTCGTGGTCAGTGTGTGATGGTCGGTGAGTGTCGGTCGGTGTGTGACGGTCGGTGTGTGGCTGTCGGTGTGTGACGATTGGTGTGTGAGAGTCAGTGTGTGGCGGACAGTGTGTGGCGGACAGTGTGTGGCGGACAGAGTGTGATGGTTGGTGTGTCACGGTCGGTGTGTGACGGTCAGTGTGTGATGGTCAGTGTGTGACGGTCGGTGTGTGAAGGTCGGTGTGTGACGGTCGGTGTGTGACGTTCGGTGTGTGATGGTCGGTATGTGGCGGTCGGTTTGTGACGGTCGGTGTGTGGCGGTCGGTGTGTGTCGGTCGGTGTGTGGCGGTCGGTGTGTGATGGTCGGTGTGTGTCGGTCGGTGTGTGACAGTCGGTGTGTGACGGTCGGTGTGGACGGTCAGTGTGTGACGATCGGTGTTTGGCTGTCGGTGTGTGACGGTCGGTGTGTGGCGGTCGGTGTGAGACTGTAGGTGTGTGACGGTCAGTGTGTGATGGTCGGTGTGTGACATTCTGCGTGTGACGATCGGTGTTTGGTGGTCGGTATGTGAAGATCGGTGTGTGACGATCGGTGAGTGATGATCTTTGTATGATGGTCGGTATGTGACGATCGGTATGTGGTGGTCGGTGTGTGTCGGTCGGCGTGTGGCGGTCGGCTTGTGATGCTCGGTGTGTGACGATCGGTGTGTCACGGTCGGTGTCTGACGGTCGGTGTGTGATGGTCGGTGTGTGGTGGTCGGTGTGTGGCGGTCGGTGTGTGTCGGTTGGTGTGTGGCGGTCGGTGTGTGACGGTCGGTGTGTGATGGTCGGTGTGTGTTGGTCGGTGTGTGACGGTCGGTGTGTGGCGGTCGGTGTGTGTCGGTCGGTGTGTGGCGGTCGGTGTGTGATGGTCGGTGTGTGACGGTCGGTGTGTGTCAGTCGGTGTGTGACGGTCGGTGTGTGATGGTCGGTGTGTGACTGTCGGTGTGGACGGTCGGTGTGTGACGATCGGTGTGTGAAGATCGGTGTGTGCCGATCGGTGTGTGATGATCTGTGTATGATGGTCGGTATGTGACAATCGGTGTGTGACGGTCGGTGTGTGATGCTCGGTGTGTGAGGATCGGTGTGTCATGGTCGGTGTGTGAAAGTCGATCTGTGAAAATCAGTGTGTGACGGTCGGTGTGTGACAATCGGTGTGTGAAGGTCGGAGTGTGACGACTGGTGAGTGATGGTGCAGTGTGTGACGATTGGTGTACGACGTTCGGTGTGTGACGGTCGGTGTGTGACGGTTGGTTTGTGACGATCGGTGTGTGATGATCGGTGTATGACGGTCGGTGATGGACGGTCGTTGTGTGACGCTCGGTGTGTGACAATCAGTGTGTAATGGTCAGTGTGTGACAGTCGGTGTGTGGTGGTTGGTGTGTGCTGGTTGGAGTATGTCGGTCGGTGTGTGACAGTCGATGTGTGCTGGTAGGTGTGTGCCGATTCGGTGTGTGATGATCGGTATGTGACGATCTGTGTGTGATGGTCGGTATGTGATGATCGGTGTGCGACAGTCGGTGTGTGACGATCAGTGTGTGACGATCAGTGTGTGACGGTCGGTGTGTGACGATCGGTGTGTGACGGTCGGTGTGTGAAAGTCAGTGTGTGATGTCGGTGTGTGATGATCGGTGTGTGATGGTCAGTGTGTGGCGGACAGTGTGTGGTGGTCGGTGTGTGGCGGTCAGTGTGTGGCGGTCGGTGTGTGATGGTCGCTGTGTGGTTGTCGGTATGTGACGGTCGTTGTGAGAAATTCAGTGTGTGACGATCGGTGTGTGACAGTGTGGGGCGGACAGCGTGTGGTGGTCAGTGTTTGGCGGTCGGTGTGTGACGGTCGGTGTGTGATGGTCGGTGTGTGGAGGTCGGTGTGTGACGGTCGGTGTGTGACGTTCGGTGTGTGAAGGTCGGTGTGTGGCGGTCGGTGTGTGACGGTCGGTGTGTGGCGGTCGGTGTGTGGCGGACGGTGTGTGTCGGTCGGTGTGAGAAAGTCAGTGTGTGACGATCGGTGTGTGACAGTCCGTGTGTGGCGGACAGTTTGTGGCGGTCGGTGTGTGGCGGTCGGTGTGTGACGGTCGGTGTGTGGCGGTCGGTGTGTGACAGTCGGTGTGTGAAAATCAGTGTGTGATGTCGGTGTTTGATGATCGGTGTGTGACGGTCAGTGTGTGGCGGTCGGCGTGTGGTGGTCGGTGTGCGACGGTCGGTGTGTGACGGTCGGTGTGTGAGAGTCAGTGTGTGGCGGACAGTGTGTGGCGGTCGGTGTGTGGCGGTCGGTGTGTGGCGGTCGGTGTGTGACGGTCGGTGTGTGGAGGGCGGTGTGTGACGGTCGGAGTGTGACGTTCGGTGTGTGACGGTCGGTGTGTGGCGGTCGGTGTGTGACGGTCAGTGTGTGGCGGTCGGAGTGTGACGGTCGGTGTGTCACGGTCGGTGTGTGACGGTCGGTGTGGGACGGTCGGTGTGTGACGATCGGTGTGTGATGATCGGTGTATGACGGTTGGTGTGTGACGGGCAGTGTGTGACGCTCGGTGTGTGACAATCAGTGTGTGACCGTCAGTGTGTGACAGTCGGTGTGTGGCGGTCGGTGTGTGATGGTTGGTGTATGTCGGTCGGTGTGTGACTGTCGGTGTGTGCTGGTCGATGTGTGACAATCGGTGTGTGAAGGTCGGTGTGTGACGATTGGTGAGTGATGGTGCAGTGTGTGACGATTGGTGTGTGACAGTCGGTGTGTGACGATCGGTGTGTGATGATCGGTGTATGACGGTCGGTGTGTGAGGCTCGGTGTGTGACAATCAGTGTGTGATGATCGGTGTGCGACAGTCGGTGTGTGACGATCAGTGTGTGACGGTCGGTGTGTGATGATCGGTGTGTGACGGTCGGTGTGTGAAAGTCAGTGTTTGATGTCGGTGTGTGATGATAGGTGTGTGCCGGTCAGAGTGTGGTGGTCGGTGTGTGGTGGTCGGTGTGTGATGGTCAGTGTGTGTCGGTCGGGGTGTGGTGGTCGGTGTGTGGCGGTCGGTATGTGACGGTCGGTGTGAGAAAGTCAGTGTGTGACGATCGGTGTGTGATAGTCAGTGTGTGGCGGACAGTGTGTGGCGGTCAGTGTGTGGCGGTCAGTGTGTGGCGGTCGGTGTGTGGCGGTCGGTGTGTGACAGTCGGTGTGTGAAAATCAGTGTGTGATGTCGGTGTGTGATGATCGGTGTGTGACGGTCAGTGTGTGACGGTCAGTGTGTGGCGGTCGGTGTGTGGCGGTCGGTGTGTGGCGGTCGGTATGTGACGGTCAGTGTGTGGCGGTCAGTGTGTGGCGGTCGGTGTGTGGCGGTCAGTGTGTGATGGTCGGTATGTGACGGTCGGTGTGTGGCGGTCAGTGTGTTTCGGTCGGTGTGTGGTGGTCGGTGTGTGACGGTCGGTGTGAGAAAGTCAGTGTGTGACGATCGGTGTGTGACAGTCAGTGTGTGGCGGACAGTGTGTGGCGGTCAGTGTGTGGCGGTCAGTGTGTGGCGGTCAGTGTGTGATGGTCAGTGTGTGGCTGTCGGTGTGTGACAGTCGGTGTGTGGCGGTCGGTGTGAGAAAGTCAGTGTGTGACGGTCGGTGTGTGGTGGTCGGTGTGTGACGGTCGGTGTGTGAAAATCAGAGTGTGATGTCGGTGTGTGATGATCGGTGTGTGACGGTCAGTGTGTGATGGTCGGCGTGTCGTGGTCAGTGTGTGATGGTCGGTGAGTGTCGGTCGGTGTGTGACGGTCGGTGTGTGGCTGTCGGTGTGTGACGATTGGTGTGTGAGAGTCAGTGTGTGGCGGACAGTGTGTGGCGGACAGAGTGTGATGGTTGGTGTGTCACGGTCGGTGTGTGACGGTCAGTGTGTGATGGTCAGTGTGTGACGGTCGGTGTGTGAAGGTCGGTGTGTGACGGTCGGTGTGTGACGTTCGGTGTGTGATGGTCGGTATGTGGCGGTCGGTTTGTGACGGTCGGTGTGTGGCGGTCGGTGTGTGTCGGTCGGTGTGTGGCGGTCGGTGTGTGATGGTCGGTGTGTGTCGGTCGGTGTGTGACAGTCGGTGTGTGACGGTCGGTGTGGACGGTCAGTGTGTGACGATCGGTGTTTGGCTGTCGGTGTGTGACGGTCGGTGTGTGGCGGTCGGTGTGAGACGGTAGGTGTGTGACGGTCAGTGTGTGATGGTCGGTGTGTGACATTCTGCGTGTGACGATCGGTGTTTGGCGGTCGGTATGTGAAGATCGGTGTGTGACGATCGGTGAGTGATGATCTTTGTATGATGGTCGGTATGTGACGATCGGTATGTGGTGGTCGGTGTGTGTCGGTCGGCGTGTGGCGGTCGGCTTGTGATGCTCTGTGTGTGACGATCGGTGTGTCACGGTCGGTGTCTGACGGTCGGTGTGTGATGGTCGGTGTGTGGTGGTCGGTGTGTGGCGGTCGGTGTGTGTCGGTTGGTGTGTGGCGGTCGGTGTGTGACAATCAGTGTGTAATGGTCAGTGTGTGACAGTCGGTGTGTGGTGGTTGGTGTGTGCTGGTTGGAGTATGTCGGTCGGTGTGTGACAGTCGATGTGTGCTGGTAGGTGTGTGCCGATTCGGTGTGTGATGATCGGTATGTGACGATCTGTGTGTGATGGTCGGTATGTGATGATCGGTGTGCGACAGTCGGTGTGTGACGATCAGTGTGTGACGATCAGTGTGTGACGGTCGGTGTGTGACGATCGGTGTGTGACGGTCGGTGTGTGAAAGTCAGTGTGTGATGTCGGTGTGTGATGATCGGTGTGTGATGATCGGTGTGTGATGGTCAGTGTGTGGCGGACAGTGTGTGGTGGTCGGTGTGTGGCGGTCAGTGTGTGGCGGTCGGTGTGTGATGGTCGCTGTGTGGTTGTCGGTATGTGACGGTCGTTGTGAGAAATTCAGTGTGTGACGATCGGTGTGTGACAGTGTGGGGCGGACAGCGTGTGGTGGTCAGTGTTTGGCGGTCGGTGTGTGACGGTCGGTGTGTGATGGTCGGTGTGTGGAGGTCGGTGTGTGACGGTCGGTGTGTGACGTTCGGTGTGTGAAGGTCGGTGTGTGGCGGTCGGTGTGTGACGGTCGGTGTGTGGCGGTCGGTGTGTGGCGGACGGTGTGTGTCGGTCGGTGTGAGAAAGTCAGTGTGTGACGATCGGTGTGTGACAGTCCGTGTGTGGCGGACAGTTTGTGGCGGTCGGTGTGTGGCGGTCGGTGTGTGACGGTCGGTGTGTGGCGGTCGGTGTGTGACAGTCGGTGTGTGAAAATCATTGTGTGATGTCGGTGTTTGATGATCGGTGTGTGACGGTCAGTGTGTGGCGGTCGGCGTGTGGTGGTCGGTGTGCGACGGTCGGTGTGTGTCGGTCGGTGTGTGACGGTCGGTGTGTGAGAGTCAGTGTGTGGCGGACAGTGTGTGGCGGTCGGTGTGTGGCGGTCGGTGTGTGGCGGTCGGTGTGTGACGGTCGGTGTGTGACGGTCGGTGTGTGACGGTCGGTTTGTTACGGTCGGTGTGTGATGGTCGGTGTGTTTCGGTCGGTGTGTGGCGGTCGGTGTGTGACGGTCGGTGTGTGTCGGTCGGTGTGTGTCGGTCGGTGTGTGACGGTCGGTGTGTCACGGTCGGTGAGTGACGGCCGGTGTGTCACGGTCGGTGTGTGATTGTCGGTGTGTGGAGGGCGGTGTGTGACGGTCGGAGTGTGACGTTCGGTGTGTGACGGTCGGTGTGTGGCGGTCGGTGTGTGACGGTCAGTGTGTGGCGGTCGGAGTGTGACGGTCGGTGTGTCACGGTCGGTGTGTGACGGTCAGTGTGGGACGGTCGGTGTGTGACGATCGGTGTGTGATGATCGGTGTATGACGGTTGGTGTGTGACGGGCAGTGTGTGACGCTCGGTGTGTGACAATCAGTGTGTGACCGTCAGTGTGTGACAGTCGGTGTGTGGCGGTCGGTGTGTGATGGTTGGTGTATGTCGGTCGGTGTGTGACTGTCGGTGTGTGCTGGTCGATGTGTGACAATCGGTGTGTGAAGGTCGGTGTGTGACGATTGGTGAGTGATGGTGCAGTGTGTGACGATTGGTGTGTGACAGTCGGTGTGTGACGATCGGTGTGTGATGATCGGTGTATGACGGTCGGTGTGTGACGGTCAGTGTGTGAGGCTCGGTGTGTGACAATCAGTGTGTGATGATCGGTGTGCGACAGTCGGTGTGTGACGATCAGTGTGTGACGGTCGGTGTGTGATGATCGGTGTGTGACGGTCGGTGTGTGAAAGTCAGTGTTTGATGTCGGTGTGTGATGATAGGTGTGTGCCGGTCAGAGTGTGGTGGTCGGTGTGTGGTGGTCGGTGTGTGATGGTCAGTGTGTGTCGGTCGGGGTGTGGTGGTCGGTGTGTGGCGGTCGGTATGTGACGGTCGGTGTGAGAAAGTCAGTGTGTGACGATCGGTGTGTGATAGTCAGTGTGTGGCGGACAGTGTGTGGCGGTCAGTGTGTGGCGGTCAGTGTGTGGCGGTCGGTGTGTGGCGGTCGGTGTGTGACAGTCGGTGTGTGAAAATCAGTGTGTGATGTCGGTGTGTGATGATCGGTGTGTGACGGTCAGTGTGTGACGGTCAGTGTGTGGCGGTCGGTGTGTGGCGGTCGGTGTGTGGCGGTCGGTATGTGACGATCGGTGTGTGACAGTCAGTGTGTGGCGGACAGTGTGTGGCGGTCAGTGTGTGGCGGTCAGTGTGTGGCGGTCAGTGTGTGATGGTCAGTGTGTGGCTGTCGGTGTGTGACAGTCGGTGTGTGGCGGTCGGTGTGAGAAAGTCAGTGTGTGACGGTCGGTGTGTGGTGGTCGGTGTGTGACGGTCGGTGTGTGAAAATCAGAGTGTGATGTCGGTGTGTGATGATCGGTGTGTGACGGTCAGTGTGTGATGGTCGGCGTGTCGTGGTCAGTGTGTGATGGTCGGTGAGTGTCGGTCGGTGTGTGACGGTCGGTGTGTGGCTGTCGGTGTGTGACGATTGGTGTGTGAGAGTCAGTGTGTGGCGGACAGTGTGTGGCGGACAGAGTGTGATGGTTGGTGTGTCACGGTCGGTGTGTGACGGTCAGTGTGTGATGGTCAGTGTGTGACGGTCGGTGTGTGAAGGTCGGTGTGTGACGGTCGGTGTGTGACGTTCGGTGTGTGATGGTCGGTATGTGGCGGTCGGTTTGTGACGGTCGGTGTGTGGCGGTCGGTGTGTGTCGGTCGGTGTGTGGCGGTCGGTGTGTGATGGTCGGTGTGTGTCGGTCGGTGTGTGACAGTCGGTGTGTGACGGTCGGTGTGGACGGTCAGTGTGTGACGATCGGTGTTTGGCTGTCGGTGTGTGACGGTCGGTGTGTGGCGGTCGGTGTGAGACGGTAGGTGTGTGACGGTCAGTGTGTGATGGTCGGTGTGTGACATTCTGCGTGTGACGATCGGTGTTTGGCGGTCGGTATGTGAAGATCGGTGTGTGACGATCGGTGAGTGATGATCTTTGTATGATGGTCGGTATGTGACGATCGGTATGTGGTGGTCGGTGTGTGTCGGTCGGCGTGTGGCGGTCGGCTTGTGATGCTCGGTGTGTGACGATCGGTGTGTCACGGTCGGTGTCTGACGGTCGGTGTGTGATGGTCGGTGTGTGGTGGTCGGTGTGTGGCGGTCGGTGTGTGTCGGTTGGTGTGTGGCGGTCGGTGTGTGACAATCAGTGTGTAATGGTCAGTGTGTGACAGTCGGTGTGTGGTGGTTGGTGTGTGCTGGTTGGAGTATGTCGGTCGGTGTGTGACAGTCGATGTGTGCTGGTAGGTGTGTGCCGATTCGGTGTGTGATGATCGGTATGTGACGATCTGTGTGTGATGGTCGGTATGTGATGATCGGTGTGCGACAGTCGGTGTGTGACGATCAGTGTGTGACGATCAGTGTGTGACGGTCGGTGTGTGACGATCGGTGTGTGACGGTCGGTGTGTGAAAGTCAGTGTGTGATGTCGGTGTGTGATGATCGGTGTGTGATGGTCAGTGTGTGGCGGACAGTGTGTGGTGGTCGGTGTGTGGCGGTCAGTGTGTGGCGGTCGGTGTGTGATGGTCGCTGTGTGGTTGTCGGTATGTGACGGTCGTTGTGAGAAATTCAGTGTGTGACGATCGGTGTGTGACAGTGTGGGGCGGACAGCGTGTGGTGGTCAGTGTTTGGCGGTCGGTGTGTGACGGTCGGTGTGTGATGGTCGGTGTGTGGAGGTCGGTGTGTGACGGTCGGTGTGTGACGTTCGGTGTGTGAAGGTCGGTGTGTGGCGGTCGGTGTGTGACGGTCGGTGTGTGACGGTCGGTGTGTGGCGGTCGGTGTGTGACAGTCGGTGTGTGAAAATCAGTGTGTGATGTCGGTGTTTGATGATCGGTGTGTGACGGTCAGTGTGTGGCGGTCAGTGTGTGGCGGTCGGTGTGTGGCGGTCGGTGTGTGGCGGTCGGTATGTGACGGTCAGTGTGTGGCGGTCAGTGTGTGGCGGTCGGTGTGTGACAGTCGGTGTGTGAAAATCAGTGTGTGATGTCGGTGTGTGATGATCGGTGTGTGACGGTCAGTGTGTGACGGTCAGTGTGTGGCGGTCGGTGTGTGGCGGTCGGTGTGTGGCGGTCGGTATGTGACGGTCAGTGTGTGGCGGTCAGTGTGTGGCAGTCGGTGTGTGGCGGTCAGTGTGTGATGGTCGGTATGTGACGGTCGGTGTGTGGCGGTCAGTGTGTTTCGGTCGGTGTGTGGCGGTCGGTGTGTGACGGTCGGTGAGTGTCGGTCGGTGTGTGACGGTCGGTGTGTCACGGTCGGTGAGTGACGGCCGGTGTGTCACGGTCGGTGAGTGACGGCCGGTGTGTCACGGTCGGTGTGTGACGGTCGGTGTGTGGCGGTCGGTGTGTGTCGGTCGGTGTGCGAAAGTCAGTGTGTGACGATTGGTGTGTGGCAGTCCGTGTGTGGCGGACAGTTTGTGGCGGTCGGTGTGTGGCGGTCGGTGTGTGACAGTCAGTGTGTGGTGGACAGTGTGTGGCGGTCAGTGTGTGGCGGTCGGTGTGTGAGAGTCGGTGTGTGAAAATCAGTGTGTGATGTCGGTGTGTGATGATCGGTGTGTGACGGTCAGTGTGTGGCGGTCGGCGTGTGGTGGTCGGTGTGTGACGATCGGTGTGTGTCGGTCGGTGTGTGACGGTCGGTGTGTGAGAGTCAGTGTGTGGCGGACAGTGTTGTGGCGGTCGGTGTGTGGCGGTCGGAGTGTGGCGGTCGGTGTGTGGCGGCCGGTGTGTTACGGTCGGTGTGTGGCGGTCGGTGTGTGACGGTCGGTGTGTGTCGGTCGGTGTGTGACGGTCGGTGTGTCACGGTCGGTGAGTGACGGCCGGTGTGTCACGGTCGGTGTGTGATGGTCGGTGTGTGGAGGTCGGTGTGTGATGGTCGGTGTGTGACGGTCGGTGTGTGGCAGTCGGAGTGTGGCGGTCGGTGTGTGGCGGTCGGTGTGTGACGTTCGGTGTTTGGCAGTCGGTGTGTGACGATCGGTGTTTGGCGGTCGGTGTGTGAAGATCGGTGTGTGATGATCGGTGTGTGACGGTCGGTGAGTGACGGCCGGTGTGTCACGGTCGGTGTGTGATGGTCGGTGTGTGGAGATCGGTGTGTGATGGTCGGTGTGTGACGTTCGGTGTGTGACGGTCGGTGTGTGGCGGTCGGTGTGTGACGGTCGGTGTGTGGCGGTCGGAGTGTGGCGGTCGGTGTGTGGCGGTCGGTGTGTGATGTTCGGTGTGTGACGGTCGGTGTGTGTCGGTCGGTGTGTCACGGTCGGTGTGTGACGGTCGGTGCGTGACGGTCGGTGTGTGACGTTCGGTGTGTGACGTTCGGTGTTTGGCAGTCGGTGTGTGACGATCGGTGTTTGGCGGTCGGTGTGTGAAGATCGGTGTGTGATGATCGGTGAGTGATGATCTGTGTATGACGGTCGGTATGTGACGATCGGTATGTGGTGGTCGGTGTGTGTCGGTCGGCGTGTGGCGGTCGGCTTGTGATGCTCGGTGTGTGACGATCGGTGTGTTACGGTCGGTGTCTGACGGTCGGTGTGCGACAGCCGATGTGTGATGATCGGTGTGTGATGATCGGTGCATGACGATTGGTGTGTGATGGTTGGTTTGTGGCGATCGGTGTGAAATGATCGGTGTATGATGATCGGTGTATGACGGTTGGTGTGTGACGGGCGGTGTGTGACGCTCGGTGTGTGACAATCAGTGTGTGACCGTCAGTGTGTGACAGTCGGTGTGTGGCGGTCGGTGTGTGATGGTTGGTGTATGTCAGTCGGTGTGTGACTGTCGGTGTGTGCTGGTAGGTGTGTGCCGATTCGGTGTGTGACGGTTGATGTGTGACAATCGGTGTGTGAAGGTTGGTGTGTGATGATTGGTGAGTGATGGTGCAGTGTGTGACGATTGGTGTGTGCTGGTTGGTGTGTGACGATCGGTGTGTGATGATCGGTGTATGACGGTCAGTGTGTGACAGTCGGTGTGTGGCGCTCGGTGTGTGACAATCAGTGTGTGATGGTCTGTGTGTGACAGTCGGTGTGTGGCGGTTGGTGTGTGATGGTTGGAGTATGTCGGTCGGTGTGTGACGGTCGATGTGTGCTGGTAGGTGTGTGCCGATTCGGGGTGTGATGATCGGTCTGTGATGATCTGTGTGTGATGGTCAGTATGTGATGATCGGTGTGCGACAGTCGGTGTGTGACAATCAGTGTGTGATGGTCGGTGTGTGCCGATCGGTGTGTGACGGTCGGTGTGTGAAAGTCAGTGTGTGATGTCGGTGTGTGATGATAGGTGTGTGACCGTCAGTGTGTGGCGGTCGGTGTGTGATGGTCAGTGTGTGTCGGTCGGGGTGTGACGGTCGGTGTGTGGCGGTCGGTGTGTGATGATCGGTGTGTGACAGTCAGTGTGTGGTGGACAGTGTGTGGTGGTCAGTGTGTGGCGGTCGGTGTGTGACGGTCGGTGTGAGAAAGTCAGTGTGTGATGTCGGTGTGTGATGATCGGTGTGTGACGGTCAGCGTGTGATGGTTGGTGTGTGGTGGTCGGTGTGTGACGGTCGGTGTGTGTCGGTCTTTGTGTGACGGTCGGTGTGTGGCGGTCGGTGTGTGATGATCGGTGTGTGACAGTCAGTGTGTGGCGGACAGTGTGTGGCGGTCGGCTTGTGATGCTCGGTGTGTGACAATCGGTGTGTCACGGTCGGTGTGTGAAGGTCGGTGTGTGACGGTCGATGTGTGACAATCGGTGTGTGAATGTTGGTGTGTGACGATTGGTGAGTGACGGTGCAGTGTGTGAAGATCGGTGTGTGACGATCGGTGAGTGACGATCTGTGTATGACGGTCGGTATGTGACGATCGGTGTGTGGTGGTCGGTGTGTGGCGGTCGGCTTGTGATGCTCGGTATGTGACGCTCGGTGTGTCACGGTTGGTGTGTGATGGTCGGTGTGTGACGGTCGATGAGTGACAATCGGTGTGTGAAGGTCGGTGTGTGACGATTGGTGAGTGATGGTGCAGTGTGTGATGATTGGTTGCGACGGTCGGTGTGTGATGGTCGGTGTGCGACAGTCGATGTGTGATGATCGGTGTGTGATGATCGGTGCGTGACGATTGTTGTGTGACGGTTGGTGTGTGACGATCGGTTGGTGATGATCGGTGTATGACGGTCGGTGATGGACGGTCGTTGTGTGACGCTCGGTGTGTGACAATCAGTGTGTGACAGTCAGTGTGTGACAGTCGGTGTGTGGCGGTTGGTGTGTGCTGGTTGGAATATGTCGGTCGGTGTGTGACGGTCGATGTGTGCTGGTAGGTGTGTGCCGATTCGGTGTGTGACGATCTGTGTGTGACGGTCGGTGTGTGATGATCGGTGTGTGACGGTCAGTGTGTGGCGGTCGGTGTGTGATGGTCGATGTGTGACGGTGGGTGTGCGTCGGTTGGTGTGTGATGGTCGGTGTGTGGCGGTCTGTGTGTGACGATCGGTGTGTGACAGTCAGTGTGTGGCGGACAGTGTGTGGTGGTCGGTGTGTGGCAGTCGGTGTGTGGCGGTCGGTGTGTGACGGTCGGTGTGTGGTGGTCGGTGTGTGACGGTCGGTGTGAGAAAGTCAGTGTGTGACGTTCGGTGTGTGACAGTCAGTGTGTGGCGGACAGTGTGTGGCGGTCAGTGTGTGGCGGTCGGTGTGTGACGGTCGGTGTGTGGCTGTCGGTGTGTGACAGTCGGTGTGTGAAAATCAGAGTGTGATGTCGGTGTGTGGTGATCGGTGTGTGACGGTCAGTGTGTGGTGGTCGGCGTGTCGTGGTCAGTGTGTGACGGTCGGTGAGTGTCGGTCGGTGTGTGACGGTCGGTGTGTGGCTGTCGGTGTGTGACGATCGGTGTGTGAGAGTCAGTGTGTGGCGGACAGTGTGTGGCGGACAGAGTGTGACGGTTGGTGTTTCACGGTCGGTGTGTGACGGTCAGTGTGTGACGGTCAGTGTGTGACGGTCGGTGTGTGAAGGTCGGTGTGTGACGGTCGGTGTGTGACAGTCGGTGTGTGAAGGTCGGTGTGTGACGGTCGGTGTGTGACGGTCGGTGTGTGAAGGTCGGTGTGTGACGGTCGGTATGTGACAGTTGGTGTGTGATGGTCGGTGTGGACGGTCGGTGTGTGACGATCGGTGTTTGGCTGTCGGTGTGTGACGGTCGGTGTGTGGCGGTCGGTGTGAGACGTAGGTGTGTGACGGTCGGTGTGTGACGGTCGGTGTGTGACATTCTGTGTGTGACGATCGGTGTTTGGCGGTCGGTATGTGAAGATCGGTGTGTGACGATCGGTGAGTGATGATCTTTGTATGATGGTCGGTATGTGACGATCGGTATGTGGTGGTCGGTGTGTGTCGGTCGGTGTGTGGCGGTCGGCTTGTGATGCTCGGTGTGTGACGATCGGTGTGTCACGGTCGGTGTCTGACGGTCGGTGTGTGATGGTCGGTGTGTGGTGGTCGGTGTGTGGCGGTCGGTGTGTGTCGGTCGGTGTGTGGCGGTCGGTGTGTGACGGTCGGTGTGTGATGGTCGGTGTGTGTCGGTCGGTGTGTGACGGTCGGTGTGTGGCGGTCGGTGTGTGTCGGTCGGTGTGTGAAGATCGGTGTGTGCCGATCGGTGTGTGACGATCTGTGTATGATGGTCGGTATGTGACAATCGGTGTGTGACGGTCGGTGTGTGATGCTCGGTGTGTGAGGATCGGTGTGTCACGGTCGGTGTGTGAAAGTCGATCTGTGAAAATCAGTGTGTGACGGTCGGTGTGTGACAATCGGTGTGTGAAGGTCGGAGTGTGACGACTAGTGAGTGATGGTGCAGTGTGTGACGATTGGTGTACGACGTTCGGTGTGTGACGGTCGGTGTGTGATGATTGGTTTGTGACGATCGGTGTGTGATGATCGGTGTATGACGGTCGGTGATGGACGGTCGTTGTGTGACGCTCGGTGTGTGACAATCAGTGTGTAATGGTCAGTGTGTGACAGTCGGTGTGTGGCGGTTGGTGTGTGCTGGTTGGAGTATGTCGGTCGGTGTGTGACAGTCGATGTGTGCTGGTAGGTGTGTGCCGATTCGGTGTGTGATGATCGGTATGTGACGATCTGTGTGTGATGGTCGGTATGTGATGATCGGTGTGCGACAGTCGGTGTGTGACGATCAGTGTGTGACGATCAGTGTGTGACGGTCGGTGTGTGACGATCGGTGTGTGATGGTCGGTGTGTGAAAGTCAGTGTGTGATGTCGGTGTGTGATGATCGGTGTGTGATGGTCAGTGTGTGGCGGACAGTGTGTGGTGGTCGGTGTGTGGTGGTCGGTGTGTGGCGGTCGGTGTGTGATGGTCGCTGTGTGGCGGTCGGTATGTGACGGTCGGTGTGAGAAATTCAGTGTGTGACGATCGGTGTGCGACAGTGTGGGGCGGACAGTGTGTGGTGGTCAGTGTTTGGCGGTCGGTGTGTGACGGTCGGTGTGTGATGGTTGGTGTGTGGAGGTCGGTGTGTGACGGTCGGTGTGTGACTTTCGGTGTGTGACGGTCGGTGTTTGACGGTCGGTGTGTGACGGTCGGTGTGTGATGGTCGGTGTGTGACGGTCGGTGTGTGGAGGTCGGTGTGTGACGGTCGGTGTGTGACGTTCGGTGTGTGAAGGTCGGTGTGTGGCGGTCGGTGTGTGACGGTTGTTGTGTGAGAGTCAGTGTGTGGCGGACAGTGTGTGGCGGTCGGAGTGTGACGGTCGGTGTGTCACGGTCGGTGTGTGACGATCGGTGTGTGATGATCAGTGCGTGACGATTGGTGTGTGACGGTTGGTGTGTGACGATCGGTGTGTGATGATCGGTGTATGACGGTCGGTGATGGACGGTCATTGTGTGATGCTCGGTGTGTGACAATCAGTGTGTGACGGTCAGTGTGTGACAGTCGGTGTGTGGCGGTTGGTGTGTGCTGGTTGGAGTATGTCGGTCGGTGTGTGAAGGTCGATGTGTGCTGGTAGGTGTGTACCGATTCGGTGTGTGACGATCTGTGTGTGATGGTCGGTATGTGATGATCGGTGTGCGACAGTCGGTGTGTGACGATCAGTGTGTGACGGTCGGTGTGTGACGATCGGTGTGTGACGGTCGCCGTGTGAAAGTCAGTGTGTGATGTCGGTGTGTGATGATCAGTGTGTGACGGTCAGTGTGTGGCGGTCGGTGTGTGATGGTCGAAGTGTGACGGTCAGTGTGCGTCGGTCGGTGTGTGGCGGTCTGTGTATGACGATCGGTGTGTGACAATCAGTGTGTGGCGGACAGTGTGTGGTGGTCGGTGTGTGGCGGTCGGTGTGTGGCGGTCGGTGTGTGACGGTCGGTGTGTGGTGGTCGGTGTGTGACGGTCGGTGTGAGAAAGTCAGTGTGTGACGATCGGTGTGTGACAGTCAGTGTGTGGCGGACAGTGTGTGGCGGTCAGTGTGTGGTGGTCGGTGTGTGACGGTCGGTGTGTGGCTGTCGGTGTGTGACAGTCAGTGTGTGAAAATCAGAGTGTGATGTCGGTGTGTGATGATCGGTGTGTGATGGTCAGTGTATGGCGGTCAGCGTGTCGTGGTCAGTGTGCGACAGTCGGTGAGTGTCGGTCGGTGTGTGACGGTCGGTGTGTGGCTGTCGGTGTGTGATGATCGGTGTGTGAGAGTCAGTGTGTGGCGGACAGTGTGTGGCAGTCCGAGTGTGACGGTTGGTGTGTCACGGTCGGTGTGTGACGGTCAGTGTGTGACGGTCAGTGTGTGACGGTCGGTGTGTGAAGGTCGGTGTGTGACGGTCGGTGTGTGATGGTCGGTATGTGGCGGTCAGTGTGTGACGGTCGGTGTGTGGCGGTCGGTGTGTGTCGGTCGGTGTGTGACGGCCGGTGTGTGACGGTCGGTGTGTGACGTTCTCTGTGTGACGATCGGTGTTTGGCGGTCGGTGTGTGAAGATCGGTGTGTGACGATCGGTGAGTGATGATCTTTGTATGATGGTCGGTATGTGACGATCGGTATGTGGTGGTCGGTGTGTGTCGGTCGGCGTGTGGCAGTCGGCTTGTGATGCTCGGTGTGTGACGATCGGTGTGTCACGGTCGGTGTCTGACGGTCGGTGTGTGATGGTCGGTGTGTGGCGGTCGGTGTGTGGCGGTCGGTGTGTGTCGGTCGGTGTGTGATGGTCGGTGTGTGATGGTCGGTGTGTGATGATCGGTGTGTGACGGTCGGTGTGTGATGCTCGGTGTGTGAGGATCGGTGTGTCCCGGTCGGTGTGTGAAAGTCGATCTGTGAAAATCAGTGTGTGACGGTCAGTGTGTGACAATCGGTGTGTGAAGGTCGGAGTGTGACGACTGGTGAGTGATGGTGCAGTGTGTGACGATTGGTGTGCGACGTTCGGTGTGTGACGGTTGGTGTGCGACAGTCGATGTGTGATGATCGGTGTGTGATGATCGGTGCGTGACGATTGGTGTGTGACGGTTGGTTTGTGACAACCGGTGTGTGATGATCGGTGTATGACGGTCGGTGATGGATGGTCGTTGAGTGACGCTCGGTGTGTGACAATCAGTGTGTAATGGTCAGTGTGTGACAGTCGGTGTGTGGCGGTTGGTGTCTGCTGGTTGGAGTATGTCGGTCGGTGTGTGACAGTCGATGTGTGCTGGTAGGTGTGTGCCGATTCAGTGTGTGATGGTCGGTATGTGATGATCGGTGTGCGACAGTCGGTGTGTGACGATCAGTGTGTGACGATCAGTGTGTGACGGTCGGTGTGTGATGATCGGTGTGTGACGGTCGGTGTGTGAAAGTCAGTGTGTGATGTCGGTGTGTGATGATCGGTGTGTGATGGTCAGTGTGTGGCGGACAGTGTGTGGTGGTCGATGTGTGATGGTCGGTGTGTGTCGGTCGGTGTTTGACGGTCGGTGTGTGGCGGACAGTGTGTGACGGTCGGTGTGAGAAAGTCAGTGTGTGACGATCGGTGTGTGACAGACAGTGTGTGGCGGACAGTGTGTGGCGGTCAGTGTTTGGCGGTCGGTGTGTGACGGTCGGTGTGTGATGGTCGGTGTGTGGAGGTCGGTGTGCGACGGTCGGTGTGTGACGTTCGGTGTGTGAAGGTCGGTGTGTGGCGGTCGGTGTGTGTCGGTCGGTGTGAGAAAGTCAGTGTGTGACGATCGGTGTGTGACAGTCCGTGTGTGGCGGACAGTTTGTGGCGGTCGGTGTGTGGCGGTCGGTGTGTGACGGTCGGTGTGTGGCGGTCGGTGTGTGACGGTCGGTGTGAGAAAGTCAGTGAGTGACGATCGGTGTGTGACAGTCAGTGTTTGGCGGACAGTGTGTGGCGGTCAGTGTGTGGCGGTCGGTGTGTGACGGTCGGTGTGTGGCGGTCGGTGTGTGACAGTCGGTGTGTGAAAATCAGTGTGTGATGTCGATGTTTGATGATCGGTGTGTGACGGTCAGTGTGTGGCGGTCGGCGTGTGGTGGTCGGTGTGCGACGGTCGGTGTGTGTCGGTCGGTGTGTGACGGTCGGTGTGTGAGAGTCAGTGTGTGGCGGACAGTGTGTGGCGGTCGGCGTGCGGTGGTCGGTGTGCGACGGTCGGTGTGTGTCGGTCGGTGTGTGACGGTCGGTGTGTGAGAGTCAGTGTGTGGCGGACAGTGTGTGGCGGTCGGAGTGTGGCGGTCGGTGTGTGGCGGTCGGTGTGTGACGTTCGGTGTGTGACGTTCGGTGTGTGATGGTCGGTGTGTGGCGGTCGGTCTGTGACGGTCAGTGTGTGGCGGTCGGTGTGTGACGATCGGTGTGTGAGAGTCAGTGTGTGGCGGACAGTGTGTGGCGGTCGGAGTGTGACGGTCGGTGTGTCACGGTCGGTGTGTGACGATCGGTGTGTGATGATCGGTGCATGACGATTGGTGTGTGACGGTTGGTGTGTGACGATCGGTGTGTGATGATCGGTGTATGACGGTCGGTGATGGACGGTCATTGTGTGATGCTCGGTGTGTGACAATCAGTGTGTGACGGTCAGTGTGTGACAGTCGGTGTGTGGCGGTTGGTGTGTGCAGGTTGGAGTATGTCGGTCGGTGTGTGAAGGTCGATGTGTGCTGGTAGGTGTGTGCCGATTCGGTGTGTGACGATCTGTGTGTGATGGTCGGTATGTGATGATCGGTGTGCGACAGTCGGTGTGTGACGATCAGTGTGTGACGGTCGGTGTGTGACGATCGGTGTGTGACGGTCGCTGTGTGAAAGTCAGTGTGTGATGTCGGTGTGTGATGATCGGTGTGTGACGGTCAGTGTGTGGCGGTCGGTGTGTGGTGGTCGATGTGTGACGGTCAGTGTGCGTCGGTCGGTGTGTGACGGTCGATGTGTGGCGGTCGGTGTGTGACGATCGGTGTGTCACAGTCATTGTGTGGTGGACAGTGTGTGGTGGTCGGTGTGTGGCAGTCGGTGTGTGGCGGTCGGTGTGTGACGGTCGGTGTGTGGTGGTCGGTGTGTGACGGTCGGTGTGAGAAATTCAGTGTGTGACGATCGGTGTGTGACAGTCAGTGTGTGGCGGACAGTTTGTGGCGGACAGTGTGTGGCGGACAGTGTGTGGCGGACAGTGTGTGGCGGTCGGTGTGTGACGGTCAGTGTGTGGCGGTCGGTGTGTGACAGTCGGTGTGTGAAAATCAGTGTGTGATGTCGGTGTGTGATGATCGGTGTGTTACGGTCAGTGTGTGGTGGTCGGCGTGTGGTGGTCAGTGTGTGACGGTCGGTGTGTGTCGGTCGGTGTGTGACGGTCGGTGTGTGGCAGTCGGTGTGTGACGATCAGTGTGTGAGAGTCAGTGTGTGGCGGACAGTGTGTGGCGGACAGTGTGTGGCGGTCGGAGTGTGACGGTCAGTGTGTCACGGTCGGTGTGTGACGGTCGGTGTGTGACGGTCGGTGTGTGTCGTTCGGTGTGTGACGGTCGGTGTGTGATGGTCGGTGTGTGACGGTCGGTGTGGACGGTCGGTGTGTGACGATCGGTGTTTGGCTGTCGGTGTGTGACGGTCGGTGTGAGGCGGTCAGTGTGAGACGGTAGGTGTGTGACGGTCGGTGTGTGACGGTCGTTGTGTGACGTTCTGTGTGTGACGATCGGTGTTTGGCAGTCGGTGTGTGAAGATCGGTGAGTGACGATCGGTGAGTGATGATCATTGTATGATGGTCGGTATGTGACGATCGGTATGTGGTGGTCAGTGTGTGTCGGTCGGCGTGTGGCAGTCGGCTTGTGATGCTCGGTGTGTGACGATCGGTTTCTTTACGGTCAGTGTCTGACGGTCGGTGTGTGGCGGCCGGTGTGTGATGGTCGGTGTGTGACGGTCGGTGTGTGTCGGTCGGTGTGTGACGGTCGGTGTGTGGCGGTCGGTGTGTGTCGGTCGGTGTGTGGCGGTCGGTGTGTGATGGTCGGTGTGTGACGGTCGGTGTGGACGGTCGGTGTGTGACGATCGGTGTTTGGCTGTCGGTGTGTGACGGTCGGTGTGTGGCGGTTGGTGTGAGACGGTAGGTGTGTGACGGTCGGTGTGTGACGGTCGTTGTGTGACGTTCTGTGTGTGACGATCGGTGTTTGGCAGTCGGTGTGTGAAGATCGGTGTGTGACAATCGGTGAGTGATGATCATTGTATGATGGTCGGTATGTGACGATCGGTATGTGGTGGTCGGTGTGTGTCGGTCGGCGTGTGGCAGTCGGCTTGTGATGCTCGGTGTGTGACGATCGGTTTTTTTACGGTCGGTTTCTGACGGTCGGTGTGTGGCGGCCGGTGTGTGATGGTCGGTGTGTGATGGTCGGTGTGTGTCGGTCGGTGTGTCACGGTCGGTGTGTCACGGTCGGTGAGTGACGGCCGGTGTGTCACGGTCGGTGTGTGACGGTCGGTGTGTGGAGGTCGGTGTGTGACGTTCGGTGTGTGACGTTCGGTGTGTGACGGTCGGTGTGTGGCGGTCGGTCTGTGACGGTCAGTGTGTGGCGGTCGGTGTGTGACGATCGGTGTGTGAGAGTCAGTGTGTGGCGGACAGTGTGTGGCGGTCGGAGTGTGACGGTCGGTGTGTCACGGTCGGTGTGTGACGATCGGTGTGTGATGATCGGTGCATGACGATTGGTGTGTGACGGTTGGTGTGTGACGATCGGTGTGTGATGATCGGTGTATGACGGTCGGTGATGGACGGTCATTGTGTGATGCTCGGTGTGTGACAATCAGTGTGTGACAGTCGGTGTGTGGCGGTTGGTGTGTGCAGGTTGGAGTATGTCGGTCGGTGTGTGAAGGTCGATGTGTGCTGGTAGGTGTGTGCCGATTCGGTGTGTGACGATCTGTGTGTGATGGTCGGTATGTGATGATCGGTGTGCGACAGTCGGTGTGTGACGAACAGTGTGTGACGGTCGGTGTGTGACGATCGGTGTGTGACGGTCGCTGTGTGAAAGTCAGTGTGTGATGTCGGTGTGTGATGATCGGTGTGTGACGGTCAGTGTGTGGCGGTCGGTGTGTGGTGGTCGATGTGTGACGGTCAGTGTGCGTCGGTCGGTGTGTGACGGTCGATGTGTGACGGTCGATGTGTGGCGGTCGGTGTGTGACGATCGGTGTGTCACAGTCATTGTGTGGTGGACAGTGTGTGGTGGTCGGTGTGTGGCAGTCGGTGTGTGGCGGTCGGTGTGTGACGGTCGGTGTGTGTCGTTCGGTGTGTGACGGTCGGTGTGTGATGGTCGGTGTGTGACGGTCGGTGTGGACGGTCGGTGTGTGACGATCGGTGTTTGGCTGTCGGTGTGTGACGGTCGGTGTGAGGCGGTCGGTGTGAGACGGTAGGTGTGTGACGGTCGGTGTGTGACGGTCGTTGTGTGACGTTCTGTGTGTGACGATCGGTGTTTGGCAGTCGGTGTGTGAAGATCGGTGAGTGACGATCGGTGAGTGATGATCATTGTATAATGGTCGGTATGTGACGATCGGTATGTGGTGGTCAGTGTGTGTCGGTCGGCGTGTGGCAGTCGGCTTGTGATGCTCGGTGTGTGACGATCGGTTTCTTTACGGTCAGTGTCTGACGGTCGGTGTGTGGCGGCCGGTGTGTGATGGTCGGTGTGTGACGGTCGGTGTGTGTCGGTCGGTGTGTGACGGTCGGTGTGTGGCGGTCGGTGTGTGTCGGTCGGTGTGTGGCGGTCGGTGTGTGATGGTCGGTGTGTGACGGTCGGTGTGGACGGTCGGTGTGTGACGATCGGTGTTTGGCTGTCGGTGTGTGACGGTCGGTGTGTGGCGGTTGGTGTGAGACGGTAGGTGTGTGACGGTCGGTGTGTGACGGTCGTTGTGTGACGTTCTGTGTGTGACGATCGGTGTTTGGCAGTCGGTGTGTGAAGATCGGTGTGTGACAATCGGTGAGTGATGATCATTGTATGATGGTCGGTATGTGACGATCGGTATGTGGTGGTCGGTGTGTGTCGGTCGGCGTGTGGCAGTCGGCTTGTGATGCTCGGTGTGTGACGATCGGTTTTTTTACGGTCGGTGTCTGACGGTCGGTGTGTGGCGGCCGGTGTGTGATGGTCGGTGTGTGATGGTCGGTGTGTGACGGTCGGTGTGTGGCGGTCGGTGTGTTTCGGTCGGTGTGTGGCGGTCGGTGTGTGACGGTCGGTGTGTGTCGGTCGGTGTGTCACGGTCGGTGTGTCACGGTCGGTGAGTGACGGCCGGTGTGTCACGGTCGGTGTGTGACGGTCGGTGTGTGGAGGTCGGTGTGTGACGTTCGGTGTGTGACGTTCGGTGTGTGACGGTCGGTGTGTGGCGGTCGGTCTGTGACGGTCAGTGTGTGGCGGTCGGTGTGTGACGATCGGTGTGTGAGAGTCAGTGTGTGGCGGACAGTGTGTGGCGGTCGGAGTGTGACGGTCGGTGTGTCACGGTCGGTGTGTGACGATCGGTGTGTGATGATCGGTGCATGACGATTGGTGTGTGACGGTTGGTGTGTGACGATCGGTGTGTGATGATCGGTGTATGATGGTCGGTGATGGACGGTCAGTGTGTGATGCTCGGTGTGTGACAATCAGTGTGTGACGGTCAGTGTGTGACAGTCGGTGTGTGGCGGTTGGTGTGTGCAGGTTGGAGTATGTCGGTCGGTGTGTGAAGGTCGATGTGTGCTGGTAGGTGTGTGCCGATTCGGTGTGTGACGATCTGTGTGTGATGGTCGGTATGTGATGATCGGTGTGCGACAGTCGGTGTGTGACGATCAGTGTGTGACGGTCGGTGTGTGACGATCGGTGTGTGACGGTCGCTGTGTGAAAGTCAGTGTGTGATGTCGGTGTGTGATGATCGGTGTGTGACGGTCAGTGTGTGGCGGTCGGTGTGTGGTGGTCGATGTGTGACGGTCAGTGTGCGTCGGTCGGTGTGTGACGGTCGATGTGTGGCGGTCGGTGTGTGACGATCGGTGTGTCACAGTCATTGTGTGGTGGACAGTGTGTGGTGGTCGGTGTGTGGCAGTCGGTGTGTGGCGGTCGGTGTGTGGTGGTCGGTGTGTGACGGTCGGTGTGAGAAATTCAGTGTGTGACGATCGGTGTGTGACAGTCAGTGTGTGGCGGACAGTTTGTGGCGGACAGTGTGTGGCGGACAGTGTGTGGCGGACAGTGTGTGGTGGTCGGTGTGTGACGGTCAGTGTGTGGCGGTCGGTGTGTGACAGTCGGTGTGTGAAAATCAGTGTGTGATGTCGGTGTGTGATGATCGGTGTGTTACGGTCAGTGTGTGGTGGTCGGCGTGTGGTGGTCAGTGTGTGACGGTCGGTGTGTGTCGGTCGGTGTGTGACGGTCGGTGTGTGGCAGTCGGTGTGTGACGATCAGTGTGTGAGAGTCAGTGTGTGGCGGACAGTGTGTGGCGGTCGGAGTGTGACGGTCAGTGTGTCACGGTCGGTGTGTGACGGTCAGTGTGTGATGGTCGGTGTGTGACGGTCGGTGTGTGTCGTTCGGTGTGTGACGGTCGGTGTGTGATGGTCGGTGTGTGACGGTCGGTGTGGACGGTCGGTGTGTGACGATCGGTGTTTGGCTGTCGGTGTGTGACGGTCGGTGTGAGGCGGTCGGTGTGAGACGGTAGGTGTGTGACGGTCGGTGTGTGACGGTCGTTGTGTGACGTTCTGTGTGTGACGATCGGTGTTTGGCAGTCGGTGTGTGAAGATCGGTGAGTGACGATCGGTGAGTGATGATCATTGTATGATGGTCGGTATGTGACGATCGGTATGTGGTGGTCAGTGTGTGTCGGTCGGCGTGTGGCAGTCGGCTTGTGATGCTCGGTGTGTGACGAACGGTTTTTTTTACGGTCAGCGTCTGACGGTCGGTGTGTGGCGGCCGGTGTGTGATGGTCGGTGTGTGACGGTCGGTGTGTGTCGGTCGGTGTGTGACGGTCGGTGTGTGGCGGTCGGTGTGGGTCGGTCGGTGTGTGGCGGTCGGTGTGTGATGGTCGGTGTGTGACGGTCGGTGTGTGTCGGTCGGTGTGTGACGGTCGGTGTGTGATGTTCGGTGTGTGACGGTTAGGGTGGACAGTTGGTGTGTGACGATCGGTGTGTGAAGATCGGTGTGTGACGGTCGGTGTGTGTCGGTCGCTGTTTCACGGTCGGTGTGTGACGGTCGGTGTGGATGGTCGGTGTGTGACGGTCGGTGTGTGGCGGTCGGTGTGAGATGGTAGGTGTGTGACGGTCGGTGCGTGACGGTCGGTGTGTGACATTCGGTGTGTGACGTTCGGTGTGTGATGTTCGGTGTTTGGCAGTCGGTGTGTGACGATCGGTTTTTGGCGGTCGGTGTGTGAAGATCGGTGTGTGATGATCGGTGAGTGATGATCTGTGTATGACGGTCGGTATGTGACGATCGGTATGTGGTGGTCGGTGTGTGTCGGTCGGCGTGTGGCGGTCAGCTTGTGATGCTCGGTGTGTGACGATTGGTGTGTTACGGCCTGTGTCTGACGGTCGGTGTGTGATGTTCGATGTGTGACAATTGGTGTGTGAAGGTCGGTGTGTGACGATTGGTGAGTGATGGTGCAGTGTGTGACGATTGGTGTGCGATGGTCGGAGTGTGACGGTCGGTGTGCGACAATCGATGTGTGATGATCGGTGTGTGATGATCGGTGCGTGACGATTGGTGTGTGATGGTTGGTTTGTGACGATCGGTGTGAGATGATCGGTGTATGATGATCGGTGTATGACGGTTGGTGTGTGACGGGCAGTGTGTGACGCTCGGTGTGTGACAATCAGTGTGTGACCGTCAGTGTGTGACAGTCGGTGTGTGGCGGTCGGTGTGTGATGGTTGGTGTATGTCGGTCGGTGTGTGACTGTCGGTGTGTGCTGGTAGGTGTGTGCCGATTCGGTGTGTGACGGTTGATGTGTGACAATCGGTGTGTGAAGGTTGGTGTGTGATGATTGGTGAGTGATGGTGCAGTGTGTGACGATTGGTGTTTGCCGGTTGGTGTGTGACGATCGGTGTGTGATGATCGGTGTGTGACAGTCGGTGTGTGATGCTCGGTGTGTGACAATCAGTGTGTGATGGTTTGTGTGTGACAGTCGGTGTGTGGCGGTTGGTGTGTGATGGTTGGAGTATGTCGGTCGGTGTGTGACGGTCGATGTGTGCTGGTAGGTGTGTGCCGATTCGGTGTGTGATGATCGGTCTGTGATGATCTGTGTGTGATGGTCAGTATGTGATGATCGGTGTGCGACAGTCGGTGTGTGACAATCAGTGTGTGATGGTCGGTGTGTGACGATCGGTGTGTGACGGTCGGTGTGTGAAAGTCAGTGTGTGATGTCGGTGTGTGATGATAGGTGTGTGACAGTCAGTGTGTGGCGGTTGGTGTGTGGTGGTCGGTGTGTGATGGTCAGTGCGTGTCGGTTGGGGTGTGACGGTCGGTGTGTGGCGGTCGGTGTGTGACGATCAGTGTGTGATGATTGGTGTATGACGGCCGGTGAGGGACGGTCGTTGTGTGATGCTCGGTGTGTGACAATCAGTGTGTGATGGTCAGTGTGTGACAGTCGGTGTGTGGCGGTTGGTGTGTGCTGGTTGGAGTATGTCGGTCGGTGTGTGAAGGTCGATGTGTGCTGGTAGGTGTGTGCCGATTCGGTGTGTGACGATCTGTGTGTGATGGTCGGTATGTGATGATCGGTGTGCGACAGTCAGTGTGTGACGATCAGTGTGTGACGGTCGGTGTGTGACGATCGGTGTGTGACGGTCGCTGTGTGAAAGTCAGTGTGTTATGTCGGTGTGTGATGATCGGTGTGTGACGGTCAGTGTGTGGCGGTCGGTGTGTGATGGTCGAAGTGTGACGGTCAGTGTGCGTCGGTCGGTGTGTGGCGGTCTGTGTGTGATGATCGGTGTGTAACAATCAGTGTGTGGCGGACAGTGTGTGGCGGTCGGTGTGTGGCGGTCGGTGTGTGACGGTCGGTGTGTGGTGGTCGGTGTGAGAAAGTCAGTGTGTGACGATCGGTGTGTGACAGTCAGTGTGTGGCGGACAGTGTGTGGCGGTCTGTGTGTGGCGGTCGGTGTGTGACGGTCGGTGTGTGGCTGTCGGTGTGTGACAGTCGGTGTGTGAAAATCAGAGTGTGATGTCGGTGTGTGATGATCGGTGTGTGATGGTCAGTGTATGGCGGTCAGCGTGTCGTGGTCAGTGTTTGACGGTCGGTGAGTGTCGGTCGGTGTGTGACGGTCGGTGTGTGGCTGTCGGTGTGTGATGATCGGTGTGTGAGAGTCAGTGTGTGGCGGACAGTGTGTGGCAGTCAGATTGTGACGGTTGGTGTGTCACGGTCGGTGTGTGACGGTCAGTGTGTGACGGTCAGTGTGTGACGGTCGGTGTGTGAAGGTCGGTGTGTGACGGTCGGTGTGTGACGTTCGGTGTGTGATGGTCGGAATGTGGCGGTCAGTGTGTGACGGTCGGTGTGTGGCGGTCGGTGTGTGTCGGTCGGTGTGTGACGGCCAGTGTGTGACGGTCGGTGTGTGACGTTCTCTGTGTGACGATCGGTGTTTGGCGGTCGGTGTGTGAAGATTGGTGTGTGACGATCGGTGAGTGATGATCTTTGTCTGATGGTCGGTATGTGATGGTCGGTGTGTGGCGGTCGGTGTGTGTCGGTCGGTGAGTGGCGGTCGGTGTGTGACGGTCGGTGTGTGTCCGTCGGTGTTTGACGGTCGGCGTGTGATGGCCGGTGTGTGACGGTCGGTGTGGACGGTCGGTGTGTGACGATCGGTGTGTGAAGATCGGTGTGTGACGATCGGTGGGTGACGATCTGTGTACGACGGTCGGTATGTGACAATCGGTGTGTGACGGTCGGTGTGTGATGCTCGGTGTGTGAGGATCGGTGTGTCACGGTCGGTGTGTGAAAGTCGATCTGTGAAAATCAGTGTGTGACGGTCGGTGTGTGACAATCGGTGTGTGAAGGTCGGATTGTGACGACTGGTGAGTGATGGTGCAGTGTGTGACGATTGGTGTGCGATGTTCGGTGTGTGACGGTCGGTGTGCGACAGTCGATATGTGATGATCTGTGTGTGATGATCGGTGCGTGACGATTGGTGTGTGACGGTTGGTGTGTGACGGTTGGTGTGTGATGATCAGTGTGTGATGATCGGTGTATGACGGACGGTGATGGACGGTCGTTGTGTGACTCTCGGTGTGTGACAATCAGCGTGTAATGGTCAGTGTGTGACAGTCGGTGTGTGGCGGTTGGTGTGTGCTGGTTGGAGTACGTCGGTCGGTGTGTGATGGTCGATGTGTGCTGGTAGGTGTGTGCCTGTTCGGTATGTGATGATCGGTGTGCGACAGTCGGTGTGTGACGATCAGTGTGTGACGGTCGGTGTGTGACGATCGGTGTGTGACGGTCGGTGTGTGAAAGTCAGTGTGTGATGTCGGTGTGTGATGATCAGTGTGTGATGGTCAGTGTGTGGCGGTCAGTGTGTGGCAGTCGGTGTGTGACGGTCGGTGTGTGACGTTCGGTGTGTGAAGGTCGGTGTGTGGCGGTCGGTGTGTGACGGTCGGTGTGTGGCGGTCGGTGTGTGACGGTCGGTGTGAGAAAGTCAGTGTGTGACGATCGGTGTGTGACAGACAGTGTGTGGCGGTCAGTGTGTGGCGGTCGGTGTGTGACAGTCGGTGTGTGAAAATCAGTGTGTGATGTTGGTGTGTGATGATCGGTGTGTGACGGTCAGTGTGTGGTGGTCGGCGTGTGGTGGTCGGTGTGTGACGGTCGGTGTGTGTCGGTCGGTGTGTGACGGTCGGTGTGTGAGAGTCAGTGTGTGGCGGACAGTTTGTGGCGGTCGGTGTGTGGCGGTCGGAGTGTGGCGGTCGGTGTGTGGCGGTCGGTGTGTGATGGTCGGTGTGTGAGAGTCAGTGTGTGGCGGACAGTGTGTGACGGTCGGTGTGTGGCGGTCGGTGTGTGGCGGTCGGTGTGTGACGGTCGGTGTGTGACGGTCGGTGTGTGACGGTCAGTTTGTGACGGTCGGTGTGTGACGGTCGGTGTGTTACGGTCGGTGTGTGATGGTCGGTATGTGACGGTCGGTGTGTGGCGGTCGGTGTGTTTCGGTCGGTGTGTGGCGGTCGGTGTGTGACGGTCGGTGTGTGTCGTTCCGTGCGTGACGGTCGGTGTGTCACGGTCGGTGAGTGACGGCCGGTGTGTCACGGTCGGTGTGTGACGGTCGGTGTGTGACGTTCGGTGTATGACGGTCGGTGCGTGGCGGTCGGTGTGTGACGGTCGGTGTGTGACGGTCGGTGTGTGTCGGTCGGTGTGTGACGGTCGGTGTGGACGGTCGGTGTGTGACAATCGGTGTTTGGCGGTCGGTGTGTGACGGTCGGTGTGTGGCGGTCGGTGTGAGATGGTAGGTGTGTGATGGTCGGTGCGTGACGGTCGGTGTGTGACGTTCTGTGTGTGACGGTCGGTGCGTGACGGTCGGTGTGTGACGTTCTGTGTGTGACGGTCGGTGTTTGGCGGTCGGTGTGTGACGATCGGTGTTTGGCGGTCGGTGTGTGAAGATCGGTGTGTGACGATCGGTGAGTGATGATCTGTGTATGACGGTCGGTATGTGATGATCGGTATGTGGTGGTCGGTGTGTGTCGGTCGGCGTGTGGCGGTCGGCTTGTGATTCTCAGTGTGTGACGATCGGTGTGTTACGGTCGGTGTATGACGGTCGGTGTGTGATGGTCGATGTGTGACAATCGGTGTGTGAAGGTCGGTGTGTGACGATTGGTGAGTGATGGTGCAGTGTGTGACGATTGGTGTGCGATGGTCGGAGTGTGACGGTCGGTGTGCGACAGTCGATGTGTGATGATCGGTGTGTGATGATCGGTGCGTGACGATTGGTGTGTGATGGTTGGTGTGTGACGATCGGTGTGTGATGATCGGTGTATGACGGTTGGTGTGTGACGGGCAGTGTGTGACGCTCGGTGTGTGACCGTCAGTGTGTGACAGTCGGTGTGTGGCGGTCGGTGTGTGATGGTTGGTGTATGTCGGTCGGTGTGTGACTGTCGGTGTGTGCTGGTAGGTGTGTGCCGATTCGGTGTGTGACGGTTGATGTGTGACAATCGGTGTGTGAAGGTTGGTGTGTGATGATTGGTGAGTGATGGTGCAGTGTGTGACGATTGGTGTATGCCGGTTGGTGTGTGACGATCGGTGTGTGATGATCGGTGTATGACGGTCGGTGTGTGACGCTCGGTGTGTGACAATCAGTGTGTGATGCTCAGTGTGTGACAGTCGGTGTGTGACGGTCGATGTGTGCTGGTAGGTGTGTGTCGATTCGGTGTGTGATGATCGGTGTGTGATGATCTGTGTGTGATGGTCGGTATGTGATGATCGGTGTGCGACAGTCGGTGTGTTACGATCAGTGTGTGATGATCAGTGTGTGACAGTCGGTGTGTGACGATCGGTGTGTGACGGTCGGTGTGTGAAAGTCAGTGTGTGATGTCGGTGTGTGATGATAGGTGTGTGACGGTCTGTGTGTGGCGGTCGGTGTGTGGTGGTCGGTGTGTGACGATCGGTGTGTGACAGTCAGTGTTTCGCGGACAGTGTGTGGTGGTCGGTGTGTGGCGGTCGGTGTGTGGCGGACAGTGTGTGGTGGTCGGCTTGTGATGCTCGGTGTGTGACAATCGGTGTGTCACGGTCGGTGTGTGACGGTCGGTGTGTGACGGTCGATGTGTGACAATTGGTGTGTGAATGTCGGTGTGTGACGATTGGTGAGTGATGGTGCAGTGTGTGATGATTGGTGTGCGACGGTCGGTGTGTGACGATCGGTGTGTGACAGTCGATGTGTGATGATCGGTGTGTGATGATTAGTGCGTGACGATTGGTGTGTGATGGTTGGTGTGTGAAGGTCGATGTGTAAAAATCAGTGTGTGACGGTCGGTGTGTGATGATTGGTGAGTGACGGTGCAGTTTGTGATGATCGGTGTGCGACGGTTGGTGTGTGATGGTCGGTGTGTGAAGATCGGTGTGTGATGATCGGTGAGTGACGATCTGTGTATGACGGTCGGTATGTGACGATCGGTGTGTGGTGGTCGGTGTGTGGCGGTCGGCTTGTGATGCTCAGTGTGTGACGATCGGTGTGTGACGGTCGATGTGTGAAGGTCGGTGTGTGATGATTGGTGAGTGATGGTGCAGTGTGTGACGATTGGTGTGCGACGGTCGGTGTGTGATGATCGGTGCGTGACGATCGGTGCGTGACGATTGGTGTGTGATGATTGGTGTGTGACGATCAGTGTGTGATGATCGGTGTATGACAGTCGGTGATGGATGGTCGGTGTGTGACGCTCGGTGTGTGACAATCAGTGTGTGACGGTCAGTGTGTGACAGTCAGTGTGTGGCGGTTGGTGTGTGCTGGTTGGAGTATGTCGGTCGGTGTGTGATGGTCGATGTGTGCTGGTAGATGTGTGCCGATTCAGTGTGTGATGATCTGTGTGTGATGGTCAGTATGTGATGATCGGTGTGCGACAGTCGGTGTGTGACGATTAGCGTGTGACGGTCGGTGTGTGACGATCGGTGTGTGACGGTCGCTGTGTGAAAGTCAGTGTGTGATGTCGGTGTGTGACGATCGGTGTGTGACGGTCAGTGTGTGGCGGTCGGTGTGTGGTGGTCGATGTGTGACGGTCAGTGTGCGTCGGTCGGTGTGTGACGGTCGGTGTGTGGTGGTCGGTGTGTGACGGTCGGTGTGAGAAAGTCAGTGTGTGACGATCGGTGTGTGACAGTCAGTGTGTGGCGGACAGTGTGTCACGGTCGGTGTGTGACGGTCAGTGTGTGACGGTCGGTGTGTGACGGTCGGTGTGTGATGGTCGGTGTGTGACGGTCGGTGTGTGATGGTCGGTGTGACGTTCGGTGTGTGATGGTCGGTGTGTGACGGTCGGTGTGTGACGGTCGGTGTGTGGCGGTCGGTGTGAGACGGTCAGTGTGTGACGATCGGTGTTTGGCGGTCGGTGTGTGAAGATCAGTGTGTGACGATCGGTGAGTGATGATCTGTGTATGATGGTCGGTATGTGACGATCGGTATGTGGTGGTCGGTGTGTGTCAGTCGGCGTGTGGCGGTCAGCTTGTGATGCTCGGTGTGTGACGATCGGTGTGTCACGGTCGGTGTCTGACGGTCGGTGTGTGACGGTCGATGTGTGACAATCGGTGTGTGAAGGTCGGTGTGTGACGATTGGTGAGTGATGGTGCATTGTGTGACGATTGGTGTGCAACAGTCGGAGTGTGACGGTCGGTGTGCGACAGTCGATGTGTGATGATCGTTGTGTGATGATCGGTGCGTGACGATTGGTGTGTGACGATCGGTGTGTGATGATCAGTGTATGGCGGTCGGTGTGTGACACTCGGTGTGTGACAATCAGTGTGTGTGACAATCAGTGTGTGACGGTGTAGAAGTGCCTTTTTTCTTAGCTCTGGGTAATGACTCAATACACTCTTGGATTCGTCAGACGGACAGGCCTTTTATTTCACTTGCAAGGGGAATCAGCACCTCTACTCAAGGGGTGAGGCTACTATTCCAATGATACAGTGTAAGCGTTCCATATTTATACAGTGTAACAAACAAGTTTAATTGACATTCCTTTGTTCCTCCATCAGGATACATTTTAGATTAATCATCAGGTATTAATGACATATTGACAGAAGGATCCTGGACACATAAGTCAACCGTTAATCTATAACAGGGCATGAATCGTGTAACCGGAGGTCCTCTTTAATCTTAATCATGTATTGGGAGGCTAGGTTTGCTTACGGTCACAAGTTGTCAGGTCACTGGTTACTTCAAAGGAACCCATTGTTTCCTTCTACATTCTCATTAGGTGGGCAGACATCTGTTCTTGGCTGTAATCTAAGTACGTGCAATAGCTCTAGTTACACATCGACTCTTGACCGGTGTCAAGTCTGAAAACTTTTACCCAGCAAGCACTTGAAATTAACCCCTTATATCACGTAGATTTCCTCATTCCCCCCTTTTGTCCTTTCTAAGGACAATCTATTTCGCTAAGTTTAAGAAATTCCACATCAAAGGTTTCACCCTTAATATCCTCATATTCAGACATCATGGGTACTGGGGGAGTTGATGTTAATGAGGAAAGGACTTCTGTACACAATAATTTTAAACAACCAATCAATAAACTAATTAAAATTATAATCATCACAATTGCAATTAAGACTTCCAAAATTTGCTTTCCTAATGCTCCTCCCCATCCTGAAATCCAATCCCACATGGACCACTGTTCAGGTTGACGTAGTTTCTTTATGGCCTCCTTTATGTGGTTTACCAGGTTGGTGATATTTTCTGAGCTATCTGGAATATAGGTGCAACATTCGGTTTTTATGATTGCACATGTGCCCCCTTCTTTTGCCAACAAATAGTCCAGAGCCATGCGGTTTTGTAAAGCAACAGTGCGCAAAGCCACCATTTCTGCGTTTACATCACTAAGAGCATCAGCAGTATCATTGGCTATTTGTTCCAACACTGCTGCCATGTTTATAGATTCTCTTGCTAGCTTCTCTGTTCCATACCAGGGAAATGCTATAGCAAAGAACCTTTCAGTTTCTGTAATGGCTCGTTTTGCTCGTGTCCCAGGGTGGCTATCCAAAGATGAAATATGATGTATATAGGGCACTACATATCCCAAGTAACATGACCCAGTCCAATTTTGTGGTAACCAAGGGTATGCTCTATGCCCACAGATGAAATAGGTGTTATTATAGGCTTCAAATTTGTTCCATATCTGGTGCATCATTCCTATTCCTTGTTCTCCTTTCCAGATTTTTTTACTAGTCAAATTTTGTACTGTGGACAGGTCCCACCGTCCCCAATAGGGCCATTCGACTGCACCCGGTGGTTTAGTAGTAGTTTTAGTCAAAGTGTAGTTACATTTGCACTCACTCCATCCAACCATCAATCCTTCTCCATTGTCATTTACCAGACAGACTTCTCCTTTTGTTTTATTTATGGTTCCCATTGACGTCACTAATAGACTCTCTGGATTCCTTCGATTATCATATTGGGGATGAAACCATCCTTCGAATTTCATTAGGTTATATCCTGCTCCCTTCCACTCATCTTCTAGTTGTTCTGGATCTGTCTTATTAAGTTTTCTTTTCTGAGTGGCTAATGTTGAAATAAAGGGCTCTGTAACTGGATTGTTACAAAACATTGGCCTGGCCGTCAGGGCCAGTCCTCCCTTTGGATTACCACTACAGATAACTCCTTCATTCGCAATTCTTTCACTTGGTGACACAGTATCGGGGCATATAACCCATAGCTTATCAAGCTTCTGTCCACTATCTTCTTCTACTATCTTATTCTGCCTAATCCTAAGACTCAGGGGTTGATACGGGGGTACCTGCATAGTGTGATCCTGAAGCTGAACCTTCATAGTCTTGTTAGATCATATAATATAAAAGAAATCACTGTTTAAAAGTACACATTCTTCTATGCATGGTTTGCCCTTCAGGGGATCTGGGTAAATCAATATGGCAGTTTCAATTATCGTTAACAAAGGGAACAGTCTTATTAGAGTCCAAATCCAGTTCATCTTGGCAGTGTATCGTCTTCAACTGATGCCTTCTTACAATGGGATGCGTGTATCCATGTTGGTCGCTCCTTTACTTTTACAGCGGTGTTTGTGGTCAGGAGTACTTGGAAGGGTCCCTCAAATCTGGGTTGAAGGCCATTTTTTTGCTCGAAGATTTTTATGTAGACGTTATCTCCTGGCTCGAAAGTATGGCACTTTCCTTCAGCGGGATCGACCTGGGCTTCCTTCACCTGTTGATGGAAACTAGAAATGCATTTGGTTAGTGCAATGCAATAACTCAACATATCTTCCTCCATTTTATGAATGTCCATTTGTTTAGCTGTTAAAGGTGCCGAAAAGGGCAATCTGGTCTTCCCATGACGATCTCGTGAGGCGACAATCCTGTAGTTCTGTTGGTAGCAGACCGCATTGTCATTAAAGCTATGGGCAACAAATCAACCCATTTAAGTTCAGTTTCTTTACACAGTTTTGCAAGCTTATTTTTCAGCATCCCGTTGTATCTTTCCACTAGTCCAGCTGACTGTGGATGATAACTGCAATGGAGGTGCTGGTTAATCTATAAGGCTTTGCATAGTTCCTTAATCAATGTTCCCGTAAAATGGGACCCATTGTCACTTGACAGTTTTGCTGGTATCCCAAAGCGAGGTACAATGTCCTTCAATAAACATTTAGCAACAGCAGTGGCGTCACTCTTTCTACAAGGAAATGCTTCAATCCATCTTGAAAACATATCAACAATAACTAATACATATTTAAAGCTCATACACACAGGTAGTTCAATAAAATCCATTTGCAAGTGTACAAAAGGGCCCATGGGGTTTGGGTGGGATGCGGGCTGTACCTTCTTTATTTTCCCTGCATTCATGGTCTGGCAGATAGTACAATTTTCACATATTTGTTTTGCCAGCTTTGAGATTCCTGGTGCATACCAGGTCTTGAGGATATAGTCCGCCATCCCCCCTTTGCCCGCATGGGTGAATTTATGAACACATCGGGCAATTGGTGATAGTAATGATTTGGGTGCCACCATGCAGCCGTCATGATGAACCCATAAGCCATCAGTGTTTTTTAAAACAATGATTAACAACCCATTCCTTTACTTCATCAGAACTGGCCCTATCTTGATGGGTCAGCACATCATCTAAGGACGGGGGCTGCGGTATCTCTGGCTTTTCCCTAACAGGGAAGGCTGAAACTTGTCGTTCAGTACTTGATATAGCTATTGACTTAGCAGCGCTATCTGCAGCAGCGTTTCCAAGCGCAACCTTGTCCAAATGCCCCGTGTGCGCTTGGCACTTAATAATTGCAATCTGTTTACATCTCTGAAGAGCTAGTAAAAGATTTTGCACTTCTTGTGCATTTTTAATCTGGGTTCCCGAGGAAGTCAGGTAACCGCGAATTTTCCAAATTTGTCATGCTCATGTCCAATAGTGGTCTGGTTATTTCTGAATAGTTCAACATCCATTGTCTACAATAGCCAGTCATTCCTAGAAAATGCTTCATTTCTCTTTTAGTTTTTGGCAACGATGTGCTGCTAACGACCTTTATTCTATCTAGCGTTAACTCCCTGTTTTAACAATGATTCCATCACTGGCTCAATTCCTTTTTCTGCTTTCTCTGACAATGGATACTGTGACCTTTTGGGTAATGGTGCAGCTGGATTAATTGTAACTTTATAGGGCTGTGCAGTCTAATAGTTAGGAGGTATTTTAAATTTAAAAACAGCTGATAATCTTGTCCTGTTTTGTCATAGCAGGCCGTGCAGTGCAATTTTGAATGCCATTTCCCTAGTTTCAGGGATTCCTGGTATTGTTTTATGGAGCTTGTAATGAATCCCCACGCTCCTAACAGACTGACAAGTTTGGGACTCAAACTTGGGTCGGCAATTTCCCATGCGTAAAGAACAGGGTGTTTTATTTCTGTTACTGGGTACGCATATGCCTTATCTACTTGGATTTCTACCGTTACTCCTGATGGGGAGCAAATGATTGTAGCATTCATTTTGCACAGCAAGTCTCTTCCACATAAATTCATAGAGACATCTCCTGATAACAGAAAGGAGTGTTCTTCCTCAAATTCTTCTACTTTTACTGTGAGGGGAGTCGATCGATTCAAGCGTTGTAGTATTCCAGCCAATCCAGCTATCGGGGTCTTTTTCCCATTAATAGGCATTCCTTCAGAATATCCTTTCCCTAACACCGAAAAGGTTGCTCCTGTATCTACTAAAATGACATAGGTCTCCCAGCTATTTACATTTTAATTTCAGGTTCGCTGCGTGAATTTAAAGAAACAACGGGCATTTGGTGGTCTGTGGCGCCTGGGGCTGCTGGTGTCAGTCAGTAATTCTGATCTCTATTTCTCCTAAAGCCCTGTCCATTTGTAGGGTAACCTCCTGACTAGTCCGAAAAAGGGTTATGGACAGTGAAATTAGGACCGTTATTCTCTAACGGAGGTCCATTATTGGAGGTTTGGTTCTGATGATTTTTCGCAGGGCATTGGTTTGCCCAATGTCCGGGTTGTCCGCAATTGTAACAATTTCCAGATCGTCCATACCCTCTTACTCTACCACATCTTCCTCTATATTTCCCTCTATTCATCCTTCTATAGTTACCTTGTTATCCTACCATAATAGAGGAGAAAGGTATTTCTTCGGGGTAATTTTTTTTTCTGACTCAACAAACATAGAGGCAGTCTTTTTATCTGGCTGTTCTCTATTTCTCTCTTGTCCGTTAAACATTCCTCGAGGCAAGTAATTCTTTCTATGTTAAATGAACCATCTGAGGGAAAGGGTCTAGTCTTATTTACAGTCCATTTGGACCAATTTGGTAGGTGATCAATGGATGATTGACCACAGTTCTTTAACATAAAGGCTGCTGGCGTGCCTTTCTCGGGTGGCTTACTGGTGCTAGCACCCATTTTAGCAGCTTAAATGGTTCACTTAAAGCAATCTAAACTCCCGTGACAATCCGTGATCTGCGTTGTACGCCCCTACAGATCAGATTAATAAACTATACATACGTATCAAAATTACAGTCACATCCAATCTTCTTGGTCTTTACTTCAAATCAGTGTCACAAAGTCCTTGACCATTTGTCACTCCGAGTGCCTTTAGAGTTTCGGCGCCTACATTATGGTCCCAGCCTTCACGTGGGGCATTTGCCCTCTTAATAACCGGCCTGAGGCTAGGCGACTGAAACTCAGCACATCCCGACTGAATTTAGTCAACTGACTGCAGCAAGGTTTTTTAAAAAAATATTTACAACACATTAAGACATATCCTTATGCTTTAAAACTCGAAGGTTCTCAACCCTCGTAGAAGGTATTTCTAACTGGGGAAAATACTGAATCCACAATAGCTTAGTGGATCATGTAAAATACATCACTATTTTCTCAACAATACATTCCGCCGCGGGACTCACTTCCCCGGCTTGGGTCTTTTCCAACCCCTTCTGCAGTTTTCTTTTCAGCTTAAATATTTTAGTTAAAACATACAACAATTCTGTAACACTCTATGATCTGCGTGGGACGCCTCTACAGATCAGACATGACTAAACATTAATACATATGACAATAAACAATAAACAATACACTTGTTAAACAACAACCAAAGTGTTACTAAATCCCCAACCTATGCAGCCTTACTGGACAAAGTTGCAAAGTTGATTGATAATAACAAGTAGTTAAATACTCACTCTCAAACATTAAACATTGACACTGTGTTTCAGACAATCGCCCACTCTTCTTCCCTCTACCTTACTCCCTTTAGCCAAATTTTTTAGCAAAAAGGGCCTTCAATTTGTCCCAACTAACTTCACCCACTCTCTCTCCTTCTACCCTACTCCCTTTATGGAACCTTGCTAGTTCAATTTCCAGTAAATTGCTAGCTCCTTAGTTAATCAAATTCCTGACTTAACCTTCTCTCTCTGGTACCTTTATACAGTCCTTTTCTGCACGATCCTGTTCGCGGGGCGTCAGCGCCTCATGGCTGATCCTCTGTTCCGTTTCTGAAAGGGAAGCAGTCACAATGGCAGTTTAACCTCCGAACCTTGTGAGTCAATTACCCGATGGCAGTACTGTCCAATGGAATAAACAGACTATGCGCAGCTATGCTTCTGGCAGGAAAAGTCCCAAAAATGTGGCAAAACACCACCTTCGGCCGATGGGATTTTTCCTAACCGAGCAACGTACTCGGCGTCTGTTAACTCACCAATTGGTACAGCAAGCCATCTCGGTGGAACATCCAAATTGTAGAAGTGCCTTTTTTCTTAGCTCTGGGTAATGACTCAATACACTCTTGGATTCGTCAGACGGACAGGCCTTTTATTTCCCTTGCAAGGGGAATCAGCACCTCTACTCAAGGGGTGAGGCTACTATTCCAATGATACAGCGTAAGCATTCCATATTTATACAGTGTAACAAACAAGTTTAATTGACATTCCTTTGTTCCTCTATCAGGATACATTTTAGATTAATCATCAGGTATTAATGACATATTGACAGAAGGATCCTGGACACATAATCAACCGTTAATCTATAACAGGGCATGAATCGTGTAACCGGAGGTCCTCTTTAATCTTAATCATGCATTGGGAGGCTAGGTTTGCTTACGGTCACAAGTTGTCAGGTCACTGGTTACTTCAAAGGAACCCATTGTTTCACTTCTACATTCTCATTAGGTGGGCAGACATCTGTTCTTGGCTGTAATCTAAGTACGTGCAATAGCTCTAGTTACACATCGACTCTTGACCAGTGTCAAGTCTGAAAACTTTTACCCAGCAAGCACTTGAAATTAACCCCTTATATCATGTAGATTTCCTCAACGGTCAGTGTGTGACAGTCGGTGTGTGGCGGTCGGTGTGTGATCGTTGGTGTATGTCGGTCGGTGTGTGACGGTCGGTGTGTGCTGGTAGGTGTGTGCCGATTCGGTGTGTGACGGTCGATGTGTGACAATCGGTGTGTGAAGGTCGGTGTGTGACGATTGGTGAGTGATGGTGCAGTGTGCGACGATTGGTGTGTGACGGTCGGTGTGTGACGGTCGGTGTGTGATGCTCGGTGTGTGACAATCAGTGTGTGACGGTCAGTGTGTGACAGTCGGTGTGTGGCATTTGGTGTGTGATGGTTGGAATATGTCGGTCGGTGTGTGACGGTCGATGTGTGCTGGTAGGTGTGTGCCGATTCGGTGAGTGATGATCGGTGTGTGGTGATCTGTGTGTGATGGTCGGTATGTGATGATCGGTGTGCGACAGTCGGTGTGTGAAGATTGGTGTGTGACGGTCGGTGTGTGACGATCGGTGTGTGACGGTCAGTGTGTGACAGTCAGTGTGTGATGTCGGTGTGTGAGGATCGGTGTGTGACGGTCAGTGTGTGGTGGTCGGTGTGTGATGGTCAGTGTGTGTCGGTCGGTGTGTGATGGTCGGTGTGTGGCGGTCGGTGTGTGACGATCGGTGTGTGACAGTCAGTGTGTGGCGGACAGAGTGTGGTGGTCGGTGTGTGGCGGTTGGTGTGTGGCGGTCAATGTTTGACGGTCGGTGTGTGGCGGTCGGTGTGTGACGGTTGGTGTGAGAAAGTCAGTGTGTGATGTCGGTGTGTGATGATCGGTGTGTGACGGTCAGTGTGTGACGGTCAGTGTGTGACGGTTGGAGTGTGGTGGTCGGTGTGTGACGGTCGGTGTGTGTCGGTCGGTGTGTGACATTCAGTGTGTGACAGTCAGTGTGTGGCAGACAGCGTGTGGTGGTCGGTGTGTGGTGGTCGGTGTGTGGCGGTCAGTGTGTGGCGGTCAGTGTGTGGCGGTCGGTGTGTGACGATCGGTGTGTGACGATCGGTGTGTGACGGTCAGTGTGTGATGGTCGGTGTGTGATGGTCGGTGTGTGCTGGTCAGTGTGTGATGGTCGGTGTGTGATGGTCGGTGTGTGGCGGTCGGTGTGTGGCGGTCGGTGTGTGCTGGTCGGTGTGTGACGGTCGGTGTGTGGCGGTCGGTGTGTGACGATCGGTGTGTGACGATCGGTGTGTGATGGTCAGTGTGTGACGGTCAGTGTGTGATGGTCGGTGTGTGCTGGTCGGTGTGTGACGGTCGGTGTGTGTCGGTCGGTGTGTGATGGTCGGTGTGTGGCGGTCGGTGTGTGACGATCGGTGTGTGGCAGTCAGTGTGTGGCGGACAGTGAGTGGTGGTCAGTGTGTGGTGGTCGGTGTGTGGCAGTCGGTGTGTGCTGGTCGGTGTGTGACGGTCGGTGTGTGTCGGTCGGTGTGTGATGGTCGGTGTGTGGCGGTCGGTGTGTGACGATCGGTGTGTGGCAGTCAGTGTGTGGCGGACAGTGAGTGGTGGTCAGTGTGTGGTGGTCGGTGTGTGACGGTCGGTGTGTGGTGGTCGTTGTGTGACAGTCGGTGTGTGAAAATCAGTGTGTTATGTCGGTGTGTGATGATCGGTGTGTGACAGTCAGTGTGTGGCGGTCGGCGTGTGGTGGTCGGTGTATGACGGTCGGTGTGTGTCGGTCGGTGTGTGACGGTCTGTGTGTGGCGGTCGGTGTGTGACGATCGGTGTGTGAGAGTCAGTGTGTTGCGGACAGTGTGTGGTGGTCGTTGTGTGGTGGTCGTTGTGTGGCGGTCGGTGTGTGGCGGTTGGAGTGTTACGGTCGGTGTGTAGCGGTCGGTGTGTGATGGTCGGTGTGTGACGGTCGGTGTGTGACGGTCGGTGTGTGACAGTCAGTGCGTGACGGTCGGTGTGTGGCGGTCGGTGTGTGGCGGTCGGTGTGTGGCGGTCGGTGTGATGGTTGGTGTGTGACGGTCGGTGTGTCACGGTCGGTGTGTCACGGTCGGTGTGTGATGGTCGGTGTGGATGGTCGGTGTGTGACGATCGGTGTTTGGCGGTCGGTGTGTGACGGTCGGTGTGTGGCGATCAGTGTGAGATGGTAGGTGTGTGACGGTCGGTGTGTGACGTTCTGTTTGTGACGGTCAGTGTTTGGCGGTCGGTGTGTGATGGTCGGTGTGTGACGATCGGTGTTTGGCGGTCGGTGTGTGACGATCGGTGAGTGATGATCTGTGTATGACGGTTGGTATGTGACGATCGGTAAGTGGTGGTCGGTGCGTGTCGGTCGGCGTGTGGCGGTCGGCTTGTGATGCTCGGTCTGTGACGATCGGTGTGTGACGATCAGTGTGTGACGGTCGGTGTCTGACGGTCGGTGTGTGACGGTCGATGTGTGACGGTCGATGTGTGACGGTCGATGTGTGACAATCGGTGTGTTAAGGTCAGTGTGTGACGATTGGTGAGTGATGGTGCAGTGTGTGACGATTGGTGTGCGATGGTCGGAGTGTGACGGTCGTTGAGCGACAGTCGATGTGTGATGATCGGTGCGTGACGATTGTTGTATGACGGTTGGTGTGTGACAGTCGGTGTGTGACGGTCGGTGTGTGATGCTCGGTGTGTGACAATCAGTGTGTGATGGTCAGTGTGTGACAGTCGGTGTGTGACAGTCGGTGTGTGGCGGTCGGTGTGTGATGGTTGGTGTATGTCGGTCGGTGTGTGACGGTCGGTGTGTGGCGGTCGGTGTGTGGCGATCGGTGTGTGGCGATCGGTGTGTGACAGTCAGTGTGTGGTGGACAGTCTGTGATGGTCGGTGCGTCACGGTCGGTGTGTGACGGTCGGTGTGTGACGATCGGTGTTTGGCGGTCGGTGTGTGACGGTCGGTGTGTGACGGTCGGTGTGAGACGGTAGGTGTGTGACAGTCGGTGTGTGACGATCAGTGTGTGGTGGTCGGTGTGTGGCGGTAGGCTTGTGATCTTCGGTGTGTGACGATCGGTGTGTGACGGTCAGTGTGTGACGGTCGATGTGTGACAATCGGTGTGTGAAGGTCGGTGTGTGACGATTGGTGAGTGATGGTGCAGTGTGTGACGTTTGGTGTGCGACGGTCGGAGTGTGACGGTCGGTGTGCGACAGTCGATGTGTGATGAGCGGTGCGTGACGATTGGTGTGTGACGGTTGGTGTGTGACGATCGGTGTGTGATGATCGGTGTATGACAGTTGGTGTGTGACGGTCGGTGTGTGACGCTCGGTGTGTGACAATCAGTGTGTGACGGTCGGTGTGTGCCGATAGGTGTGTGCCGATTCGGTGTGTGATGATCGGTGTGTGACGATCTGTGTGTGACGATCGGTATGTGAAGATCGGTGTGCGAAGGTCGGTGTGTGACTATCAGTGTGTGACGATCGGTGTGTGACAGTCGGTGTGTGAAAGTCAGTGAGCGATGTCGGTGTGTGATGATCGGTGTGTGACGGTCCGTATGTGGCGGCCGGTGTGTGGTTTCCGGTGTGTGAAGTTCGGTGTGTGTCGGTCGGTGTGTGACGGTCGGTGTGTGGCAGTCGGTGTGAGACGATTGGTGTGTGACAGTCAGTGTGTGGCGGAGAGTGTGTGGCGGTCGATGTGTCACTGTCGAAGTGTGACGGTCGGTGTGTGACGGTCAGTGTCTGGTGGTCGGTGTGTGTCGGTCGGTGTGTGACAGCCGGTGTGGGCCGGTCGGTGTGTGGCGGTCGGTGTGTGGCGGTTGGTGGGTGATGGTCGGTGTGTGACAGTCGCTGTCTGTCGGTCGGTGTTTGGAGGTCGGTGTGTGACGGTCGGTGTGTGATGGTCTGTGTGTGATGGTCGGTGTGGACGGTCGGTGTGTGACGATCGGTGTTTGGAGGTCGGTGTGTGACGGTCGGTGTGTGGTGGTCGGTGTGAGGCGGTTGGTCTGTGACGGTCGGTGTGTGACGGTCGGTGTGTGACGTTCTGTGTGTGACGGTCAGTGTTTGGCGGTCGGTGTGTGATGGTCACTTTTTGACGATCGGCATTTGGCGGTCGGTGTGTGGCAGTCGGTGTGTGATGGTCGGTGTGTGGCGGTCGGTGTGAGGCAGTTGGAGTGTGACGGTCGATGTGTGATGATCGCTGTGTGACAGTCGATGTGTGAAGATCGGTGTGTGATGATCGATGTGTGATGATCGGTGTGTGATGATCGGTGCTTGACGATTGGTGTGTGACAGTTGGTGTGTGACGATCGGTGTGTGATGATCGGTGTATGACGGTCGTTGTGTGACGCTCGGTGTGTGACAATCAGTGTGTGACAATCAGTGTGTGATGGTCAGTGTGTGACAGTCGGTGTGTGGCGGTTGGTGTGTGATGGTTGGAGTATGTCGGTCGGTGTGTGACGGTCGATGTGTGCTGGTAGTTGTGTGCCGATTAGTTGTGTGATGATCGGTGTGTGACGATCTGTGTGTGATGGTCAGTGTGTGATGGTCGGTGTGTGCTGGTCGGTGTGTGACGGTCGGTGTGTGTCGGTCGGTGTGTGATGGTCGGTGTGTGGCGGTCGGTGTGTGACGATCGGTGTGTGGCAGTCAGTGTGTGGCGGACAGTGAGTGGTGGTCAGTGTGTGGCGGTCGGTGTGTGGCAGTCGGTGTGTGACGGTCGGTGTGTGGTGGTCGTTGTGTGACAGTCGGTGTGTGAAAATCAGTGTGTTATGTCGGTGTGTGATGATCGGTGTGTGACGGTCAGTGTGTGGCGGTCGGTGTGTGGCAGTCGGTGTGAGACGATTGGTGTGTGACAGTCAGTGTGTGGCGGAGAGTGTGTGGCGGTCGATGTGTCACTGTCGAAGTGTGACGGTCGGTGTGTGACGGTCAGTGTGTGACGGTCAGTGTCTGGTGGTCGGTGTGTGTTGGTCGGTGTGTGACAGTCGGTGTGGGCCGGTCGGTGTGTGGCGGTCAGTGTGTGGCGGTTGGTGGGTGATGGTCGGTGTGTGACAGTCGCTGTCTGTCGGTCGGTGTTTGGAGGTCGGTGTGTGACGGTCGGTGTGTGACGGTCTGTGTGTGATGGTCGGTGTGGACGGTCGGTGTGTGACGATCGGTGTTTGGAGGTCGGTGTGTGACGGTCGGTGTGTGGTGGTCGGTGTGAGGCGGTTGGTCTGTGACGGTCGGTGTGTGACGGTCGGTGTGTGACGTTCTGTGTGTGACGGTCAGTGTTTGGCGGTCGGTGTGTGATGGTCACTTTTTGACGATCGGCATTTGGCGGTCGGTGTGTGGCAGTCGGTGTGTGATGGTCGGTGTGTGGCGGTCGGTGTGAGGCAGTTGGAGTGTGACGGTCGATGTGTGATGATCGCTGTGTGACAGTCGATGTGTGAAGATCGGTGTGTGATGATCGATGTGTGATGATCGGTGTGTGATGATCGGTGCTTGACGATTGGTGTGTGACAGTTGGTGTGTGATGATCGGTGTGTGATGATCGGTGTATGACGGTCGTTGTGTGACGCTCAGTGTGTGACAATCAGTGTGTGACAATCAGTGTGTGATGGTCAGTGTGTGACAGTCGGTGTGTGGTGGTTGGTGTGTGATGGTTGGAGTATGTCGGTCGGTGTGTGACGGTCGATGTGTGCTGGTAGTTGTGTGCCGATTCGGTGTGTGATGATCGGTGTGTGACGATCTGTGTGTGATGGTCAGTGTGTGATGGTCAGTGTGTGATGGTCGGTGTGTGCTGGTCGGTGTGTGACGGTCGGTGTGTGTCGGTCGGTGTGTGATGGTCGGTGTGTGGCGGTCGGTGTGTGACGATCGGTGTGTGGCAGTCAGTGTGTGGCGGACAGTGAGTGGTGGTCAGTGTGTGGCGGTCGGTGTGTGGCAGTCGGTGTGTGACGGTCGGTGTGTGGTGGTCATTGTGTGACAGTCGGTGTGTGAAAATCAGTGTGTTATGTCGGTGTGTGATGATCGCTGTGTGACGGTCAGTGTGTGGCGGTCGGCGTGTGGTGGTCGGTGTATGACGGTCGGTGTGTGTCGGTCGGTGTGTGACGGTCTGTGTGTGGTGGTCGGTGTGTGACGATCGGTGTGTGAGAGTCAGTGTGTTGCGGACAGTGTGTGGTGGTCGTTGTGTGGTGGTCGTTGTGTGGCGGTCGGTGTGTGGCGGTTGGAGTGTTACGGTCGGTGTGTAGCGGTCGGTGTGTGATGGTCGGTGTGTGACGGTCGGTGTGTGACAGTCAGTGCGTGACGGTCGGTGTGTGGCGGTCGGTGTGTGGCGGTCGGTGTGTGGCGGTCGGTGTGATGGTTGGTGTGTGACGGTCGGTGTGTGACGGTCGGTGTGTCACGGTCGGTGTGTGATGGTCGGTGTGGATGGTCGGTGTGTGACGATCGGTGTTTGGCGGTCGGTGTGTGACGGTCGGTGTGTGGCGATCGGTGTGAGATGGTAGGTGTGTGACGGTCGGTGTGTGACGGTCGGTGTGTGACGTTCTGTTTGTGACGGTCAGTGTTTGGCGGTCGGTGTGTGATGGTCGGTGTGTGACGATCGGTGTTTGGCGGTCGGTGTGTGACGATCGGTGAGTGATGATCTGTGTATGACGGTTGGTATGTGACGATCGGTAAGTGATGGTCGGTGCGTGTCGGTCGGCGTGTGGCGGTCGGCTTGTGATGCTCGGTGTGTGACGATCGGTGTGTGACGATCGGTGTGTGACGGTCGGTGTCTGACGGTCGGTGTGTGACGGTCGATGTGTGACGGTCGATGTGTGACAATCGGTGTGTTAAGGTCAGTGTGTGACGATTGGTGAGTGATGGTGCAGTGTGTGACGATTGGTGTGCGACGGTCGGAGTGTGACGGTCGGTGTGCGACAGTCGATGTGTGATGATCGGTGCGTGACGATTGTTGTATGACGGTTGGTGTGTGACAATCAGTGTGTGACGGTCAGTGTGTGACAGTCGGTGTGTGACAGTCGGTGTGTGGCGGTCGGTGTGTGATGGTTGGTGTATGTCGGTCGGTGTGTGATGGTCGGTGTGTGGCGGTCGGTGTGTGGCGATCGGTGTGTGACAGTCAGTGTGTGGTGGACAGTGTGTGATGGTCGGTGCGTCACGGTCGGTGTGTGACGGTCGGTGTGTGACGGTCGGTGTGTGACGATCGGTGTTTGGCGGTCGGTGTGTGACGGTCGGTGTGTGACGGTCGGTGTGAGACGGTAGGTGTGTGACAGTCGGTGTGTGACGATCAGTGTGTGGTGGTCGGTGTGTGTCGGTCGGTGTGTGGCGGTCGGCTTGTGATCCTCGGTGTGTGACGATCGGTGTGTGACGGTCAGTGTGTGACGGTCGATGTGTGACAATCGGTGTGTGAAGGTCGGTGTGTGACGATTGGTGAGTGATGGTGCAGTGTGTGACGTTTGGTGTGCGACGGTCGGAGTGTGACGGTCGGTGTGCGACAGTCGATGTGTGATGAGCGGTGCGTGACGATTAGTGTGTGACGGTTGGTGTGTGACGATCAGTGTGTGATGATCGGTGTATGACGGTTGGTGTGTGACGGTCGGTGTGTGACGCTCGGTGTGTGACAATCAGTGTGTGACGCTCGGTGTGTGCCGATAGGTGTGTGCCGATTCGGTGTGTGATGATCGGTGTGTGACGATCTGTGTGTGACGATCGGTATGTGATGATCGGTGTGCGAAGGTCGGTGTGTGACTATCAGTGTGTGACGGTCGGTGTGTGACGATCGGTGTGTGACAGTCGGTGTGTGAAAGTCAGTGAGCGATGTCGGTGTGTGATGATCGGTGTGTGACGGTCCGTATGTGGCGGCCGGTGTGTGGTTTCCGGTGTGTGAAGTTCGGTGTGTGTCGGTCGGTGTGTGATGGTCGGTGTGTGGCAGTCGGTGTGAGACGATTGGTGTGTGACAGTCAGTGTGTGGCAGAGAGTGTGTGGCGGTCGATGTGTCACTGTCGAAGTGTGACGGTCGGTGTGTGACGGTCAGTGTGTGACGGTCAGTGTCTGGTGGTCGGTGTGTGTCGGTCGGTGTGTGACAGTCGGTGTGGGCCGGTCGGTGTGTGGCGGTCGGTGTGTGGCGGTTGGTGGGTGATGGTCGGTGTGTGACAGTCGCTGTCTTTCGGTCGGTGTTTGGAGGTCGGTGTGTGACGGTCGGTGTGTGACGGTCTGTGTGTGATGGTCGGTGTGGACGGTCGGTGTGTGACGATCGGTGTTTGGAGGTCGGTGTGTGACGGTCGGTGTGTGGTGGTCGGTGTGAGGCGGTTGGTCTGTGACGGTCGGTGTGTGACGGTCGGTGTGTGACGTTCTGTGTGTGACGGTCAGTGTTTGGCGGTCGGTGTGTGATGGTCACTTTTTGACGATCGGCATTTGGCGGTCGGTGTGTGGCAGTCGGTGTGTGATGGTCAGTGTGTGGCGGTCGGTGTGAGGCAGTTGGAGTGTGACGGTCGATGTGTGATGATCGCTGTGTGACAGTCGATGTGTGAAGATCGGTGTGTGATGATCGATGTGTGATGATCGGTGTGTGATGATCGGTGCTTGACGATTGGTGTGTGACAGTTGGTGTGTGACGATCGGTGTGTGATGATCGGTGTATGACGGTCGTTGTGTGACGCTCGGTGTGTGACAATCAGTGTGTGACAATCAGTGTGTGATGGTCAGTGTGTGACAGTCGGTGTGTGGCGGTTGGTGTGTGATGGTTGGAGTATGTCGGTCGGTGTGTGACGGTCGATGTGTGCTGGTAGTTGTGTGCCGATTCGGTGTGTGATGATCGGTGTGTGACGATCTGTGTGTGATAGTCGGTATGTGATGATTGGTGTGCGAAAGTCGGTGTGTGACGATCAGTGTGTGACGGCCGGTGTGTGACGATCGGTGTGTGACGGTCGGTGTGTGAACGTCAGTGTGTGATGTCAGTGTGTGATGATCGGTGTGTGACGGTCAGTGTGTGGCGGTCGGTGTGTGGTGGTCGGTGTGTGATGGTCAGTGTGTGTCGGTCGGTGTGTGGCGGTCGGTGTGTGACGATCGGTGTGTGACAGTCAGTGTGTGGCGGACAGTGTGTGGCGGACAGTGTGTGGCGGACAGTGTGTGGCGGTTAGTGTGTGGCGGTCAGTGTGTGGCGGTCAGTGTGTGGCGGTCGGTGTGTGACGGTCGGTGTGTGGTGGTCGGTGTGTGACAGTCGGTGTGTGAAAATCAGTGTGTGATGTCGGTGTGTGATGATCGGTGTGTGAAGGTCAGTGTGTGGTGGTCGGCGTGTGTGACGGTCGGTGCGTGTCGGTCGGTGTGTGACGATCGGTGTGTGAGAGTCAGTGAGTGGCGGACAGTGTGTGGCGGTCGGTGTGTGACAGTCGGAGTGTGACGGTCGGTGTGTAGCGGTCGGTGTGTGATGGTCGGTGTGTGACGATCATTGTGTGATGGTTGGTGTATGTCGGTCGGTGTGTGACGGTCGGTGTGTGCTGGTAGGTGTGTGCCGATTCGGTGTGTGACAGTCGATGTATGACAATCGGTGTGTGAAGGTCGGTGTGTGACGATTGGTGAGTGATGGTGCAGTGTGTGACGATTGGTGTGTGACAGTTGGTGTGTGACGATCGGTGTGTGACAGTCAGTGTGTGACGGTCATTGTGTGACAGTCGGTGTGTGGCGGTTGGTGTGTGATGGTTGGAGTATGTCGGTCGGTGTGTGACAGTCGATGTGTGCTGGTAGGTGTGTGCCGATTCGGTGTGTGATGATCGGTGTGTGACAGTCAGTGCGTGACGGTCGGTGTGTGGCGGTCGGTGTGTGGCGGTCGGTGTGTGGCGGTCGGTGTGATGGTTGGTGTGTGACGGTCGGTGTGTGACGGTCGGTGTGTCACGGTCGGTGTGTGATGGTCGGTGTGGATGGTCGGTGTGTGACGATCGGTGTTTGGCGGTCGGTGTGTGACGGTCGGTGTGTGGCGATCGGTGTGAGATGGTAGGTGTGTGACGGTCGGTGTGTGACGGTCGGTGTGTGACGTTCTGTTTGTGACGGTCAGTGTTTGGCGGTCGGTGTGTGATGGTCGGTGTGTGACGATCGGTGTTTGGCGGTCGGTGTGTGACGATCGGTGAGTGATGATCTGTGTATGACGGTTGGTATGTGACGATCGGTAAGTGATGGTCGGTGCGTGTCGGTCGGCGTGTGGCGGTCGGCTTGTGATGCTCGGTGTGTGACGATCGGTGTGTGACGATCGGTGTGTGACGGTCGGTGTCTGACGGTCGGTGTGTGACGGTCGATGTGTGACGGTCGATGTGTGACAATCGGTGTGTTAAGGTCAGTGTGTGACGATTGGTGAGTGATGGTGCAGTGTGTGACGATTGGTGTGCGACGGTCGGAGTGTGACGGTCGGTGTGCGACAGTCGATGTGTGATGATCGGTGCGTGACGATTGTTGTATGACGGTTGGTGTGTGACAATCAGTGTGTGACGGTCAGTGTGTGACAGTCGGTGTGTGACAGTCGGTGTGTGGCGGTCGGTGTGTGATGGTTGGTGTATGTCGGTCGGTGTGTGATGGTCGGTGTGTGGCGGTCGGTGTGTGACAGTCAGTGTGTGGTGGACAGTGTGTGATGGTCGGTGCGTCACGGTCGGTGTGTGACGGTCGGTGTGTGACGGTCGGTGTGTGACGATCGGTGTTTGGCGGTCGGTGTGTGACGGTCGGTGTGTGACGGTCGGTGTGAGACGGTAGGTGTGTGACAGTCGGTGTGTGACGATCAGTGTGTGGTGGTCGGTGTGTGTCGGTCGGTGTGTGGCGGTCGGCTTGTGATCCTCGGTGTGTGACGATCGGTGTGTGACGGTCAGTGTGTGACGGTCGATGTGTGACAATCGGTGTGTGAAGGTCGGTGTGTGACGATTGGTGAGTGATGGTGCAGTGTGTGACGTTTGGTGTGCGACGGTCGGAGTGTGACGGTCGGTGTGCGACAGTCGATGTGTGATGAGCGGTGCGTGACGATTAGTGTGTGACGGTTGGTGTGTGACGATCAGTGTGTGATGATCGGTGTATGACGGTTGGTGTGTGACGGTCGGTGTGTGACGCTCGGTGTGTGACAATCAGTGTGTGACGCTCGGTGTGTGCCGATAGGTGTGTGCCGATTCGGTGTGTGATGATCGGTGTGTGACGATCTGTGTGTGACGATCGGTATGTGATGATCGGTGTGCGAAGGTCGGTGTGTGACTATCAGTGTGTGACGGTCGGTGTGTGACGATCGGTGTGTGACAGTCGGTGTGTGAAAGTCAGTGAGCGATGTCGGTGTGTGATGATCGGTGTGTGACGGTCCGTATGTGGCGGCCGGTGTGTGGTTTCCGGTGTGTGAAGTTCGGTGTGTGTCGGTCGGTGTGTGATGGTCGGTGTGTGGCAGTCGGTGTGAGACGATTGGTGTGTGACAGTCAGTGTGTGGCAGAGAGTGTGTGGCGGTCGATGTGTCACTGTCGAAGTGTGACGGTCGGTGTGTGACGGTCAGTGTGTGACGGTCAGTGTCTGGTGGTCGGTGTGTGTCGGTCGGTGTGTGACAGTCGGTGTGGGCCGGTCGGTGTGTGGCGGTCGGTGTGTGGCGGTTGGTGGGTGATGGTCGGTGTGTGACAGTCGCTGTCTTTCGGTCGGTGTTTGGAGGTCGGTGTGTGACGGTCGGTGTGTGACGGTCTGTGTGTGATGGTCGGTGTGGACGGTCGGTGTGTGACGATCGGTGTTTGGAGGTCGGTGTGTGACGGTCGGTGTGTGGTGGTCGGTGTGAGGCGGTTGGTCTGTGACGGTCGGTGTGTGACGGTCGGTGTGTGACGTTCTGTGTGTGACGGTCAGTGTTTGGCGGTCGGTGTGTGATGGTCACTTTTTGACGATCGGCATTTGGCGGTCGGTGTGTGGCAGTCGGTGTGTGATGGTCAGTGTGTGGCGGTCGGTGTGAGGCAGTTGGAGTGTGACGGTCGATGTGTGATGATCGCTGTGTGACAGTCGATGTGTGAAGATCGGTGTGTGATGATCGATGTGTGATGATCGGTGTGTGATGATCGGTGCTTGACGATTGGTGTGTGACAGTTGGTGTGTGACGATCGGTGTGTGATGATCGGTGTATGACGGTCGTTGTGTGACGCTCGGTGTGTGACAATCAGTGTGTGACAATCAGTGTGTGATGGTCAGTGTGTGACAGTCGGTGTGTGGCGGTTGGTGTGTGATGGTTGGAGTATGTCGGTCGGTGTGTGACGGTCGATGTGTGCTGGTAGTTGTGTGCCGATTCGGTGTGTGATGATCGGTGTGTGACGATCTGTGTGTGATAGTCGGTATGTGATGATTGGTGTGCGAAAGTCGGTGTGTGACGATCAGTGTGTGACGGCCAGTGTGTGACGATCGGTGTGTGACGGTCGGTGTGTGAACGTCAGTGTGTGATGTCGGTGTGTGATGATCGGTGTGTGACGGTCAGTGTGTGGCGGTCGGTGTGTGGTGGTCGGTGTGTGATGGTCAGTGTGTGTCGGTCGGTGTGTGGCGGTCGGTGTGTGACGATCGGTGTGTGACAGTCAGTGTGTGGCGGACAGTGTGTGGCGGACAGTGTGTGGCGGACAATGTGTGGCGGACAGTGTGTGGCGGACAGTGTGTGGCGGTCAGTGTATGGCGGTCAGTGTGTGGCGGTCAGTGTGTGGCGGTCAGTGTGTGGCGGTCGGTGTGTGGCGGTCGGTGTGTGGCGGTCGGTGTGTGGCGGTCAGTGTGTGACGGTCGGTGTGTGGCGGTCGGTGTGTGACAGTCGGTGTGTGAAAATCAGTGTGTGATGTCGGTGTGTGATGATCGGTGTGTGAAGGCCAGTGTGTGGTGGTCGGCATGTGGTGGTCGGTGTGTGACGGTCGGTGCGTGATGGTCGGTGTGTGACGGTCGGTGTGTGGCGGTCGGTGTGTGACGATCGGTGTGTGAGAGTCAGTGAGTGGCGGACAGTGTGTGGCGGTCGGTGTGTGGCAGTCGGAGTGTGATGGTCGGTGTGTAGCGGTCGGTGTGTGACGGTCGGTGTGTGACGATCATTGTGTGATGGTTGGTGTATGTCGGTCGGTGTGTGATGGTCGGTGTATGCTGGTAGGTGTGTGCCGATTCGGTGTGTGACAGTCGATGTGTGACAATCGGTGTGTGAAGGTCGGTGTGTGACGATTGGTGAGTGATGGTGCAGTGTGTGACGATTGGTGTGTGACGGTTGGAGTGTGATGATCGGTGTGTGACGGTTGGTGTGTGACGATCGGTGTGTGATGATCGGTGTATGACGGTCGGTGTGTGACTATCAGTGTGTGATGGTCGGTGTGTGACGATCGGTGTGTGACAGTCGGTGTGTGAAAGTCAGTGAGTGATGTCGGTGTGTGATGATCGGTGTGTGACGGTCCGTATGTGGCGGCCGGTGTGTGGTTTCCGGTGTGTGAAGTTCGGTGTGTGTCGGTCGGTGTGTGATGGTCGGTGTGTGGCAGTCGATGTGTGATGATCGGTGTGTGACGGTCAGTGTGTGGCGGTCGGTGTGTGGTGGTCGGTGTGTGATGGTCAGTGTGTGTCGGTCGGTGTGTGGCGGTCGGTGTGTGACGATCGGTGTGTGACAGTCAGTGTGTGGCGGACAGTGTGTGGCGGACAGTGTGTGGCGGACAGTGTGTGGCGGACAGTGTGTGGCGGTTAGTGTGTGGCGGTCAGTGTGTGGCGGTCAGTGTGTGGCGGTCGGTGTGTGACGGTCGGTGTGTGGCGGTCGGTGTGTGACAGTCGGTGTGTGAAAATCAGTGTGTGATGTCGGTGTGTGATGATCGGTGTGTGAAGGTCAGTGTGTGGTGGTCGGCATGTGGTGGTCGGTGTGTGACGGTCGGTGCGTGTCGGTCGGTGTGTGACGATCGGTGTGTGAGAGTCAGTGAGTGGCGGACAGTGTGTGGCGGTCGGTGTGTGACAGTCGGAGTGTGACGGTCGGTGTGTAGCGGTCGGTGTGTGATGGTCGGTGTGTGACGATCATTGTGTGATGGTTGGTGTATGTCGGTCGGTGTGTGACGGTCGGTGTGTGCTGGTAGGTGTGTGCCGATTCGGTGTGTGACAGTCGATGTATGACAATCGGTGTGTGAAGGTCGGTGTGTGACGATTGGTGAGTGATGGTGCAGTGTGTGACGATTGGTGTGTGACGGTTGGTGTGTGACGATCGGTGTGTGACAGTCAGTGTGTGACGGTCATTGTGTGACAGTCGGTGTGTGGCGGTTGGTGTGTGATGGTTGGAGTATGTCGGTCGGTGTGTGACAGTCGATGTGTGCTGGTAGGTGTGTGCCGATTCGGTGTGTGATGATCGGTGTGTGATGATCTGTGTGTGATGGTCGGTATGTGATGATCGGTGTGCGATGATCGGTGTGTGACGATCAGTGTGTGACGGTCGGTGTGTGACGATCGGTGTGTGACGGTCGGTGTGTGAAAGTCAGTGTGTGATGTCGGTGTGTGATGATAGGTGTGTGACGGTCAGTGTGTGGCGGTCGGTGTGTGGTGGTCGGTGTGTGATGGTCAGTGTGTGTCAGTCGGGGTGTGACGGTCGGTGTGTGATGGTCGGTGTCAGAAAGTCAGTGTGTGATGTCGGTGTGTGATGATCGGTGTGTGATTGTCAGTGTGTGACGCTCGGTGTGTGACAGTGTGTGACGGTCGGTGTGTGCCGATAGGTGTTTACCGATTCGGTGTGTGATGATCGGTGTGTGACGATCTGTGTGTGACGATCGGTATGTGATGATCGGTGAGCGAAGGTCGGTGTGTGACTATCAGTGTGTGATGGTCGGTGTGTGACGATCGGTGTGTGACAGTCGGTGTGTGAAAGTCAGTGAGTGATGTCGGTGTGTGATGATCGGTGTGTGACGGTCCGTATGTGGCGGCCGGTGTGTGGTTTCCGGTGTGTGAAGTTCGGTGTGTGTCGGTCGGTGTGTGATGGTCGGTGTGTGGCAGTCGGTGTGAGATGATTGGTGTGTGACAGTCAGTGTGTGGCGGAGAGTGTGTGGCGGTCGATGGGTCACTGTCGAAGTGTGACGGTCGGTGTGTGACGGTCAGTGTGTGACGGTCAGTGTCTGGTGGTCGGTGTGTGTCGGTCGGTGTGTGACAGTCGGTGTGGGCCGGTCGGTGTGTGGCGGTCGGTGTGTGGCGGTTGGTGGGTGATGGTCGGTGTGTGACAGTCGCTGTCTGTCGGTCGGTGTGTGACAGTCGGTGTGTGACGGTCGGTGTGTGACGATCGGTGTTTGGAGGTCGGTGTGTGACGGTCGGTGTGTGGTGGTCGGTGTGAGGCGGTTGGCGTGTGACGGTCGGTGTGTGACGGTCGGTGTGTGACATTCTGTGTGTGACGGTCAGTGTTTGGCGGTCAGTGTGTGATGGTCACTTTTTGACGATCGGCATTTGGCGGTCGGTGTGTGGCAGTCGGTGTGTGGCAGTCGGTGTGTGATGGTCGGTGTGTGGCGGACAGTGTGTGGCGGACAGTGTGTGGCGGACAGTGTGTGGCGGACAGTGTGTGGCGGACAGTGTGTGGCGGACAGTGTGTGGCGGACAGTGTGTGGCGGACAGTGTGTGGCGGGCAGTGTGTGGCGGTCAGTGTGTGGCGGTCAGTGTGTGGCGGTCAGTGTGTGGCGGTCAGTGTGTGGCGGTTGGCCTGTGACGGTCGGTGTGTGACGGTCGGTGTGTGACATTCTGTGTGTGACGGTCAGTGTTTGGCGGTCGGTGTGTGATGGTCACTTTTTGACGATCGGCATTTGGCGGTCGGTGTGTGGCAGTCGGTGTGTGGCAGTCGGTGTGTGATGGTCGGTGTTTGGCGGTCGGTGTGAGGCAGTTGGAGTGTGACGGTCGATGTGTGATGATCGCTGTGTGACAGTCGATGTGTGAAGATCGGTGTGTGATGATCGATGTGTGATGATCGGTGTGTGATGATCAGTGCTTGACGATTGGTGTGTGACAGTTGGTGTGTGACGATCGGTGTGTGATGATCGGTGTATGACGGTCGTTGTGTGACGCTCGGTGTGTGACAGTGTGTGACAATCAGTGTGTGATGGTCAGTGTGTGACAGTCGGTGTGTGGCGGTTGGTGTGTGATGGTTGGAGTATGTCGGTCGGTGTGTGACAGTCGATGTGTGCTGGTAGTTGTGTGCCAATTCGGTGTGTGATGATCGGTGTGTGACGATCTGTGTGTGATAGTCGGTATGTGATGATTGGTGTGCGAAAGTCGGTGTGTGACGATCAGTGTGTGACGGCCGGTGTGTGACGATCGGTGTGTGACGGTCGGTGTGTGAACGTCAGTGTGTGATGTCGGTGTGTGATGATCGGTGTGTGACGGTCAGTGTGTGGCGGTCGGTGTGTGGTGGTCGGTGTGTGATGGTCAGTGTGTGTCGGTCGGTGTGTGGCGGTCGGTGTGTGACGATCGGTGTGTGACAGTCAGTGTGTGGCGGACAGTGTGTGGCGGACAGTGTGTGGCGGACAATGTGTGGCGGACAGTGTGTGGCGGACAGTGTGTGGCGGTCAGTGTATGGCGGTCAGTGTGTGGCGGTCAGTGTGTGGCGGTCAGTGTGTGGCGGTCAGTGTGTGGCGGTCAGTGTGTGGCGGTCAGTGTGTGGCGGTCGGTGTGTGGCGGTCGGTGTGTGGCGGTCAGTGTGTGACGGTCGGTGTGTGGCGGTCGGTGTGTGACAGTCGGTGTGTGAAAATCAGTGTGTGATGTCGGTGTGTGATGATCGGTGTGTGAAGGCCAGTGTGTGGTGGTCGGCATGTGGTGGTCGGTGTGTGACGGTCGGTGCGTGACGGTCGGTGTGTGACGGTCGGTGTGTGGCGGTCGGTGTGTGACGATCGGTGTGTGAGAGTCAGTGAGTGGCGGACAGTGTGTGGCGGTCGGTGTGTGGCAGTCGGAGTGTGATGGTCGGTGTGTAGCGGTCGGTGTGTGACGGTCGGTGTGTGACGATCATTGTGTGATGGTTGGTGTATGTCGGTCGGTGTGTGATGGTCGGTGTATGCTGGTAGGTGTGTGCCGATTCGGTGTGTGACAGTCGATGTGTGACAATCGGTGTGTGAAGGTCGGTGTGTGACGATTGGTGAGTGATGGTGCAGTGTGTGACGATTGGTGTGTGACGGTTGGAGTGTGATGATCGGTGTGTGACGGTTGGTGTGTGACGATCGGTGTGTGATGATCGGTGTATGACGGTCGGTGTGTGACTATCAGTGTGTGATGGTCGGTGTGTGACGATCGGTGTGTGACAGTCGGTGTGTGAAAGTCAGTGAGTGATGTCGGTGTGTGATGATCGGTGTGTGACGGTCCGTATGTGGCGGCCGGTGTGTGGTTTCCGGTGTGTGAAGTTCGGTGTGTGTCGGTCGGTGTGTGATGGTCGGTGTGTGGCAGTCGATGTGAGACGATTGGTGTGTGACAGTCAGTGTGTGGCGGAGAGTGTGTGGCGGTCGATGGGTCACTGTCGAAGTGTGACGGTCGGTGTGTGACGGTCAGTGTGTGACGGTCAGTGTCTGGTGGTCGGTGTGTGTCGGTCGGTGTGTGACAGTCGGTGTGGGCCGGTCGGTGTGTGGCGGTCGGTGTGTGGCGGTTGGTGGGTGATCGTCGGTGTGTGACAGTCGCTGTCTGTCGGTCGGTGTGTGACGGTTGGTGTGTGATGTTCGGTGTGGACGGTCGGTTTGTGACGATCGGTGTTTGGAGGTCGGTGTGTGACGGTCGGTGTGTGGTGGTCGGTGTGAGGCGGTTGGCGTGTGACGGTCGGTGTGTGACGGTCGGTGTGTGACATTCTGTGTGTGACGGTCAGTGTTTGGCGGTCGGTGTGTGATGGTCACTTTTTGACGATCGGCATTTGGCGGTCGGTGTGTGGCAGTCGGTGTGTGGCAGTCGGTGTGTGATGGTCGGTGTGTGGCGGACAGTGTGTGGCGGACAGTGTGTGGCGGACAGTGTGTGGCGGACAGTGTGTGGCGGACAGTGTGTGGCGGACAGTGTGTGGCGGACAGTGTGTGGCGGACAGTGTGTGGCGGTCAGTGTATGGCGGTCAGTGTGTGGCGGTCAGTGTGTGGCGGTCAGTGTGTGGCGGTCAGTGTGTGGCGGTTGGCCTGTGACGGTCGGTGTGTGACGGTCGGTGTGTGACATTCTGTGTGTGACGGTCAGTGTTTGGCGGTCGGTGTGTGATGGTCACTTTTTGACGATCGGCATTTGGCGGTCAGTGTGTGGCAGTCGGTGTGTGGCAGTCGGTGTGTGATGGTCGGTGTGTGGCGGTCGGTGTGAGGCAGTTGGAGTGTGACGGTCGATGTGTGATGATCGCTGTGTGACAGTCGATGTGTGAAGATCGGTGTGTGATGATCGATGTGTGATGATCGGTGTGTGATGATCAGTGCTTGACGATTGGTGTGTGACAGTTGGTGTGTGACGATCGGTGTGTGATGATCGGTGTATGACGGTCGTTGTGTGACGCTCGGTGTGTGACAGTGTGTGACAATCAGTGTGTGATGGTCAGTGTGTGACAGTCGGTGTTTGGCGGTTGGTGTGTGATGGTTGGAGTATGTCGGTCGGTGTGTGACAGTCGATGTGTGCTGGTAGTTGTGTGCCAATTCGGTGTGTGATGATCGGTGTGTGACGATCTGTGTGTGATAGTCGGTATGTGATGATTGGTGTGCGAAAGTCGGTGTGTGACGATCAGTGTGTGACGGTCGGTGTGTGAACGTCAGTGTGTGATGTCGGTGTGTGATGATCGGTGTGTGACGGTCAGTGTGTGGTGGTCGGTGTGTGGTGGTCGGTGTGTGGCGGACAGTGTGTGGCGGACAGTGTGTGGCGGACGGTGTGTGGCGGACGGTGTGTGGCGGACGGTGTGTGGCGGACGGTGTGTGGCGGACAGTGTGTGGCGGACAGTGTGTGGCGGTCGGTGTGTGGCGGTCGGTGTGTGGCGGTCGGTGTGTGGCGGTCGGTGTGTGGCGGTCGGTGTGTGACGGTCGGTGTGTGGCGGTCGGTGTGTGACAGTCGGTGTGTGAAAATCAGTGTGTGATGTCGGTGTGTGATGATCGGTGTGTGAAGGCCAGTGTGTGGTGGTCGGCATGTGGTGGTCGGTGTGTGACGGTCGGTGCGTGACGGTCGGTGCGTGACGGTCGGTGTGTGGCGGTCGGTGTGTGACGATCGGTGTGTGAGAGTCAGTGAGTGGCGGACAGTGTGTGGCGGTCGGTGTGTGGCAGTCGGAGTGTGATGGTCGGTGTGTAGCGGTCGGTGTGTGACGGTCGGTGTGTGACGATTATTGTGTGATGGTTGGTGTATGTCGGTCGGTGTGTGATGGTCGGTGTATGCTGGTAGGTGTGTGCCGATTCGGTGTGTGACAGTCGATGTGTGACAATCGGTGTGTGAAGGTCGGTGTGTGATGATTGGTGAGTGATGGTGCAGTGTGTGACGATTGGTGTGTGACGGTTGGAGTGTGACGATCAGTGTGTGACGGTTGGTGTGTGACGATCGGTGTGTGATGATCGGTGTATGACGGTCGGTGTGTGACGGTCAGTGTGTGACAGTCGGTGTGTGGCGGTTGGTGTGTGATTGTTGGAGTATGTCGGTCGGTGTGTGACGGTCGATGTGTGCTGGTAGGTGTGTGCCGATTCGGTGTGTGATGGTCGGTGTGTGATGATCGGTGTGCGACAGTCGGTGTGTGAAGATCGGTGTGTGACGGTCGGTGTGCGACGATCGGTGTGTGACGGTCAGTGTGTGTCGGTCAGTGTGTGACGATCGATGTGTGACGGTCAGTGTGTGTCGGTCAGTGTGTGGTGGTCAGTGTGTGGTGGTCGGTGTGTGATGGTCGGTGTGTATCGGTCGGTGTGTGACGGTCGGTGTGTAATGATCAGTGTGTGACAGTCAGTGTGTGACAGTCAGTGTGTGGCGGACAGCGTGTGGTGGTCGGCGTGTGGTGGTCGGTGTGTGGCGGTCGGTGTGTGACAGTCGGTGTGTGACAGTCAGTGTATTACGGTCAGTGTGTGACGGTCAGTGTGTGTCGGTCGGTGTGTGACGGTCGGTGTGTCACGGTCGGTTTGTGACGGTTGGTGTGTGACGTTCGGTGTGTGACGGTCGGTGTGTGGCGGTCGGGGTGTGACGTTCGGTGTGTGGCGGTCGGTGTGTGGCGGTCGGTATGTGGCGGTCGGTGTGTGTCGGTCGGTGTGTGTCGGTCGGTGTGTCACGGTCGGTGTGGAAGGTCGGTGTGTGACGATCGGTGTTTGGCAGTCGGTGTGTGATGGTTGGTGTGTGGCGATCGGTGTGAGACGGTAGGTGTGTGACGGTCGGTGTGTGATGGCCGGTGTGTGACGTTCTGTGTGTGATGCTCAGTGTTTGGCGGTCGGTGTGTGATGGTCGGTGTGTGACGATCGGTGTTTGACGGTCAGTGTGTGAAGATCGGTGTGTGACAATCGATGAGTGATGATCTGTGTATGATGGTCGGTATGTGACGATCGGTATGTGGTGGTCGGTGTGTGATGGTCGGTGTGTCACGGTCGGTGTGTGATGGTCGGTGTGTGATGGTCGGTGTGGACGGTCGGTGTGTGACAATCGGTGTTTGGCGGTCGGTGTGTGATGGTCGGTGTGTGGCGATCGGTGTGAGACGGTAGGTGTGTGACGGTCGGTGTGTGACGGTCGGTGTGTGACGTTCTGTGTGTGACGGTCAGTGTTTGGCGGTCGGTGTGTGATGTTTGTTGTGTGACGATCGGTGAGTGATGATCTGTGTATGACGGTCGGTATGTGACGATCGGTATATGGTGTTCGGTGAGTGTCGGTCGGCGTGTGGCGGTCGGTGTCTGACGGTCGGTGTGTGACGGTCGATGTGTGACGGTCGGTGTGTGAAGGTCGGTGTGTGATGATTGGTGAGTGATGGTGCAGTGTGTGACGATTGGTGTGCGACGGTCGGAGTGTGACGGTCGGTGTGCGACAATCGATGTGTGATGATCGGTGTGTGATGATCGGTGCATGACGATTGGTGTGTGACGGTTGGTGTGTGATGGTTGGTGTGTGACGATCGGTGTGTGATGATCGGTGTATGACGGTTGGTGTGTGACGGTCGGTGTGTGACGCTCAGTGTGTGACAATCAGTGTGTGACGGTCAGTGTGTGACAGTCGGTGTGTGGCGGTCGGTGTGTGATGGTTGTTGTATGTCGGTCGGTGTGTGACGGTCGGTGTGCGGCGGTCGGTGTGTGGCGATCGGTGTGTGACAGTCAGTGTTTGGCGGACAGTGTGTGGTGGTCGGCGCGTCACGGTCGGTGTGTGACGGTCGGTGTGTGACGATCGGTGTTTGGCGGTCGGTGAGTGACGGTCGGTGTGAGATGGTAGGTGTGTGACAGTCGGTGTGTGACGGTCAGTGTGTGACGGTCAGTGTGTGACGTTCTGTGTGTGACGGTCAGTGTTTGGCGGTCAATGTGTGATGGTCAGTGTGTGACGATCGGTGTTTGGCGGTCGGTGTGTGAAGATCGGTGTGTGACGATCGGTGAGTGACGATCTGTGTATGACGGTCGGTATGTGACGATCGGTGTGTGGTGGTCGGTGTGTATCGGTCGGTGTGTGGCGGTCGGCTTGTGATCCTCGGTGTGTGACGATCGGTGTGTCACGGTCGGTGTGTGATGGTCGGTGTGTGACGGTCGATGTGTGACAATCGGTGTGTGAAGTTCGGTGTGTGACGATTGGTGAGTGATGGTGCAGTGTGTGACGTTTAGTGTGCGACGGTCGGAGTGTGACGGTTGGTGTGTGACGATCGGTGTGTGATGATCGGTGTATGACGGTTGGTGTGTGACGGTCGGTGTGTGACGCTCGGTGTGTGACAATCAGTGTGTGACATTCAGTGTGTGACAGTCGGTGTGTGACAGTCGGTGTGTGGCTGTCGGGTGTGTGATGGTTGGTGTATGTCGGTCGGTGTGTGACGGTCGGTGTGTGACGGTCGGTGTGTGCTGATAGGTGTGTGCCGATTCGGCGTGTAATGATCGGTGTGTGATGATCTGTGTGTGACGATCGGTATGTGATGATCGGTGTGCGACAATCGGTGTGTGACGATCAGTCTGTGACGGTCGATGTGTGACAATCGGTGTGTGAAGTTCGGTGTGTGACGATTGGTGAGTGATGGTGCAGTGTGTGACGTTTAGTGTGCGACGGTCGGAGTGTGACGGTTGGTGTGTGACGATCGGTGTGTGATGATCGGTGTATGACGGTTGGTGTGTGACGGTCGGTGTGTGACGCTCGGTGTGTGACAATCAGTGTGTGACATTCAGTGTGTGACAGTCGGTGTGTGACAGTCGGTGTGTGACAGTCGGTGTGTGGCTGTCGGGTGTGTGATGGTTGGTGTATGTCGGTCGGTGTGTGACGGTCGGTGTGTGACGGTCGGTGTGTGCTGATAGGTGTGTGCCGATTCGGCGTGTAATGATCGGTGTGTGATGATCTGTGTGTGACGATCGGTATGTGATGATCGGTGTGCGACAATCGGTGTGTGACGATCAGTCTGTGACGGTCGATGTGTGACAATCGGTGTGTGAAGTTCGGTGTGTGACGATTGGTGAGTGATGGTGCAGTGTGTGACGTTTAGTGTGCGACGGTCGGAGTGTGACGGTTGGTGTGTGACGATCGGTGTGTGATGATCGGTGTATGACAGTCGATGTGTGAAGATCGGTGTGTGATGATCGATGTGTGATGATCGGTGTGTGATGATCAGTGCTTGACGATTGGTGTGTGACAGTTGGTGTGTGACGATCGGTGTGTGATGATCGGTGTATGACGGTCGTTGTGTGACGCTCGGTGTGTGACAGTGTGTGACAATCAGTGTGTGATGGTCAGTGTGTGACAGTCGGTGTGTGGCGGTTGGTGTGTGATGGTTGGAGTATGTCGGTCGGTGTGTGACAGTCGATGTGTGCTGGTAGTTGTGTGCCAATTCGGTGTGTGATGATCGGTGTGTGACGATCTGTGTGTGATAGTCGGTATGTGATGATTGGTGTGCGAAAGTCGGTGTGTGACGATCAGTGTGTGACGGCCGGTGTGTGACGATCGGTGTGTGACGGTCGGTGTGTGAACGTCAGTGTGTGATGTCGGTGTGTGACGGTCAGTGTGTGGTGGTCGGTGTGTGGTGGTCGGTGTGTGGCGGACAGTGTATGGCGGACAGTGTGTGGCGGACAGTGTGTGGCGGACGGTGTGTGGCGGACGGTGTGTGGCGGACGGTGTGTGGCGGACAGTGTGTGGCGGACAGTGTGTGGCGGTCAGTGTGTGGCGGTCAGTGTGTGGCGGTCGGTGTGTGGCGGTCGGTGTGTGGCGGTCGGTGTGTGACGGTCGGTGTGTGGCGGTCGGTGTGTGACAGTCGGTGTGTGAAAATCAGTGTGTGATGTCGGTGTGTGATGATCGGTGTGTGAAGGCCAGTGTGTGGTGGTCGGCATGTGGTGGTCGGTGTGTGACGGTCGGTGTGTGACGGTCGGTGTGTGACGGTCGGTGTGTGGCGGTCGGTGTGTGACGATCGGTGTGTGAGAGTCAGTGAGTGGCGGACAGTGTGTGGCGGTCGGTGTGTGGCAGTCGGAGTGTGATGGTCGGTGTGTAGCGGTCGGTGTGTGACGGTCGGTGTGTGACGATTATTGTGTGATGGTTGGTGTATGTCGGTCGGTGTGTGATGGTCGGTGTATGCTGGTAGGTGTGTGCCGATTCGGTGTGTGACAGTCGATGTGTGACAATCGGTGTGTGAAGGTCGGTGTGTGATGATTGGTGAGTGATGGTGCAGTGTGTGACGATTGGTGTGTGACGGTTGGAGTGTGACGATCAGTGTGTGACGGTTGGTGTGTGACGATCGGTGTGTGATGATCGGTGTATGACGGTCGGTGTGTGACGGTCAGTGTGTGACAGTCGGTGTGTGGCGGTTGGTGTGTGATTGTTGGAGTATGTCGGTCGGTGTGTGACGGTCGATGTGTGCTGGTAGGTGTGTGCGCCGATTCGGTGTGTGATGGTCGGTGTGTGATGATCGGTGTGCGACAGTCGGTGTGTGAAGATCGGTGTGTGACGGTCGGTGTGCGACGATCGGTGTGTGACGGTCAGTGTGTGTCGGTCAGTGTGTGACGATCGATGTGTGACGGTCAGTGTGTGTCGGTCAGTGTGTGGTGGTCAGTGTGTGGTGGTCGGTGTGTGATGGTCGGTGTGTATCGGTCGGTGTGTGACGGTCGGTGTGTAATGATCAGTGTGTGACAGTCAGTGTGTGACAGTCAGTGTGTGGCGGACAGCGTGTGGTGGTCGGCGTGTGGTGGTCGGTGTGTGGCGGTCGGTGTGTGACAGTCGGTGTGTGACAGTCAGTGTATTACGGTCAGTGTGTGACGGTCGGTGTGTGACGGTCTGTGTGTGACGGTCTGTGTGTGACGGTCTGTGTGTGACAGTCGGTGTGTGTCGGTCGGTGTGTGACGGTCGGTGTGTCACGGTCGGTTTGTGACGGTTGGTGTGTGACGTTCGGTGTGTGACGGTCGGTGTGTGGCGGTCGGGGTGTGACGTTCGGTGTGTGGCGGTCGGTGTGTGGCGGTCGGTATGTGGCGGTCGGTGTGTGTCGGTCGGTGTGTGTCGGTCGGTGTGTCACGGTCGGTGTGGAAGGTCGGTGTGTGACGATCGGTGTTTGGCAGTCGGTGTGTGATGGTTGGTGTGTGGCGATCGGTGTGAGACGGTAGGTGTGTGACGGTCGGTGTGTGATGGCCGGTGTGTGACGTTCTGTGTGTGATGCTCAGTGTTTGGCGGTCGGTGTGTGATGGTCGGTGTGTGACGATCGGTGTTTGACGGTCAGTGTGTGAAGATCGGTGTGTGACAATCGGTGAGTGATGATCTGTGTATGATGGTCGGTATGTGACGATCGGTATGTGGTGGTCGGTGTGTGATGGTCGGTGTGTCACGGTCGGTGTGTGATGGTCGGTGTGTGATGGTCGGTGTGGACGGTCGGTGTGTGACAATCGGTGTTTGGCGGTCGGTGTGTGATGGTCGGTGTGTGGCGATCGGTGTGAGACGGTAGGTGTGTGACGGTCGGTGTGTGACGGTCGGTGTGTGACGTTCTGTGTGTGACGGTCAGTGTTTGGCGGTCGGTGTGTGATGTTCGTTGTGTGACGATCGGTGAGTGATGATCTGTGTATGACGGTCGGTATGTGACGATCGGTATATGGTGTTCGGTGAGTGTCGGTCGGCGTGTGGCGGTCGGTGTCTGACGGTCGGTGTGTGACGGTCGATGTGTGACGGTCGGTGTGTGAAGGTCGGTGTGTGATGATTGGTGAGTGATGGTGCAGTGTGTGACGATTGGTGTGCGACGGTCGGAGTGTGACGGTCGGTGTGCGACAATCGATGTGTGATGATCGGTGTGTGATGATCGGTGCATGACGATTGGTGTGTGACGGTTGGTGTGTGATGGTTGGTGTGTGACGATCGGTGTGTGATGATCGGTGTATGACGGTTGGTGTGTGACGGTCGGTGTGTGACGCTCAGTGTGTGACAATCAGTGTGTGACGGTCAGTGTGTGACAGTCGGTGTGTGGCGGTCGGTGTGTGATGGTTGTTGTATGTCGGTCGGTGTGTGACGGTCGGTGTGCGGCGGTCGGTGTGTGGCGATCGGTGTGTGACAGTCAGTGTTTGGCGGACAGTGTGTGGTGGTCGGCGCGTCACGGTCGGTGTGTGACGGTCGGTGTGTGACGATCGGTGTTTGGCGGTCGGTGAGTGACGGTCGGTGTGAGATGGTAGGTGTGTGACAGTCGGTGTGTGACGGTCAGTGTGTGACGGTCAGTGTGTGACGTTCTGTGTGTGACGGTCAGTGTTTGGCGGTCAATGTGTGATGGTCAGTGTGTGACGATCGGTGTTTGGCGGTCGGTGTGTGAAGATCGGTGTGTGACGATCGGTGAGTGACGATCTGTGTATGACGGTCGGTATGTGACGATCGGTGTGTGGTGGTCGGTGTGTATCGGTCGGTGTGTGGCGGTCGGCTTGTGATCCTCGGTGTGTGACGATCGGTGTGTCACGGTCGGTGTGTGATGGTCGGTGTGTGACGGTCGATGTGTGACAATCGGTGTGTGAAGTTCGGTGTGTGACGATTGGTGAGTGATGGTGCAGTGTGTGACGTTTAGTGTGCGACGGTCGGAGTGTGACGGTTGGTGTGTGACGATCGGTGTGTGATGATCGGTGTATGACGGTTGGTGTGTGACGGTCGGTGTGTGACGCTCGGTGTGTGACAATCAGTGTGTGACATTCAGTGTGTGACAGTCGGTGTGTGACAGTCGGTGTGTGGCTGTCGGGTGTGTGATGGTTGGTGTATGTCGGTCGGTGTGTGACGGTCGGTGTGTGACGGTCGGTGTGTGCTGATAGGTGTGTGCCGATTCGGCGTGTAATGATCGGTGTGTGATGATCTGTGTGTGACGATCGGTATGTGATGATCGGTGTGCGACAATCGGTGTGTGACGATCAGTCTGTGACGGTCGATGTGTGACAATCGGTGTGTGAAGTTCGGTGTGTGACGATTGGTGAGTGATGGTGCAGTGTGTGACGTTTAGTGTGCGACGGTCGGAGTGTGACGGTTGGTGTGTGACGATCGGTGTGTGATGATCGGTGTATGACGGTTGGTGTGTGACGGTCGGTGTGTGACGCTCGGTGTGTGACAATCAGTGTGTGACATTCAGTGTGTGACAGTCGGTGTGTGACAGTCGGTGTGTGACAGTCGGTGTGTGGCTGTCGGGTGTGTGATGGTTGGTGTATGTCGGTCGGTGTGTGACGGTCGGTGTGTGACGGTCGGTGTGTGCTGATAGGTGTGTGCCGATTCGGCGTGTAATGATCGGTGTGTGATGATCTGTGTGTGACGATCGGTATGTGATGATCGGTGTGCGACAATCGGTGTGTGACGATCAGTCTGTGACGGTCGATGTGTGACAATCGGTGTGTGAAGTTCGGTGTGTGACGATTGGTGAGTGATGGTGCAGTGTGTGACGTTTAGTGTGCGACGGTCGGAGTGTGACGGTTGGTGTGTGACGATCGGTGTGTGATGATCGGTGTATGACGGTTGGTGTGTGACGGTCGGTGTGTGACGCTCGGTGTGTGACAATCAGTGTGTGACATTCAGTGTGTGACAGTCGGTGTGTGACAGTCGGTGTGTGACAGTCGGTGTGTGACAGTCGGTGTGTGGCTGTCGGTGTGTGATGGTTGGTGTATGTCGGTTGGTGTGTGACGGTCGGTGTGTGACGGTCGGTGTGTGCTGATAGGTGTGTGCCGATTCGGCGTGTAATGATCGGTGTGTGATGATCTGTGTGTGACGATCGGTATGTGATGATCGGTGTGCGACAATCGGTGTGTGACGATCAGTCTGTGACGGTCGGTGTGTGACGATCGGTGTGTGACAGTCGGTGTGTGAAAGTCAGTGTGTGATGTCGGTGTGTGATGATTGGTGTGTGATGATCGGTGTGTGATGATCGGTGTGTGACGGTCGGTGTGTGGCGGTCGGTGTGTGACCGTCGGTGTGTGTCGGTCGGTGTGTGACAGTCAGTGTGTGGCGGAGAGTGTGTGGCGTTCGGTTTGTCATGGCTGGTGTGTGACGGTCGGTGTGTGACGGTCGGTGTGTGGTGGTCGGTATGTGATGATCGGTGTGCGACAATCGGTGTGTGACGATCAGTGTGTGACGGTCGGTGTGTGAGGATCGGTGTGTGATGTCGGTGTGTGATGATCGGTGTGTCAGTGTGTGACGGTCAGTGTGTGGCGGTCGGTGTGTGGTGGTCGGTGTGTGGCGGTTGGTGTGTGCCGGTCGGGGTGTGGCGGACAGTGTGTGGCGGTCGGTGTGTGGCGGTCGGTGTGTGACGGTCGGTATGTGCCGGTCAGTGTGAGAAAGTCAGTGTGTGACGATCGGTGTGTGACAGTAAGTGTGTGATGATCGGTGTGTGACGGTCGGTGTGTGAAAGTCAGTGTGTGGTGTCGGTGTGTGACAGTCAGTGTGTGACAGTCAGTGTGTGGCGGACAGTTTGTGGTGGTCGGTGGGTGGCGGTCGGTGTGTGACGGTCGGTGTGTGCCGGTCGGTGTGTGACGGTCGGTGTGTGACGGTCGGTGTGAGAAAGTCAGTGTGTGACGATCGGTGTGTGACAGTCAGTGTGTGGCGGACAGTGTGTGACAGTCGCTGTGTGAAAATCAGTGTATGATGTCGGTGTGTGATGATCGGTGTGTGACGGTCGGTGTGTGTCGGTCGGTGTGTGTCGGTCAGTGGGTCACGGTCGGTTTGTGACGGTCGGTGTGTGGCGGTCGGTGTGTGACGATCGGTGTTTGGCGGTCGGTGTGTGACGGTCGGTGTGTTGCGGTCGGTGTGAGACGGTAGGTGTGTGACGGTCGGTGTGTGATGGTCGGTGTGTGACATTCTGTGTGTGACGGTCAGTGTTTGGCGGTCGGTGTGTGATGGCCGGTGTGTGACGATCGGTGTGTGACGGTCAGTGTTTGGCGGTCGGTGTGTGATGGCCGGTGTGTGACGGTCGGTGTGTGACGGTCAGTGTTTGGCGGTCGGTATGTGATGGCCGGTGTGTGACGATCGGTGTTTGGCGGTCGGTGAGTGAAGATCGGTGTGTGACGATCGGTGAGTGATGATCTGTGTATGACGGTCAGTATGTGATGATCGGTATGTGGTGGTCGGTGTGTGTCGGTCGGCGTGTGGTGTTCAGCTTGTGATGCTCGGTGTGTGACGGTCGGTGTGTGACGGTCGGTGTGTGACGGTCGGTGTGTGACGGTCGGTGTGAACGGTCGGTGTTTGACGATCGGTGTTTGGCGGTCGCTGTGTGACGGTTGGTGTGTGACGTTCTGTGTGTGACGGTCAGTGTTTGGCGGTCGGTGTGTGATGGTCGGTGTGTGACGATCGGTATTTGGCGGTCGGTGTGTGACGGTCGATGTGTGATGATCGCTGTGTGACAGTCGATGTGTGAAGATCGGTGTGTGATGCTCGATGTGTGATGATCGGTGCGTGACGATTGGTGTGTGACGGTTGGTGTGAGACGATCGGTGTGTGATGATCGTTGTATGACGGTCGGTGATGGACGGTCGTTGTGCGACGCTCGGTGTGTGACAGTCAGTGTGTGACAGTCAGTGTGTGACGGTCAGTGTGTGACAGTCGGTGTGTGGTGGTTGGTGCGTGATGGTTGGAGTATGTCGGTCGGTGTGTGACGGTCGATGTGTGCTGGTAAGTGTGTGCCAATTCAGTGTGTGACGATCTGTGTGTGACGATCTGTGTGTGATGGTCGGTGTGTGACGATCAGTGTGTGACGATCAGTGTGTGACGATCTGTGTGTGATGGTCGGTGTGTGACGATCAGTGTGTGACGATCAGTGTGTGATGATCAGTGTGTGACGGTCGGTGTGTGACGATCGGTGTGTGACAGTCGGTGTGTGAATGTCAGTGCGTGATGTCGGTGTGTGACGGTCGGTGTGTGGCGGTCGGTGTGTGACAATCGGTGTCTGAAGGTCGGTGTGTGACGATTGGTGAGTGATGGTGCAGTGTGTGACGTTTGGTGTGCGACGATCGGAGTGGGACGGTCGGTGTGCAACAGTCGATGTGTGATGATCGGTGCGTGACGATTGGTGTGTGATGGTTGGTGTGTGACGATCGGTGTGTGATGATCGGTGTATGACGTTTGGTGTGTGACGGCCGGTGTGTGATGCTCGGTGTGTGACAATCAGTGTGTGACAGTCGGTGTGTGGTGGTCGGTGTGTGCTGGTCGGTGTGTGATGGTTGGTGTGTGACGGTCGGTGTGCGGTGGTCGGTGTGTGCTTGTCGGTGTGTGACGGTCGGGTGGCGGTCGGTGTGTGATGGTTGGTGTGTGACGGTCAGTGTGTGAAGATCGTGTGTGACGATCGGGTGGCGGTCGGTGTGTGGCGGTCGGTGTGCTACGTTCGGTGTGTGATGGTCAGTGTGAGGCGGTCGGTGTGTGATGATCAGTGTGTAGTGGTCGGTGTGTGACGGTCGGTGTGTGGCGGTCGGTGTGTGACTGTCGGTGTGTGACGGTCGGTGCGTGACGGTCGGTGTTTGACGGTCGGTGAGTGACGGTTGGTGTGTGCTGGTCGGTGTGTGATGGTTGGTGAGTGATGGTCGGTGTGCGGTGGTCGGCGTGTGCCGGTCGGTGTGTGCTGGTCGGTGTGTGCTGGTCGGTGTGTGGGAGTCAGTATGTGATGGTCGGTGTGTGGCGGTCGGTGTGTGGCGCTCTGTGCTTTGTGGTTGATTTGTGGCGGTCAGTGTGTGAGGGTCAGTGTGTGACGGTCGGTGTGTGACGGTCAGTGTGTGACGGTCGGTGTGTGACGGTCGGTGTGTGACGATCGTTGTGTGGCGGTCTGTTTGTGACGGTCGCTGTGTGGTGGTCTGTGTGTGGCGGTCTGTGTGTGAAGGTCGCTGTGTGGCGGTCGGTGTGAGGCGGTCCGTGTGAGGCGGTCCGTGTGTGACCGTCGGTGTGTGATGGTCATTGTGAGGCGGTCGGTGTGTGACGGTCCGTGTGTGACGGTCGGCGTGTGGCGGTCGGTGCGTGACGGTCGGTGTGTGTCATGTTCAGTGTGTGACGGTTGGTGTGTGTCGGTCGGTGTGTGACAGTCGGTGTGTGACAGTCGGTGTGTGACAGTCGGTGTGAGGCAGTCGGTGTGTGACTGTCGGTGTGTGACGGTCGGTGTGTGATGGTCGGTGTGTGGCGGTCGCTGTGTGATGGTCGGTGTGTGATGGTCGTTGTGAGGCGGTCGGTGTGTGACGGTCCGTGTGTGACGGTCGGTGTGTGACGGTCAGCGTGTGGCGGTCGGTGTGTGACGGTCGGCGTGTGATGGTCGGCGTGTGACGGTCGGCGTGTGGCGGTCGGTGCGTGATGGTCGGTGTGTGTCATGTTCAGTGTGTGACGGTTGGTGTGTGTCGGTCGGTGTGTGACAGTCGGTGTGTGACAGTCGGTGTGAGGCAGTCAGTGTGTGACTGTCGGTGTGTGACGGTCGGTGTGTGATGGTCGGTGTGTGGCGTTCCGTGTGTGACGGTCGCTGTGGGACGGTCGGTGTGTGATGGTCGTTGTGAGGCGGTCGGTGTGTGTCGGTCGGTGTGTGGCGGTCGGTGTGTGACGGTCGGTGTGTGACGGTCGGTGTGTGATGGTCGGTGTGTGACGGTCGGTGTGTGATGGTCAGTGTGAGGCGGTCGGTGTGTGATGATCAGTGTGTAGTGGTCGGTGTGTGACGGTCGGTGTGTGGCGGTCGGTGTGCGACTGTCGGTGTGTGACTGTCGGTGTGTGAGGGTCAGTGTGTGACGGTCTGTGTGTGACGGTCCGTGTGTGACGGTCCGTGTGTGGCGGTCGGTGAGTGACGGTCGTTGTCTGACGGTCGGTGTGTGACGGTCGGTGTGTGGCGGCCGGTTTAAAATGGTCGGTGTATGACAGTCAGTGTGTGGCGGTCGTTGTGTGACGGTCGGTGTGTGATGGTCGGTGTGTGACGGTCAGTGTATGACGGTCAGTGTGTGACGGTCAGTGTGTGATGGTCAGTGTGTGACGGTCAGTGTTTGATGGTCGGTGTGTGACGGTCGGTGAGTGACGGTCGGTGTGTGATGGTCGGTGTGTGGCGGTCGGTGTGTGCTGGTCAGTGTGTGGCGGCCGGGTGGCGGTCGGTGTGTGACGGTCGGTGTGTGACGGTCGGTGTGTAATGGTCGGTGTGTGCTGGTCGGTGTGTGGCGGTCGGTGTGTGATGGTCGGAGTGTGGCGGTCATTGTGTGATGGTCGGTGTGTGACGGTCGGTGTGTGACGGTCGGTGTGTGACGGTCGGTGTGTGGCGGTCGGTGTGTGGCGGTCGGTGTATGATGGTCGCTGTGTGACGGTCGGTGTGTGATGGTCGATGTTGTGTATGTAATATGTGTGCTACTTTGAACCTATGGACAGGACTGCACTACTTGTTGGGCGTAGTGATACGCAGTACCACTCCTGGCCATAGGGGTATAAATAGTACTGTGGGTACTGATTCCCCTCAGTTCCCGCCTGTGGGCATGAAGTAAAGACCTATGTATAGTCCCTACCTCCAACCAGTAAAGACCTGTTTGAGTTATACGTTTAAGTCTTTGTGTTAATTGTTCAATAAAATACACATACTTAACAGTCGATGTGTGGCGGTCGGTGTGTGGTGGTCGGTGTGTGATGGTTGGTGTGTGATGGTCGGTGTGTGACGGTCGGTGTGTGGCGGTCGGTGTGTGGCGGTCGGTGTGTGACGGTCGGTGTGTGACGGTCGGTGTGTGGCGGTCGGTGTGTGAAGGTTGGTGTATGATGGTCGCTGTGTGACGGTCGGTGTGTGATGGTCGGTGTGTGATGGTCGGTGTGTGATGGTCGGTGTGTGGCGGTCGGTGTGTGGCGGTCGGTGTGTGGCGGTCGGTGTGTGACGGTCGGTGTGTGACGGTCGGTGTGTGACGGTCGGTGTGTGACGGTCGGTGTGTGACGGTCGGTGTGTGATGGTCGGTGTGTGGCGGTCGGTGAGTGACGGTCACTGTGTGACGGTCGGTGTGTGATGGTCGTTGTGAGGCGGTCGGTGTGTGACGTTCGGTCTGTGACGGCCCGTTTGTGACAGTCAGTGTGTGACGGTTGGTGTTTGATGGTCGGTGAGTGATGGTCGGTTTGTGCTGGTCGGTGTGTGACGGTTGGTGTGTGGTTGTCGGTGTGCGACGGTCGCTGTGTGGCGGTCGGTGTGCGGCGGCCCGTGTGTGACGGTCGGTGTGTGACGATCGTTGTGTGACGATCGTTGTGTGGTGGTCTGTGTGTGACGGTCGCTGTGTGGCGGTCTGTGTGTGACGGTCGCTGTGTGACGGTCGCTGTGTGACGGTCGGTGTGAGGCGGTCCGTGTGAGGCGGTCCGTGTGTGACGATCGTTGTGTGACGGTCGGTGTGTGACGGTCCGTGTGTGACGGTCCGTGTGTGACGGTCGGTGTGTGACGGTCGGTGTGTGGCGGTCGGTGCTTGACGGTCGGTGCGTGATGGTCGGTGTGTGTCATGTTCAGTGTGTGACGGTTGGTGTGTGTCGGTCGGTGTGTGACGGTTGGTGTGTGTCGGTCGGTGTGTGACAGTCGGTGTGTGACAGTCAGTGTGAGGCAGTCGGTGTGTGACTGTCGGTGTGTGATGGTCAGTGTGTGACGGTCGGTGTGTGGCGTTCCGTGTGTGACGGTCGCTGTGTGACGGTCGGTGTGTGATGGTCGTTGTGAGGCGGTCGGTGTGTGTCGGTCGGTGTGTGGTGTTCCGTGTGTGACTGTCGCTGTGTGATGGTCGGTGTGTGATGGTCGTTGTGAGGCGGTCGGTGTGTGTCGGTCGGTGTGTGGCGGTCGGTGTGTGACGGTCAGTGTGTGACGGTCGGTGTGTGACGGTCGGTGTGTGACGGTCAGTGTGAGGCGGTCGGTGTGTGATGATCAGTGTGTAGTGGTCGGTGTGTGGCGGTCAGTGTGTGGCGGTCGGTGTGTGACTGTCGGTGTGTGGCGGTCGGTGTGTGATGATCGTTGCGTGACGGTCGGTGTGAGGCGGTCCGTGTGTGACGGTTGGTTTGTGATGATCGGTGTGTGGCAGTCAGTGCGTGACGGTCGGTGCGTGACGGTCGGTGTGTGACGGTCGGTGTGTGACGGTCGGTGTTTGGTGGTCGGTGTGTGACGGTCGGTGCGTGGCACTCGGTGCGTGTTGGTCAATGTGTGGCGGTCAGTGCATGGCACTCGGTGTGTGATTGCTGGTGTTTGACAGTCGGTGTGTGACGGTCGGTGTTTGACGATCGGTGTGTGATGGTCGGTGTGTTACGGTTGGTGTGTGCCGATCCCGTGTCGGTTGGTGTGTGGCGGTCGGTGTGTGATGGTGGGTGTGTGGCAGTCGCTGTGTGGCGGTCGGTGAGTGCTGGTCGGTGTGTGACGGTCGGTGTGTTACGGTCGGGTGGTGGTCAGTGTGTGACGTTCGGTGTGTGGTGGTCGGTGTGTGGTGGTCGGTGAGTGGCGGTCGGCTGACGGTCAGTGTGTGACGGTCGGTGTGTGACGGTCGGTGTGTGGCGGTCGGTGTGTGGTGTTCAGTGAGTGCTGGTCGGTGTCTGATGGTCGGTGTGTGGCGGTCGGAGTGTGGCGGTCGGTGTGTGGCGGTCAGTGAGTGCTGGTCGGTGTGTGGCGGTCGGTGTGTGGCGGTCGGTGTCTGCTAGTCAGTGTGTGATGGTCGGTGTGTGACGGTCGGTGCGTGGCGGTTGGTGTGTGACAGTCGGTGTGTCCTGGTCGGTGTGTGGCGGTCAGTCTGTGGCTGTCGGTGTGTGCTGGTCGGTGAGTGCTGGTCGGTGAGTGGCGGTCGGTGTGTGGCGGTCGGTGTGTGGCGGTCGGTGTGTGGCGGTCGGTGTGTGGCGGTCGGTGTGTGGCGATCCCGTGGCGGTCGGTGTGTGACGGTTGGTGTGTGATGGTCGCTCTGTGGCGGTCGGTGAGTGCTGGTCGGTGTGTGACGGTCAGTGTGTGACGGTCGGGTGGTGTTCAGTGTGTGACGTTCGGTGTGTGACGGTCGGTGCGTGACGGTCGGTGCGTGGCGGTCGGTGTGTGGCGGTCGGTGTGTGGCGGTCGGTGTGTGCTGGTCGGTGTGTGACGGTCAGTGTGTGATGGTCGGTGTGTGGCGGTCAGTCTGTGGTGGTCTATGTGTGCTGGTCGGTGAGTGCTGGTCGGTGTGTGGTGTTCGGTGTGTGGCAGTCGGTGTTTGCTGGTCGGTGTGTGACGGTCGGTGTGTGACGGTCAGTATGTGGTGGTCGGTGTGAGGTGGTCGGTGTTTGGCGTTCGGTGTGTCCTGGTCGGTGTGTCATGGTCGGTGTGTGACGGTCGGTGTGTGATGGTCGGTGTGTGACGGTCGGTGTTTGGCGGTCGGTGTGTGATGTTCGGTGTGTGACGGTCGGTGTGTGACGGTCGGTGTTTGACGATCGGTGTGTGACGGTCGGTGTTTGACGATCGGTGTGCGACGGTCAGTATATGACGATCGGTGGGTGATGGTCGATGTGTGATGATCGGTGTGTGCCGTTCAGTGTGTGATGATCAGTGAGTGAGTGACGGTGCCGTGTGTGACGATCGGTGTATGACGGTCGCTGTGCAACAGTCGGTGTGTGATGATCTGTGCATGATGATTGGTGTCTGACGGTCGGTGTGTGACGATCGGTGTGTGACGGTCGGTGTGGATGGTCAGTGTGGACGTTCGGTGTGTGATGACCGGTGTGTCATGGTCGGTGTTGACGGTCGGTGTGTGACGGTCAGTGTGTGACTGTCGGTGTGTGATGATCAGTGTGTGTTGGTGGGTGTGTGACGTCAGTGTCTGACTGTCGGTGTCTGATGGTCAGTGTCTGATGGTCAGTGTGTGACGGTCAGTGTGTTACGATTGGTGTGTGACGGTCGGTATGTGACGGTCGGTTTGCGATAGTCGGTGTGTGGCGGTCGGTGTGTGGCGGTCGGTGTGTGGCGGTCGGTGTGTGGCGGTCGGTGTGTGGCGGTCGGTGTGTGACGGTCGGTGTGTGGCGGTCGGTGTGTGGCAATCCCGTGGCGGTCGGTGTGTGACGGTCGGTGTGTGATGGTGGGTGTGTGGCGGTCGGTGAGTGCTGGTCAGTGTGTGACGGTCGGTGTGTGACGGTCGGTGTGTGGTGGTCGGTGTGTGGCGATCAGTGTGTGGCGATCAGTCTTGACAAGGTACAGACTTAGCGAACATAGCCTAGCGATCGAAAAAGGCAGACACAGGCAGACCAGGCTGCCAAGAGAAGACAGGATATGCTCTCACTGCAGTCAGGGAGTAGTTGAGACAGAGATGCACTTCCTCACAGCCTGTGGAAAATATCAGGGCATCAGAGAGAATTTCTATCAAAAATTCTCACAAATATGCCCTGAATTCAGAAATCTGACTGACAACCAAAAACTCCCATTCCTACTGGGGGAGGAGAGAAGCTGTGTAACACTGGTGGCACACTATGTTACAGCTTGCCATGAACAGAGGGACAACCAGTAAACTAAGACAAGAGTATATATAAACAAGGCGAAAATATATTTATAAACTCAGGGATATACCTGTTTATACACTGTATGAATGGAACCGCGTTTATGTGTTCAACCATAAATGTATTTTGATGCTTTGGCAACATAAGATGTACCTTATCATGCCAATAAAGCGATTTGTATTGTATTGTATTGTATTGTGTGATGGTCGGTGTGTGACGGTCGCTGTGTGGCGGTCGCTGTGTGGCGGTCGCTGTGTGACAGTCGGTGTGTGGCAGTCGGTGTGTGACTGTCGGTGTGTGATGGTCGGTGTGTGACGGTCGGTGTGTGGCGTTCCGTGTGTGACGGTCGCTGTGTGACGGTCGGTGTGTGATGGTCGTTGTGAGGTGGTCGGTGTGTGTCGGTCGGTGTGTGGCGTTCCGTGTGTGACGGTCGCTGTGTGATGGTCGGTGTGTGATGGTCATTGTGAGGCGGTCGGTGTGTGTCGGTCGGTGTGTGGCGGTCGGTGTGTGACGGTCGGTGTGTGATGGTCGGTGTGTGACGGTCGGTGTGTGACGGTCGGTGTGAGGCGGTCGGTGTGTGATGATCAGTGTGTAGTGGTCGGTGTGTGACTGTCGGTTTCTGACGGTCGGTTTGTGACGGTCGGTGTGTGACGGTCGGTTTGTGACGGTCGGTGTGTGACGGTCGGTGTATGGCGGTCGGTGTGTGGCGGTCTGTGTGTGGCGGTCGGTGTGTGATGATCGTTGCGTGACGGTCGGTGTGAGGCGGTCCGTGTGTGACGGTTGGTTTGTGATGATCGGTGTGTGGCAGTCAGTGCGTGACGGTCGGTGTTTGACGGTCGGTGTGTGACGGTCGGTGTGTGGCGGTCGGTGTGTGGCGGTCGGTGTGTGATGATCGTTGCGTGACGGTCGGTGTTTGACGGTCGGTGAGCGACGGTTGGTGTGTGGTGGTCGGTGTGTGATGGTTGGTGAGTGATGGTCGGTGTGCAGTGGTCGGCGTGTGCCGGTCGGTGTGTGCTGGTCGGTGTGTGCTGGTCAGTGTGTGGGAGTCAGTATGTGATGGTCGGTGTGTGACGGTCGGTGTGTGGCGGTCGGTGTGTGACGGTCGGTGTGAGGCAGTCGGTGTGTGACTGTCGGTGTGTGACGGTCGGTGTGTGATGGTCGGTATTTGGCGGTCAGTGTGTGACGGTTGGTTTGTGACGTTCGGTGTGTGACGGTCGGTGTGAGGCAGTCGGTGTGTGTTGGTCGGTGTGTGGCGGTTGGTGTGTGGCGGTCGGTGTGTGACGATCCGTGTGTGATGGTCAGTGTTTGATGGTCGGTGAGTGACGGTCGGTGTGTGACGGTTGGTGTGTGACGGTTGGTGTGTGAAGATCGGTGTGTGGCGGTCGGTTGGCGGTCGGTGTGTGACGGTCGGTGTGTGACGGTCGGTGTGTGACGGTCGGAGTGTGAAGGTCGGTGTGTGACGGTCGGTGTGTGCCGGTCGGTGTGTGGCGGTCGGTGTGTGGCGGTCAGTGCGGTCAGTGTGTGACGGTCAGTGTGTGACGGTCAGTTTGTGACGGTCAGTGTGTGTCGGTCGGTGTGTGACGGTCGGTGTGAGGCAGTCGGTGTGTGACTGTCGGTGTGTGACGGTCGGTGTGTGATGGTCGGTGTTTGGCAGTCAGTGTGTGACAGTCGCTGTGTGACGGTCGGTGTGTGACGGTCGGTGTGAGGCAGTCGGTGTGTGTCGGTCGGTGTGTGGCAGTCGGTGTGTGTCGGTCGGTGTGTGACGGTCGGTGTGTGATGGGCGGTGTGAGGCGGTCGGTGTGAGGCGGTCGGTGTGTGATGGCCGGTGTGTGACGGTCGGTGTGTGACGATCGGTGCGTGACGGTCGGTGTGTGACGGTCGGTGTGTGACGGTCGGTGTGAGGCGGTCAGTTTGAGGCGGTCGGTGTGTGACGTTCGGTGTGTGGTGGTCGGTGTGTGGTGGTCGGTGAGTGGCGGTCGGCTGACGGTCAGTGTGTGACGGTCGGTGTGTGGCGGTCGGTGTGTGGCGGTCGGTGTGTGGTGTTCAGTGAGTGCTGGTCGGTGTCTGACGGTCGGTGTGTGGCGGTCGGTGTGTGGCGGTCGGTGTGTGGCGGTCAGTGAGTGCTGGTCGGTGTGTGGCGGTCGGTGTGTGGCGGTCGGTGTCTGCTAGTCAGTGTGTGACGGTCGGTGCGTGGCGGTCGGTGTGTGACAGTCAGTGTGTCCTGGTCGGTGTGTGGCGGTCAGTCTGTGGCTGTCGGTGTGTGCTGGTCGGTGAGTGCTGGTCGGTGTGTGGTGTTCGGTGTGTGGCGGTCGGTGTTTGCTGGTCGGTGTGTGACGGTCGGTGTGTGACGGTCAGTATGTGGTGGTCGGTGTGAGGTTGTCGGTGTTTGGCGGTCAGTGTGTCCTGGTCGGTGTGTCACGGTCGGTGTGTGGTGGTTGGTGTGTGACAGTCGGTGTGTGGTGGTCGCTGTGTGACGATCGGTGCGTGACGGTCGGTGCGTGACGGTCGGTGTGTGACGGTCGGTGTGTGACGGTCGGTGTGTGGTGGTTGGTGTGTGACAGTCGGTGTGTGGTGGTCGCTGTGTGACGGTCGGTGCGTGACGGTCGGTGTTTGGCGGTTGGTGTGTGATGGTCGGTGCGTGGCACTCGGTGCGTGGTGGTCAATGTGTGGCGGTCAGTGCGTGGCGCTCGGTGTGTGATTGCTGGTGTGTGACAGTCGGTGTGTGACGGTCGGTGTTTGACGGTCGGTGTGTGACAACCAGTGTGTGACAATTGGTTTGTGATGGTCAGTGTGTGGCGGTCGATGTGTGATGATCAGTGTGTGACAGTCAGTGTGTGTCGGTTGGTGTGTGGCGGTCGGTGTGTGATGTTCGGATTGTGTCAGTCGGTGTGTGACGGTCGGTGTGTGTCGTTCGGTGTGTCGCGGTCGGTGTGTGATGGTCGGTGTGTGATGATCGGAGTGTCATTGTCGCTGTGTGACGGTCGGTGTGTGACGGTCGGTGTGTGACGGTCGGTGTGTGACAGTCGGTGTGTGACAGTCGGTGTGTGATGTTCGGTGTGTGGTGGTCGGTGTGAGGCAGTCAGTGTTTGGCGGTCAGTGTGTCCTGGTCGGTGTGTGGCAGTCGGTCTGTGGCGGTCGGTGTGTGGCGGTCGGGTGGCGGTCGGTTTGTAACGGTCGGTGTGTGACAGTCGGTGTGTGAAGATCAGTGTGTGACGGTTGGGTGGTGGTCAGTTTGTAATGTTCTGTGTGTGGCCGTCGGTGTGTGGCGGTCGGTGTGTGGCGGTCGGTGTGTGGCGGTCGGTGTGTGGCGGTCGGTGTGTGGCGGTCGGTGTGTGGCGGTCGGTGTGTGGCGATCCCGTGGCGGTCGGTGAGTGCTGGTCGGTGTGTGACGGTCAGTGTGTGACGGTCGGGTGGTGTTCAGTGTGTGACGTTCGGTGTGTGACGGTCGGTGCGTGACGGTCGGTGCATGGCGGTCGGTGCGTGGCGGTCGGTGTGTGGCGGTCGGTGTGTGCTGGTCGGTGTGTGACGGTCAGTGTGTGATGGTCGGTGTGTGGTGGTCAGTCTGTGGTGGTCTATGTGTGCTGGTCGGTGAGTGCTGGTCGGTGTGTGGTGTTCGGTGTGTGGCAGTCGGTGTTTGCTGGTCGGTGTGTGACGGTCGGTATGTGACGGTCAGTATGTGGTGGTCGGTGTGAGGTGGTCGGTGTTTGGCGTTCGGTGTGTCCCGGTCGGTGTGTCATGGTCGGTGTGTGATGGTCGGTGTGTGACGGTCGGTGTGTGATGGTCGGTGTTTGGCGGTCGGTGTGTGACGGTCGGTGTGTGAAGGTCGGTGTGTGACGGTCGGTGTTTGACGGTCGGTGTGTGACGGTCGGTGTGTGATGTTCGGTGTGTGTCAGTCGGTGTGTGACGGTCGGTGTGTGTCGTTCGGTGTGTCGCGGTCAGTGTGTGACAGTCGGTGTGTGACGATCGGTGTGCCATGGTCGGTGTGTGATGGTCGGTGTTTGATGGTCGGTGTGTGTCGATCGGTGTGTGACGATCTGTGTGCGACGGTCAGTATATGACGATCGGTGGGTGATGGTCGATGTGTGATGATCGGTGTGTGCCGTTCAGTGTGTGATGATCAGTGAGTGAGTGACGGTGCCGTGTGTGACGATCGGTGTATGACGGTCGCTGTGCAACAGTTGGTGTGTGATGATCTGTGCATGATGATTGGTGTCTGACGGTCGGTGTGTGACGATCGGTGTGTGACGGTCGGTGTTGACGGTCGGTGTGTGACGGTCAGTGTGTGACTGTCGGTGTGTGATGATCAGTGTGTGTTGGTAGGTGTGTGACGTCAGTGTCTGACTGTCGGTGTCTGATGGTCAGTGTCTGATGGTCAGTGTGTGACGGTCGGTGTGTTACGATTGGTGTGTGACGGTCGGTATGTGACGGTCGGTTTGCGATAGTCGGTGTGTGGCGGTCGGTGTGTGGCGGTCGGTGTGTGGCGGTCGGTGTGTGGCGGTCGGTGTGTGGCGGTCGGTGTGTGGCGGTCGGTGTGTGGCGATCCCGTGGCGGTCGGTGTGTGACGGTCGGTGTGTGATGGTGGGTGTGTGGCGGTCGGTGAGTGCTGGTCAGTGTGTGACGGTCGGTGTGTGACGGTCGGTGTGTGGCGATCAGTGTGTGGCGATCAGTGTGTGATGGTCGGTGTGTGACGGTCGCTGTGTGGCGGTCGCTGTGTGGCGGTCGCTGTGTGGCGGTCGGTGTGTGGCGGTCGGTGTGTGGCGGTCGGTGAGTGCTGGTCGGTGTGTGGCGGTCGGTGTGTGGCGGTCGGTGTGTTCTGGTCAGTGTGCGACGGTCGGTGTGTGACGGTCGGTGTGTGACGGTCGGTGTGTGACAGTCGGTGTGTGACGGTTGGTGTGTGGACGGTCGGTGTGTGGTGGTCGGTGTGAGGCGGTCGGTGTTTGGCGGTCGATGTGTCCTGGTCGGTGTGTGGCAGTCAGTCTGTGGCGGTCAGTGTGTGGTGGTCGGGTGGCGGTCGGTTTGTAACGGTCGGTGTGTGACAGTCAGTTTGTGAAGATCAGTGTGTGACGGTTGGGTGGTGGTCAGTTTGTGACGTTCAGTGTGTGGCCGTTGGTGTGTGGCCGTCGGTGTGTGGCGGACGGTGTGTGGCGGTCGGTGTGTGGCGGTCGGTGTGTGGCGGTCGGTGTGTGGCGGTCGGTGTGTGACGGTCGGTGTGTGACGGTCGGTGTGTGACGGTCGGAGTGTGAAGGTCGGTGTGTGACGGTCGGTGTGTGCCGGTCGGTGTGTGGCGGTCGGTGTGTGGCGGTCGGTGCGGTCAGTGTGTGACGGTCAGTGTGTGACGGTCAGTGTGTGACGGTCAGTGTGTGAGTCAGTCAGTGTGTGACGGTCAGTGTGTGTCGGTCGGTGTGTGATGGTCGGTGTGAGGCAGTCGGTGTGTGACTGTCGGTGTGTGACGGTCGGTGTGTGATGGTCGGTGTTTGGCAGTCAGTGTGTGACAGTCGCTGTGTGACGGTCGGTGTGTGACGGTCGGTGTGAGGCAGTCGGTGTGTGTCGGTCGGTGTGTGGCAGTCGGTGAGTGTCGGTCGGTGTGTGACGGTCGGTGTGTGACGGTCGGTGTGAGGCGGTCGGTGTGAGGCGGTCGGTGTGTGACGGTCGGTGTTTGACGGTCGGTGTGTGATGGTCGGTGCGTGACGGTCGGTGCGTGACGGTCGGTGTGTGACGGTCGGTGTGTGACGGTCGGTGTTTGGTGGTCGGTGTGTGACGGTCGGTGCGTGGCACTCGGTGCGTGGTGGTCAATGTGTGGCGGTCAGTGCATGGCGCTCGGTGTGTGATTGCTGGTGTTTGACAGTCGGTGTGTGACGGTCGGTGTTTGACGATCGGTGTGTGATGGTCGGTGTGTTACGGTTGGTGTGTGCCGATCCCGTGTCGGTTGGTGTGTGGCGGTCGGTGTGTGATGGTGGGTGTGTGGCAGTCGCTGTGTGGCGGTCGGTGAGTGCTGGTCGGTGTGTGATGGTCGGTGTGTGACGGTCGGGTGGTGGTCAGTGTGTGACGTTCGGTGTGTGGCGGTCGGTGTGTGGTGGTCGGTGAGTGGCGGTCGGCTGACGGTCAGTGTGTGACGGTCGGTGTGTGACGGTCGGTGTGTGGCGGTCGGTGTGTGGTGTTCAGTGAGTGCTGGTCGGTGTCTGACGGTCGGTGTGTGGCGGTCGGTGTGTGGCGGTCGGTGTGTGGCGGTCAGTGAGTGCTGGTCGGTGTGTGGCGGTCGGTGTGTGGCGGTCGGTGTCTGCTAGTCAGTGTGTGACGGTCGGTGTGTGATGGTCGGTGCGTGGCACTCGGTGCGTGGTGGTCAATGTGTGGTGGTCAGTGCGTGGCGCTCGGTGTGTGATTGCTGGTGTGTGACAGTCGGTGTGTGACGGTTGGTGTTTGACGGTCGGTGTGTGACAACCAGTGTGTGACAGTTGGTTTGTGATGGTCAGTGTGTGACAGTCAGTGTGTGTCGGTTGGTGTGTGGCGGTCGGTGTGTGATGTTCGGATTGTGTCAGTCGGTGTGTGACGGTCGGTGTGTATCGTTCGGTGTGTCGCGGTCGGTGTGTGACGGTCGGTGTGTGATGATCGGTGTGTCATTGTCGCTGTGTGACGGTCGGTGTGTGACGGTCGGTGTGTGACGGTCGGTGTGTGACAGTCGGTGTGTGACAGTCGGTGTGTGATGTTCGGTGTGTGGTGGTCGGTGTGAGGCAGTCAGTGTTTGGCGGTCGGTGTGTCCTGGTCGGTGTGTGGCAGTCGGTCTGTGGCGGTCGGTGTGTGGCGGTCAGGTGGCGGTCGGTTTGTAACGGTCGGTATGTGACAGTCGGTGTGTGAAGATCAGTGTGTGACGGTTGGGTGGTGGTCAGTTTGTAATGTTCTGTGTGTGGCGGTCGGTGTGTGGCGGTCGGTGTGTGGCGGTCGGTGTGTGGCGGTCGGTGTGTGGCGGTCGGTGTGTGGCGGTCGGTGTGTGGCGATCCCGTGGCGGTCGGTGTGTGACGGTCGGTGTGTGATGGTCGCTCTGTGGCGGTCGGTGAGTGCTGGTCGGTGTGTGATGGTCAGTGTCTGATGGTCGGGTGGTGTTCAGTGTGTGACGTTCGGTGTGTGATGGTCGGTGCGTGGCACTCGGTGCGTGGTGGTCAATGTGTGGCGGTCAGTGCGTGGCGCTCGGTGTGTGATTGCTGGTGTGTGACAGTCGGTGTGTGACGGTCGGTGTTTGACGGTCGGTGTGTGACAACCAGTGTGTGACAGTTGGTTTGTGATGGTCAGTGTGTGGCGGTCGATGTGTGATGATCAGTGTGTGACAGTCAGTGTGTGTCGGTTGGTGTGTGGCGGTCGGTGTGTGATGTTCGGATTGTGTCAGTCGGTGTGTGACGGTCGGTGTGTGTCGTTCGGTGTGTCGCGGTCGGTGTGTGACGGTCGGTGTGTGATGATCGGTGTGTCATTGTCGCTGTGTGACGGTCGGTGTGTGACGGTCGGTGTGTGACGGTCGGTGTGTGACAGTCGGTGTGTGATGTTCGGTGTGTGGTGGTCGGTGTGAGGCAGTCAGTGTTTGGCGGTCGGTGTGTCCTGGTCGGTGTGTGGCAGTCGGTCTGTGGCGGTCGGTGTGTGGCGGTCAGGTGGCGGTCGGTTTGTAACGGTCGGTATGTGACAGTCGGTGTGTGAAGATCAGTGTGTGACGGTTGGGTGGTGGTCAGTTTGTAATGTTCTGTGTGTGGCGGTCTGTGTGTGGCGGTCGGTGTGTGGTGGTCGGTGTGTGGCGGTCGGTGTGTGGCGGTCGGTGTGTGGCGGTCGGTGTGTGGCGATCCCGTGACGGTCGGTGCGTGGCGGTCGGTGTGTGGCGGTCGGTGTATGGCGGTCGGTGTGTGCTGGTCGGTGTGTGACGGTCGGTGTGTGATGGTCGGTGTGTGACGGTCGGTGTGTGATGGTCGGTGTGTGGCGGTCAGTGTGTGATGGTCGGTGTGTGGCGGTCAGTCTGTGGTGGTCTATGTGTGCTGGTCGGTGAGTGCTGGTCGGTGTGTGGTGTTCGGTGTGTGGCAGTCGGTGTGTGACGGTCGGTGTGTGTCGTTCCGTATGTCGCGGTCTGTGTGTGACAGTCGGTGTGTGATGATCGGTGTGTCATGGTCGGTGTGTGATGGTCGGTGTTTGATGGTCGGTGTGTGTCGATCGGTGTGTGACGATCTGTGTGCGACGGTCAGTATATGACGATCGGTGGGTGATGGTCGATGTGTGATTATCGGTGTGTGCCGTTCAGTGTGTGATGATCAGTGAGTGAGTGACGGTGCCGTGTGTGACGATCGGTGTATGACGGTCGCTGTGCAACAGTTGGTGTGTGATGATCTGTGCATGATGATTGGTGTCTGACGGTCGGTGTGTGACGGTCGGTGTGTCATGGTCGGTGTTGACGGTCGGTGTGTGACGGTCAGTGTGTGACTGTCGGTGTGTGATGATCAGTGTGTGTTGGTAGGTGTGTGACGTCAGTGTCTGACTGTCCGTGTCTGATGGTCAGTGTCTGATGGTCAGTGTCTGATGGTCAGTGTGTGACGGTCGGTGTGTTACGATTGGTGTGTGACGGTCGGTATGTGACGGTCGGTTTGCGATGGTCGGTGTGTGGCGGTCGGTGTGTGGCGGTCGGTGTGTGGCGGTCGGTGTGTGGCGGTCGGTGTGTGGCGATCCCGTGGCGGTCGGTGTGTGACGGTCGGTGTGTGATGGTCGCTCTGTGGCGGTCGGTGAGTGCTGGTCGGTGTGTGATGGTCAGTGTGTGATGGTCGGGTGGTGTTCAGTGTGTGACGTTCGGTGTGTGACGGTCGGTGCGTGACGGTCGGTGCGTGGCGGTCGGTGTGTGGTGGTCGGTGTGTGGCGGTCGGTGTGTGCTGGTCGGTGTGTGAAGGTCGGTGTGTGATGGTCGGTGTGTGATGGTCGGTGTGTGATGGTCGGTGTGTGGCGGTCAGTGTTTGATGGTCGGTGTGTGGCGGTCAGTCTGTGGTGGTCTATGTGTGCTGGTCGGTGAGTGCTGGTCGGTGTGTGGTGTTCGGTGTGTGGCAGTCGGTGTTTGCTGGTCGGTGTGTGACGGTCGGTGTGTGACGGTCAGTATGTGGTGATCGGTGTGAGGTGGTCGGTGTTTGGCGTTCGGTGTGTCCTGGTCGGTGTGTCATGGTCGGTGTGTGACGGTCGGTGTGTGACGGTCGGTGTGTGACGGTCGGTGTTTGGCGGTCGGTGTGTGACGGTCGGTGTGTGACGGTCGGTGTGTGACGGTCGGTGTTTGACGATCGGTGTGTGACGGTCGGTGTGTGACGGTCGGTGTTTGACGATCGGTGTGTGATGATCAGTGTGTGACAGTCGGTGTGTGTCGGTTGGTGTGTGGCGGTCGGTGTGTGATGTTCGGTGTGTGTCAGTCGGTGTGTGGCGGTCGGTGTGTGACGGTCGGTGTGTGACAGTCGGTGTGTGATGATCGGTGTGTCATGGTCGGTGTGTGATGGTCGGTGTTTGATGCTCGGTGTGTGTCGATCGGTGTGTGACGATCTGTGTGCGACGGTCAGTATATGACGATCGGTGGGTGATGGTCGATGTGTGATGATCGGTGTGTGCCGTTCAGTGTGTGATGATCAGTGAGTGAGTGACGGTGCCGTGTGTGACGATCGGTGTATGACGGTCGCTGTGCAACAGTCGGTGTGTGATGATCTGTGCATGATGATTGGTGTCTGACGGTCGGTGTGTGACGATCGGTGTGTGACGGTCGGTGTGTCATGGTCGGTGTTGACGGTCGGTGTGTGACGGTCAGTGTGTGACTGTTGGTGTGTGATGATCAGTGTGTGTTGGTAGGTGTGTGACGTCAGTGTCTGACTGTCGGTGTCTGATGGTCAGTGTCTGATGGTCAGTGGGTGACGGTCAGTGTGTTACGATTGGTGTGTGGCGGTCGGTATGTGATGGTCGGTTTGCGATAGTCGGTATGTGACGGTCGGTGTGTGGCGGCCGGTTTATTACGGTCAGTGTGTGACGTTCGGTGTGTGGCGGTCGGTGTGTGGCGGTCGGGTGGCGGTCGGTGTGTGACAGTCGGTGTGTGAAGATCAGTGTGTGACGGTTGGGTGGTGGTCAGTTTGTGACGTTCAGTGTGTGGCGGTCGGTGTGTGGCGGTCGGTGTGTGGCGGTCGGTGTGTGGCGGTCGGTGTGTGGCGGTCGGTGTGTGGCGGTCGGTGTGTGGAGGTCGGTGTGTGGCGGTCGGTGTGTGGCGGTCGGTGTGTGGCGATCCCGTGGCGGTCGGTGTGTGACGGTCGGTGTGTGATGGTGGGTGTGTGGCGGTCGGTGTGTGGCGGTCGGTTAGTGCTGGTCGGTGTGTGAAGGTCGGTGTGTGGCGGTCGGTGTGTGGCGGTCGGGTGGTGATCAGTGTGTGACGGTCGGTGTGTGACGGTCGGTGTGTGGCGGTCGGTGTGAGGTGGTCAGTGAGTGCTGGTCGGTGTGTGACGGTCGGTGTGTTGCGGTCGGTGTGTGACGGTCGGTGTGTGGCGGTCGGTGTGAGGTGGTCAGTGAGTGCTGGTCGGAGTGTGACGGTCGGTGTGTTGCGGTCGGTGTGTGGCGGTCGGTGTGTGGCGGTCGGTGTGTGGCAGTCGGTGAGTGCTGGTCGGTGTGTGGCGGTCGGTATGTGGCGGTCGGTGTGTTCTCTTCAGTGTGCGACGGTCGGTGTGTGATGGTCGGTGTGTGACGGTCGGTGTGTGACGGTCGGTGTGTGACGGTCGGTGTGTGACGGTCGGTGTGTGACAGTCGGTGTGTGACGGTCGGTGTGTGACGGTCGGTGTGTGGTGGTCGGTGTGAGGCGGTCGGTGTTTGGTGGTCGGTGTGTCCTGGTCGGTGTGTGGCAGTCGGTCTGTGGCGGTCGGTGTGTGGCGGTCGGGTGGCGGTCAGTTTGCAATGGTCGGTGTGTGACAGTCGGTGTGTGAAGATCAGTGTGTGATGGTTGGGTGGTGGTCAGTTTGTGACGTTCAGTGTGTGGCCGTCGGTGTGTGACGGTCGGTGTGTGACGGTCGTTGTGTGACAGTCAGTGTGTGACGGTCGGTGTGTGGCGGTCGGTGTTTGGCGGTCGGTGTGTCCTGGTCAGTGTGTGGCGGTCAGTCTGTGGCGGTCGGTGTGTGCTGGTCGGTGAGTGCTGGTCGGTGTATGGTGTTCGGTGTGTGACAGTCGGTGTGTGATGATCGGTGTGTCATGGTCGGTGTGTGATGGTCGGTGTTTGATGGTCGGTGTGTGTCGATCGGTGTGTGACGATCTGTGTGCGACGGTCAGTATATGACGATCGGTGGGTGATGGTCGATGTGTGATTATCGGTGTGTGCCGTTCAGTGTGTGATGATCAGTGAGTGAGTGACGGTGCCGTGTGTGACGATCGGTGTATGACGGTCGCTGTGCAACAGTTGGTGTGTGATGATCTGTGCATGATGATTGGTGTCTGACGGTCGGTGTGTGACGGTCGGTGTGTCATGGTCGGTGTTGACGGTCGGTGTGTGACGGTCAGTGTGTGACTGTCGGTGTGTGATGATCAGTGTGTGTTGGTAGGTGTGTGACGTCAGTGTCTGACTGTCGGTGTCTGATGGTCAGTGTCTGATGGTCAGTGTGTGACGGTCGGTGTGTTACGATTGGTGTGTGACGGTCGGTATGTGACGGTCGGTTTGCGATAGTCGGTGTGTGGCGGTCGGTGTGTGGCGGTCGGTGTGTGGCGGTCGGTGTGTGGCGGTCGGTGTGTGGCGGTCGGTGTGTGGCGATCCCGTGGCGGTCGGTGTGTGACGGTCGGTGTGTGATGGTGGGTGTGTGGCGGTCGGTGAGTGCTGGTCAGTGTGTGACGGTCGGTGTGTGACGGTCGGTGTGTGGCGATCAGTGTGTGGCGATCAGTGTGTGATGGTCGGTGTGTGACGGTCGCTGTGTGGCGGTCGCTGTGTGGCGGTCGCTGTGTGGCGGTCGGTGTGTGGCGGTCGGTGTGTGGCGGTCGGTGAGTGCTGGTCGGTGTGTGGCGGTCGGTGTGTGGCGGTCGGTGTGTTCTGGTCAGTGTGCGACGGTCGGTGTGTGACGGTCGGTGTGTGACGGTCGGTGTGTGGACGGTCGGTGTGTGGTGGTCGGTGTGAGGCGGTCGGTGTTTGGCAGTCGATGTGTCCTGGTCGGTGTGTGGCAGTCAGTCTGTGGCGGTCAGTGTGTGGTGGTCGGGTGGCGGTCGGTTTGTAACGGTCGGTGTGTGACAGTCAGTTTGTGAAGATCAGTGTGTGACGGTTGGGTGGTGGTCAGTTTGTGACGTTCAGTGTGTGGCCGTCGGTGTGTGGCGGACGGTGTGTGGCGGTCGGTGTGTGGCGGTCGGTGTGTGGCGGTCGGTGTGTGACGGTCGGTGTGTGACGGTCGGTGTGTGACGGTCGGAGTGTGAAGGTCGGTGTGTGACGGTCGGTGTGTGGCGGTCGGTGTGTGGCGGTCGGTGCGGTCAGTGTGTGACGGTCAGTGTGTGACGGTCAGTGTGTGACGGTCAGTGTGTGAGTCAGTCAGTGTGTGACGGTCAGTGTGTGACGGTCGGTGTGTGATGGTCGGTGTTTGGCAGTCAGTGTGTGACAGTCGCTGTGTGACGGTCGGTGTGTGACGGTCGGTGTGAGGCAGTCGGTGTGTGTCGGTCGGTGTGTGGCAGTCGGTGTGTGTCGGTCGGTGTGTGACGGTCGGTGTGTGACGGTCGGTGTGTGACGGTCGGTGCGTGACGGTCGGTGCGTGACGGTCGGTGCGTGACGGTCGGTGCGTGACGGTCGGTGTGTGACGGTCGGTGTTTGGTGGTCGGTGTGTGACGGTCGGTGCGTGGCACTCGGTGCGTGGTGGTCAATGTGTGGCGGTCAGTGCATGGCGCTCGGTGTGTGATTGCTGGTGTTTGACAGTCGGTGTGTGACGGTCGGTGTTTGACGATCGGTGTGTGATGGTCGGTGTGTTACGGTTGGTGTGTGCCGATCCCGTGTCGGTTGGTGTGTGGCGGTCGGTGTGTGATGGTGGGTGTGTGGCAGTCGCTGTGTGGCGGTCGGTGAGTGCTGGTCGGTGTGTGACGGTCGGTGTGTGACGGTCGGGTGGTGGTCAGTGTGTGACGTTCGGTGTGTGGCGGTCGGTGTGTGGTGGTCGGTGAGTGGCGGTCGGCTGACGGTCAGTGTGTGACGGTCGGTGTGTGACGGTCGGTGTGTGGCGGTCGGTGTGTGGTGTTCAGTGAGTGCTGGTCAGTGTCTGACGGTCGGTGTGTGGCGGTCGGTGTGTGGCGGTCGGTGTGTGGCGGTCAGTGAGTGCTGGTCGGTGTGTGGCGGTCGGTGTGTGGCGGTCGGTGTCTGCTAGTCAGTGTGTGACGGTCGGTGTGTGACGGTCGGTGCGTGGCGGTCGGTGTGTGACAGTCGGTGTGTCCTGGTCGGTGTGTGGCGGCCAGTCTGTGGCTGTCGGTGTGTGCTGGTCGGTGAGTGCTGGTCGGTGTGTGGTGTTCGGTGTGTGGCGGTCGGTGTTTGCTGGTCGGTGTGTGACGGTCGGTGCGTGACGGTCAGTATGTGGTGGTCGGTGTGAGGTTGTCGGTGTTTGGCGGTCAGTGTGTCCTGGTCGGTGTGTCACGGTCGGTGTGTGGTGGTTGGTGTGTGACAGTCGGTGTGTGGTGGTCGCTGTGTGACGATCGGTGCATGACGGTCGGTGCGTGACGGTCGGTGTGTGACGGTCGGTGTTTGGCGGTTGGTGTGTGATGGTCGGTGCGTGGCACTCGGTGCGTGGTGGTCAATGTGTGGCGGTCAGTGCGTGGCGCTCGGTGTGTGATTGCTGGTGTGTGACAGTCGGTGTGTGACGGTCGGTGTTTGACGGTCGGTGTGTGACAACCAGTGTGTGACAGTTGGTTTGTGATGGTCAGTGTGTGGCGGTCGATGTGTGATGATCAGTGTGTGACAGTCAGTGTGTGTCGGTTGGTGTGTGGCGGTCGGTGTGTGATGTTCGGATTGTGTCAGTCGGTGTGTGACGGTCGGTGTGTGTTGTTCGGTGTGTCGCGGTCGGTGTGTGACGGTCGGTGTGTGATGATCGGTGTGTCATTGTCACTGTGTGACGGTCGGTGTGTGACGGTCGGTGTGTGACGGTCGGTGTGTGACAGTCGGTGTGTGACAGTCAGTGTGTGATGTTCGGTGTGTGGTGGTCGGTGTGAGGCAGTCAGTGTTTGGCGGTCGGTGTGTCCTGGTCGGTGTGTGGCAGTCGGTCTGTGGCGGTCGGTGTGTGGCGGTCAGGTGGCGGTCGGTTTGTAACGGTCGGTATGTGACAGTCGGTGTGTGAAGATCAGTGTGTGACGGTTGGGTGGTGGTCAGTTTGTAATGTTCTGTGTGTGGCGGTCGGTGTGTGGCGGTCGGTGTGTGGCGGTCGGTGTGTGGCGGTCGGTGTGTGGCGATCCCGTGGCGGTCGGTGTGTGACGGTCGGTGTGTGATGGTCGCTCTGTGGCGGTCGGTGAGTGCTGGTCGGTGTGTGACGGTCAGTGTGTGATGGTCGGGTGGTGTTCAGTGTGTGACGTTCGGTGTGTGATGGTCGGTGCGTGGCACTCGGTGCGTGGTGGTCAATGTGTGGCGGTCAGTGCGTGGCGCTCGGTGTGTGATTGCTGGTGTGTGACAGTCGGTGTGTGACGGTCGGTGTTTGACGGTCGGTGTGTGACAACCAGTGTGTGACAGTTGGTTTGTGATGGTCAGTGTGTGGCGGTCGATGTGTGATGATCAGTGTGTGACAGTCAGTGTGTGTCGGTTGGTGTGTGGCGGTCGGTGTGTGATGTTCGGATTGTGTCAGTCGGTGTGTGACGGTCGGTGTGTGTCGTTCGGTGTGTCGCGGTCGGTGTGTGATGGTCGGTGTGTGATGATCGGTGTGTCATTGTCGCTGTGTGACGGTCGGTGTGTGACGGTCGGTGTGTGACGGTCAGTGTGTGACAGTCGGTGTGTGACAGTCGGTGTGTGATGTTCGGTGTGTGGTGGTCGGTGTGAGGCAGTCAGTGTTTGGCGGTCGGTGTGTCCTGGTCGGTGTGTGGCAGTCGGTCTGTGGCGGTCGGTGTGTGGCAGTCAGGTGGCGGTCGGTTTGTAACGGTCGGTATGTGACAGTCGGTGTGTGAAGATCAGTTTGTGACGGTTGGGTGGTGGTCAGTTTGTAATGTTCTGTGTGTGGCGGTCGGTGTGTGGCGGTCGGTGTGTGGCGGTCGGTGTGTGGCGGTCGGTGTGTGGCGGTCGGTGTGTGGCGATCCCGTGGCGGTCGGTGTGTGACGGTTGGTGTGTGATGGTCGCTCTGTGGCGGTCGGTGAGTGCTGGTCGGTGTGTGACGGTCAGTGTGTGATGGTCGGGTGGTGTTCAGTGTGTGACGTTCGGTGTGTGACGGTCAGTGCGTGACGGTCGGTGCGTGGCGGTCGGTGTGTGGCGGTCGGTGTGTGGCGGTCGGTGTGTGGCGGTCGGTGTGTGACGGTCGGTGTGTGACGGTCGGTGTGTGGCGGTCAGGTGGCGGTCAGTTTGTAACGGTCGGTATGTGACAGTCGGTCTGTGAAGATCAGTGTGTGACGGTTGGGTGGTGGTCAGTTTGTAATGTTCTGTGTGTGGCGGTCGGTGTGTGGCGGTCGGTATGTGGCGGTCGGTGTGTGGCGGTCGGTGTGTGGCGGTCGGTGTGTGGCGGTCGGTGTGTGGCGGTCGGTGTGTGGCGATCCCGTGGCGGTCGGTGTGTGACGGTCGGTGTGTGATGGTCGCTCTGTGGCGGTCGGTGAGTGCTGGTCGGTGTGTGACGGTCAGTGTGTGATGGTCGGGTGGTGTTCAGTGTGTGACGTTCGGTGTGTGACGGTCGGTGCGTGACGGTCGGTGCGTGGCGGTCGGTTTGTGGCGGTCGGTGTGTGGCGGTCGGTGTGTGCTGGTCGGTGTGTGACGGTCGGTGTGTGATGGTCGGTGTGTGACGGTCGGTGTGTGATGGTCGGTGTGTGGCGGTCAGTGTGTGATGGTCGGTGTGTGGCGGTCAGTCTGTGGTGGTCTATGTGTGCTGGTCGGTGAGTGCTGGTCGGTGTGTGGTGTTCGGTGTGTGGCAGTCGGTGTTTGCTGGTCGGTGTGTGACGGTCGGTGTGTGACGGTCAGTATGTGGTGATCGGTGTGAGGTGGTCGGTGTTTGGCGTTCGGTGTGTCCTGGTCGGTGTGTCATGGTCGGTGTGTGACGGTCGGTGTGTGACGGTCGGTGTGTGACGGTCGGTGTTTGGCGGTCGGTGTGTGACGGTCGGTGTGTGACGGTCGGTGTGTGACGGTCGGTGTTTGACGATCGGTGTGTGACGGTCGGTGTGTGACGGTCGGTGTTTGACGATCGGTGTGTGATGATCAGTGTGTGACAGTCGGTGTGTGTCGGTTGGTGTGTGGCGGTCGGTGTGTGATGTTCGGTGTGTGGCGGTCGGTGTGTGACGGTCGGTGTGTGACAGTCGGTGTGTGATGATCGGTGTGTCATGGTCGGTGTTTGATGGTCGGTGTTTGATGGTCGGTGTGTGTCGATCGGTGTGTGACGATCTGTGTGCGACGGTCAGTATATGACGATCGGTGGGTGATGGTCGATGTGTGATGATCGGTGTGTGCCATTCAGTGTGTGATGATCAGTGAGTGAGTGACGGTGCCGTGTGTGACGATCGGTGTATGACGGTCGCTGTGCAACAGTCGGTGTGTGATGATCTGTGCATGATGATTGGTGTCTGACGGTCGGTGTGTGACGATCGGTGTGTGACGGTCGGTGTGTCATGGTCGGTGTTGACGGTCGGTGTGTGACGGTCAGTGTGTGACTGTTGGTGTGTGATGATCAGTGTGTGTTGGTAGGTGTGTGACGTCAGTGTCTGACTGTCGGTGTCTGATGGTCAGTGTCTGATGGTCAGTGGGTGACGGTCAGTGTGTTACGATTGGTGTGTGGAGGTCGGTATGTGATGGTCGGTTTGCGATAGTCGGTGTGTGACGGTCGGTGTGTGGCGGCCGGTTTATTACGGTCAGTGTGTGACGTTCGGTGTGTGGCGGTCAGTGTGTGGCGGTCGGGTGGCGGTCGGTGTGTGACAGTCGGTGTGTGAAGATCAGTGTGTGACGGTTGGGTGGTGGTCAGTTTGTGACGTTCAGTGTGTGGCGGTCGGTGTGTGGCGGTCGGTGTGTGGCGGTCGGTGTGTGGTGGTCGGTGTGTGGCGGTCGGTGTGTGGCGGTCGGTGTGTGGCGGTCGGTGTGTGGCGGTCGGTGTGTGGCGATCCCGTGGCGGTCGGTGTGTGACGGTCGGTGTGTGATGGTGGGTGTGTGGCGGTCGGTGTGTGGCGGTCGGTTAGTGCTGGTCGGTGTGTGAAGGTCGGTGTGTGGCGGTCGGTGTGTGGCGGTCGGGTGGTGATCAGTGTGTGACGGTCGGTGTGTGACGGTCGGTGTGTGGCGGTCGGTGTGAGGTGGTCAGTGAGTGCTGGTCGGTGTGTGACGGTCGGTGTGTTGCGGTCGGTGTGTGACGGTCGGTGTGTGGCGGTCGGTGTGAGGTGGTCAGTGAGTGCTGGTCGGAGTGTGACGGTCGGTGTGTTGCGGTCGGTGTGTGGCGGTCGGTGTGTGGCGGTCGGTGTGTGGCAGTCGGTGAGTGCTGGTCGGTGTGTGGCGGTCGGTATGTGGTGGTCGGTGTGTTCTCTTCAGTGTGCGACGGTCGGTGTGTGATGGTCGGTGTGTGACGGTCGGTGTGTGACGGTCGGTGTGTGACGGTCGGTGTGTGACGGTCGGTGTGTGACGGTCGGTGTGTGACGGTCGGTGTGTGGTGGTCGGTGTGAGGCGGTCGGTGTTTGGTGGTCGGTGTGTCCTGGTCGGTGTGTGGCAGTCGGTCTGTGGCGGTCGGTGTGTGGCGGTCGGGTGGCGGTCAGTTTGCAATGGTCGGTGTGTGACAGTCGGTGTGTGAAGATCAGTGTGTGATGGTTGGGTGGTGGTCAGTTTGTGACGTTCAGTGTGTGGCCGTCGGTGTGTGACGGTCGGTGTGTGACGGTCGTTGTGTGACAGTCAGTGTGTGACGGTCGGTGTGTGGCGGTCGGTGTTTGGCGGTCGGTGTGTCCTGGTCAGTGTGTGGCGGTCAGTCTGTGGCGGTCGGTGTGTGCTGGTCGGTGAGTGCTGGTCGGTGTATGGTGTTCGGTGTGTGGCGGTCGGTGTTTGCTGGTCGGTGTGTGACGGTCGGTGTGTGGCGGTCGGTGTGTGGCAGTCGGTGTGTGGTGGTCGGTGAGTGCTGGTCGGTGTGTGGCGGTCGGTGTGTGGCGGTCGGTGTGTCCTGGTCGGTGTGTGGCAGTCGGTCTGTGGCGGTCGGTGTGTGGCGGTCGGGTGGCGGTCAGTTTGCAATGGTCGGTGTGTGACAGTCGGTGTGTGAAGATCAGTGTGTGATGGCTGGGTGATGGTCAGTTTGTGACGTTCAGTGTGTGGCCGTCGGTGTGTGACGGTCGGTGTGTGACGGTCGTTGTGTGACAGTCGGTGTGTGACGGTCGGTGTGTGGCGGTCGGTGTTTGGCCGTCGGTGTGTCCTGGTCGGTGTGTGGCGGTCAGTCTGTGGCGGTCGGTGTGTGCTGGTCGGTGAGTGCTGGTCGGTGTGTGGTGTTCGGTGTGTGGCGATCGGTGTTTGCTGGTCGGTGTGTGACGGTCGGTGTGTGGCGGTCGGTGTGTGGCGGTCGGTGTGTGGTGGTCGGTGAGTGCTGGTCGGTGTGTGGCGGTCGGTGTGTGGCGGTCGGTGTGTGCTGGTCAGTGTGTGATGGTCGGTTTGTGACGGTCGGTGTGTGACGGTCGGTGTGTGACAGTCGTTTGTGATAGTCAGTGTGTGGCGGTCGGTGTGTGGCGGTCGGTGTGTGGCGGTCGGTGTTTGGCGGTCGGTGTGTCCTGGTCGGTGTGTGGCGGTCAGTCTGTGGCGGTCGGTGTGTGCTGGTCGGTGAGTGCTGGTCGCTGTGTTGTGTTTGGTGTGTGGCGGTCGGTGTTTGCTGGTCGGTGTGTGACGGTCGGTGTGTGCTGGTCGGTGTGTGGCGGTCAGTGTGTGACGATCGGTGCATGACGGTCGGTGTGTGATGGTCGGTGTTTGGCGGTCGGTGTGTGACGGTCGGTGCGTGGCACTCGGTGCGTGGTGGTCAATGCGTGGCGGTCAGTGCGTGGCACTCGGTGTGTGATTGCTGGTGTTTGACAGTCGGTGTGTGATGGTCGGTGTGTGTCGGTTGGTGTGTGGCAGTCGGTGCGTGATGGTGGGTGTGTGGCAGTCGCTGTGTGGCGGTCGGTGAGTGCTGGTCGGTGTGTGACGGTCGGTGTGTGACGGTCGGGTGGTGGTCAGTGTGTGACGTTCGGTGTGTGGCGGTCGGTGCGTGGTGGTCGGTGAGTGGCGGTCGGCTGACGGTCAGTGTGTGATGGTCAGTGTGTGACGGTCGGTGTGTAGCGGTCGGTGTGTGGCATTCCGTGAGTGCTGGTCGGTGTGTGACGGTCGGTGTGTGGCGGTCGGTGTGTGGCGGTCGGTGTGTGGCGGTCGGTGTGTGGCGGTCGGTGTGTGGCGGTCGGTGTGTGGCAGTCGGTGTGTGGCGGTCGGTGCGTGGCGGTCGGTGTGTGGCGGTCGGTGAGTGCTGGTCGGTGTGTGGCGGTCGGTGTGTGGCGGTCGGTGTCTGCCAGTCAGTGTGTGACGGTCGGTGCGTGGCGGTCGGTGTGTGACAGTCGGTGTGTCCTGGTCGGTGTGTGGTGGTCAGTCTGTGGCGGTCAGTGTGTGCTGGTCGGTGAGTGCTGGTCGGTGTGTGGCGGTCGGTGTTTGCTGGTCGGTGTGTGACGGTTGGTGTGTGACGGTCGGTGTGAGATGGTCAGTATGTGGTGGTCGGTGTGAGGTGGTCGGTGTTTGGCGGTCAGTGTGTCCTGGTCGGTGTGTCACGGTCGGTGTGTGGCGGTCGGTGTGTGGTGGTTGGTGTGTGACAGTCGGTGTGTGGTGGTCGCTGTGTGACGATCGGTGCATGACGGTCGGTGTGTGACGGTCGGTGTGTGGCGGTCGGTGTTTGGCGGTCGGTGTGTGATGGTCGGTGCGTGGCACTCGGTGCGTGGTGGTCAATGTGTGGCGGTCAGTGCGTGGCGCTCGGTGTGTGAGTGCTGGTGTGTGAGAGTCGGTGTGTGACGGTCGGTATTTGACCGTCGGTGTGTGACGACCAGTGTGTGACAGTTGGTTTGTGACGGTCAGTGTGTGGCGGTCGATGTGTGATGATCAGTGTGTGACAGTCAGTGTGTGTCGGTTGGTGTGTGGTGGTCGGTGTGTGATGTTCGGATTGTGTCGGTCAGTATGTGATGGTCGGTGTGTGTCGCTCGGTGTGTCAAGGTCGGTGTGTGACGGTCGGTGTGTGACGGTCGGTGTTTGACGGTCGATGTGTGATGATCGGTGTGTGCCGGTCAGTGTGTGATGATCAGTGAGTGACAGTGCCGTGTGTGACGATCGGTGTGTGACGGTCGCTGTGCAACAGTCGGTGTGTGATGATCGGTGCATGATGATTGGTGTGTGATGGTCGGTGTGTGACGATCGGTGTGTGACGGTCGGTGTGGATGGTCGGTGTGGACGGTCGGTGTGTGATGACCGGTGTGTCATGGTCGGTGTTGACGGTCGGTGTGTGAAGATCGGTGTGTGACGAGCTGTGTGCGACGGTCGGTATGTGACTATCGGTGGGTGACGGTCAATGTGTGATGGTCAGTGTGTCACAGTCGGTGTGTGACAATCGGTGAGTGACGTTCAGTGTGTGACGATCGGTGTGTGACGGTCGGTGTGTGACGGTCGGTTTGCGACAGGCGGTGTGTGATGGTCAGTGTGTGACTGTCGGTGTGTGATGATCAGTGTGTGTTGGTCGGTGTGTGACGTCAGTGTCTGACTGTCGGTGTCTGATGGTCAGTGTGTGACGGTCAGTATGTTACGATTGGTGTGTGGCGGTCGGTGTGTGGCGGTCGGTGTGTGGCGGTCGGTGTGTGGCGGTCGGTGTGTGGCGGTCGGTGTGTGGCGGTCGGTGTGTGGCGGTCGGTGTGTGATGGTCGGTGCGTGGCGGTCGGTGTGTGGCGGTCGGTGAGTGCGGGTCGGTGTGTGGCGGTCGGTGTGTGGCGGTCGGTGTCTGCCAGTCAGTGTGTGACGGTCGGTGTGTGACGGTCGGTGTGTTACGATTGGTGTGTGGCGGTCGGTGTGTGGCGGTCGGTGTGTGGCGGTCGGTGTGTGGCGGTCGGTGTGTGGTGGTCAGTCTGTGGCGGTCAGTGTGTGCTGGTCGGTGAGTGCTGGTCGGTGTGTGGCGGTCGGTGTTTGCTGGTCGGTGTGTGACGGTTGGTGTGTGACGGTCGGTGTGAGATGGTCAGTATGTGGTGGTCGGTGTGAGGTGGTCAGTGTTTGGCGGTCAGTGTGTCCTGGTCGGTGTGTCACGGTCGGTGTGTGGCGGTCGGTGTGTGGTGGTTGGTGTGTGACAGTCGGTGTGTGGTGGTCGCTGTGTGACGATCGGTGCATGACGGTCGGTGTGTGACGGTCGGTGTGTGACGGTCGGTGTGTGGCGGTCGGTGTTTGGCGGTCGGTGTGTGATGGTCGGTGCGTGGCACTCGGTGCGTGGTGGTCAATGTGTGGCGGTCAGTGCGTGGCGCTCGGTGTGTGAGTGCTGGTGTGTGACAGTCGGTGTGTGACGGTCGGTATTTGACCGTCGGTGTGTGACAACCAGTGTGTGACAGTTGGTTTGTGACGGTCAGTGTGTGGCGGTCGATGTGTGATGATCAGTGTGTGACAGTCAGTGTGTGTCGGTTGGTGTGTGGTGGTCGGTGTGTGATGTTCGGATTGTGTCGGTCGGTGTGTGATGGTCGGTGTGTGTCGTTCGGTGTGTCGCGGTCGGTGTGTGACAGTCGGTGTGTGATGATCGGTGTGTCACGGTCGGTGTGTGACGGTCGGTGTGTGACGGTCGGTGTTTGACGGTCGATGTGTGATGATCGGTGTGTGCCGGTCAGTGTGTGATGATCAGTGAGTGACGGTGCCGTGTGTGACGATCGGTGTGTGACGGTCGCTGTGCAACAGTCGGTGTGTGATGATCGGTGCATGATGATTGGTGTGTGATGGTCGGTGTGTGACGATCGGTGTGTGACGGTCGGTGTGGATGGTCGGTGTGGACGGTCGGTGTGTGAAGATCGGTGTGTGACGAGCTGTGTGCGACGGTCGGTGTGTGACTATCGGTGGGTGACGGTCAATGTGTGACGGTCAGTGTGTCACGGTCGGTGTGTGACAATCGGCGAGTGACGTTCAGTGTGTGACGATCGGTGTGTGACGGTCGGTGTGTGACGGTCGGTTTGCGACAGGCGGTGTGTGATGGTCAGTGTGTGACTGTCGGTGTGTGATGATCAGTGTGTGTTGGTCGGTGTGTGACGTCAGTGTCTGACTGTCGGTGTCTGATGGTCAGTGTGTGACGGTCAGTGTGTTACGATTGGTGTGTGGCGGTCGGTGTGTGACGGTCGGTTTGCGACAGGCGGTGTGTGATGGTCAGTGTGTGACTGTCGGTGTGTGATGATCAGTGTGTGTTGGTCAGTGTGTGACGTCAGTGTCTGACTGTCGGTGTCTGATGGTCAGTGTGTGACGGTCAGTGTGTTACGATTGATGTGTGACGGTCGGTGTGAGACGGTCGGTTTGCGATAGTCGGTGTGTGACGGTCGGTGTGTGGCGGCCGGTTTATAACGGTCGGTGTGTGACGTTCGGTGTGTGGCGGTCGGTGTGTGGCGGACGGATGGCGGTCGGTGTGTGACGGTCGGTGTGTGACAGTCGGTGTGTGAAGATCAGTGTGTGACCGTTGGGTGGTGGTCAGTTTGTGACGGTCGGTGTTTGACGGTCGGTGTGTGGCGGTCGGTGTGTGGCGGTCGGTGTGTGGCGGTCGGTGTGTGGCGGTCGGTGTGTGGCGGTCGGTGTGTGGCGGTCGGTGTGTGGTGGTCGGTGTGTGGCGGTCGGTGTGTGGCGGTCGGTGTGTGGCGATCCCGTGGCGGTCGGTGTGTGACGGTCGGTGTGTGATGGTGGGTGTGTGGCGGTCGGTGAGTGCTGGTCAGTGTGTGACGGTCGGTGTGTGGTGGTCGGTGTGTGGCGATCAGTGTGTGGCGATCAGTGTGTGGCGATCAGTGTGTGATGGTCGGTGTGTGACGGTCGCTGTGTGGCGGTCGCTGTGTGGCAGTCGGTGTGTGGCGGTCGGTGTGTGGCGGTCGGTGTGTGGCGGTCGGTGAGTGCTGGTCGGTGTGTGGCGGTCGATGTGTGGCGGTCGGTGTGTTCTGGTCAGTGTGCGACGGTCGGTGTGTGACGGTCGGTGTGTGGTGGTCAGTGTGAGGTGGTCGGTGTTTGGCGGTCGATGTGTCCTGGTCGGTGTGTGGCAGTCAGTCTGTGGCGGTCAGTGTGTGGTGGTCGGGTGGCGGTCGGTTTGTAACGGTCGGTGTGTGACAGTCAGTTTGTGAAGATCAGTGTGTGACGGTTGGGTGGTGGTCAGTTTGTGATGTTCAGTGTGTGGCCGTCGGTGTGTGGCGGACGGTGTGTGGCGGTCGGTGTGTGGCGGTCGGTGTGTGGCGGTCGGCGTGTGGCGGTCGGTGTGTGGCGATCCCGTGGCGGTCGGTGTGTGACGGTCGGTGTGTGATGGTGTTTGTGTGGCGGTCGGTGTGAGGCGGTCGGTGTTTGGCGGTCGGTGTGTCCTGGTCGGTGAGTGCTGGTCGGTGTGTGGTGTTCAGTGTGTGGCGGTCAGTCTGTGGCGGTCGGTGTGTGCTGGTCGGTGAGTGCTGGTCGGTGTGTGGTGTTCAGTGTGTGGCGGTCGGTGTTTGCTGGCCGGTGTGTGACAGTCAGTGTGTGACGGTCGGTGTGTGATGGTCAGTATGTGGTGGTCGGTGTGTGGCGGTCGGTGTGTGGCGGTCGGTGCGTGGCACTCGGTGCATGGTGGTCAATGTGTGGCGGTCAGTGCATGGCGCTCGGTGTGTGATTGCTGGTGTGTGACAGTCGGTGTGTGACGGTCGGTGTTTGATGATCGGTTTGTGATGGTCGGTGTGTGAAGACCAGTGTATGACAGTTGGTTTGTGACGGTCAGTGTGTGGCGGTCGATGTGTGATGATCAGTGTGTGACAGTCGGTGTGTGTCGGTTGGTGTGTGACGGTCGGTGTGTGTCGGTCGGTGTGTGGCGGTCGGTGAGTGCTGGTCGGTGTGTGACGGTCGGTGTGTGGCGGTCGGTGTGTGGTGGTCGGTGTGTGGCAGTCGGGTGGCGATCGGTGTGTGGTGGTCGGTGTGTGGCGGTCGGTGTGTGGCGGTCGGTGTGTGGCGGTCGGTGTGTGGCGGTCGGTGTGCGACGGTCGGTGTGCGACGGTCGGTGTGTGATGGTCGTGGTCGGTGTGAGGCGGTCGTTGTTTGGCGGTCGATGTGTCCTGGTCGGTGTGTGGCAGTCGGTCTGTGGCGGTCGGTGTGTGGTGGTCGGGTGGCGGTCGGTTTGTAACGGTCGGTGTGTGACAGTCGGTTTGTGAAGATCGGTGTGTGACGGTTGGGTGGTGGTCAGTTTGTGACGTTCAGTGTGTGGCCGTCGGTGTGTGGCCGTCGGTGTGTGGCGGTCGGTGTGTGGTGGTCGGTGTGTGACGGTCGGTGTGTGGCGATCCCGTGGCGGTCGGTGTGAGACGGTCGGTGTGTGATGGTGTTTGTGTGGCGGTCGCTGTGTGGCGGTCGGTGTGTGACGGTCGGTGTGTGATGGTCGGGTGGTGGTCAGTGTGTGACGTTCGGTGTGTGGCGGTCAGTGTGTGGTGGTCGGTGTGTGGCGGTCGGGTGACGGTCGGTGTGTGGCGGTCGGTGTGTGGCGGTCGGTGAGTGCTGGTCGGTGTGTGGCGGTCGGTGTGTGGTGGTCGGTGTGTGGTGGTCGGTGTGTGGCGGTCGGTGTGTGTCGTTTGGTGTGCCGCGGTCGGTGTATGATGGTCGGTGTGTGAAGATTGGTGTGTGTCAATCGGTGTGTGACGATCTGTGTGCGACGGTCGGTATGTGACGATCGGTGGGTGACGGTCGGTGTTTGACGGTCGATGTGTGATGATCGGTGTGTGCCGGTCAGTGTGTGATGATCAGTGAGTGACGGTGCCGTGTGTGATGATCGGTGTGTGACGGTCGCTGTGCAACAGTCGGTGTGTGATGATCGGTGCATGATGATTGGTGTGTGATGGTCGGTGTGTGACGATCGGTGTGTGATGATCAGTGTATGATGGTCGGTGTGTGTCTGTCGGTGTGTGACGGTTGGTGCGTGACAATTGGTGTGTGACGGTCAGTGTGTGATGGTCAGTGTCTGTCGGTCTGCGTGTGACGGTCGGTGTGTGCCGATCGGTGTGTGCCGATTCGGTGTGTGATAATCGGTGTGTGACGATCTTTGTGTGACGGTCGGTAGGTGATGATCAGTGTGCGACAGTCGGTGTTTGACGATTGGTGTGTGATGATCGGTGTGCTGGTCGGTGTGTGCTGGTCGGTGTGTGACGGTCGGTGTGTGACGGTCGGTGTCTACGGTCGGTGTGTGATGATCGTTGAGTGGCAGTCGGTGTTTGACGGTCGCTGTGTGGCGGTCGGTGTGACAGTCGGGGTGTGTCGGTTTGTGTGTGACGGTCGGTGTAGACGGCCAGTTTGTGACGGTCGGTGTGTGACGGTCGGTGTGTGGTGGTCGGTGTGTGGCGGTCGGTGTGTGGCGGTCGGTGTGTGGCGGTCGGCGTGTGGCGGTCAGTGTGTGGCGGTCGGGGTGTGACGGTCGGTTGGTGACGGTCGGTGTGTGAAGATCGGTGTGTGACGATTGTGTGAGGTTGCCAGCCAGTTCCTTCAGTAACCCCTACATGGCACCTTCACTGGTTCCTCTTGTGTTAAACCAAAAATACATTAAACAAATAAACTGTAACTAAAAATCTAATAAACGTTTAAATAAAACTTAACAAATTAAATTAAAATTTGGTCATTTAAATCGATTATGCACTCCAGTCCCCGCGGCGCCCATCGGTCATGAAAGTGCTCGAGCTCGCCGGCGGACACCGCGTGCTCCATCTCCAGGGCCACCCGGGCGCGAACATGGCCACGGAAGAGAGGGAGGCAATCTGGCCAGACGACCCCCTCGACCGCCCGCTGCCTGGACCAATTAATGGCTTTCTTGGCCAGGCCCAGGAGCAGACCCACGAGGAGGTCCTCCGACCTGCCCGCTCCCCTCCGCACCGGGTGACCGTAGATCAAGAGCGTGGGACTGAAGTGCAACCAAAACTTGCGGAGCAGCCCCTTCAAATAATGAAAGAGGGGCTGCAACCTCTCACTCTCAAAATAGACATGGAACACGGACTCCTCCAGACCGCAGAACAAACAGGTGGTCTGGGAGTCCGTGAACCTACTTAAAAGCCTATTGCACGGGAGTGCCCTGTGCAACACCCTCCAGGCCAAGTCCCCAATAGAACAAGGGAGGACTCCCGCATAGAGAGCCCCCCATTGGGGACCTCCGCCTCCACCGGAAGGTAAAACGGCACGCCACGGCATGTCCGGGCGGCAGGCGAAGATGGCAAAGTGGAAGGTGTGCAGGAGCAGCCCGTACAGGAAACCCCTCCGTGCAGAATGAAAAGGCACGGAGGGCATCTCCTCGAGATGGCTCAAGTTGTGAGGCGCCAATCCCCGAGGGGATCCCTGGGGCAAGGCGCCGATAAGGAATTCCGTCCGAACGGTGGAAAGCTCGGGCGGGATCGCCCCACGCGCTTGAGCCGCCTCGATACACCTCGTGGCGCCGGGGTGCAGCCTCGCCTTCACCGCCTCGATGGCATCGACCGCGAGCCGGACGTTGTCCCAAGACATGCGCCGCGCCAACTCCTCCGGTGCCATCCAGCCCACTCCTCCGCCATCGAGTAGGTCCCCGACTCTAGTCACCCTGCCAGGCACAGCCCTCCATTCCGCCAGCCACCTGAACTCGCGGACGCGGAAGTGCGGATTCCTGAACAGCGGCTCTCGAAGGACAGCCGCTATTCCTGACGGGGGAGAGCTCCGCCTGGAGGCGACGGAGTTCCAAACCCATAGCAGTTCTTGGTAGAAGACAGGCAGCTCCCGCAGGCTGGCACGCCTGCCGCCCACTTCCAAAAACAGGAGCTGCATGTCGTAATTGAGGCCGTGCAGCTGGCGGAAGAAATACGTCGCCAGCGCACACCATCTCGGAGGATTCTCAACGTACAGGTATCTCTGCAGCGTCTGAAGACGGAAAGTCGCAGCCTGGGTGCGAAGGCACACCAGCGCCTGACCGCCCTCCCTAAGCGGAAGACACAGAACCGCGGCAGAGACCCAGTGCATCCTGTTGTTCCAGAAGAAGTCGATGAGCTTCTTCTGTATCTTGGTGACAAACGCAGGGGGGGGGGATCAGAGTAACCAACCGGTACCACAACATGGCGGCCACCAGTTGGTTTATGACCAACGCCCGACCCCTGTAGGACAACACTCGGAGCAATCCTGTCCAGCGTCCTAAGCGAGCGGTGACTTTGGCCTCCAGCTCGTGCCAGTTCGCCGGCCAGGCGTCCTCGGCCGGGCTGAGGTAGACTCCCAAGTAGAGGAGGTGTGTAGTGCTCCAGGCAAAGGGCCTGAACTCCTCCGGCAGGGAGTCCACCCGCCACTGACCCACCAGGAGTCCGGAACATTTCTCCCAGTTGATCCTGGCGGAGGATGCGTCCGAGTAAATCTGCTGGCATTCCCGCATCCTCCGCAAGTCAACGGGATCCGTGACCATGAGGAGCACGTCATCGGCGTAAGCCGAGAGGACCACCTCCACGCCCGGCCCTTGCAGAGCCAGTCCCGCCAACCTCTTCCGCAAGAGGCGCAGGAAAGGCTCTACGCAAATGGCATATAACTGGCCGGACATGGGGCATCCCTGACGCACCCCCCTCCCGAAGCGAAGGGGCGCCGTCAAGGACCCATTAACTTTAATCAGACACTCCGCGGCAGCGTACAGAAGTCGGATCCGGGCGACAAAATGCGTCCCGAACCCGAGTGCGCGCAGAGTCCCGAAAAGATACTCGTGATCCACCCTGTCGAACGCCTTCTCCTGATCCAAGGAAAGGAAGGCGACCAACAGACCAGCCCTCTGGGAATGGTGGACCAGGTCCCAGACCAGATGGATGTTATCATGGATGGTCCGGCCCAGGACCGTGTAGGACTGGTCGGGGTGGATCATGTGGGCCAGCACGGCACCAAGGCGAACAGACATGGCCCTGGCAAAGATTTTGTAATCCGTGCTGAGGAGGGAGACCGGGCGCCAGTTCTTAAGGAGGCGGAGATCACCCCTCTTAGGCAGCAGGACAATCACCGCCCTGCGCCAAGAGAGGGGCATCTCCCCGGTCGCCAAACATTCCCCCAGGACCCACGCGTAGTCGCCCCCCAGGACGCCCCAGAACGCCCTGTGGAACTCCACGGTCAGCCCGTCCAGCCCCGGGGACTTCCCCCTAGAGAGCTGGCGGAGGGCGCCGGACAGCTCCTCCAAACTCAGAGGAGCATCCAATTTTTCGGCGCCCTCCAGGCCGACCTTCGGCAGGTCCTCCCACAAAACTCTGCGCGCGTCCTCGCTGGATGGATCCGGAGAGAACAGAGCCCCGTAATAGGCGCGGGCCTCCGCGCGGCTTCCCTCCGGATCCGAGACCAGAGATCCGTCATCGGCCAGCAGCTCCAAGAGCTGCTTACGGACCCCCCGTCTTTTTTCCAGCGAGTAGAAGAAGGGGGAGCCGCGGTCCAGGTCCCGCAGGAACTGGATCCGCGACCTCACGTACGCGCCTCAGGACCCGACGAGCTGCAGGTCCTTCAGCGCGCCCTTCTTCTCTTCGTACACCAGCCGCAGGGCCGGGTCCTCGGCGACTTGACCGAGACGGGACTCCAGGTCGAGCACCTCCTTCTCCAACTGCCCGACCCGGGCCTCCCGCCTCTTGGTCGACCCCTTCGTGTACTCCTGACAGAAGAGACGGATGTGAGCCTTGCCCACATCCCACCATAGCCTCAAGGAGGGGAAGCCCCCCTGCTTCCTTCTCCAGCCGGCCCAGAACCGGCCGAACGAATCCCGGAACCGCGCGTCCTCCAGCAGCAGGTTGTTAAAGTGCCAGTACGCGGACCCCCCCCCGGCGCGCAGCGGCACGAGCTCCGCCCACACCAGATGGTGGTCCGTGCACGGCACCGGCCGCATGGAAGCCGTCGGAACGCAGGAGACGTATGCCCGGGCAATGTAGAGGCAGTCGATCCTGGACGCTCCTCCCCCAGACCTCACAAAAGTGAAGGCGCTGGAGTCGGGATGGAGATTACGCCAGACGTCCACCAAGTCGAGGGACCCGACCAGGTCCCTCAACTTCCCCACCGACGCCGGGCTCGGCTGGGTACCCGTGCGGTCCCTCGCCTCGAGGGTACAATTAAAATCCCCCCCCGAGGATGACGCACTCGCCCGCGTCGATGGAGCCCAAAAGAGTGGACACTTCTTCAAAGAAGCGCGCTTGCTGCGCACCGGCCCGAGGGGCGTACACGTTCACTAAATGGAGCGGCACGCCCCCCAGGCGAACGGTGACCTGGAGCAAGCGGCCCGGCACCAGCTCCTTGACCCCCAAGATCTCCGGCTGAAAATGCGGGGCCAACAAGATAGCCACCCCACTGGAAACACTGGAGAGGTGACTCATGTTGACCCCTCCTTGCCACTCCAGGAGCCACGTGGCCTCGTCTCCCGGAACGGTGTGGGTTTCTTGCAGGAAGCACACCGCATACTTCCCGTCCCGAAGGACCGAAAAGTTATTAAATCTGCGGCTAGCTTCCCTGCTGCCGTTGACGTTGAGGCTGGCTATGGTTATCTTCATTTCAGAAGCACAACCAACCCCTACTTAAACCTAACGGGGGAAGGGAGGGCGGCCGCTAACCGACCGCCACTCCCTTAGCAGCCCGGTGAAGAATGCTCGGAACCGACGCAGCTCGGACGGGCTCACGCCCGCGTCCGCACCCATGGTCTTATAGGCGACGCGGGCCGACCCGATGAGCAGCGCCAGCCCCGACCATCTGTCGAGGGTCTGCTGGGTCCTGCGGCGACCCTGGCTCGTGGCCACAAATTCCCGGAGCTCCCTGACGGGAATAAGAACGAGGGGAGTCCCGGCGAGGGGCGCAAGGTCATCCATCGCCTCATCGGCGATGGATTCTAAGTCTTCCTCCGCCCCCACCACCGAGTCCCCATCCTCCTCCGGGGGGTCGCCACCGGCGGCCGAACCGTCCGCCACGCAGTGCGCATCGGGCGGCTCGGCCGCGACAGCCGGCCCCGCCTCCGCCCGGATCCCACCCCCAGGATCGGTAGCGGAGGATTCCCCCCCGGGCTCCTCTAGGGGGGCCGGGCCAGAAGGCGGCGGCGGTTCGGAGACCCCCTCCGCCCCAGGCGCCGGAACGACCGGAGAGACCGGAGAGACGGGAGGATACGTGCAACCGATCTTCTCCAAGTCGCCCGGCGCCGGAGACACAGACAGAGGGCCCTCCTCTGCTACGCCACCGGCCTCTGACCCAGCAGATGGGGTGATTTTCCCACAGACCTCGACGAAGTCGAGCAGCACCTGGGAAAGGTCCGGGCCGCTCTGGGCGAGCTCATCATCGGATGACTCGCCCGGCCCGGTCCCCTGGCAGCCCGACCCGCCGAGGGGTAATGCCACCAATAGAGGATCAATCCCCGCCGCGGGTTGTCCCGCGACCCCCCCCACGGGCAGGGTCTCGTCCCCGTCCCCGGGAGGCACGAGCTGGGCAGACGCTTCTGCCTCAGCCTCCCCGGGGACAGGCGACCCCTGCCATTCGCTCGCGATGGTGATAGCGGTGGGGCGGGGCGCAGCGCCCGCGGCGGGCGACGACTCCCCCTGACCGGAGGGACCTTCCACCTCCCGGTCCCCCCCCTTGTCCCGGGAGTCGCGCCTTCGCTTGAGTGCGGAGGGGTAGAGGGAGGCCTCCATGTCTTCAGGGGCCTCCCCTGCTCCCTCCAGAGGAGCGAGTTCTTTGGGTCCCCCGGACCCAAGCCCGGCCGCAGGTTCTGGTGGTCCCGCCTCGGCGGTCGCTGCCACGGGCTCAGGCACGGGGTCCCCCCCAGCTCCGCACTCCATGAACAATGCCGCGATGCTCTCGTGCGTCAGGGGGTCCATATCAAAGGGTTCGCCCTCCACGGGGGGACCCACCCTACGGTGTTTGTTCTTGCCCAGCGCCTTCCTTCCGACCGGACCTCCCTCCTCCCCCCTGCCGGAGGCTTGGATGACGTTGGCCTCCGACGACGACCGCGCCCCGTTAGCTTTTGTTCGGGAGGGGGCGCGGCTAGACCCGGAGGGAGGAGCGGCGGCGGCGCCAGCCTTGGTCGCGCCAGTCACCCTGGCGGCTTTGGAGGTGGGGCAGTTTTTCCGAACGTGCCCCACCTCCCTACAGGCGTGGCACCGCACGCCGTCCGTGGTCCAAAAGACGCGGTACGGGGTCCCCCCGTGGAGGACCGTGAAAGCCCCGTCCGTCTCCCCCTCCCGCGCCAGCTGGACAAAGGCCTGGCGCCGGAAGGAGAAGACATGGCGAAGGCTGCTTTCCCGGAGCCCGAGCGGGATCAGGGAAATCCCCGACCTCACCTCCCCAAGTTGACGAAGGTGGGGGGGGAGGAGCTCACCGGCGATATAGGACGGGACATTCGACAGGACAACCCTCTGCGCGGTGGCCTCCAGCGGGTCCACCGGCAGGAAAGTCCCGCTCACGGTGAGCCCCTGGGCGATGGCCAGGGCCACCGCCCGCTCGGACTCCAGGAAGAAGACAGCCTTCCCGTACATTTTTGAGGCGGCAACTATGGCCGGAGGGCTGACAACCCCGGCCATAGCCTTAACGCACGCCTCAATAGTCATGTTGGGGTGGGTGTAGCTCTTCACCCCGAGCTTCATGGTCATCAGCCGGAACGGCGACGGGGCAGCAGCAGCAGCGGGAGCAGCTGAGGCTTTGGCCGTCGCCGCCGCATAGGTCATCGCTGGCCCCGTCACCGCCGAAGAAGTACATGCCATCATGGGGTGGTTCTTAAAAAAGAGCTACACACACCCCAACTTTGTCGCAGGCCTGGAGGTTTTTAATGGCCTCGGAAAAAGAGTCCTGAGCAGAGGGAGTGTAAATGTACTGGGCCACCTCTCCCCTTGATGGTATAAATTGGGAGGGGGCCCTTTCTTCCCTCTGCTCAATTGGTAATAATAAATAAGAAGAAGGGAGGTGCCTTTTGGAGAGGCAGAGAGAGGACAAAGAGAGAGAGAGAGGGGGGGTGGGAAGGAGGGGGGGCCGCAAAGGCAGGGTCCCCACTCAAAGATGGTAGACGGTGGGTGGGTGTCGACAGGGTGCACTCCCCCGATGGTGACACACAAAGTCTTTAAGCTGGTCTTCGGGCAGGGGGAGAGGATGTCTTCGCCTGGGCCGGCTGGAGAACGCCCAACGTCAGCCCACACCAGGTCTTCTCGATGTGCAGGAACAAGCTTCACCTGGGCAGGCTCCAGCCAACCCAGGCCAGGCTTTCGGCCCGTCTTCTTTTCCTCCCCCCGCCTAGAATGCAAAAGTCTTTAGGGGGGAATACACAGAGACACCCACCTGCAGATGTTAGAGTTGCAGCTCCTCCCCTCCTTCCAAGTGGAGCTGTTTGTGTCCTCTCTCCCTCTCTTGGGCTGGAGGCCGAATTGGGAGGCAGTGCTGGAAAAGGCCTCTCCTGTTCTAATGCTGGCCTCCTCCTCTGTCCTCCACTCCTTCCCCTCCAGGCACCTCTGTAGATGATGTAGATGGGTTGGTGTGGGTAGGTTGTAGTGGTGGTGGCCTGGGGTCACTCCTTCCTTCCACTCTACTCCCAGACCAAGGCAACCACACTCACCCCACAGCAGCAGGAGCAGCTCAGCAACACAACCTGCTCCTCTGACTGCAAGGTCCAAAATGAGCTTGTGTGAGGGTCACTGGTTCCTCTTTTTGTGCAACCAAAACAAGTTAACAAATAAACTGTAACTAAAATCCAATAACCCTTTAAATAAACCTTCACCAATCAAATTAAAATTTGGTTGTCTAAACTAATTATGCACTCCAGTCCCCGCGGCGCCCACCGGTCACGAAAAAACTCGAGCGCGCCGGCGGACACCGCGTGCTCCATCTCTAGGGCCACCCGGGCGCAAACATGGCCACGGAAGAGGGGGAGGCAATCCGGTCGGACGACCCCCTCGACCGCCCGCTGCCTGGACCAATTAATGGCTTTCTTGGCCAGGCCCAGGAGCAGGCCCACGAGGAGGTCCTCCAACCTGCCCGCTCCCCTCCGCACGGGGTGACCGTAGATCAGGAGTGTGGGACTGAAGTGCAAACAAAATTTGAGGAGCAGCCCCCTCAAAAAATGGAAGAGGGGCTGCAACCTCTCACACCCCATATATACGTGAAATACGGACTCCTCCAGACCGCAAAACAAACAGGCGGTCTGGGAGTCCGTAAACCTATTTAAAAATCTATTGCACGGAACTGCTCTGTGCAACACCCTCCAGGCCAAGTCCCCAATAGAACAAGGGAGGACTCCCGCATAGAGTGCCCCCCATTGGGGACCTCCGCCTCCGTCCGGAGGTAAAACGGCACGCCACGGCGTGTACGGACGGCAGGCGAAGATGGCAAAGTGGAAGGTGTGCAAGAGCAGCCCGTACAAGAAACCCCTCCGTGCAGAATGAAAAAGCACGGAGGGTATTTCCTCGAGACGGCTCAAGTTGTGAGGCACCGATCCCCGAGGGGAGTTTCGGGGCAAGGCGCCGATAAGGAATTCCGTCCGAACGGGGGGCAACATCGCTTTCACCGCCCCGATGGCATTGACCGCGAGCCGGACGTCGTCCCACGACATGCATCGCGCCAGCTCCTCTGGCGCCATCCAGCCCGCTCCTCCGCCATCGAGTAGGTCCCCGACTCTAGTCACCCTGCCAGGCACAGCCCTGCGCTCCGCCAGCCACCCGAACTCACGGACGTGGAGGAGCGGATTCCTGAACAGCGGCTCCCGGAGGACAGCCGCCGCTCCTGACGGGGGAGAGCTCCGCCTGGAGGCGACGTAATTCCAAACCCATAGTAGTTCCTGGTAAAAGACAGGCAGCTCCCGCAGGCTCTCACGCCTGCCGCTCACCTCCAAAAACAGGAGCTGCGTGTCGTAATTGAGGCCGTGCAGCTGGCGGAAAAAATACGTCGCCAGCGCACACCATCTTGGAGGATTCTCGACGTACAGGTATCTCTGCAGCATCTGAAGACGGAAAGTTGCAGCCTGGGTGCGGAGGCACACCAACGCCTGACCGCCCTCCCTAAGCGGGAGACTCAGAACCGCGGCAGCGACCCAGTGTATCCTGTTGTTCCAGAAGAAGTCGATGAGCTTCTTCTGTATCTTGGCGACAAACGCAGGGGGGTGGATCAGAGTAACCAACCGGTACCACAACATGGCGGCCACCAGTTGGTTTATGACCAACGCCCGACCCCTGTAGGACAACACTCGGAGCAATCCTGTCCAGCGTCCTAAGCGAGCGGTGACTTTGGCCTCCAGCTCGTGCCAGTTCGCCGGCCAGGCGTCCTCGGCCGGGCTGAGGTAGACTCCCAAGTAGAGGAGGTGCGTTGTACTCCAGGCGAAGGGCCTGAACTCCTCCGGCAGAGAGTCCACCTGCCACTGACCCACCAGGAGTCCAGAACATTTCCCCCAGTTGATCCTGGCGGAGGATGTGTCCGAGTAAATCTGCTGGCATTCCCGCATCCTCCGCAAGTCAACGGGATCCGTGACCATGAGGAGCACGTCATCGGCGTAAGCCGAGAGGACCACCTCCACGCCCGGCCCTTGCAGAGCCAATCCCGCCAACCTCTTCCGCAAGAGGCGCAAGAAAGGCTCCACGCAAATGGCATATAACTGGCCGGACATGGGGCATCCCTGACGCACCCCCCTCCCGAAGCGAAGGGACGCCGTCAAGGACCCGTTAACTTTAATCAGACACTCCGCGGCAGCGTACAGAAGTCGGATCCGGGCGACAAAATGCGTCCCGAACCCGAAAGCGCGCAGAGTCCCGAAAAGATACTCGTGATCCACCCTGTCGAACGCCTTCTCCTGATCCAGGGAAAGGAAGGCGACCGACAGACCAGCCCTCTGGGAATGATGGACCAGGTCCCGGACCAGATGGATGTTATCATGAATGGTCCGGCCCGGGACCGTGTAGGACTGGTCGGGATGGATCATGCGGGCCAGCACGGTGCCAAGGCGAACAGACATGGCCCTGGCAAAGATTTTGTAATCCGTGCTGAGGAGGGAGACCGGGCGCCAGTTCTTAAGGAGGCGGAGATCACTCCTCTTAGGCAGCAGGACAATCACCGCCCTGCGCCACGAGAGGGGCATCTCCCCGGTCGCCAAACATTCCCCCAGGACCCGCACGTAGTCGCCCCCCAGGACGCCCCAGAACGCCCTGTGGAACTCCACGGTCAGCCCGTCCAGCCCCGGGGACTTCCCCCTAGAGAGCTGGCGGAGGGCGCCGGACAGCTCCTCCAAACTCAGAGGAGTGTCCAATTTTTCGGCGCCCTCCAGGCCGACATTCGGCAGGTCCTCCCACAAAACTCTGCGCGCGTCCTCGCTGGACGGATCCGGAGAGAACAGAGCCCCGTAATAGGCGCGGGTCTCCGCGCGGATTCCCTCCGGATCTGAGACCAGAGATCCGTCGTCGGCCAGCAGCTCCAAAAGCTGCTTACGGACCACCCGTCTTTTTTCCAGCGAGTAGAAGAAGGGGGAGCCGCGGTCCAGGTCCCGCAGGAACTGGATCCACGACCTCACGTACGCGCCTCGGGACCCGACGAGCTGCAGGTCCTTCAGCGCGCCCTTCTTCTCTTCGTACACCAGCCGCAGGGCCGGGTCCTCGGCGACTTGACCGAGACGGGACTCCAGGTCAAGCACCTCCTTCTCCAACTGCCCGACCCGGGCCTCCCGCCTCTTGGTCGACCCCTTCGCGTACTCCTGACAGAAGAGACGGATGTGAGCCTTGCCCACATCCCACCATAGCCTCAAGGAGGGGAAGCCCCCCTGCTTCCTTCTCCAGCCGGCCCAGAACTGACCGAACGAATCCCGGAACCGCACGTCCTCCAGCAGCAGGTTGTTAAAGTGCCAGTACGCGGACCCCCCCCGGCGCGCAGCGGCACGAGCTCCGCCCACACCAGGTGGTGGTCCGTGCACGGCACCGGCCGCATGGAAGCCGTCGGAACGCAGGAGACGTATGCCCGGGAAATGTAGAGGCAGTCGATCCTGGACGCTCCTCCCCCAGACCTCACAAAAGTGAAGGCGCTGGAGTCGGGATGGAGATTACGCCAGACGTCCACCAAGTCGAGGGACCCGACCAGGTCCCTCAACTTCCCCACCGACGCCGGGCTCGGCTGGGTACCCGTGCGGTCCCTCGCCTCGAGGGTACAATTAAAATCCCCCCCGAGGATGACGCACTCGCCCGCGTCGATGGAGCCCAAAAGAGTGGACACTTCTTCAAAGAAGCGCGCTTGCTGCGCACCGGCCCGAGGGGCGTACACGCTCACTAGATGGAGCGGCACACCCCCCAGGCGAACGGTGACCTGGAGCAAGCGGCCCGGCACGAGCTCCTTGACCCCCAAGATCTCCGGCTGAAAATGCGGGGCCAACAAGATAGCCACCCCACTGGAAACACTGGAGAGGTGACTCATGTTGACCCCTCCTTGCCACTCCAGGAGCCACGTGGCCTCGTCTCCCGGAACGGTGTGGGTTTCTTGCAGGAAGCACACCGCATACTTCCCGTCCCGAAGGACCGAAAAGTTATTAAATCTGCGGCTAGCTTCCCTGCTGCCGTTGACGTTGAGGCTGGCTATGGTTATCTTCATTTCAGAAGCACAACCAACCCCTACTTAAACCTAATGGGGGAAGGGAGGGCGGCCGCTAGTCAACCGCCACTCCCTTAGCAGCCCAGTGAAGAATGTCCGGAACCGACGCAGCTCGGACGGGCTCACGCCCGCTTCCGCACCCATGGTCTTATAGGTGACGCGGGCCGACCCGATGAGCAGCGCCAGCCCCGACCATCTGTCGAGGGCCCGCTGGGTCCTGCGGCGACCCTGGCTCGTGGCCACAAATTCCCGGAGCTCCCTGATGGGAATAAGAACGAGGGGGGTCCCGGCGAGGGGCGCGAGGTCATCCATCGCCTCATCGGCGATGGATTCTAAGTCTTCCTCCGCCCCCACCACCGAGTCCCCGTCCTCCTCCGGGGTGTCGCCACTGGCGGCCGAACCGTCCGCCACGCAGTGCGCATCGGGCGGCTCGGCCGCGACAGCCGGCCCCAACTCCGCCCGGATCCCACCCCCAGGATCAGTAGCGGAGCATTCCCCCCCGGGCTCCTCTAGGGGGGCCGGGCCAGAAGGCGGCGGCGGTCCGGAGACCCCCTCCGCCCCAGGCGCCGGAACGACCGGAGAGACGGGAGAACACGTGTAACCGATCTTCTCCAAGTCGCCCGGCGCCGGAGACACAGACAGAGGGCCCTCCTCTGCTACGCCACCGGCCTCCGACCCAGCAGATGGGGTGATTTTCCCACAAACCTCGACGAAGTCGAGCAGCACCTGGGAAAGGTCCGGGCCGCTCTGGGCGAGCTCATCATCGGATGACCCGCCCGGCCCGGTCCCCTGGCCGCCCGACCCGTCGAGGGGTAATGCCACCAATAGAGGATCAATCCCCGCCGCGGGTTGTCCCGCGACCCCCCTCACGGGCAGGGTCTCGTCCCCGTCCCCGGGAGGCACGAGCTGGGCAGACGTTTCTGCCTCAGCCTCCCCGGGGACAGGCGACCCCTGCCATTCGGTCGCGATGGTGATAGCGGTGGGGTGGGGCGCAGCGCTCGCGGCGGGCGACGACTCCCCCTGACCGGAGGGACCTTCCACCTCCCGGTCCCCCCCCTCGTCCCGGGAGTCGCGCCTTCGCTTGAGTGCGGAGGGGTAGAGGGAGGCCTCCATTTCTTCAGGGGCCTCCCCTGCTCCCTCCAGAGGAGCGAGTTCTTTGGGTCCCCCGGACCCAAGCCCGGCCGCAGGTTCTGGTGGTCCCGCCTCGGCGGTCACAGCCATGGGCTCAGGCACGGGGTCCCCCCCAGCTCCGCACTCCACGAACAATGACGCGATGCTCTCGGGCGTCAGGGGGTCCATATCAAAGGGTTCGCCCTCCACGGGGGGTCCCACCCTACGGTGTTTATTTTTTCCCAGCGCCTTCTTTGCGACCGGACCTCCCTCCTCCCCCCGCCTGCCGGAGGCCTGGATGACGTTGGCCTCCGACGACGACCGCGCCCCGTTAGCTTTTGTTCGGGAGGGGGCGCGGCTAGACCCGGAGGGAGGAGCGGCGGCGGCGCCAGCCTTGGTCGCGCCAGTCACCCTGGCGGCTTTGGAGGTGGGGCAGCTTTTCCGAACGTGCCCCACCTCCCTACAGGCGTGGCACCGCACGCCGTCCGTGGTCCAAAAGACGCAGTACGGGGTTCCCCCGTGGAGGACCGTGAAAGCCCCGTCCGTCTCCCCCTCCCGCGCCAGCTGGACAAAGGCCTGGCGCCGGAAGGAGAAGACATGGCGAAGGCTGCTTTCCCGGAGCCCGAGCGGGATCAGGGAAATCCCCGACCTCACCTCCCCAAGTTGACGAAGGTGGGGGAGGAGGAGCTCACCGGCGATATAGGGCGGGACATTCGACAGGACCACCCTCTGCGCGGTGGCCTCCAGCGGGTCCACCGGCAGGAAAGTCCCGCTCACGGTGAGCCCCTGGGCGATGGCCAGGGCCACCGCCCGCTCGGACTCCAGGAAGAAGACAGCCTTCCCGTACATTTTTGAGGCGGCGACTATGGCCGGAGGGCTGACAACCCCGGCCATAGCCTTAACGCACGCCTCAATAGTCATGTTGGGGTGGGTGTAGCTCTTCACCCCGAGCTTCATGGTCATCAGCCGGAACGGCGACGGGGCAGCAGCAGCAGCGGGAGCGGCCGAGGCTTTGGCCGTCACCGCCGCATAGGTCATCGCTGGCCCCGTCACCGCCGAAGAAGTACTGGCCATCATGGGGTGGTTCTTAAAAAAGAGCTACACACACCCCAACTTTGTCGCAGGCCTGGAGGTTTTCAATGGCCTCGGAAAAAGAGTCCTGAGCAGAGGGAGTGTAAATGTACTGGGCCACCTCTCCCCTTGATGGAATAAATTGGGAGGGCGCCCTTCCTTCCCTCTGCTCAATTGGTAAAAATAAATAAGAAGAAGGGAGGTGCCTTTTGGAGAGGCAGAGAGAGGACAAAGAGAGAGAGAGAGGGGGGGGTGGGAAGGAGGGGGGGGCCGCAAAGGCAGGGTCCCCACTCAAGGATGGTAGACGGTGGGTGGGTGTCGGCAGGGGGTGCACTCCCCGATGGAAAAATAAATAAAGTCTCTGCGGATGGTCTTCAGGCAGGGGGAGAAGATGTCTTCGCCTGGGAAGCTGGAGAAAAGCCCAGGCTCAGCCCCACAGCAGGTCTTCGCGATGAAGGCTTCACCTGGGCAGCTCCAGCTAACCCAGGCCAGGCAATGGAAGGGGCTTTTGACACCCCTTGGTCTTCCGGCCCGGTCTTCTTTCCTCCCCCTACCCACAATACAAAGTCTTTGGGGAATGCGCCGAATGACACCCCCCCTGCAGAAGTTTCAAATGGAAAAGAAGTTGCTCCTACCCTCCTTGCAAGTAGTGGGTGTTGAAGGCCGCTCCTCTCCCCTCTCTCCCTCTCCTGGAATGGAGGCCAATTTGGGGAGGCAGTGATGGAAAAGCCTCTCTTGTTGTAAATGCTGGCCTCCTTTTTCCCTCTCCTCCTCTCTCTCCAGGCACCTCGGTAGATGATGTTAGTAGATGGTTGATGATGGTGGTGGCCTGGGGTCACTCCTTCCTTCCACTCTACTCCCAGGCCAAGGCAACCACACACTCTCTCCCCACAGTAGCAGCAGGAGCAGCTCAGCAACACAACCTGCTCCTCTGACTGCAAGGTCCAAAATGAGCTTGTGTGAGGGTCACTGGTTCCTCTTTTTGTACAACCAAAACAAGTTCACAAATAAACTAACAAAAAACCAATAACCCTTTTAAATAACCCTCCACCAATCAAATTAAAATTTGGTTGTCTAAATTATTTATGCACTCCAGTCCCCGCGGCGCCCACCGGTCACGAAAAAGCTCGAGCGTGCCGGCGGACACCGCGTGCTCCATCTCTAGGGCCACCCGGGCGCGAACATGGCCACGGAAGAGGGGGAGGCAATCCGGTCGGACGACCCCCTCGACCGCCCGCTGCCTGGACCAATTAATGGCTTTCTTGGCCAGGCCCAGGAGCAGGCCCACGAGGAGGTCCTCCAACCCGCCCGCTCCCCTCCGCATGGGGTGACCGTAGATCAGGAGCGTGGGACTGAAGTGCAACCAAAATTTGAGGAGCAGCCCTCTCAAAAAATGGAAGAGGGGCTGCAACCTCTCACACCCCATACAAACGTGAAATACGGACTCCTCCAGACCGCAAAACAAACAGGCGGTCTGGGAGTCCGTAAACCTATTTAAAAATCTATTGCACGGAACTGCTCTGTGCAACACCCTCCAGGCCAAGTCCCCGATAGAACAAGGGAGGACTCCCGCATAGAGTGCCCCCCATTGGGGACCTCCGTCTCCGTCCTGAGGTAAAACGGCACGCCACGGCATGTCCGGACGGCAGGCGAAGATGGCAAAGTGGAAGGTGTGCAAGAGCAGCCCGTACAAGAAACCCCTCCGTGCAGAATGATAAAGCACGAAGGGTATTTCCTCGAGACGGCTCAAGTTGTGAAGCACCGATCCCCGAGGGGAGTTTCGGGGCAAGGCGCCGATAAGGAATTCCGCCCGAACGGGAGTAAGCTCGGACGGGATCTCCCCACGTGCCCGAGCCGCCTCGACACACCTTGTGGCGTCGGGGGGCAACATCGCTTTCACCGCCCCGATGGCATTGACCGCGAGCCGGACGTCGTCCCACGACATGCGTCGCGCCAGCTCCTCTGGCGCCATCCAGCCCGCTCCTCCACCATCGAGTAGGTCCCCGACTCTAGTCACCCTGCCAGGCACAGCCCTGCGCTCCGCCAGCCACCCGAACTCGCGGACGTGGAGGTGCGGATTCCTGAACAGCGGCTCCCGGAGGACAGCCGCCGCTCCTGACGGGGGTGAGCTCCGCCTGGAGGCGACGTAATTCCAAACCCATAGTAGTTCCTGGTAAAAGACAGGCAGCTCCCGCAGGCTCTCACGCCTGCCGCTCGCCTCCAAAAACAGGAGCTGCGTGTCGTAATTGAGGCCGTGCAGCTGGCGGAAAAAATACGTCGCCAGCGCACACCATCTTGGAGGATTCTCGACGTACAGGTATCTCTGCAGCGTCTGAAGACGGAAAGTCGCAGCCTGGGTGCGGAGGCACACCAACGCCTGACCGCCCTCCCTAAGCGGGAGACTCAGAACCGCGGCAGCGACCCAGTGTATCCTGTTGTTCCAGAAGAAGTCGATGAGCTTCTTCTGTATCTTGGCGACAAACGCAGGGGGGGGGATCAGAGTAACCAACCGGTACCACACCATGGCGGCCACCAGTTGGTTTATGACCAATGCCCGACCCCTGTAGGACAACACTCGGAGCAATCCTGTCCAGCGTCCTAAGCGAGCGGTGACTTTGGCCTCCAGCTCGTGCCAGTTCGCCGGCCAGTCGTCCTCGGCCGGGCTGAGATAGACTCCCAAGTAGAGGAGGTGCATTGTACTCCAGGCGAAGGGCCTGAACTCCTCCGGCAGGGAGTCCACCCGCCACTGAACCAGCAGGAGTCCAGAACATTTCCCCCAGTTGATCCTGGCGGAGGATGCGTCCGAGTAAATCTGCTGGCATTCCCGCATCCTCCGCAAGTCAACGGGATCCGTGACCATGAGGAGCACATCATCGGCGTAAGCCGAGAGGACCACCTCCACGCCCGGCCCTTGCAGAGCCAATCCCGCCAACCTCTTCCGCAAGAGGCGCAGGAAAGGCTCCACGCAAATGGCATATAACTGGCCGGACATGGGGCATCCCTGACGCACCCCCCTCCCGAAGCGAAGGGGCGCCGCCAAGGACCCGTTAACTTTAATCAGACACTCCGCGGCAGCGTACAGAAGTCGGATCCGGGCGACGAAATGCGTCCCGAACCCGAAAGCGCGCAGAGTCCCGAAAAGATACTCGTGATCCACCCTGTCGAACGCCTTCTCCTGATCCAGGGAAAGGAAGGCGACCGACAGACCAGCCCTCTGGGAATGGTGGACCAGGTCCCGGACCAGATGGATGTTATCGTGAATGGTCCGGCCCGGGACCGTGTAGGACTGGTCGGGATGGATCATGTGGGCCAGCACGGTGCCAAGGCGAACGGACATGGCCCTGGCAAAGATTTTGTAATCCGTGCTGAGGAGGGAGACCGGTCGCCAGTTCTTAAGGAGGCGGAGATCACCCCTCTTCGGCAGCAGGACGATCACCGCCCTGCGCCACGAGAGGGGCATCTCCCCGGTCGCCAAACATTCCCCCAGGACCCGCACGTAGTCGCCCCCCAGGACGCCCCAGAACGCCCTGTGGAACTCCACGGTCAGCCCGTCCAGCCCCGGGGACTTCCCCCTAGAGAGCTGGTGGAGGGCACCGGACAGCTCCTCCAAACTCAGAGGAGCGTCCAATTTTTCGGCGCCCTCCAGGCCGACCTTCGGCAGGTCCTCCCACAAAACTCTGCGCGCGTCCTCGCTGGACGGATCCGGAGAGAACAGAGCCCCGTAATAGGCGCGGGTCTCCGCGCGGATTCCCTCCGGATCCGAGACCAGAGATCCGTCGTCGGCCAGCAGCTCCAAAAGCTGCTTACGGACCCCCCGTCTTTTTTCCAGCGAGTAGAAGAAGGGGGAGCCGCGGTCCAGGTCCCGCAGGAACTGGATCCGCGACCTCACGTACGCGCCTCGGGACCCGACGAGCTGCATGTCCTCCAGCGCGCCCTTCTTCTCTTCGTACGCCAGCCGCAGGGCCGGGTCCTCGGCGACTTGACCGAGACGGGACTCCAGGTCGAGCACCTCCTTCTCCAACTGCCCGACCCGGGCCTCCCGCCTCTTGGTCGACCCCTTCGCGTATTCCTGGCAGAAGAGACGGATGTGAGCCTTGCCCACATCCCACCATAGCCTCAAGGAGGGGAAGACCCCTGCTTCCTTCTCCAGCCGGCCCAGAACCGACCGAACGAATCCCGGAACCGTGCGTCCTCCAGCAGCAGGTTGTTAAAGTGCCAATACGCGGACTCACATCGCGCGCGCAGCGGAACGAGCTCCACCCACACCAGGTGGTGGTCCGTGCATGGCACCGGCTGCACGGAAGCCGTCGGAACACTGGAGACGTATGCCCGGGAACTGTAGAGGCGGTCGATCCTGGACGCTCCTCCCCCAGACCTCACAAAGGTGAAGGCGCTGGAGTCGGGATGGAGATTACGCCAGATGTCCACCAAGTCGAGGGACCCGACCAGGTCCCTCAACTTCCCCACCGACGCCGGGCACGGCTGGGCACCCGTGTGGTCCCTCGCCTCGATGGAACGGCACGCCCCCCAGGCGAACAGTGACCTGGAGCAAGCGGCCCGGCACGAGCTCCTTGACCCCCAAGATCTCCGGCTGAAAATGCGGGGCCAACAAGATAGCCACCCCACTGGAAACATTGGAGAGGTGACTCATGTTGACCCCTCCTTGCCACTCCAGGAGCCACGTGGCCTCGTCTCCCGGAACGGTGTGGGTTTCTTGCAGGAAGCACACCGCATACTTCCCGTCCCGAAGGACCGAAAAGTTATTGAACCTGCGGCTAGCTTCCCTGCTGCCGTTGACGTTGAGGCTGGCTATGGTTATCTTCATTTCAGAAGCACAACCAACCCCTACTTAAACCTAACGGGGAAAGGGAGGGCGGCCGCAAACCGACCGCCACTCCCTTAGCAGCCCGGTGAAGAATGCTCGGAACCGACGCAGCTCGGACGGGCTCACGCCCGCGTCCGCACACATGGTCTTATAGGCGACGCGGGCCGACCCGATGAGCAGCGCCAGCCCCGACCATCTGTCGAGGGCCTGCTGGGTCCTGCGGCGACCCTGGCTCGTGGCCACAAATTCCCGGAGCTCCCTGATGGGAATAAGAGCGAGGGGGGTCCCGGCGAGGGGCGCGAGGTCATCCATCGCCTCATCGGCGATGGATTCCAAGTCTTCCTCCGCCCCCACCACCGAGTCCCCGTCCTCCTCCGGGGGGTCGCCACCGGTGGCCGAACCGTCCGCCATGCAGTGCGCATCGGGTGGCTCGGCCGCAAGCTCGGCCGCAATAGCCGGCCCCGCCTCCGCCCGGATCCCACCCCCAGGATCAGTAGCGGAGGATTCCGCCCCGGCTCCTCTAGGGGGGCCGGGCCAGAAGGCGGCGGCGGTCCGGAGATCCCCTCCGCCCCAGGCGCCGGAACGACCGGAGAGACCGGAGAGACGGGAGAATACGTGCATCCGATCACCTCCAAGTCGCCCGGCGCCGGAGACACAGACAGAGGGCCCCCCTCCGCCACGCCACCGGCCTCCGACCCAGCAGACGGAGTGATTTTTTCGCAAACCTCGACGAAGTCGAGCAGCACCTGGGAAAGGTCCGGGCCGCTCTGGGCGAGCTCATCATCGGCTGACTCGCCCGGCCCGGTCCCCTGGCCGCTCGACCCGTCGAGGGGCAATGCCACCAGCAATGGATCGAATCCCGCCGCGGGTTGTTCCGCGACCCCCCCCACGGGCAGGGTCTCGTCCTCATCCCCGGGAGGCACGAGCTGGGCAGACGCTTCTGCCTCAGCCTCCCCAGGGACAGGCGACCCCTGCCGTTCGCCCGTAATGGTGTTAGCGGTGGGGTGGGGCGCAGTGCCCGCGGCGGGCGACGACTCCCCCTGACCGGAGGGACCTTCCTCCTCCCGGTCCTCCTCCTCATCCAGGGGGTCGCGCCTTCTTTTAAGCGCGGAGGGGTAAAGGGAGGCCTCCATTTCTTCAGGGGCCTCCCCTGCTCCTTCTGATGGAGCGAGTTCTTTGGGTCCCCCGGGCCCGAGCCCGGCCGCAGGTTCTGGCATTACCGCCTCGGCGGTCGCGGCCACAGGCTCGGCCACGAGGGCACCCCCCCTCCGCACTCCGCGATTATCGCGGCGACGCTCTCTGGCGTCAGGGGCTCCATGTCATGGGGGACGCCCTCCGCGGGGGGACCCACCCTACGGTTTCGCGTTTTGTCCCGCGCCTTCTTTCTGACCGGACCTCCCTCCTCCCCCCCGCCGGAGGCCAGGATGGCATCGACCTCCGACGACGACCGCGCCCCGGTAGCATTGGATTGAGCGGGGGCGCGGCTAGACCCGGAAGGAGGAGCGGCGGCGGCGCCAGCCTTGGCCACGCCAGATGACTTGGCGGCCTTGGAGGCGGGGCAGTTTTTGCGCACGTGCCCCACCTCCCTACAGGCGTGGCACCGCACGCCGTCCGTCGTCCAGAAGACGCGGTGCGGGGTCCCCCCGTGGAGGACCGTGAAAGCCCCGTCCGTCTCCCCCTCCCGCGTCAGCTGGACAAAAGCCTGGCGCCGGAAGGAGAAGACATGGCGAAGGCTGCTTTCCCGGAGCCCGAGCGGGATCGGGGAAATCCCCGACCTCACCTCCCCAAGTTGACGTAGGTGGGGGAGGAGGAGCTCACCAGCGATATAGGGCGGGACGTTGGACAAGACCACCCTCTGCGCGGTGGCCTCCAGCGGGTCCACCGGCAGAAAGGTGCCGCCCACGGTGAGCCCCTGGGCGATGGCCAGGGCCACCGCCCGCTCGGACTCCAGGAAAAAGACAGCCTTCCCGTACATTTTCGAGGCGGCGACTATGGCCGGAGGGCCGACAACCCCGGCCATAGCCTTAACGCACGCCTCGATTGTCATGTTGGGGTGGGTGTAGCTCTTCACCCCAAGTTTTTCGGTCAGCAGGCGGAACGGCGACGGGGCAGCAGCGGAAGCGGGAGCGGCCGCAGCTTTGGCTGCCACTGCCGCATAAGTTCTCGCCAGCCCCGTCGCCGCCGCAGATGTAGATGCCATAGTGGGGTGGATCTCAAAAAAGAGCCACACACACCCCAAAAGTCACAGGCCCGAAGGTGTCAAAAATGGCCTCGGTACGATAATAAGATCTTCCCTGAGCAGAGGGAGCGTAAATGTACTGGGCCACCTCTCCCCTTGATGGTATGAATTGGGAGGGGGCCCTTTCTTCCCTCTGCTCAATTGGAAAATAATAAATAAGATGAAGGGAGGTGCCTATCGGAGAGGCAGAGAGAGGACAAAGAGAGAGAGAGAGGGGGGTGGGAAGGAGGGGGGGGCCGCAAAGGCAGGGTCCCCACTCGACGATGATAGGCGGTGGGTGGGTGTCGGCAGGGTGTACTCCCCCGATGGTAAACAGCAAAGTCTTTTAAGGTGGTCTTCGGGCAGGGGGAGAAGATGTCTTCGCCTGGGCAGACTGGAGACAGCCCAGGTTCAGCCCACACCAGGTCTTTTCGATGAGCAGGAAGCAGGAAGCAGCTTCACCTGGGCAGGCTCCAGCCGACCCAGGCCAGGCTTTCGGACCGTCTTCTTTTCCTCCCCCTGCCTAGAATGCAAAAGTCTTTAGGGGGGAATACACAAGGACACCCACCTGCAGATGTTTGGAATTGCAGCTCCTCCCCTCCTTCCAAGTGGAGCTGTTCGTGTCCTCTCTCCCTCTCTCCCTCTCCTGGGCTGGAGGCCGAATTGGGAGGCAGTGATGAAAAAGGCCTCTCCCGTTCCAATGCTGGCCTCCCCCTCTGTCCTCCACTCCTTCCCCTCCAGGCACCTCTGTTGATGATGTTGATGAGTTTGATGAGTTGGTGGGGGAGGTTGGAGCAAACACACTCTCTCTCCACAGCAGCAGCAGGAGCAGCTCAGAAACACAACCTGCTCCTCTGACTGCAAGGTCCAAAATGAGCTTGTGTGGCGGGGTTCACTGGTTGGTTTCCCTTTGTTAATTGTTACTTGTTCTCCTCTCTTTTCATTCGACCAAAAAAAACAAGTTCACAAATAACCAATAACCCTTTTAAACAGCCCTCCACCAATCAAATTAAAATTTGGTTGTCCAGATTAATTATGCACTCCAGTCCCCGCGGCGCCCACCGGTCACGAAAAAGCTCGAGCGTGCTGGCGGACACCGCGTGCTCCATCTCTAGGGCCACCCGGGCGCGAACATGGCCACGGAAGAGGGGGAGGCAATCCGGTCGGACGACCCCCTCGCTCGCCCGCTGCCAGGACCAATTAATGGCTTTCTTGGCCAGGCCCAGGAGCAGGCCCACGAGGAGGTCCTCCGACCCGCCCGCCCCCCTCCGCACGGGGTGACCGTAGATCAGGAGCGTGGGACTGAAGTGCAACCAAAATTTGAGGAGCAGCCCCCTCAAAAAATGGAAGAGGGGCTGCAACCTCTCACACCCCGTATAAACGTGAAAGACGGACTCCTCCAGACCGCAAAACAAACAGGCGGTCTGGGAGTCCGTAAACCTATTTAAAAATCTATTGCACGGAACTGCTCTGTGCAACACCCTCCAGGCCAAATCCCCGATAGAACAAGGGAGGACTCCCGCATAGAGAGCCCCCCATTGGGGACCTGCGCCTCCGTCCGGAGGTAAAACGGCACGCCACGGCGTGTCCGGACGGCAGGCGAAGATGGCAAAGTGGAAGGTGTGCAAGAGCAGCCCGTACAGGAAACCCCTCCGCGCAGAATGAAAAAGCACGGAGGGTATTTCCTCGAGACGGCTCAAGTTGTGAGGCGCCGATCCCCGAGGGGAGTTTCAGGGCAAGGCGCCGATAAGGAATTCCATCCGAACGGGAGTAAGCTCGGACGGTATCTCCCCACGTGCCCGAGCCGCCTCGACGCACCTTATGGCGCCGGGGGGCAGCATCGCTTTCACCGCCCCGATGGCATCGACCGCGAGCCGGACGTCGTCCCACGACATGCGCCGCGCCAGCTCCTCTGGCACCATCCAGCCCGCTCCTCCGCCATCGAGTAGGTCCCCGACTCTAGTCACCCTGCCAGGCACAGCCCTGCGTTCCGCCAGCCACCCGAACTCGCGGACGTGGAGGTGCGGATTCCTGAACAGCGGCTCCCGGAGGACAGCCGCCGCTCCTGACGGGGGAGAGCTCCGCCTGGAGGCGACGTGATTCCAAACCCATAGTAGTTCCTGGTAAAAGACAGGCAGCTCCCGCAGGCTCTCACGCCTGCCGCTCACCTCCAAAAACAGGAGCTGCGTGTCGTAATTGAGGCCGTGCAGCTGGCGGAAAAAATACGTCGCCAGCGCACACCATCTTGGAGGATTCTCGACGTGCAGGTATCTCTGCAGCGTCCGAAGACAGAAAGTCGCAGCCTGGGTGCGGAGGCACACCAATGCCTGACCGCCCTCCCTAAGCGGGAGACTCAGAACCGCGGCAGCGACCCAGTGCTTCCTGTTGTTCCAGAAGAAGTCGACGAGCTTCTTCTGTATCCTGGCGACAAACGCAGGGGGGGGAATCAGAGTAACCAACCGGTACCACAACATGGCGGCCACCAGTTGGTTTATGACCAACGCCCGACCCCTGTAGGACAACACTCGGAGCAGTCCTGTCCAGCGTCCTAAGCGAGCGGTGACTTTGGCCTCCAGCTCGTGCCAGTTCGCCGGCCAGGCGTCCTCGGCCGGGCTGAGGTAGACTCCCAAGTAGAGGAGGTGCATAGTACTCCAGGCGAAGGGCCTGAACTCCTCCGGCAGAGAGTCCACCTGCCACTGACCCACCAGGAGTCCAGAACATTTCCCCCAGTTGATCCTGGCGGAGGATGCGTCCGAGTAAATCTGCTGGCATTCCCGCATCCTCCGCAAATCAACGGGATCCGTGACCACGAGGAGCACGTCATCAGCGTAAGCCGAGAGGACCACCTCCATGCCCGGCCCTCGCAGAGCCAATCCCGCCAACCTCTTCCGCAAGAGGCGCAGGAAAGGCTCCACGCAAATGGCATATAACTGGCCGGACATGGGGCATCCCTGACGCACCCCCCTCCCGAAGCGAAGGGGCGCCGTCAAGGACCCATTAACTTTAATCAGACACTCTGCGGCAGCGTACAGAAGTCGGATCCGGGCGACGAAATGCGTCCCGAACCCGAAAGCGCGCAGAGTCCCGAAAAGATACTCGTGATCCACCCTGTCGAACGCCTTCTCCTGATCCAGGGAAAGGAAGGCGACCGACAGACCAGCCCTCTGGGAATGGTGGACCAGGTCCCGGACCAGATGGATGTTATCGTGAATGGTCCGGCCCGGGACCGTGTAGGACTGGTCGGGATGGATCATGCGGGCCAGCACGGTGCCAAGGCGAACAGACATGGCCCTGGCAAAGATTTTGTAATCCGTGCTGAGGAGGGAGACCGGGCGCCAGTTCTTAAGGAGGCGGAGATCACCCCTCTTAGGCAGCAGGACGATCACCGCCCTGCGCCACGAGAGGGGCATCTCCCCGGTCGCCAAACATTCCCCCAGGACCCGCACGTAGTCGCCCCCCAGGACGCCCCAGAATGCCCTGTGGAACTCCACGGTCAGCCCGTCCAGCCCCTGGGACTTCCCCCTAGAGAGCTGGCGGAGGGCGCCGGACAGCTCCTCCAAACTCAGAGGAGCGTCCAATTTTTCGGCGCCCTCCAGGCCGACCTTCGGCAGGTCCTCCCACAAAACTCTGCGCGCTTCCTCGCTGGACGGATCCGGAGAGAACAGAGCCCCGTAATAGGCGCGGGTCTCCGCACGGATTCCCTCCGGATCCGAGACCGGAGATCCGTCGTCGGCCAGCAGCTCCAAAAGCTGCTTACGGACCCTCCACCTTTTTTCCAGCGAGTAGAAGAAGGGGGAGCCGCGGTCCAGGTCCCGCAGGAACTGGATCCGCGACCTCACGTACGCGCCTCGGGACCCGACGAGCTGCAGGTCCTTCAGCGCGCCCTTCTTCTCTTTGTACGCCGGCCGCAGGGCCGGGTCCTCGGCGACTTGACCGAGACGGGACTCCAGGTCGAGCACCTCCTTCTCCAACTGCCCGACCTGGGCCTCCCACCTCTTGGTCGACCCCTTCGCGTACTCCTGACAGAAGAGACGGATGTGAGCCTTGCCCACATCCCACCATAGCCTCAAGGAGGGGAAGCCCCCCTGCTTCCTTCTCCAGCCGGCCCAGAACCGACCGAACGAATCCTGGAACCGCGCGTCCTCCAGCAGCAGGTTGTTAAAGTGCCAGTACGCGGACCCCCCCCCGGCGCGCGGCGGCACGAGCTCCGCCCACACCAGGTGGTGGTCCGTGCACGGCACCGGCCGCACGGAAGCCGTCGGAACGCAGGAGACGTATGCCCGGGAAATGTAGAGGCGGTCGAACCTGGACGCTCCTCCCCCAGACCTCACAAAAGTGAAGGCGCTGGAGTCGGGATGGAGATTACGCCAGACGTCCACCAAGTCGAGGGACCCGACCAGGTCCCTCAACTTCCCCACCGACGCCGGGCTCGGCTGGGCACCCGTGCGGTCCCTCGCCTCGAGGGTACAATTAAAATCCCCCCCCGAGGATGACGCACTCGCCCGCGTCGATGGAGCCCAAAAGAGTGGACACTTCTTCAAAGAAGCGCACTTGCTGCGCACCGGCCCGAGGGGCGTACACGTTCACTAGATGGAACGGCACGCCCCCCAGGCGAATGGTGACCTGGAGCAAGCGGCCCGGCACGAGCTCCTTGACCCCCAAGATCTCCGGCTGAAAATGCGGGGCCAACAAGATAGCCACCCCACTGGAAACATTGGAGAGGTGACTCATGTTGACCCCTCCTTGCCACTCCAGGAGCCACGTGGCCTCGTCTCCCGGAACGGTGTGGGTTTCTTGCAGGAAGCACACCGCATACTTCCCGTCCCGAAGGACCGAAAAGTTATTAAATCTGCGGCTAGCTTCCCTGCTGCCGTTGACGTTGAGGCTGGCTATGGTTATCTTCATTTCAGAAGCACAACCAACCCCTACTTAAACCTAACGGGGGAAGGGAGGGCGGCCGCTAGTCAACCGCCACTCCCTTAGCAGCCCGGTGAGGAATGTCCGGAACCGACGCAGCTCGGACGGGCTCACGCCCGCGTCCGCGCCCATGGTCTTATAGGCGACGCGGGCCGACCCGATGAGCAGCGGCAGCCCCGACCATCTGTCGAGGGCCTGCTGGGTCCTGCGGCAACCCTGGCTCGTGGCCACAAATTCCCGGAGCTCCCTGATGGGAATAAGAACGAGGGGGGTCCCGGCGAGGGGCGCGAGGTCATCCATCGCCTCGTCGGCGATGGACTCTATGTCTTCCTCCGCCCCCACCACCGAGTCCCCGTCCTCCTCCGGGGGGTCGCCACCGGCAGCCGAACCGTCCGCCACGCAGTGCACATCGGGCGGCCCGGCCGCGACAGCCGGCCCCGCCTCCGCCCGGAACCCACCCCCAGGATCGGTAGCGGAGGATTCCCCCCCGGGCTCCTCTGGGGGGGCCGGGACAGCAGGCGGCGGCGGCTCGGAGACCCCCTCCGCCCCAGGCGCCGGAACGACCGGAGAGACCGGAGAGACCGGAGAAAACGAAAACCCGGCCCTCTCCAAGTCGCCCGGCGCCGGAGACACAGACAGAGGGCCCTCCTCCGCAACGCCCCCGGCCTCCGACCCAGCAGACGGGGAAAAATTTTGACAAACCTCGACGAGGTCGAGCAGCACCTGGGAAAGGTCCAGGCCACTCTGGGCGAGCTCATCATCGGATGACTCGCCCGGCCCGGTCCCCTGGCCGCCCGACCCGTCGAGGGGTAACGCCACCAACAGGGGATCGATCCCCGCCGCGGGACATCCCGCGACCCCCACCATGGGCAGGGTCTCGTCCCCGTCCCCGGGAGGCACGAGCTGGGCAGACGCTTCTGCCTCAGCCTCCCCGGGGACGGGCAACCCCCGCCATTCGCTCGCGATGGTGATAGCGGTGGGGTGGGGCGCATCGCCCGCGGCGGGCGACGACTCCCCCTGACCGGAGGGACCTTCCACCTCCCGGTCCCCCCCCTCGTCCCGGGAGTCGCGCCTTCGCTTGAGCGCGGAGGGGTAGAGGGAGGCCTCCATGTCTTCAGGGGCCCCCCCTGCTGCCTCCAGAGGAGCGAGTTCTTTGGGTCCCCCGGACCCAAGCCCGGCCGCAGGTTCTGGTGGTCCCGCCTTGGCGGTCGCGGCCACGGGCTCAGGCACGGGGTCCCCCCCAGCTCCGCACTCCACGAACAACGCCGCGATGCTCTCGGGCGTCAGGGGGTCCATATCGAAGGGTTCGCCCTCCACGGGGGGACCCACCCTATGGTGTTTATTCTTTCCCAGCGCCTTCCTTCCGACCGGACCTCCCTCCTCCCCCCCGCCGGAGGCCTGGATGACGATGGCCTCCGACGACGACCGCGCCCCGTTAGCTTTTGTTCGGGAGGGGGCGCGGCTAGACCCGGAGGGAGGAGCGGCGGTGGCGCCAGCCTTGGCCACGCCAGATGACTTGGCGGCCTTGGAGGCGGGGCAGTTTTTGCGCACGTGCCCCACCTCCCTACAGGCATGGCACCGCACGCCGTCCGTCGTCCAGAAGACGCGGTGCGGGGTCCCCCGTGGAGGACCGTGAAATCCCCGTCCGTCTCCCCCTCCCGCGCCAGCTGGACAAAAGCCTGGCGCCGGAAGGAGAGGACATGGCGAAGGCTGCTTTCCCGGAGCCCGAGCGGGATCGGGGAAATCCCCGACCTCACCTCCCCAAGTTGACGTAGGTGGGGGAGGAGGAGCTCACCAGCGATATAGGGCGGGATGTTGGACAAGACCACCCTCTGCGCGGTGGCCTCCAGCGGGTCCACCGGCAGAAAGGTGCCGCCCACGGTGAGCCCCTGGGCGATGGCCAGGGCCACCGACCGCTCGGACTCCAGGAAAAAGACAGCCTTCCCGTACATTTTCGAGGCGGCGACTATGGCCGGAGGGCCGACAACCCCGGCCATAGCCTTAACGCATGCCTCGATTGTCATGTTGGGGTGGGTGTAGCTCTTCACCCCAAGTTTTTCGGTCAGCAGGCGGAACGGCGACGGGGCAGCAGCGGAAGCGGGAGCGGTCGCAGCTTTGGCTGCCACTGCCGCATAAGTTCTCGCCGGCCCCGTCGCCGCCGCAGATGCAGATGCCATAGTGGGGTGGATCTCAAAAAAGAGCCACACACACCCCAAAAGTCACAGGCCCGAAGGTGTCAAAAATGGCCTCGGTACGATAATAAGATCTTCCCTGAGCAGAGGGAGCGTAAATGTACTGGGCCACCTCTCCCCTTGATGGTATGAATTGGGAGGGGGCCCTTTCTTCCCTCTGCTCAATTGGAAAATAATAAATAAGATGAAGGGAGGTGCCTATCGGAGAGGCAGAGAGAGGACAAAGAGAGAGAGAGAGGGGGGTGGGAAGGAGGGGGGGCCGCAAAGGCAGGGTCCCCACTCGACGATGATAGGCGGTGAGTGGGTGTCGGCAGGGTGTACTCCCCCGATGGTAAACAGCAAAGTCTTTTAAGGTGGTCTTCGGGCAGGGGGAGAAGATGTCTTCGCCTGGGCAGACTGGAGACAGCCCTGGTTCAGCCCACACCAGGTCTTTTCGATGAGCAGGAAGCAGGAAGCAGCTTCACCTGGGCAGGCTCCAGCCAACCCAGGCCAGGCTTTCGGACCGTCTTCTTTTCCTCCCCCCGCCTAGAATGCAAAAGTCTTTAGGGGGGAATACACAAGGACACCCACCTGCAGATGTTTGGAATTGCAGCTCCTCCCCTCCTTCCAAGTGGAGCTGTTCGTGTCCTCTCTCCCTCTCTCCCTCTCCTGGGCTGGAGGCCGAATTGGGAGGCAGTGATGAAAAAGGCCTCTCCCGTTCCAATGCTGGCCTCCCCCTCTGTCCTCCACTCCTTCCCCTCCAGGCACCTCTGTTGATGATGTTGATGAGTTTGATGAGTTGGTGGGGGAGGTTGGAGCAAACACACTCTCTCTCCACAGCAGCAGCAGGAGCAGCTCAGAAACACAACCTGCTCCTCTGACTGCAAGGTCCAAAATGAGCTTGTGTGGCGGGGTTCACTGGTTGGTTTCCCTTTGTTAATTGTTACTTGTTCTCCTGTGTTTATTATTTAACTGCCTTTTATCTGGTTTATTGGTTTCACCTGTTTTTGCTTGTATTTAAGTTCTGTGGTTTCGCCCATCTGTGCTCAGTCCTGACAAGGGAGTTAGTCTTGACTAGGTGATCAGTCTCGACAAGCCTGTTGCTGTGGTAGCTTGCCTTGACAAGTCGGTTGCCTTAGTGGTTGCTTGTCTTGAGCTCCTATGTCTATATATTTTTATCTGTGTTATGTATTGCTTGTATTTGAGTTCTGTGGTTTTTCCCTTTGTTCTCAGTCTTGATAAGGTGCTCAGTTTGGACAAGCCGGTTGCCCTGTGGCAGCTTGTCTCGAGCTCAGTTTTGGCAAGCCGTTTACCTCACGGTAGCTTGCCTTGAGTCCCTATCTTGACAAGCCGGATGCCCTGGGGTAGCTTGTCTTGAGCTCAGTCTGGACAAGCCGGTTGCCTCACGGTAGCTTGTCTTGAGTTCCTATCTTGACTAGCCATTGGCCTGTTTAGTAGCTTGTCTTGAGCTCCTATGTTTGTACTGTTTACCTGTGTGATTCCAGTAAAGTACCTTTATTTAAGACTGCATACCTGCTTCTCGCCTCGTCTGTCTGCACTTGGGTCTAGAACCAGCCTCGCCCAGATAGCACGGCCCCGTGACACTTCACCCCGTGACAGATTGGTGTGTGACGATCTGTGTGTGACGGTCGGTATGTGACTATCAGTGGGTGACAGTCAACGTGTGTGTCAGTCGGTGTGTGTCGGTCGGTGTGTGTCGGTCGGTGTGTGACGGTCGGTGTCCTCCTCACGACTATGATTCGACAGACAGCTAAACCCTCATCACCAAACAGGAGGCGTTGTTACTTTTAATCTAGTTTAATGAGACAAGGTGAAACTACAAAGAGAGCAAGAAATTACAACAGTCAACGTGTGACGGTTGGTGTGTCACGGTCGGTGTGTTTCAGGCGGTGTGCGACGGTCGGTGTGTGATGGTCGGTGCATGGCATTCAGTGCGTGGTGGTAGATGTGTGGCGGTCGGTGCGTGACGGTCGGTGCGTGACGGTCGGTGCGTGACGGTCGATGCGTGATGGTCGGTGCGTGGCGGTCGGTGCGTGACGGTCGGTGTGTGACGGTCGGTGAGTGCTGCTCGATGCGTGACAGTCAGTGTGTGACAGTCAGTGTGTGGTGGTCGGGTGGCGGTCGGTGTGCGGCGGTCGGTGTGCGGCGGTCGCTGTGCGGCGGTCGGTGTGCGGCGGTCGGTGTGTTTGTGCTCCATAGTACACTGTGGTGTTATACAGTCAGTGCAATGCTAAACACAACTCAATACTTTTCTTTGTTGCAATTAAATCATGGTTCAATTCGGGACTGGAAGAACCAATCCGAAAAATATTGCAGTTCTGTTAACATCATTGTCAACGCTAATATCCCTAGTTGTTTCTCCTTGACTATTTGAGGTGCGATAATCATTAAACCTAATACCAATTTAACAGGCATACAGTAGTTATTTTTGGAGGGCAGCTCGTCATTTATCTCCGAGCTAATTTGAAGTCCCTTGTGATTCCCTCCATTTGTAAGTTCCTCCTTTAAACTCCTTCAGCTGGGAATGTCAACCTGTCACAGTGAAGGAAGGCCCCCAAATGTTTACATTAATGACTAAAAATAATTTGCTCGTGGGGGAACCGGGGGCCTCGCACTTCCTTGTAGGGCTGGTCTTCCTGCTGCAGTTCCCGGGAGGATGCGGAGCTATGGTACTATGATACCAGAGCTGAGTGTGTGTTATCAGTGTGCTGACTGCTGGGCTTCTACATGAACACAAGAGCCGCTCTGGGACTTCAAACTCATCTCATTTCACACAGGATGTTGAAGACTTCCTCCGCAATGGAAATTCTTTTCTCTGCTAACTCCTCCAAGGTTACTGTGGTTACGTTGAGTAAAACAATCTAGTGACTGCAGTTACTGTTTAACAACACCAAGAATTAAAGCATTCTCAAGTACAAGTGAGTCCTAATTAGAATTGTGCTCAGTAAGTTGCATTCATTCAAAAAAACGGTATGATTCTGTTTCAATAACTTTCAATCTTTTTGTTACATTGAACAACATTGAAAAACCGGGCCCAGTTACAGGGAGTCTCCTGAGTCCTCCTGCTCCGTGCGGGGGACACCCGGGAAAATCCAGCCCAAGAACTTTGATAATCAGTGTGTTTCCAGCCCAACGAGGAAGGAAGTAGTGCTGGATCGAGTTCTGTGGAACGAAGTGGAGCATTGTAGGTTCGGATCCTACTCGAGAGACTTGAGCACATAATCCAGACAGACACTACCAGAGCAGTACTGTGACTCAGGGGGCCTGGTCTCAGGGGTCTGGGGGGCCTGGTCTCAGGGGGCCTGGTCTCGGGGGTCGGGGGGCCTGGTCTCGGGGGTCGGGGGGCCTGGTCTCGGGGGTCGGGGGGCCCTGGTCTCGGGGGTCGGGGGGCCCTGGTCTCGGGGGTCGGGGGGCCCTGGTCTCGGGGGTCGGAGGGCCTGGTCTCGGGGGTCGGAGGGCCTGGTCTCAGGGGTCTCAGGGGTCGGGGGGCCTGGTCTCAGGGACCTGGTCTCAGGGGTCAGAGGGCCTGGTCTCAGGGATTGGGGGGCCTGGTCTCAGGGGTCGGAGGTCTCAGGGGTCGGGGGGGCTGGTCTCTGTAATGTATGTACCTTTAAGGGGGAGAACTACTTTTTACAGCTTATGTATACTGTAGTACCGGCAGTGACCACACCTGTATATAACGTTGAGTAGTAATCTGTACAGTTCAGTTGCAGTGTGAGCCACATTGAGTAAACACCGTTTGTACCGTTCTCCGCAGTCTGTGTCTGATTATACATGGACATAACAGTCTCAGAGGTCGGGGGGCCTGGTCTCAGGGGTCGGGGCCTGGTCTCAGGGGTCGGGGGGGCCTGCTCTCAGGGGTCGGGGGGACCTGGTCTCAGGGGTCGGAGGTCTCAGGGGTCAGAGGGCCTGGTCTCAGGGGTCGGTGGGGCTGGTCTCGGGGTTGGAGGTCTCAGGATCGGAGGTCTCAGGAGTCGGGGGTCTCAGGGGCCGGGGGGCCGGGTCTCAGGGGTCGGGGGGCCGGGTCTCGGGTCGGGGGGCCTGGTCTCAGGGGTCGGTGGGACCTGGTCTCAGGGGTCGGGGGTCTCAGGGGTCAGGGGGCCTGGTCTCAGGGGTCGGAGGGCCTGGTCTCAGGGGTCGGGGGCCTGGTCTTGGGGGTCGGAGGTCTCGGGTCGGGGGGCCTGGTCTCGGGTCGGTGGGACCTGGTCTCGGGGGTCTCAGGGGTCAGGGGGCCTGGTCTCAGGGGTCAGGGGGCCTGGTCTCAGGGGTCGGGGGCCTGGTCTCGGGGTCGGAGTTCTCAGGGGTCGGGGGGACCTGGTCTCAGGGTTCGGATGCCTCAGGGGTCGGAGGGCCTGGTCTCGGGGTCGGAGGTCTCAGGGGTCGGGGGTCTCAAGGGTCGGGTCTCAGGGGTCGGGGGGCCTGGTCTCGGAGGTCTCAGGGGTCGGTGGGACCTGGTCTCAGGGGTCGGGGGTCTCAGGGGTCAGGGGGCCTGGTCTCAAGGGTCGGAGGGCCTGGTCTCAGGGGTCGGGGGCCTGGTGTCAGGGTCGGAGGTCTCAGGGGTCGGAGGACCTGGTTTCAGGGGTCAGGGGGACCTGGTCTTAGGGGTCGGGGTCTTCGGGATCGGGGAGGCTGGTCTCAGGGGTCGGGGGGCTCAGGGGTCGGGGGACCTGGTCTCAGGGGTCGGGGGTCGGAGGGCCTGGTCTCAGGGGCCGGGGGTCTCAGGGGTCGGAGGGCCTGGTGTCAGGGGTCAGGGGTCTCAGGGGTCGGGGGGCCTGGTCTCAGGGGTCGGAGGGCCTGGTCTCAGGGGTCGGTGGCACCTGGTCTCAGGGGTCGGGTGTCTCAGAGGTCGGGGGGCCTGGACTCAGGGGTCGGAGGGCCTGGTCTCAGGGGTCAGGGGGACCAGCTGTGAGGAAGATCGATGGTGATGGGAGGTAGTTTAATGTGGGGTTGGGATTATATTAATGTAAGTTACTTACCTTCTTTGTTGTAGCGGATCCCGAGGGCTGGTTGCCTTGAGTGTAGCCCGTGATGGCACCAACTTTTAAAAAACAATTTATTCATGCACAAGATGTTAGCATTGCTGGCAAAGCCAGTGTTTATTGCCCATCCCTAATTGCCCTTGAGAAGGCGGTGGCGAGCCGCCTTCTTGAACCGCTGCAGTCCATGTGGTGAAGGTGCTCCCACAATGCTGTTAGGGAGGGAGTTCCAGGATTCTGACCCAGCAGCTATGAAGGAACGGCGGTATATTCCTAAGTCAGGATGGTATGTGACTTGGAGGGCATATGCAAAGGACCTAACGCCTGGGTCAGGCGTGGGTAAAGGATGCCTCTTGCTTGACCTTACCCAGTATGGCGGTCGGCACACTTCCAGCTAGAAGTGTGTGCTCGCTTCCTGCCCGCCCTTTGGGGCTTTTGGGGCCTTAGGTGTCCTTGTAGTGCCTGCCCCTGTTTGTTCTTTCTCGCATATTGGTCCCCACATCCCTCAGTAACAGTCCGATACTCACACTTATGACATAGCAGTTGCTCTTGTGCGACTGCAGTTAAATGCAAGCTGCCCATTTTATTTACAGCCACATCACCAGCACCTAAGTTCACCCTTACCCTAACTCGCACCAAGTTCCATTTACCCAACACCTCTGTGCTCGCTGACCTACATTGACTCCCAGTTCCCAATTGTCTCTATTTTAAAATTCTCATCCTTGTGTTCAAATCCCTCCATGGCCTCTCCCCTTCCCAGCTCTGTAACCTCCTCCAGCCCTACAAACTTCAGAGAACTCTGCATTCCTCAAGCGCTGGCCTCTTGCACCTCCTCGATTTCCTTCACACCACCATTGACGGCCGTGCCTTCAGCTATCTAGACCCTAAGCTCTGGAATTCCCTCCTTAAAACATTCCGCCTCTCTCTCCTCCTTTAAGATGCTCCTTAAAACCTTCCACCAAGTATTTGGTCCCCTGTCCTAGTACTTCCTTCTCTGGCTCGGGGTTACATTTTTGGCTTATTCCGTTCCTGTGAAGCACCTTGGGAGGTTTTACTATGCTAAAGGTGCTATAGAAATACAAGTTGTTGTTGTTGAAGCTCCCTTAGTTACATCAGGGATCATTTACATAAATTAAGCTTCAAATCTGCATTGTAAACTGACTTAAAACACCAACATCTACAGTAAATGAATTCCAGACATTTATATTTTATTACCATCACTCAGATCAGCTGCCAAGATAGTTATGTATCTGGTTCACGATGTTCCTGAGCATTGATTTACGGACAGATTGCCAGGGCCGCTCCCAGGGATTAATATCACAACTTCAGATCCAAAAAAAAGCACAAACTCACTCAGACACAGGTCAAAGTGAGCACACCAAGTGCTCAGCTGTTCGAGTGCTGGCTCAAATCAGGGCAGTCTTCTGCTCTGTGGCTTAAAGATACAGCTTGGCACAAACCCACTTTGTGGCCTGAGCTGCAAGGAGTGGTGTCCGCCGTGGCTCAACAAGTTGTACTGTCCCTGAGCCAAAAGGTTGTGGGTTCAAGTCCCACTGCAGAGACTTGAGCACAACAATCTAGGCTGACACTCCAGTGCAGTACTGAGGGAGTGCCGCACAGTCAGTGTGCCGTCTTTCAGATGAGACGTTAAACTGAGGTCCCGTCTGCTCTCTCAGGTGGACATAAACGATCTCATGGCACTATTTTGAAGAAGAGCAGGAGAGTTCTCCCCGGTTTCCTGGCCAATATTGATCACTCAACCAACATCACTAAAACAGATTATCTGGTCATTATCTCATTGCTGTTTGTGGAAGCTTGCTGTGCGCAAATTGGTTGCTGAGGTCATGAAAAGTGCTATATCAATGCAAGCTGTTTCTCTTTTTCTTTGTATTCCACATTACAACAGTGACCACACTTCAACTGTACTTCATTGGCTGGAAAGCGCTTTGGGACGTCCTGGGGTCGTGAAAGGCGCTATAGAAATGCAAGTCTTTCTTTCTTTCCCCAGGTGGTGGGCTTCACAAGCTGGAGCGTGTCTGATTTGTCAGTTCGAGGCCTGCTGTCCCATTTTGGCAAATTAGTTCACTCCCTTGCTTACTTACTTTTTAATTATTTATATTCCTCACTTTTTTTTTTAGAAAATGTATTTCCTTCCCCTCTCTTCAGCCTCATCTCCCTGTCCCTTCCACACACTGCGGGGAATTTTCACTTTTGCCGTCCATTTTATGCAGACTGAGTGTTGTTTCCAGTAAATTGGGCATCTGACCTGGTGGTAAAACTGAAAAGTCCCCCATGGCCTACTCCCAGAGTCTGCACAAAGCTGCTCTGTGACTAACCATTTCTTTCATTCATTCATGGGATGTGGGCATCGCTGGCAAGGCCAGCATTTATTGCCCATCCCTAATTGCCCTGGAGAAGGCGGTGGTGAGCCACCTTCTTGAACCGCTGCAGTCCGTGTGGTGAAGGTACTCCCACAGCGCTGTTAGGGAGGGAGTTCCAGGATTCTGACCCAACGACGATGAAGGAACGACCGATATACTTCTAAGTTGGGATGGTGTGTGACTTGGAGGGCCTAACACCTGGGTCAGGCGTGGGTGAAGGACGCCTCTTGTTTGTCCTTACCCAGTATGGCGGTTGGCGTACTTCCAGCAAGAGTTGGTGCTGTTCCCATGTGCCTGCTGCCCTTGTCCTGGTGCTGGAGGTTACAGGTTTGGCTTGCCTCGTGCCTCCCAACACTTCGCTCTCAGGCAAACTCCAACCCTAGTCATCGGCAGGTACCCATGGTTAACTGTGCTGTGGCACAATGGGCTTTCAATCTGTCTTCCCCTAGGTGCTCATTATAGAAGAGTGAGTTCGACATGCCCCATATGGGCATCCCACCTTCAGGGAAGATAAACCGTCCCTGCTGCCCTAACCCTCTTGATACACATTCTAGCCAGTGGAGTGTGAAGCAGGACAGAGAATGGGGCTGTGGTAAACCCCACAGCAGAGGCACTGTGGCCGAAGGATGATACGAATGGAGAGAAGCCTCTCACTAAAGAAGACCTACTCCTGCTCCTATTTCTTATGTTCTCTCAGGCCCGGGACGCCTTAAAAGGCCCCCACAAATTTAGCAGTGGGACCAACACCTGCACAGATTGAGCACAGGCCGCCCCAATGCTAAATTGATACTCTTTGCTCCCAATGGGCAATGCAAATCAATTTCTACCGATGTTTTTTCACAGAGAGAGTCGAATAATGAAGAAGAGTGGATCCATGGCTAACAACAGTAAGGGTTCCATGAGCCTGTAGGAGCAGTAGCGTTGCCCAATCTGGTTGGACGTATTCCTGGAGGTTTTCATCACATGACTTGCCGTCTCCCTCTGCCCCGGCCCCACCATTGGCCGCCCAACACCACCAATCTTGCAGCTCCCGCCTTCCCGTGGCCAACTGAGAAGCAGATTCTTTGTTACCCGACTGGATAATTCCCAACTTCAGTCAAACTGCACCTTCTTCCAATCGCCAAAGTGTTTTTGTAACTAATCAAAGTTAGTGTTCAATGAAAATAAAAACACACCATTTTTTTAATGTTGCGATGATTTTTCTCCTGGGAGTTGCTGGCGGCCATGCCCTGGAGATCGGTCTTCAATTCCTGGAGACTCCGGGACAGTCCTGGAGTGTTGGCGACCCTGGAGACTCCGGGACAGTCCTGGAGTGTTGGCGATCCTGGAGACTCCGGGACAGTCCTGGAGTGTTGGCGACCCTGGAGACTCCGGGACAGTCCTGGAGTGTTGGCGATCCTGGAGACTCCGGGACAGTCCTGGAGTGTTGGCGACCCTGGAGACTCCGGGACAGTCCTGGAGTGTTGGCGACCCTGGAGACTCCGGGACAGTCCTGGAGTGTTGGCGACCCTGGAGACTCCGGGACAGTCCTGGAGTGTTGGCGACCCTGGAGACTCCGGGACAGTCCTGGAGTGTTGGCGACCCTGGAGACTCCGGGACAGTCCTGGAGTGTTGGCGACCCTGGAGACTCCGGGACAGTCCTGGAGTGTTGGCGATCCTGGAGACTCCGGGACAGTCCTGGAGTGTTGGCGACCCTGGAGACTCCGGGACAGTCCTGGAGTGTTGGCGACCCTGGAGACTCCGGGACAGTCCTGGAGTGTTGGCGATCCTGGAGACTCCGGGACAGTCCTGGAGTGTTGGCGATCCTGGAGACTCCGGGACAGTCCTGGAGTGTTGGCGACCCTGGAGACTCCGGGACAGTCCTGGAGTGTTGGCGACCCTGGAGACTCCGGGACAGTCCTGGAGTGTTGGCGACCCTGGAGACTCCGGGACAGTCCTGGAGTGTTGGCGACCCTGGAGACTCCGGGACAGTCCTGGAGTGTTGGCGACCCTGGAGACTCCGGGACAGTCCTGGAGTGTTGGCGACCCTGGAGACTCCGGGACAGTCCTGGAGTGTTGGCGATCCTGGAGACTCTGGGACAGTCCTGGAGTGTTGGCGATCCTGGAGACTCCGGGACAGTCCTGGAGTGTTGGCGACCCTGGAGACTCCGGGACAGTCCTGGAGTGTTGGCAACCCTGGAGACTCTGGGACAGTCCTGGAGTGTTGGCGAGCCGAAGGATCAGCTTCCTCACCACTGTAACCCTTCGTCACCTCCAGACTCCAAGGGCTGAATCTTAACTCCCCAAAATGGGTGGGTTGGGGGGTCGGGCGAGCAGCAGTCCCTCTAAGGTGCATGGCTGGGCAAGAATCGCCAGCTCACCAGCTGCCGCCGGAAGAAATACCACGTGTGCGCGGCCACGCAGCACGTTTAAAGGACTCGCGCACCAAAAAATGCTTAGAGGGAACATTGCGTGCCAGATGTTAAAACGGTAAAAATCTCAAACCGGACCCCATCCCACCTCCAACACGCCCACTCCTGGGTCTAACAGAGGCAGGACAAGGGCGGGTAGCCAAACCGTTCCCAGGAGGCGGGTTGATCCATTACATATTTTGATGATGCTGGCAAGCTCTGATTTAAGCTGCTTTACCGGTTTTACAGTGGCCAGCCGGGTTTCCCAGGCCTCGGGAAAAGCGGCAGCTGAAGGAAGGCAAGGAGAGCTTTGGGGCAAAGGTAAGTGCGTCCCCCTGCACCGCCCGCCCCCTCCATCAGACCTCCCCGCCCACCAGGGTTGGGGAACGGACCCTCCTGGAATCAGCCCCCTCACTCCCAGGGTTGCACGCCCTCCCCTGGGATCATGGATCGGATCCCCGCACCTGCAGGCTCCCTACCTGCTCCTGTGGCCTGCTCCGGGGTCCTTCCCGCCCGACTGGAAGCCAAGCTGTGAATCAGGCTGACTTCTGGGCGGGGAACCTGTCAAGCTAAAACTCCACAGCATGTGGGAAAACCCGAACACTTGGTCAAAGAAGTAGGTTTTAAGGACCGACCTAAAGGAAGAGAGAGATGTGGAGAGGTTTAGGGAGGGAATTCCAGAGCTTAAGGCCCAGGCAACAGAAGGCACAGCCACCAAAGGTGGAGCAAATAAAATTGGGGATGCTCAAGAGGCCAGAATTAGAGGAGCGCAGATATCACGGAGGGTTGTGAGGTTGGAGGAGATTACAGAGATATGAAGGAGCAAGATTATGGAGGGATTTGAAAATAGCCCATTCCTAGTTGCCCAGCTTTAGGAGAGAATAGGCAGTGTGATAACCCGCTGGCCGCAAAATTCGGCTCCACCAATGTCGTTTAGGTTCCAAAATGGCGTCCACAGCATGAGCACACTTCTGGTGCGAGCCACACCAGACGCCATCTTGGTGAGAGCATTACCACGCATGCAGGGAGCATCCACCGGAAGTACGCAGAGTTGGCAGATCGTGATGACAATCAGCGTGGATCCCTGATTTGACACCAGCACTGCCATTTTGGAGTTCATCGCTGGAGCTAACGCCCTCTCTTAAACACATACAGCCGAACACGCGTTCAGCAGCAGGAAGGACCTCCCACCAGCGCTACTTAAAGGAATCATCAACTACTTACAGGTTAGCTGCTGATTCATCTCTACTGGCTGTTGCAATTGTGGAAGTGTTTGATGGTTTATAGAGTTCTTTAAACTTGCTAAAGTATACAGGGAGTGGTGTGGCACCTGCTGAAGGACTTTGTTCTGACTTCAAGGATTCTGCACAAACCACTTACTGACAGACATGGGTGCAGTAGTGGGCATTCTGTAAGATTTGAAAAATTCCCACATTTCCCCCAAGGTTATTAATAAAAGGGACCCTGCATGGACATTTTAAAAAGGGTACCCAAAAGATGGCGTCCACACCTCGTGACCAAAAGCCTGCAAGATTTTAAAAGGCTTGGACTCTGTGGCAGCACAAGTAGCTTTGGGAAATCGAAACTTAAAATGCATTTTCTGTGAAAAGGGACTTTTTGTTTTGAAAGCCAGACAGCAAACATTGAATATGCATTACGCCAGATCGTAGGCAGATCAAAACCAGTTAGGCCTATACATGAGGCCATTAGGTTGTCCGCATAAATAATCGGAAACAGCTTATGGGAGCCATCAAGGCTGGACAGGCCGATTAGAATGCATTAATGACAATACAGCCCGGACATTAAGGCCATCAGGTGCGATGAACGGCCATCTAAAACAAGTTAACTTAGATTGCTATAATCATTTAAAACAACCCACCAAAATTGAAACAATGAACTAACCTGATTTGGCGTGCAGATAAGGGTCATTTGAAAGGAGTATAACTGTAGGCCCCTGGTAGCAATCGCTGTCTTGACTCTGCTCTCTGCTCTGCGCTCTTGACTCTGACCTCTTGTCGGGCCTTGGGCTGCTGCTGCCCGTACTCGTGCCCTGGCCTCGTGGTGGGTTCTCTCCTCGCTCCCCACAGTAAATTTTCAACAGTCAAGGACATCCATACCAAGCGCAGGGGAGGGGACCGAGACCCAAGTCCAAAGTCACCCAGGACACCCGAGCCACGAGAGAGGGCAGAGGAAACAAGGCGAACGAGACGAGACAAATAGAGATGAAGAAGAAGGTGGTAACAACTCGACAAGAGCAGAGCAGGGCAGCGAAAAACGTATCGATAAAGGCCAAGCGCCTAGTTATAAGCTGGTGCTTGGGGAGGCAAAGATCTTGTTGAACACTGCAAATAAACAGAGGTGTCCACGCCACAATGAATATGCCGGCATTTGACGCTTGGGTAGAAAAACCTAAGCAGTAAAGACTGCCAACTGCCCTATAGGCACAATGTTACTGCCAACGACCACCCAAGGGAGAAGAAGAGGAGAACCCATCGCGATGAGACGACGAGGGTAGCAGCAGCAGCAGCTCCAGCACCGCGCCCCTGAGACCACGTGGCGATGGGGTACCTAAAAGGACAGAAGACCAAACCTCAAAACCCGCATCCGTTAAAACAGCTGGCTTTGCTTTGGATTGGTGAGCATGAATTCTGGCCCCTCATAGCTTAATCTAGTTAGGTATAGGGGGTGGGATAAGGTTAAGGGGATTGTTAATGTAGTTGTTTTTCACTCGATGTGCCATGTGTTCCCTATTCCCTGTATAAGTATAGTTATTTTGTATTTGCCTGTATTCTATACTAGTGACTTCTCATAAGACTGTTTTATTTTCTGTTTTAATAAAATCTTGGTTTTCTTACACCAAACCACCTGTCTACTCGAGTTTTCTGTATCGCCACCTGTACCTAAGTCCAGTGTCTAGAACCCAGGGATGTGGGAGCGATTTGAACCGCTAATAGACACTCAGGGGCATAACTGACTGGGCGCACGCGCCACCCGCCACCCCTACAGAAAATGGCGACCACGGCAGGACACCGGCAGCAGGGTTGCGATACAGTAGACAATGGTTCGGATGAGCAAACCATGATGGGGGAAAGGTTTTCTGATTATGTGTTTAGCAAGGTGAATATCACAAAGAAGTGGATCACCACTCTGTTAAGGGCTGGGCATCCGGTAAATGCAGCAGCTAAGTGGACAGAGGGAAAGGAACACAAGAAGTCCTTAGAGAAGGCAGTCTGGCTGGTGTGTTTCAAAAAGCAGGTCCAGCTTTTGGACAGGCTCGTTGCAGCACAGGCAGTCAAGTTAAGGGAGTCAGCCCTGGAGATCCAGGATAAGGCTCTGGCAGGGGAGAAGTTATTAGTAGCTTTGCAGGCCTTGAATCAGGAGAGAGTGCATTTAATGGGAGAACACAAGGCCCAGTTGGAATACCTACGGTGCCAGGTCACCGAGGCCAAGGGAAATGAGTTAAGGTTGCGGGAAAAGAACGCCCGCTTGGCAAGGCAGATTAGGGAACTGGAAGAGAAAGTACAGGAGGTAAAGGCAGCTTACAAGCTAGCGAGCGAACAGGGGTTTGAGGAGGCAGACCACGGCCCCTGTAAAGAGCGGATAGAAAATCTGAGCCGGGCCCTCCGGAAGGCAAAAGGCATGGTATGCCTCATAAGCCCAAAGGCAGGTCAGGCGGATTTTATGGGGAACTAGGGGAGGACAGTTCCAACGGCAGTGCCCAGGGACGACCCGGTTGAGGGAGAGATCTCACGACCACCACCCGTAGCGCCAAGTTTCAGCGAGGTTTGGCAGCGGGGGGGGTGGAGCCAGAGGTGGAGGCGGAGGTGGAGCAACCCCTGCCAGAGAGGTCGGAGCCGGGACCGATGTGCCCAGCACAGCATCAGAGGTTTGGCCCACCCGTCAATGGCGACGATGAGGGACCCCTCCAAAACCAGTTCGTGTTGCCCTATAGCACCCAACAGCTTAGGGCTATGGTCAACCATATCCCAAAGCTGTCCGAAAAGGGAGACCCCTCAATCCACTTCAGGGACATAGAGCAGGCAGCCAGTGTCAATGACTACGATGGCGCTGAGCAGGCCAAGATGCTACTATTCTCCCTGGAGAGTAGTCTCCTCCAATCCCTCTCCGACGAGTGTAAGAGGGGGCAGAGCGAGTAAGAGGAGCTTAGAGATGCAGTTTTGGAGGCCATGGGGATGAATGAGGGAAGTTCTTTCCCCCGTGTGGAGAAGATGGTCCAGCTCCCAGGGGAAACCCCGCAGGCTTTCGGGGACCGGTTATGGCCGGTGTACCGGAGGGCCTGCCCGGGGACGCCAAACCGGGTGTTCCTGAACAGGGATCCCCTGGCCCATTGGCTCTGTTGCCTGGTGGCGAACAGCTTGCCACAGGTCCGGGCCAAGGCAGAAGTCTGGTTCGACCCCAAAAACCCCCAGACCACCGAACTTACAGTGATCAGACAGTTGACCCTAGCCTATAAAAACGGTAGGGGAACCAATGCGCACCTACCCAAGGGAAAGGTGCATGAGGTAAAACCCGGACCGGGTAGGAAAGAGTGGCACCAGGAAGGGAGTAGCCCCCCCAACACAAAGACGAATTGTTACGGGTGTGGGAAGGATGGTCACTGGCGGAAGGAGTGCAAAAACCCTTGGAAAGATAACAAGGGAAAGAATTCCACAGCCCCAGCCCAAAAGGCGGGGGCAGGAATCCTTCCCGCAGAGGTCGAGTCACTTTTGGACACCATGAGGTCCTTATTGACTGGCCAGGGGAGAGTAGCAGCCGCTACCGGTGCTCTGACCCCATCAGCCCCATCCAACCCGCAGCCCTGACTAGAGCCAGTGCAGCCTGTTTACCTGTGTTCTCTCCGGTATGATGAATGGAAAAGACCCCTCTTGGAGATGGAGGTAGAAAAGGTGACGGGGACCTATCTGTTAGACACGGGGGCATCATGCACCATGGTCTACTCAGCTAACCCCACCACCTCACCTCTCTCTAACGGGGTCCCATACAGTCTGTCTGGGTTCACAGGTAAAGAACAGGCTGGCTCGTTTTCCATCCCGCTTGCAATTCGGTTAGGACCGCTCTGCTCCAACTGGACCTGTGTCCTGATGAAATGGGAAGTGGAGGGTGGAAGAGGGGTCCTGGGGGCCGACTTTATTGTAGGCAATGGGATTCTAGTAGATTTGAGGAATCATTGCTTATGGGGGGCAGGTAAAGTAAAGAACGGAGAGGAAGGGAAGGGAAGGGGACCCTGTGCACCATGAAGCCCAAAGAGGGTTATAACCTCGAGCTTATGGTCAGTAACACCCCACAGGCGTTCTGGGCATTTGTGCAGGCCCACCTGGCCACATTTGCCACTCACAAACACGACTGCAGGAGGGTTAACGGGTTTGAGGTCAGCGTAGACGGGGACCCCATGGCCCAACCACAGAAACAGTATAACTTCCCCAGGGAATCAGAGCCAGACATGGAAGCAGCCATGTCCTCGTTAGTACAGCAGGGAGTTCTGAGACCGATAGCTACCCATGTGAATTCTCCATTGTGGCCGGTTAGAAAGCTGGACAATTCCTGGAGGGCCACGGTGGACTATCGAGTGCTCAATAGTAACATCCCAGCCTGTGCACCCACAGTAGCAGCAGTTGCCGACCTGATAGGAAGTATTCCAGCATCCGCAACCACTTTCACGGTGCTGGATATTTCCAACGGGTTTTGGTCCATCCCTTTAAGGAGGGAGGATCAGTACAAGTTTGCCTTTACGTTCAAAGGGCAACAGTACACGTGGAACTGCTTGCCTCAGGGCTTCCACAACAGCCCCAGCATTTTCCATCAGTGCATGGCAAACAGTTTAAAGGATTTTAGCCAGCCCAGACAGTTGGTCCAATATGTGGATGACCTGCTCCTGTTCACCGATTCGAAAGAGGAGCATGGCCCACTATTGGCCGAACTGCTGGAGCTGCTAGGGCAGAAGGATTTCAAGGTAAACCCCAAGAAAGCGCAGATCGGCCAGCAGGAGGTGAAATTCCTAGGACTGACCGTGCGCGCTGGAGAAAGGGCCATAGATAAGGCTAGGAGAGAAGCGGTACAAGAGTTACCAGTCCCCAACACAGTCACGGGTGTGAGATCGTTTCTAGGGCTAACCGGGTACTGTAGAGACTTTATTGAGGACTATGCAGCCACCGCAGCCCCTCTGCTCCGACTCCTACACAAGGGAGTGGAGTGGCTTTGGGATGAGGGTTGCCAGGCAGCATTTGTCAGGCTCAAGAAAGACTTGCAGTCCGCACCAGCTCTAGGGGCCACAGATGGGGGGAAAAGAGTTTTTCCTGGAGGTAGCAGCCAGCAGGGACAGCCTCAGTGCTGTGCTGCTCCAACAGCGGCACAGCCGGCTGCGGCCGGTGGTCTACTCCTCCCGGATACTCACGGATGTGGAGAGGAGCTACTCCAACTGTGAGCGGCACCTCTTGGCCACACATTGGGCTGTGAAAAGATCATTGATCTTCAGGCACCTCTCCATCACCCTCCTCACCCATCACACACCCACCCAGATGCTTCTGGATGGGAGGATCAAGGATGGGGCAGTGAGCAGTTCCCGCATTGCCCACTGGACCTTGCTCCTCTCACAGATGGATCTGAAGGTGAAGGGTCTCTGTGAGCCAAAGCTCGCAGCCAACCTGGTATATCCTGGAACAGCCCACCGGTGTTCCACTGAAGGTGTTTGGGAAGTGAACATAGGTTTACGGGCCAGGATACATCCCACGGGCCGCGAGATCTATGTAGACGGTTCCAGCACGGTATCTGCTGGTGAGCGTCTCACGGGGTGCGGAGTTTATGACCCAGCGGCGAACATTGCCCTGGCGATTAATCTCCCCAGCACCATGAGCGCCCAGCAGGCTGAACTGTCCGCGATGGTGTACGTTGTTACACACCCCAAAATCTTCCCCACCCCCTACACGATTTGCTCGAACAGCATGTTCACGTGCAATTTGTGTACGGAGTACCTGGTCATCTGGTCCCGCCGCGGATACACCTCCGCTGACGGGAGACCCCTCACAGTAAAACCCCTGCTGGAAAAGATCCTGGCAGCAGTGGGGGAGGAAGGGGAGGTTTTCATTCACAAGGTGAAAGCCCATTCCTCCACAGAACCCCGCGGCCAAGGCAACCAGCAGGCTGACATGCTCGCCAAGGAGGGTGCTCGCACAGGCACTTTCTAGGATCCGTTTGGGTCCAGACCCATGGCGGCGGTCAGAGGTATGGACAGGACCCAAGGGAGTGTAGGGGCAGCGTTAGCCCCGGACCTTAAGACGGTTCAAGCCCAAGACCCTGTCCTCAAAGTAGTCCTCGGTGCAGTAACCAAGGGAAAAAGGGTAGAGGGTCCGTACGGCGCAGCGACCCTCTCCATCAAAGAGGGTATGCTGTTCCAGGGGGAACAGTGGATTGTGCTGCAGCAGCACTGGAGGGAATTCCTTCAACTGGCCCATGAGGGTCCAGGAGCGGGACAGCCCGGGCCTGAGACCGCCTGGCAGTGGGTGGAACAGGCGGGATGGTGGCCGGGACTCAGGGATGATGTCTGCGAGTTCTGTGCAGGCTGTCTTGTGTGCGTTGCTAATAACCCTGACCCCCATAAAAGGAAGGTACCTATGGGACATGTCAGGAGGGTAGAGGGACCATGGCAGTCGATACAAGTCACCTACATCGGGCCCCTGGCCACCGCCCAGGGAGGCTATAAGTACTGCCTAGTCCTGGTGGATGTGTTCGCCAAATGGGTAGAGGCCTTCCCCTGCAGAACAGCCACGGCTCTGGGTGCTGCCAGGGTCCTGGTCCGGGAAGTGTTCTCGCGGTGGGGACTACCAAAGTATGTGGAGTCCGACCAAGGGAGTCACTTCACCGGACAGGTGATGCAGAATACCCTTATGCTGTTAGGGATCGAGGGGAAATGGCACGTGGCCCACAACCCCCAGTCATCCGGGATTGTGGAACGGATGAATAGGACCCTAAAAGAAAGTTTGAGGAAGGAGACGGTGGACTGGCCTCGTAAATGGGCCGAATGTTGTGTCTGTACCTGTGCCGTTATACCTAAATACAATTAGTGCTCAGAACCCCGAGATTGCAAACATGCTGCTTCTTTATTCAAAAGGAAAGCTCTGGAGAAAAGTACAGAACAAAAGAGAACAAACCCAACCATTCATCTGCTGTGACAGTGCCACCACAGGTGGGAGGAGAACACATAATACATAACGTATTCCTCCCCTCTTAAATGAAATGTCCACATTATTCCTCAACAGGTAAGTTACTTTCAATGCACTCAACTAGCCAAGGGTAGAGGTAGACTGTCTCAAATCCTGACTTTACCCTGGGGTTTATTCTGCCCCAGTCTTGTGGGTAAGTCACTAAGCCTACAGATCCAAGCGTCTTGGAGGCCGCCGCTCTCTGACAGGATACCGGCGGTCATCGCTGGCTTCCACAGCAGTAGGCATTGACACAGGCCTGGATGGAGAAGGTGCCTGTGTCAGTTGAAAGTCAGGAGTTTGCACAGGTGGAACAGTCTCTTTGACTTCCTGTGTTGGAGAAGAGCACTGTGGCGAAGGATGCTGGTTTGTGGTATCATCCGGAAACAGTTCAGGCTAACCAGCCGCTGGAGCCTCTGTGGCTGTCTCTGCTCCTAGCAACAGTTGATCAGTATGTCTTCTCCAGATGACGTCCTCAGCAGTCTCAACCATGTAAGACACAGGGCCTGGCTGCGCAATCACCGTAGCAGGAACCCATTTCGGTCCAGTGTTGTAGTTTCGAGCTAGGACGTGCTCTCCAGGATGAAACCATCTCTCCTTGGCTCTTTTCTCTCTTCTTTCAATTTGAGCTTGTTGTTGACGTTGGACAACCTGCTCTACCCTTGGAGGTTTGAGTAAGTCAAAACTTGTCCACAACTGCCTCTTCATCATGAGCGAAGCGGGGAAAGTTTTGGTTGTGGCATGTGGCTCGTTCCTGTAGGGCAACAGGAAGCTGTTCAGGTGTTGGTGGATTGAGCCCTGACCTTGCGATGCCTTCAAGGCGTGCTTCAAAGTTTGCATGAACCTTTCTGCCAGACCGTTAGTAGAGGGATGATAGGGCGCAGACCTGATGTGTTGGACACCATTCACTTGCAGGAAGGTTGCAAACTCCTGTGACACAAATTGTGGACTGTTGTCACTTACGAGTTGTTCCGGTGAGCCATAACGGCTGAACATCTCATCAAGTTTCTCAATTGTTTTCTCTGCCGTGGTAGACCTCATCACAGCGACCTCCGGCCACTTGCTACGAGTGTCCACAACCACCATAAACATCTTCTCTTCGAAAGAATCGGCGAAGTCCACATGTATGCGCTGCCACACTTCTTCAGGCCAATCCCAGGGGTGTAGGGTTGCCAGCTGTGGAACATTCCGGATCCTTTGACACGGGGAACATGTTTTGGCTTTCTCCTCAATATTTCCATTGAGACCTGGCCACCAGAAGTAGCTTCTTGCCATTTCCTTCATCCGAACCATCCCACTGTGGCCTGTATGAAGTTGTTGCAGTACAGATTCCCTCAGAGGTGGCGGAATGATGACACGGCGTCCCCAGAGAAGACAACCTGCCTGGACGGAGAGCTCATTTCTTTTTGAAATGTATGGTTTCAAACTAGGAGAATCTCCTGTAGCTCTCCCTCGAATGACATCGTCCATTACCTCAGACAGGACTGGATCGTTGCGGGTGTGCCTTCGCACCTGAGCTGCAGTGACAGGTGCTCCCTCCACTTGTCTGAAGTAGAAGATGTCTATCTGACGAGGCTCTGGGGGAGCAACAGGCAAAGGCAGCCTCGAGAGACCGTCTGCGTTGCCGTGCAAGCCTGATTTGCGATATTTGATGTCGTATGTGTGTCCCAACAACAGTAAAGCCCACCTTTGCATCCTGCTTGCAGCAAGAGACGGAATTCCGGTGTGGGGCCCGAAGATTGAAGTCAATGGACGGTGGTCCGTCAGGAGTGTGAACCTTCCCCCAAGCAGGTACTGATGAAATTTTCGAATTCCAAACATGATTCCCAAGGCCTCGCGCTCAATCTGTGCATAGTTACTCTAGGCCTTGTTCAAGGTGTGTGATGCGAAGGCAATAGGTTTCTCTTCACCAGAAGGCATGATGTGGGATATGACTGCTCCCACACCATATGGTGATGCATCACATGCTAGCTGCACGGGTAGCTTTGGGTCGAAGTGTGTCAGGACCACCGACTTCAGCAATGCTTTCTTTGCTTGGCCGAAAGCTTCGTTGCACAGTTCAGTCCATTTCCATGTTTTGCCTTGACATAGCAACTGATGTAACGGCTTCAGCAATGTTGCTAAGTCTGGAATAAACTTTCCATAGTAGTTAAGTAGCCCCAGGAATGAACGTAACTGGCTCACATTCTGGGGTGCTGGGGCCTCCACGATCACCTTGACCTTTGACGGCGCCTTATGCAGGCCAGTAGCGTCAATCACATGCCCCAGGTACTCAACTGAAGACTGAAAGAATTCACATTTGTCCTTACGAACTCTGAGTCCGTACTTTTTCAGTCGCTGTAATTTCACATCCAAGTTCAGAAGATGATCCTCCTCATTTGTCCCAGTGACAAGGATGTCGTCCAGGTAGCACTGGACTCCTGGCAGTCCACTCAAAATCTGATCCATTGCCCTTTGGAATAGAGCAGGGGCTGATGTAATTCCAAATGGAAGGCGGCAATACCTGTATAGCCCCTTGTGTGTCACAATTGTCAGCAGCTCCTTTGATTTGTCATCGACATGCATTTGTAGATAAGCCTGGCATAAGTCGATTTTGCTGAACTTTTGCCCTCCGGCCAGGCCTGTAAACAGATCACCAATGAGGGGAAGAGGGTACTGTTCCGCAGACAGCACCGGGTTAATAGTCACTTTAAAATCCCCGCAGATTCAAATAGATCCATTCTTTTTCAGGACAGGAACAATGGGTGTGGCCCATTTGCTCACACTCACAGGTTCCAGGACTCCATTCTCGACTAAGGCCTCCAAGTTAGCCTCAACTTTTGGCCTAAATGCATAGGGTACAGGTTGGGCTTTGTGAAACTTCGGCTTGCTGTCAGGTTTAATGTCCAGTCTCACACTGATCTTTTTCATGCTCCCAAGTTCACCATTGAAGAGTTCTGCATGTTTGTTTAAAACTGCAGTCAGACCTGACTCCCCTTTTGACATCATGCGAACTGCAGGCCAGTCCAGCGTGATTTTCTCTAGCCATGCATGTCCCAGTAGAGATGGGTAATTTCCCTTTACCACATATAGTGGCAATTTCGCAGTCTGTCCGTTCAATTTAACTGTCACCTCAATGGCGCCTCTCATGGCCACAGGTTCGCCGGTATACGTCTTTAGCACAATGTTTGTTGGCTGAAGGGTAAGGTGCTTTAGCATTTTGTTGTAGACAGTGTCTGAAACAAGGGACACAGCCGCACCTGTGTCCACCTCCATGCGCACTGATTGTCCCTCCACCAGTGGTGAAACCCAGTAGCCATTTGGACCACCTGCAACCATCAGTATGTGCACCTCTTCCTCCTCAGAGGTGTCGCTCCCCTCTGTTTTGCTTGTTCCATCATGCTGCACTGAATGAACACTCTTTTTCTTCTCTTGTCCAAATACAGACATTTTGTTTTCATGCTTTCCAGCTCTGTCTGTTCTTTTTTTTACCTCTACAGGCACGTTTAATGTGACCCTTTTTGCCACAGTTTCGGCATTCCAGCTCCGTACACCAGCAGTCATTAGCGTGATGGCCCATTTTTCCACAACGGTAACATGCCGTTCCGCGCAACTTTAGGCTCAGACGACACCTTGTGAACTCTCCCTGTTGAACTAAACTGGTGAGCCTCCTTTTCCGCCATCTCCATGGAGACATTAACTTCAAAGACCTTTTCAAGAGTAAGGTTGTCCTCAGTAAGAAAGCGCTTCTGTGTGGCTGCACTTTGCAGACCACACACAAGTCTATCTCTAATGGTGTCATTCAGCACCTCCTTGAACTCGCAGTGTTCTGACAACCTTTTCAAAGCAGCAATAAACATAGTCACTGTTTCCCCCTCCTCTTGATTCTGTTTGTGAAATCTAAATCTCTCAGCAATAACCAGAGGTTTCGGTGAAAAACGTGCTCCAAGAATTTCCACTAGTTGTTTATATGTTTTAGTTCCTGGCTTAACTGGCTGTACAAGGCTGTGCAGTAAATTGAATGTCTTTGCTCCCATTACACTCAAAAAGGTAGGCACGACCTTATCGTTTGCCACCGCATTCGCCAAAACAAAATAGTCAAAACTTTCCATATAAGCGCTCCATTGCTCAACATTTTCATCAAAATCACAGATGTTTCTGAATATAGCAGCCATCTCACGTTTCAAATTTTAATTTCTGTTTACTCACTGCACCCATAACGTTAATGTAATGCTGCAATCTCTGTTCCGAGTGTTTTGTAGTCGAATACAAGAAAGTTCCCACAACGCAGATTCATCCCATCCTCGTCGCCATTTTGTTGTGTCTGTACCTGTGCCGTTATACCTAAACACAATTAGTGCTCAGAACCCTGAGATTGCAAACATGCTGCTTCTTTTTTCAAAAGGAAAGTTCTGGAGAAAAGTACAGAACAAAGGAGAACAAACCCAACCATTCATCTGCTGTGACAGCGCCACCGTAGGTGGGAGGAGAACACATAATACATAACACCGAGGTCCTACCGTTGGTTTTAATGGGGATCCGGGCCAGCCAGTCTAAAAGCACGGGGTACTCCCCGTACGAGCTAATGACCGGCAGGGTTATGCGGATCCCCACCCATGTCCTAGCCCCGATGCTCATGGAGGGTCAGCTCAGGGAGGTCAACCGGGTCAGGTTCGCCCAAAACCTCTTTGAGCACCTGAAACAGGTCCACGAGCAGGCGGCTGGGAAAATGAGAAGGCAACATCGGAGTAACCGATTGCTGTTCGAAACCAGAAAGCACCACGAGTGGGAGGTAGGAGATCAGGTCATGGTGAGAAACTATGCCCGAGTAGGGAGTTTGGAACTATTATACATGGGGCCCTACAGCATTGTAGATAAAGCCAGCCCCATGGTATACGCCGTTAAGTAGCCCCAGCGTACAAAATGGTTTCATATCAACCAGTGCAAACTGTTTAAACCTGAAAGGGGAAAACAGCCAGTTGGGGTAAGGTCTGAGGATAGAAATCCTCAGCCTGCAGCAGGAGCGAGTTCACAGACTGCACAGGCAGGCGCTGTGGCTTGCTTAAAGGGAGGGGCCATCCCGCCCATTGATTGGGACACTCCCCCGCTCTTCTGGGATCCAGACAAGGGGGAGGGACCTGAGGGCAAAAACCCTGCCCCTAACCCAGGTGTAGAGGGGGAGGGATCTGAGGTTGGAAATCCCGTCCCGCACCCAGCCATGGGACCTGGGGGCGGAGACTCTCAGCTCGCAGCAGTAGGCTGCGAAGAGTTACCTGCCCATAGCCCAGGTTCGGGAGAGGTCAAGCCTGAGGGAGCAGTGGTTCGGGTTAAAGGGCCATCGGCCAAAAAAGCCCCACCCGCCAAGGCCCCTAGAAGGTCCTCACGGACGCCCCAGCCGAGAAAGCCATGGTCACCAGCTCTCCAGTTACCAAGGGCCGCCCCTCGAGTCAGGGGGAAGTCCAAGGACAGAGGTCCTCAGCCAGCAGCCACGGGCTGCGAGGGACCAACAGTGCAGGACGGTGCGGCCATGCCAAAGGTAGCGGTGTGCCGCAGCCCAACCAAGAATTAGCCTGGCCGCCCGTAGACGGGCGGCGGATGTACATAGTTTAGGTAATTTAAGTTTTGGTTATTGTTAAGTTTAAGTATTTAGCTTAAGTTTGGGTGATTTAGCTTAAGTTAAATAAGGTGATGGGTAGTTTTAATTAAGTAGTCATCTGCTAAGAGTGTGTATATTCGAGTCGAGGCCACAAGGCTCGACTATGCTTCACCAAGCCAGAGAATCTCTTGGGGACCTGGCTGCATGTTTTTATATCTCTTTGCAGAGAGGATTTCAGGATGAAGAGGAGCCTAATCCTATTCGCCCTGATAGGGATGAGCGTCGGAAGGCGAGGCAACGTGGAAGACTCCCACATCTACGGGCGCTCGATAGAAAAGGCTCCAGTGGTGACTGCCGGGAGCAGCGAACAAGGCATGGAGGGACTTGCCGCCTACGCCCACGGGGAAAGATGGCCCGGGTGGTTGGGATCCAACTCCACCCGGTACTCCAGCCAGACTGGATTCACCTACGGAGAGGCCTCCCTCTCCTGCCCCAGCGTACAGGTTGTGGCCTCATGGATCGGGGTCACTGAGGGGAAACGCGTGTGCCTGACTTGCACAGGAAAGAGTCCTCTGGGAAGATGGTGGTGGCTCAGGAAGCTGAGCACAGACATGAGGGATCACACCGCCGACTGGGAACGGATGGGAAACGACACCCACCAAACGGTCACCGGGAACCAAGAAGGGACTAGTGTATGTTGGGACAATTGGTGGGAATCGGAACAGGGGATCTATGTCTGTATGTGGGGGTCAAAAAGGGCCTGCCCTACGGGCGTATCTATCATCTTCTCTGCAGCCTGGCAGGATAAGGGGAAGGGGGTAGAATGGGATTCTCACCTACACACATGCATAGTCCCACGCTACCCAGCCCCAGTTAAAGCCACTGAGCTAGTGGCGCGCGCCCGAAAGCCCTTGCCCATGACTCAGGCAGCAAGGACATGCCGGGAGGGGTGCCCCACCACCACCAAGGGACCAGGGAATGGGTTAGTACTAGTTCCCACCGATCAGATGCTGTACCAGGGGGTACACTACGCGGTAGCCTCCGTAATTTTAAATTTCACCAAAGTACATTTACCGGAGTGGTGTGCCAAAGAAACAGAGCAGCTATACCAGGCCCTATTAAAGGACATGTTCAAGAAGTTTTATGAGTTTGATTTCGCCCATGTTGACAAAACCGAACTGTACACCACACACTGAGAGTTTTTGAGCAATGCAGGGAGACAAAGAAGGGGAGTATGGAATGATGTTTTTATTGCGTTTAATACTGGGTCCTCTGTCATCAACAGTCTGGATGACATAGAGCTACAGACCCAGATAAACGGTTTAAGAACACAGTTAAGGAAGATATTAATGGATGAGAACAAGGTAGTGGGCTCGGAGTTGCATGAGGACCAGGCCATGACGGTCCATTTAAAAGAGCTTATAGCCGAGTTGGAGAAGCACACAAAGACAGTAAATGCTCTCATAAGGGAGGACAGAAATGCTTCTGACCAGGCTGCGCAGAACGAGGTGTGCGTGTTATGTGGGGCGTGGTTGCTGGGCGAAGGCCACAGTAATCTGGAGGATTTAAAACAGGGTTTAGTCCCCTCCTGGATCAGCAACAAACACCTCGCAGCCCTCCACCCGTTTGAGAATGCGTTAAGTCATAGAGTCATAGAGTCATAGAGTTTTACAGCGCAGAAAGAGGCCCTTCGGCCCATCGTGTCTGCGCCGTCCATCAATCCCTGTCCAGTCTAATCCCATTTTCCAGCATTTGGTCCATAGCCTTGTATGCAATGGCATTTCAAGTGCCCATCCAAATGCTTCTTGAATGTTGTGAGGGTTCCTGCCTCTACCACCCTTTCAGGCAGTGAGTTCCAGCTTCAAACCACCCTCTGGGTGAAAAAGTTCCTCCTCAAATCCCCTCTAAATCTCCTGCCCCTTACCCTGAATCTATGCCCCCTTGTTATTGACCCCCCTACTAAGGGGAAAAGTTTCTCTTTATCTACCCTATCTATGCCCCTCATCATTTTGTACACCTCAATCAGGTCCCCCCTCAGCCTCCTTTGCTCCAAGGAAAACAACCCCAGCCTGTTTAGTCTTTCTTCATAGCTGAGGCGCTCCATCCCAGGTAACATCCTGGTGAATCTTCTCTGCACCCTCTCCAAAGCAATCACATCCTTCCTATAGTGAGGCGACCAGAACTGCACACAGTACTCCAGCTGTGGCCTCACCAGCGTTTTGTACAGCTCCATCATAACCTCCCTACTCTTATATTCTATGCCTCTGCTAATGAAGGCAAGTATCCCATATCCCGTATCCCGTGCCAACTCCGGCTAGCCTCCGAAGCCTACCCAGTCCCCGTGGATTGTGGGCGGTCCAACCACACAATCATGGGAGTAGTAGTTAGGATGCTGGTCATGGGTAGGACAGCCCGACCCGCACCGGTATACAGGGTTGAGAACATTGGAGTCATTCAAGTGGGTGCACACATTCGTTTCACAGCGGTCCCGCCTTACGTCATAAAGTGGGAGCACGCTATGACAGGTACTGACCTCTCAGGGTGCCGGAGCCAGGGAGCACACATAATCCTGTGTCCCCAGCACTTGAATGCCTATTCAAAATCGCAGTGTGGGTTCAGAGCTGCTGGCGCAAAACCTATAAATTGTATCATGGAGGCAATGGCACAAGGCCATGTTCCCCCGCAGGTACCATATATAGGGGGTGGGACATATTGTTTCACCACCGGCGCGTCACACTACCAGCATGGGCAGCATAGCTGGTGTCCGGTTAGTGACAGCAGTTTCTGTTTTAAAACCGAGGCAGAAGTTCAAGTGGCCCAGGAGTGAATTGCCCCCATTCCTGAACCCTCCACTGTTCACCTCACTGTGAAGGAGAATTTTACAAATTTGCAGAAGTACGTAGCGCACTTCGGCTACAAAATTCCCCCTCTCCCTGAACACCTTACCAAAATACTCAAGGCCATTATAGTTTCGCAGAAACATTTTTACACTCTAGAGCAGAAAACAGCAGAGATAGGGGCTAAGATATTGGATATTGTGATTCCACCCTGGTGGGACATTTTCAATAACATAGAGGTCCCTTTGTGGATCAGACTGGCTTCCCACATTCTCATGGTTTGCCAGTCAGGGATAGTGTTGTATCTAGTATGCATTCAGTGCAAGGGAAAAGGTCAAATATTAGAATTCCGAAACCAGAGGATCTGGAAGGAACATTATGTGAAGGTGGAGGGAGATACGCCTGTTTGAGTTTTTCCTTGTATTTTTGATTAAAGGTTTTTTTTTGTGTTTGTTGTTTTTAATAAAGATTTTCGCGACGCGTTGTTAATAAAGATGTTTCTGTACCAAGTGGTGCAGGGGTGTTGGACCCCCTCCATGCTTGGATGTGTGTAAAGGACTCTAATTATCCTGTGTGTGCTTATGTACACTACATTTTTGCGGCATGGGAAGTGCATGTGTCGTGGGTATATTAGATAAGTAATTACAGGGGAAGGTTGACTTTGGAGGGTAAGAACATTTTGCTCACCTTGTAAGGATGATACTTCAAGCAAGTTTTAGTATCACAGGGGGGAGTGTAAGATTCGCAAAATTCCCAAATTTACCCCAAGGTTATTAATAAAAGGGACCCTGTATGGACATTTTAAAAAGGGTACCCAAAAGATGGCATCCACACCTCGTGACCAAAAGCCTGCAAGATTTTAAAAGGCTTGGACTCTGTGGCCGCACAAGCAGCTTTGGGAAATCGAAACTTAAAATGCATTTTCTGTGAAAAGGGACTTTTTGTTTTGAAAGCCAGAGAGCAAACATTGAATATGCATTACGCCAGATCGTAGACAGATCAAAACCAGTTAGGCCTATACATGAGGCCATTAGGTTGTCCGCATAAATAATCGGAAACAGCTTATGGGAGCCATCAAGGCTGGAGAGGCCGATTAGAATGCATTAATGACAATACAGCCCGGACATTAAGGCCATCAGGTGCGATGAACGGCCATCTAAAAACAGTTAACTTAGATTGCTATAATCATTTAAAACAGCCTGCAAAAATTGAAACAATGAACTAACCTGATTTGGCATGCAGATAAGGGTCATTCGAAAGGAGTATAACTGTAGGCCCCTGGTAGCAATCGCTCTCTTGACTCTGCTCTCTGCTCTGCACTTTTGACTGCTCTCTGCTCTCTCGACTCTGACCTCTTGGGCCTTGGGCTGCTGCCGCCCATACTCGTGCCCTGGCCTCGTGGTGGGTTCTCTCCTCGCTCCCCGCAGTAAATTTTCAACAGTCAAGGACACCATACCACGTGCAGGGGAGGGAAACGAGACCCAAGTCCAAAGTCACCCAGGACACCCGAGCCACGAGAGAGGGCAGAGGAAATGAGGCAAAAAGACGAGATGAATAGAGACGAAGAAGAAGGTAACAACTCGACAAGAGCAGGGCAGTGAAAAACGTATCGATAAAGGCCAAGCGCCTAGTTATAAGCTGGCGCTTGGGGAGGCAAAGATCTTGTTGAACACTGCAAATAAACACAGGTGTCCATGCCACAACGAATATACCGGCGTTTGACGCTTGGGTAGAAAAATCTAAGCAGTAAAGACTGCCAACTGCCCTATAGGCACAACGTTACCGCCGACAACCGCCCGAGGGAGAAGAGGAGGAGAACCCAACGCGACAAGACGACAACGGTAGCTGAGGAGAAGAAAGGTATGTTGCAGCAGCAGCTCCAGCACCGCGCCCCTGAGACCACATGGCAACGGGGTACCTAAAAGGACAGAAGACCAAACCTCAAAACCCGCATCCGTTAAAACAGCTGGCTTTGCTTTGGATTGGTGAGCATGAATTCTGGCCCCTCATAGCTTAATCTAGTTAGGTATAGGGGGTGGGATAAGGATAAGGGGATTGTTAATGTCATTTTTCCCTCGATGTGCCGTGTGTTCCCCATTCCCTGTATAAGTATAGTTATTTTGTATTTGCCTGTATTCTATACTAGTGACTTCTCAGAAGGCTGTTTTATTTTCTGTTTTAATAAAATCTTGGTTTTCTTACACCAAACCACCTGTCTACTCAAGTTTTCTGTATCGTCGCCTGTACCCAAGTCCGGTGTCTAGAACCCAGGGCTGTGGGAGCGATTCGAACCGCTCACAGACAGTCAGGGGCATAACTGACTGGGCACACGCGCCACCCGCCACCCCCTACAATTCCCCTTCGAATTCAACACGACAGGGAGAATGAGCAGAGGTAACACAGAGCAGGACAAGCTGCTGGAAGAGGGAGTTGAAGGAGGGGAAGAAGGACTCTCAGGAGGGGGCTGTAGGATTTGCAAAATTGAACATTGTCCTATAAGGGTCTATTGGCAGAAAAGGCCTTAATTTTAAAGACTGTTTTAAAAGAAGCCCAGGAAAAGGGGCACACAAAATGGCGGCCAGACCCCGTGACCAGTTTTTTGGGACATTTTAAAATGGTTCCTGCAGTCCACAGACAGCTTTTGTGGATTCAGCCCACAGTAAGTTCTGGAATGCAATTTCGGAGAATGCGAAACCAGACAGAACCCCATACATATAGATTGGATGCAGATCCAATCAGATCGGCCTGTAGATAAAGGCCATCAAAATGTTTACCCAGGCAAAGGGAAACAGCTTCAAGTTCAAAGGGGGACATCAAGACCCATTAAAGACAATACAAGGTCATTCCAGACCAGAGATGGCAGTTACCGGCCATCCCGAAAATACTTTAAACACAATGACTACCCCTCAGTGCTACAAGCCTGCCAAAAATTAAACAAAGACTAACCTTGATATGGCGGGAGATAAGGGCCTCCATGAGAAGTATAACTGGAGACCTGGGGTAGCCATTGGAGAGAGAGCATTGTAGAGATCATTTTCGAGAGATCGTTCGGGGGTCCGAAGAAGGGGCAGTTCGGTTAGGAGTTCGGGTTCGGTAGGGAGGCCGTTCAGACTCGGAAGAAGAAGACGATTCGGTAGACGATTGGGATCGGAGACGTTTTGAAGACTCAGAATAGCCATTGGTGGTTCAGGTTGAGTCAGCGTCCAGACCCGGGGCAGCTATTGGGAGATCATCGACAAACCCCGGGCCATTGACGAGATGAGAAGACAACGACCCTCCAAGAGGAAACCTTATGAATATGGTCAAACAGATGGGCTCTCTCCACGCCGACGTCCAGGCCTGCTAACATCCAGCCTGTCCGTGTCCATTACCTCGAGGGAGAAAAGAGTGTGTCGCAGCCCGCTGCATTCCGCGGACCACGTGGAGACAGGACGCCTGAGAGGACCAAAGCGCAGACTTCAAAAACCTCTATTTTCTAACTGGGACTGGTGAGCATGTTTCTGGCCCCTCATAATCTAATCTAGCTAGGTTTAGGGGGTGGGCATTTTAGGGGATAATTAACAATGAGTTGTCCCTCGATGTTCCGTGTGTTTCCCTATTTCATGGTGAACCTTGTAAAGTATAATATGCCTGTGGATATATTAGTTAGTACTGCATTATGATTTGTTTATCCCTCCCATGTACCTTATTGGCTTACATTCAATTTTTCTTTATGCAATAAAATTTCACTTTGTTTCATTAAACTTGGTCTACAGAGTATTCTCTGCATTGTAGTTCCTGCCTCAAGTCTAGTGTACAGAACCTAAGGGGTGAGTGGGTCGAACCACTTGGTAAATTACTGTGCAAAAGGGAGAGGTCTCACCAGAGAGAGAGACCTAGCAAAAACCCCTTACAGAAAATGGTGACCGCGGCAGGACATTGACAGCAGGATTGCAATGTATTAGACCCAGGTTTAAGTGGACGAAATGTTATGGGTGAGAGGATAGCGGATTATGTTTTTGGTAAGGTAAATCTCACTAAGCAGTGGATTTCCGATCTCTTACTGGATGGGCGTCTGGTAGACGCAGCCGTCAGGTGGACAGCGAGTAAAGAACATAAAAAGTCAGTAGAGAAGGCAGTGTGGCTGATGTGCTACAAAAGACAAGTCCAGATTTTGGACAGACTCGTTGCAGCGCAGGCAGCCAAGATCAAAACCCAGGCATCAGAAATAGAGGAAAAGGCCATGGGTGGGGAAAAGCTGATCGCAATGCTTCACGCGCTGAATCAGGAACGCCAAACTGTAGCCAGCCAACATCAGGCTAAAGTAGAGTACCTGGAATGCCAGTTTACTGAGGCAAAGATTCATGAAGCGAGAGTACGGGAGAAAAGCGCCCACCTCGCACAACAGCTAAGAGCGCAGGAGGAGAAAGTAATGGAGGTTAAGGCAGCTTACAAGCTGGCCACCGAGCAGGGGTTTGAAAGCGCAGACCACGGCCCCTGCCAGAAGGTGATAGAAGACCTAAGAATGGCCCTGGCTAAGGCAAAAGGCATGGTATGCCTCGTAAGCCCAAAGGCAAGTCACATAGACTTCCTGAAGGAATCCAAAAAAACGATTCCACGTGAAGTAGTTGTGGCACCAGCCACTGAACCCTCAGCACCGCTGAGCTATAGTGAGGTTTGGCCCAAAGGGGGGGTGGTAGAAGAGGAGGAAGCCGAGGTAGAACAGGAGGAAGAACAACCCCCGGTAGTGAAGCCGGAGCCGGCACCAATGTGTCCTGCTCGGCACCAGAGGTACGGTCCCGCCGCCACAAATGGCGATGACGGACCCCTCCACAACCATCTCATACTGCCCCACGGTGCCCAACAAATCAGAGCGATGGTGAGCCACCTCCCAAAACTCTCCAAGAAGGGAGATCCCTCAGTCCATTTCAGGGAGATAGAGCAGACAGCCGCCATCAATGGCTGCGATGGTCCAGAACAGGCTAAGATGTTGCTATTCTCCCTGGATAGCTCAATCCTTCAGTGCCTCTCAGACGGGAGTAAGAGGGGGCAGAGAGGGTATGAGGGACTCCGGGACAAGGTCCTGGAGGTTATGGGAGTGGACGATGGCAGCCCGTTCCTCCATGTGGAAGGGACTATGCAGCTAACTGGAGAGCCCCCACGGGTTTTCGCAGAAAGGCTGTGGCCAGTGTATCGGCGCAGCTGTCCGGGCATGCCTGAATGGGCCGCAATGAATGATGTCCAGCGGGTTCATTGGCTCCGCTGCCTGGTTGCCAACAGTTTACCGAAGATACAGGCCCAAGCCAAATCTTGGTTTGACCCCCAAGGTCCCGGTACTGTAGTGTATGTACCTTTAAGAGAGAACTACTTTTACAGCTCCTGTATACTGTAGTACCGGCAGTGACCACACCTGTATATAAGCCTTGAGCATGCCTCTGTACTGTTAGTCTTTAGACTACCCTCCTCCAGTAAACACCTGTTGATTGTTAATTTACAGCCTCCGTCTAGTTATTGGAAAGCATCATACTTTAAGAATCACGGATTCAACAGGTACCACAGAGGAGACAGTGCTCCGGCTGCTCACCATTGTGTATAAGAATTGCAGGGGTCAGGGGGCACCTCCCTCTAAGGGAAAAGTGCATGAGGCAAAACCCGCAGCCCCAAGTGAAAAGGAGCAGCATCAGGAGGAGAATCGCCCTCCCCAGGCCAAGCTCAATTGCTACGGGTGTGGGAAGGATGGACATTGGCGCAGGGGCTGTAAAAATCCGTGGAAGGATAATAAGGGAAAATCTCCCGCAGCCCAAGCCCAAGCACGAGTCCAGGTCCAAGCCACAGCCCCTGTCCCAGAAAAAGGAGCCAGTGCAGCTATAGATCCCGCTGCGATAGAGTCAATTTTAGAGACAATGCGGTCTCTTATGATCTCACAGGGGAAGATAGCAGCCGCCACTGGTCCTGTCGTTCCCGCAGCCCCGACCGCTTCACCCCAATGACTGGAGCCCACGCAGCCTGTTTACCTGTGTTCGTTGCGATATGATTTATGGAGGCGACCCCTCGTGGTGATGAAGGTAGAGAAGGTAAAAGGGACCTATCTGTTGGATACGGGGGCATCGTGCACCGTGATCCACACAGCTAACCCTACCACCTCACCTCTGTCCACCGGGGTTCCATATATTCTGTCGGGCTTCATGGGCAAAGAACAGGCTGGCACATTCTCCATCCCCCTCTCCATTCATTTAGGACCACTCCGCACCACGTGGAAGTGTGTACTGATGAAGTGGGAGGTGGAGGGTGGAAAAGGGATCCTTGGGTCCGATTTCTTAGTAGAACACGGGATCCTCGTGGATCTTAGAAATCACTGTCTCTGGGGAGCGAGTACGGGTAAGAAAGGTGAGGTAGTCATCATCCCAGGGAAGGAAGGGAAAGGGACCCTATGTACCGTGAAGCCAAAAGAGGGCTACGACCTCGAGCTCATGGTCGCCAGCATCCCACAAGATCTGCAGGCATTTGTGTCAGACCACCTGACTACGTTTGCCACTCACAAACACGATTGCGGGAGGGTCACCGGGTTTGAGGTCAGAGTAGACGGGGACCCCATGGCCCGACCCCAAAAACAGTACAACTTCCCCAGGGAAGCGGAGCCCGACATGGAGACAGCAATGTCTTCACTGGTGCAGCAGGGCGTGTTGAGGCCGATGGTATTATGTCCGTGTGTAATTGAGACATGGACTGCAGGAGTTGGTTACAACAGGTGTTTACTGAGTGGAGACAAAACTGGAACTACTATGCAAAGTTACTGCACAGGCTTATATACAGGGGTGGTCACTACTGGTACTGCAGTATACAGGGGCTGCAGAATATAGTTCCTTCTGCAAAGTACATACACTACAATTCCTCCCCTTTTAGCTAAACAGTACATAACATTCGATTAATAATCAAATAACATATTTACAATTACTGTTGCTAGATACATTAGCTGAAGTTAAGCAATTATAAGTTCAGTCTTTGAGGAGGCTTCCTGATTCTGTCTGGATAACGCCTCTTTGGGGTATCAGGTTCTTCTGGCAAAGTTGATTTGGGATCAACGTCATTGTTTGGTTCGTCTGCTTCCAATATCACTGATTCTGAGGTAGATGCAATTGGTACTTCGGTTTCATCACCAGGTGTATCAGATCGTGGTGTGGATTTGACGTTTTCCAGTAACTCTAGAATCTGGTCAGCATGGCGTCTTACAATGCTCTCTCCAACGTCCACGGTATACATTAGGGGTCCTTGCCGTGTGCAGATCGTTCCTGGCTGCCATTTCTCTGTGCGGTAGTCCCGGGCCAAAACTGGTTGACCTATCTTAAAACTCCTGGTCGGCCTTTCATTCATATTCTGAAACTGCCTGTTCTCCGCATCTCTTCTGATGTTTGGCTTAACCAAATCCAAGCGGCATCGTAGTCTTCGATTGAAGAACATCATGGCTGGAGTTTGGTTGGTAACCGCATGTGTCAAGTTATCCACCTTGTGTTGTAGGGGTATTTCTTCATTACACATTGCCTTGATAGCCTTCTTGAATGTTTGAACGAACCTCTCAGCCAATCCATTGGTGGCTGGATGATATGGGGCGGATGTGTAATGCTTAACACCATTGCTCTTTAAGAACCTCCGGAACTCTTCAGACACAAACTGTGGTCCATTGTCGGAGCAAATCTGTTCAGGCAGCCCATTTCTGGCGAATATGGTTCGTAAGACTGATAGTTTTATCTGTGGTGGTTGAGGACATTTTTATTACCTCTGGCCACTTTGAATGTGCATCCACCGCAATTAAAAACATCGAGTCCATAAATGGACCAGCAAAATCAATGTGTACCCTTTGCCATGGAGATGAGGGCCACTCCCATGGATGTAGAGGGGCTTGTGGTGGGGCGTTTTGGACCTTCTGGCATCCTATACAGCTCTTGGTCATCTCTTCGATTTCTCTATCGATTCCCGGCCACCACACAAACGCTCTGGCTAAGTTCTTCATTTTTACCCCTCCCAGATGACCCTCATGAAGCTCATTGAGCACTCTATCCTTCAATTTGGGTGGAATTACTACTCTGGATCCACACATCAAGGTTCCTCTGCACGCTGACAGCTGTTCTCTTCTCGGCGAGAATGCTGGCAACAGTGGTTCACCATGTGCTGGCCATCCCTTCCCCGTTAAATCATAGTCCCTGGAGAGTGTCGGGTCATTTCGTGTTTCCTTTTCTATGTTTGCATTCGTCACAGGTAGACATTCGACTATGGTCGAGTGGAATATCTCCACAGGATCCACTGCAGGTGCTTCTTCCACCGTCGGCTACGGTAGGTGCGACAATCCATCAGCATTCCCATGCTGTTTAGTTCCTTTGTACTCGATGTCATATTGGTGTGCCCCTAGGAAAAGGGACCACCTCTGTAGCCGTTGTGCTGTCATTATCGGGACACCCTTCTGAGGGTTGAAAATGGAGACAAGAGGTTGATGATCCGTTAGTAGAGTAAATTTCTGACCGTGCAGGTAGTGATTGAACTTCTTCACCCCCCACACCAGGCTGAGGGCCTCTCTGTCAATCTGAGTGTAGTTACGCTCGGCTGAAGTTAACGAGCGTGACGCAAAAGCTATCGGCCTCTCTGAACCATCAAGGAATTTATGTGACAGTACCGCTCCAATGCCGTAGGGAGACGCATCACACGCCAGTCTTATTGGTAGTGATGGGTTGTAGTGAGCCAATACTTCTCTTGAAGTGATTAGTGTTAAGTCTGTGTGTTCCAGTTGTATTAAGATTAATTACTGACACAGACTACAAGAATAAAGTTTCAACAGGTCTTTACTAGTTGGAGGTCAGGACTATACTAAATACAATATCACTACACAGTACTTATATACCGGTGGGCACCACCGGTATTACGTATACAGCAGCCAGAGAAAGTAGTACATCTCTTAAGGTGGAACAGGCTTAAGTTCTCTTAAGGTGGAACAGGTTACATACACCACAATCCTCCCTTTTTAGCTTAACAGTCATATCCCCATTTAACATAACATAATAACATATATACATATATAACTTCAGGTATAAACAGTTCAAAGGTTCAGTCTCTCAGGAGGCCTTCTGATTCGGTTTGGATAACGCCTTTCAGTGGTCTCTGATTCTTGTTGCTGAGGTGACTCTTCTTGTTGGTTTCCTATGTATTGGACGTCATCATCAGGTACAGTCCCTGCCGAGGTAGATGCTTCAGGTTCATTAACGTCTTCCACAGTTGTCTCTGTCGCAACCATGGGTTCGACCCTTGCTCTTGATTCTACCAGTTGATCCGCATGACGCCTTATCACATTGTTACCAATATCTACTGTGTACATCAGAGGTCCTTGTCTGGCCCGGATTATTCCGGACTGCCATTTTTCGTTTCCATAGCCCCTTGCCAACACTGGTTGTCCTACGTCGAAACTTCGAGTGGACTTGTTATTAATATGCCGGAACTGTTTGTTTTCCACTTCCCTCCGCACATTTGGTTTTAACAAGTCCAACCTGGACCGCAACCTCCTGTTATAAAACATCATGGCAGGACTTTGGTTAGTCACTGCATGAGTGGCGTTTCGATATGCCATTAGGAAATTGTCCACCTTGTGTTGTAACGGAATCTGATCATCGTTCATGGCCTTTATTGCCTTTTTGAATGTTTGGACAAATCTCTCGGCCAACCCGTTTGTCGCCGGATGATATGGGGCAGAGGTATAATGTTTCACCCCATTCTTCTTTAAGAATTTTTGGAATTCTTCCGACACGAACTGTGGTCTGTTGTCCGAACATATCTGTTCTGGCAATCCGTTCCTTGCGAATATTGTTCTTAACACCGCAATTGTCTTTTCTGAAGTAGTGGTATTCATCTTGATCACTTCTGGCCATTTGGAATGTGTGTCCACCGCAATTAGGAACATGGAGTCCATGAATGGACCAGCAAAGTTAATATGTACGCGTTGCCATGGGGCTGAAGGCCATTCCCATGGGTGTAGCGGTGCGATCGGAGGTGCATTTTGCACTTTTTTGGCACCCAGCGCAGCTTTTTGTCAACTCCTCTATCTGTTGGTCAATGCCCGGCCACCATACATAAGCCCTAGCAAGACTTTTCAGCTTAACTCCCCCCAGATGACCTTCATGCAGTTCCTTTAGAACTCTTTCCCGTAACTTGGGAGGAATAATCACTCTTGTCCCGTACATCAAAGTACCATGGCAGACGGACAGCTGGTCTCGCCTTGCTGAGAATGCCGGTAACAGAGGATCACCATGTGTTGGCCATCCCTTCACTGTCACCTCGTAAACTCGGGACAGTGTCGGGTCGTTCCTGGTTTCTCTTTCAATACTTGCATTGGTGACTGGTAAACACTCGATGATGGTCGAATGAAATAACTCAACAGGGTCAACTTTCGTCGTCTCTTCTGCTTCAGGTAGTGGCAGGCGCGACAGCCCATCAGCATTGCCATGCTGCTTTGTACCTTTGAATTCTATTTGATATTGATGTGCCCCTAGGAAAAGAGACCATCTCTGGAGACGCTGCGCTGTCATCACCGAAACACCCTTCTTAGGGTTAAAAATGGATACCAACGGCTGATGGTCTGTCAGAAGTGTGAATTTTTGGCCCTGCAGGTAATGATTAAACTTCTTCACTCCCCATACAAGGCTGAGAGCCTCCCTATCGATCTGCGCATAGTTGCGCTCAGCGGAGGTCAATGATCTGGATGCAAACGCGACTGGCCTTTCCGTGCCATTTGGCAACTTGTGTGAGAGTACTGCCCCAATACCATATGGAGAAGCATCACAAGCCAACCGAATAGGCAGTGTCGGGTTGAAGTGAGCCAACACTTCCTCTGAGGTGATCAATTCTTTGCTTTTGCGAAATGCCTTCTTACAGTTTTCGCTCCATTCCCATGGTACCCCCTTCTGTAAAAGAGCATTCAGCGGGTGCAGTACCGTGGATAGGTTTGGTAGAAACTTATGGTAATAGTTAATCAATCCCAGAAACGACCTCAACTGAGAGACATTATCCGGAGCGGGAGCCTTTACAACTGCCTCTATCTTGTCAGGAGACTTATGAAGCCCCTCCCAGTCAATGACATGACCACAGTACGAGATCCGCTTCTGAAAGAACTCACATTTCTGCCGATTAACTCTAAGTCCATACTCTTTCAGTCTGTTGAGCACCAGTTCCAAGTTTGCGAGGTGTTCTTCATCACCATCACCTGTAATCAGAATATCGTCCAGGTAACATTGTGTGCCTGGAATTCCCTGTAATACCTGCTCCATGGCCCTCTGCCAAATTGCCGGAGCCGATGCCACTCCAAAAACCAGCCTATTATACCGGTACAAATCTCTATGCGTGTTGATCGTGAGGTACTGGCGTGACTCTTCTTCAACCTCCATCTGCAAGTACGCCTGCGCCAGGTCTATCTTGGTGAAGTGTTTCCCGCCAGACAACGAAGCAAAAATATCCTCAATCCGCGGAAGCGGATACTGCACCGTGTGAAGCACCGGATTAACGGTGATCTTGAAATCTCCACAGATGCGAACCTTCCCTGGTTCTCCTGGCTTGTTGCTCGAAGGATGTTTCATAACGGGAACAATGGGCGTAGCCCACTCACTCCAATCTACCTTTGACAGTACACCTGAACGTTCTAGCGCTTCCAGTTCCGCTTCTACAGTAGGTCGTATTGCATAGGGTACCGGTCTGGCTTTGAAAAATGTTGGTTGTGCATGTTCATCAATCTTGATGTTTGCCGTAATTCCTTTCAGTGTTCCCAGTCCTTGCTGGAACACCTCTTTAGCATCATCCAATATCTTGGGCAATCGTTTAGGTTTGACATCTGTTTCCCCGGAATCTACCGTTAGTGCTTTTAAGGAGTGCCAGTCCATATTCATTTTCCTAATCCACTCCCGTCCCAGTAGTGGTGGACCTCCTTCAGATAGCACATATAAGTCCATTACTTGGCTTTCTTCGCCCTTGTGGACCACTTTTACCTCTATCTTTCCGATGGGGTACACTCTTTGCCCCGTGTATGTTTTCAATATAATCTCCGTATCCCGTAGGGGAATATGTTGGAATAACCTTTTGTAATCTTTCTTATTCATGACCGTCAATGCCGATCCAGTGTCCAATTCCATCTTTACTTGGACTCCTGCTATCTGAAGAGTGACCCAAATTGTCTGGAGATCTGCATCCTTACCAATGTTGTGTACTCTTAAGCTACCCAGTTCATTACTGCTAGCGTCTGAATCTGACTTCTGTTCATTTGAACTGGTCTTTGTCACCTTGTGCACCTTTATGTATTTTCCTTGCGGTGACTTTTTGTTGCTGGTCTTCTTTCCTGACCGGCATACTTTAGCTATGTGGCCAAGCCTGCCACACGTTCTGCATTCTTGGTTTTTAAACCAACACTGGTTCTGATCGTGTGTTGTCTTTCCACAACGATAACATTTTACAGTACTCAAACCCAATTTATTTGTACTGAGTTCCGGTGACATTAGCTGCATTACTGCCGTGCCTCTCGCTGCGGCTTCGTATGCTGCTGCCATAGTGACCGCTTTCTCAAGCGTCAGCTCATTCTCTTCGAGCAGTCGCTTTTGTGTATCTTCTTTTAATAATCCACACACAAATTTATCCCTTAGCGCGTCTGTCAGTCCCGTTCCAAACTGACAGTACCTCGCCAGCTTACGCAATTCCATTAAATATTCAGCATTGCTTTCATCCTTCAGCTGCCTTCTGCTGTAAAATTTAAATCGTTCCGCTAGCATCAGCGGCGTGGGGTTTAGATGATTTTTCAGGACAGTAACAATCTCCTCGAACGCCTTATCCGTCGGTTCATCTGGTGATAAAAGGTGTTTCAATTGCCCGTATGTCTTTGCACCCATTAAGTTCAATAAAGTTAGTGCTTTCTCTGCATCTGGGATTTTATTTGCTTTACAATAATTTTGTATGCGTTCTACATACATGGCCCAATCTTCGATGTCGCTATCAAAGGTATTAATGTTCCCATGTTTAGGCATCGTTGCAATTTATTTTTTTTTTATTTTTTTTTATTTTATCACAAGATGGCGGCTTCCCGCTCTTGTCATCGTCCTCCGCCTACAAAATGGTGGTTTTCCCGTGCTTGGCGGTCTTCACCCACTGGCTGCAATGGCGTTTAGCGTGCCGCTGCTGCTCCCCTTTCCCAGCAGTTAGTAACTCCCCCGACGCTGTCTCCGCTTCACCGCGGCTCCCTCGGGCATTCGCGCTTCCCCGATGTCGCGCCTCGCAGCCCTTCTTGCAGCCCGATTATTAGCACCGGCTGCATTCACCTTCACCGCAGCTCTCGCGCCTTCAGTCGCCCCAGACGCTGCGACTTTTTGGCCCGAAAGCGGCCCGGCCCTTATCACCAGCCGCGATCGATGTCCCCGCGCTGCGCCTTTCGGCCCGAATGCGGCCCGGCCCTTATCTCCGGTCGCGATCGATCTCACCGCCCTTATTCCTCCGTCTTCCTCCCCCCCGTCTGTACAGCCAACGCGGTCGACTTTCTGCTCGCGTCGCTGACCGGCTTACCCACCACCGAGGTAGAAAGAAGATAGCTGACTGCCGCTGATGGAGGCTTCGAGTTCAGGATGTCTTCTGCACTCCGGGTTCTCGACGCCTGCCGCGCGACGTGTCTTCCAGCAGGGTGATGAGGGTGGATGCCTCTCTTCGACGCCCATTCTGTGGACGAAACCGCCGTGGATATAAACTGCCGCAGGGTAAGAATCGGACTCGTCGCCACTGTTAAGTCTGTGTGTTCCAGTTGTATTAAGATTAATTACTGACACAGACTACAAGAATAAAGTTTCAACAGGTCTTTACTAGCTGGAGGTCAGGACTATACTAAATACAATATCACTACACAGTACTTATATACCGGTGGTCACCACCGGTATTACGTATACAGCAGCCAGAGAAAGTAGTACATCTCTTAAGGTGGAACAGGCTTAAGTTCTCTTAAGGTGGAACAGGTTACATACACCACAATTAGGTCTTTACTCTTCTGAAAGGCCCGCTTACATTCATCGCTCCATTTCCATGCTACTCCAGTTTGTAGTAGGGCGTTCAGTGGGTGCAGAATTGTGGACAAATTCAGCAAAAACTTATGGTAGTAATTCACCAATCCGAGGAATGACCTCAGTTGCGACACATTTTCAGGTGCTGGAGCCTTAACTACCGCTTCAATTTTGTCAGGGGACTTATGTAACCCCTCTTCATCAATCACCTGGCCACAATACGATATCTGTTTCTTAAAAAACTCGCACTTGGGGTGATTGGCTCGTAGCCCATGTTCTCTTAGTCTAGTGAGCACCTGCTCTAGGTTGGCAAGGTGTTCACTGTCATTTTCACCTGTCACTAGGATGTCGTCCAAGTAACACTGAGTCCCCGGAATCCCTTGCAGGACTTGTTCCATCGCTCTTTGCCATATCGCCGGAGTTGATGCTACTCCGAATACCAGTCGATTATACTGGTAAAGACCTTTGTGAGTGTTTACCGTGAAATACTTCCTGGAGGATTCTTCAACCTCCATCTGCAAATATGCTTGTGCTAGGTCAATTTTTGTAAAATGCTTCCCTCCAGATAGTGAGGTGAAAATATCTTCTATCCTCGGGAGGGGATACTGTACTGTGTGAAGGACTGGGTTCACCGTCACCTTGAAGTCCCCACAGATGCGAACCTTCCTTGGCTCCTCAGACTTATTGTTTAACATTTTTTTCATGACAGGAACGATGGGTGTCGCCCACTCGCTCCAGTCTACCTTAGATAACATGCCTGCATTCTCCAGATTCTCCAGCTCTGCCTCGACGGCTGGGCGAATTGCATATGATACCGGTCTTGCTTTGAAAATCTTGGGAATTGCATTCTCTTCTATTTTTATCGAGGCAGTTACGCCTTTAAGAGTTCCCAGTTCTTGTTGAAATACCTCTTTAGCATTAGCTAAGATTGTTGACAATCGTCCAGGTGTGACGTCGTCATCCTTTTTACCAGCCACAGTCAGTGCCTGAATGGAGTGCCAGTCTAAACTTATCTTTCTGATCCATTCACATCCCAATAACGGTGGTCCATCATCTTGCAGTATGTGCAGATACAATTTCTGTATTTCCTTGCCGTTGTATTCAACAGGCACCCTTATTTTCCCTCTGGGGTATACTTTCTGCCCCGTATACGTCTTCAAGACTATGGATGTCTCTTTCAAGGGTATGTGTGAGAATAGCCGCTCGTAGTCTCGTCGATTCATGACGGTCAGGGCTGATCCTGTATCCAATTCCATTTTGACTTGGGATCCTGCTATCATGAGGGTGACACAAATGGTTCGGTGATCCTCTTTTGCGATTATGTTGTGAAGTTTGAGACAGCTTAGTCTCTTGTTCCCGGATTCACTATCGCTCTTCTGGTCTTCGGAACTACTGTCCGTCATCTTTTGTACTTTCCTGTACGGTTCCTTAGTAGCCTTTTTGTTGTCATTAGTCTTCTTCCCAGACCTGCAAACTCGTGCAATGTGTCCCATCTTTCCGCATTGCCTGCATATTTTGTCCTTGGACCAGCAGTCCTTCTGGTCATGGGTTGTTCTGCCACAGCGATAACATTTTTCAAATCCCCGTGTCATTTCATGGGTGCCGTATTCCTGTGGCTTTTGCTGTATTTCCACAGCTCCCCTTGCTGCTGCTTCGTACGATACTGCCACGCTGAAAGCCTTATCTAACGTCAGCTCTTTCTCTGAGAGTAACCTCTTCTGGGTTCCTTCACTCAGGAGTCCACAGACAAATTCGTCCCGTAGGGCATCTGCCAGTCCTGCTCTGAACTGGCAGTGCTTTGATAGCTTGCATAGTTCCGTAAGGTAATCAGCATTGCTCTCATCTTTATGCTGATTTCTCTTGTGGAATTTAAATCTTTCTGCTATCAGCAGCGGTGTAGGATTTAGGTGTTCCTGTCGGATATCAACAATTTCGTTAAAACTCTTCGCCATCGGTTTGGCTGGAGTGATCAGGTTCCGCAATAGGCCATACGTTCTTGCGCCCATTAAGTTTAGCAGTACCGATGCCTTTTTCTCATCGGCTACTTCGTTTGCCTTGCAATATACTTCAACTCTTTCCACATACGTGGTCCAGTCTTCTATTGCATTATCGAAGGCAGTGATATTGCCAGTCTTCGGCATCTTGGAAATCTAAGATGGCGCCTCCTGCGCTTTGCCTTCTTCCCCGATTGAACAAAATGGCGCCTCCCGCGCTTTGCCTTCTTCCCCGCTGGATTAAGATGGCACCTCCCGCGCTTTCTGTCTTCTCCGCTGCTGCTAGCGCTGTTGCTGGCGTTTTTATGCCTTGATGGTGACGCCCTATGGTCTTCGCGCACTTCCCCCCCGTGCTGCTGCTAACGCCGCTCTCCGCGGTCCCCGTGGCAAACTGCAGCTCCTCGCGGCTTTCTGCGCTTCTAATTTCCTTTATTTTCCCGTTGTCAGAGCAAACCCTACGGGACACTTTCCTCCCTCTTCTCGGGTCTGTACGCTGCCCAGCTTCGTAGCACCGGCCGCGCCCTGTGTGCTCCACCCTCTCTCTCTCTCTCCTCTTCCCGACAACGCTGCTCGGCCCCGTTGAAAAGCCACCCGATCGAGCTCTAGCCCGCCGCAGCCCAGGAAGGATCAGTGTACTACCTGCCACCAGCCCGATTAGCTGGAACACCATAGACAGGATAACCAAGCCCCACTCTTGACAGCCACTCCTGCAAATCTTCAACTCCGATGAATCAGAGGCGGTTGCCAATGGTCGACGCCCGTTTCTTCTGTTTGTTTGGTTTTTTTTTCTTTCTTCCTTCTGGCCTCGACCTCTAACAACTTCGCTTCAGGGATGGATCCCCATGAGGTGGTGCAGAACTGTAGGTAAGTTCGGATCTGCTCGTCGCCAGTATTATGTCCGTGTGTAATTGAGACACAGACTGCAGGAGTTGGTTACAACAGGTGTTTACTGAGTGGAGACAAAACTGGAACTACTATGCAAAGTTACTTAACAGGCTTATATACAGGGGTGGTTACTACTGGTACTGCAGTATACAGGGGCGGCAGAATAAAGTTCCTTCTGCAAAGTACATACACTACAGATGGCCACTCACGTAAACTCTCCTTTGTGGCTGGTGAAGAAGCCGGACAATTCCTGGAGAGCCACGGTGGACTACAGAGCCCTCAACAGTAACATCCCAGCCTGCGCGCCGACGGTAGCAGCAGTTGCCGACCTGATAGGGAGTATTCCAGCATCTGCGACCATGTTCACGGTACTGGATGTTTCCAATGGGTTTTGGTCCATCCCTTTAAGGAGGGAGGATCAGTACAAGTTTGCCTTTACTTTTAAAGGGCAACAGTACACCTGGAACTGCTTGCCACAGGGTTTCCATAACAGCCCCAGCATTTTCCATCAATGTATGGCAGGAAGCTTAAAGGAGTTCAGCCAGCCCAATCAGCTAGTCCAGTATGTGGACGACCTGCTCCTGTTCACAGATTCCAGAGAGGAGCATGGCCCACTAATGGCCGAGCTATTGGAGCTGTTAGGCAGAAAGGGTTTCAAGGTGAACCCAAAGAAGGCACGATCGGCCAGCAGGAAGTAAAATTCTTGGGTCTGACCATCCGCGCTGGAGAGAGAGCCATAGACAAGGCTAGACGGGAATCGGTGCAAGACCCACTGGTCCCCACCACCATAGCCCAGAAGTGGGAAGTAGGAGACAAGGTCATGGTAGGAAACTCTTCCCGAGTGAGGAGTTTAGAACCACTGTACATGGGGCCCTACAGTATTGTAGATAAAGCCAGCCCCATGGTATACGCAGTGAAGTTGCCCCGGCGCACTAAATGGTTTCACGTAAACCAGTGCAAACTATTTAAGCCGGGTGCAAAAGAGCCAACAACCGAGGCCAGGTCTGAGGGTAAAAATCCTCAGCCTGAGGCGTGCAAAGGGCCACAGACCACACAGGCTGGAACCGCAGCCTGCTTGAGAGGAGGAGCTATCCCGCCCACCTGGGAGGTTTCCCCATTGGCCTGGGACTCGGACGGGGAAGAGCCCGAAGACCAAGGCCCCGCCCTTGACACGATTCTGGAGGAGGTGGAGTCAGAGGACGGAGGTCCCGCCCTCAGCTCGAGTTTAGGGGAGGTAGAATTGGGGGCGGAGATTCTCCACCTGTAGGGACAGGTAGGGAGGAGTCGTCTGCCACAGACCCAAATCCCAAAAGGGCGGAGTCTGAGGGAAGGGAGCCGAAGCCGACAGTCGTGGAGAAGCCATGGGCTGTGAGGGCTAAAGTCCCAACCAAAGGTCCACTCACAAAGGGAGCCTCGCCCGAAGTACCCCCTCGCAGGTCGTCTCGGACGCCTCAGCCAATAAAACTCTGGCCAGATTCCCCCTACTTCAGCAGACACCGACTTGGGAAATCCCTAGAAAGACGCAATCCCCAATTGGCAGCAAAAGGCTGCGGGGGACTCAAGCTACAGGTCAGTGCGGCCCCACCACAGGAAGTGGTGAGCTGCAGTCCGAACAGGGATTAGGCAGGCCGCCCGGGGACGGGCGGCACTGTACATAAGTTTAGTTAAGTTTAAGTTTGGTTAAGTATAAGGTGTGTAAATTTTTAAGGTGATGGGTGTTATAAGAAATAGTTTTGGAATCTGCCCAGCATGTGTGCTTGTTTTGGATCGAGGTCGAAAGACCCGATCATGCCTTCACCTAGGCCAGAATCTCTCAGGAGCCTGGCTGTATCGTTTAATCTGTTGCAGGAACCAAAGGTACCATGGAGAGAATTCTCATCGTGTTTGCGGTGATCGGGTGTAGCTTGGCCTATCGGGGCTACACCAAGGACTCCATCATGTATGGATGCTCCGGGGACACAGCCCCCATCGCGACTGATGGGACAGGTGAACGGGACATTGAGGAAACAGCCACCTACTTCCACGAAGGGAGGTGGCCAGGATGGCTGGGGTCGAACTCTACGGAATACTCCAGCCAGTCCGGGTTTGCATATGGAGAGACTTCTCTAATGTGTCCCAGGGTGAGGATCATTGCGCCCAGAGTCAGCGTAACCGTCGGGAGGAAGATTTGTTTAGTATGCAACGGACATGTTCCTTTGGACAGATGGTGGTGGCTTCGGAAGCTGAGTAAGACCATGAAAAACTCCACGGTCGAGTGGGAGCGACTGGGTAACAATACCCATCAGACTATTACGGAGACTCATGGGGGATTGAGTGTCTGTTGGGACAAATGGTGGGAACCAGATGAGGGGATTTACATCTGCATGTGGGGTTCAGAATGCATCCGCCCCACAGGCGTCTCCATCTTTTTCCAGAGACAGTGGCAGGATGCTGGGAAAGGGATGAGGTGGGACGTCAGCACGCAGGCGTGTGGAGTCCCATACTTTCCGATCCCGGTGAATGCCACTGAGCTCATCACCCGCCCCCGCAAGCCCCTGTCCACGATTCCGGTAGCCAAAGCCCGCAAGGAAGGGTGCCCCGCCACTACCAAGGGACCCGGGAACGGACTGGTATTGGTACCCACAGGTCAGGTGCTGTACCAAGGGGTGCACTACGTGGTAGCCTCGCTGATTTTAAACCTCACCGAGGTGCGATTGCCAGAGTGGTGCCCCAAGGAAATGGAGCAATTGTACCAGGTCCTGTTAACAAAATATGTTCAGACAATTTTATGAGTTCGACTTTGCCGATGTCGAAAGAGCCGGATTGTACAACACACCACATGAGGTCTTGGACAGGGTAGGGAGACAAAGAAGGGGTACAGTCAATGATATTTTTACCGCCTTTAACACAGGGACTTCGGTCATCAACACTCCGGATGACGTGGAGCTGCAGACCCAGATCAATGGTTTAAAAGCGCGGTTAAGAAAGATACTGACGGACGAGAATAAGGTAGTGGGTTCTGAGTTACATGAGGACAGGCCATGACACTACACTTAAAAGAAATCATAGCTGAACTGGAGAAACACGCTAAAACGGTAAATGCTCTCATCACCCCTGATCCTCTCTATCTTTTACCGCTGCACAATAGAGAGCATCCTGACAAACTGTATCACAGTATGGTATGGCAGCTGTAGCTACTATGACCGGAAAGCCCTGCAGCGGGTAGTCAAAACTGCCCAACTCATTACCGGCACCCAGCTACCGACCATAGAGCACATATACCAGAAACGCTGTTTATGGAGGTCACGGTCCATCATCAAAGACCTTACCCACCCCAGCCACAGTCTGTTCACCCTCCTGCCATCTGGGAGACGCTACAGATGCATTCGCACCCATACAACCAGATTTAGGAACAGCTACTTTCCCAGGGCTGTCATCCTACTGAACTCCACAAATAAACTCTAAAGCCTGCACATCTGCCAATGCACTTTATTATGGTTATGTTTATGTTAATGTATTACAAGCCAAATGTATGTTGAATGTTTAAATGTCTTAATCTAAATGTACACTCTCGGGAGCCGCAAGCCTACATTTCATTGTACTGCACTTGTGCACTAACAATGACAATAAAAGTTGATTTGATTTGATTTGATTTGAATGCGTCAGATCAGGCTGCGCAGAACGAGGTGTGCGTGCTGTACAGGGCGTGGTTACTGGGCGAGGGCCGCAGTAATCTGGAGGATTTAAAACAAGGTTTGGTCCCCTCCTGGATCAGCAATAAGCACCTCGCAGCCCTCCACCCTTTTGAGAACGCATTAAGTCCGTGCCAGCTCAGACTAGCTTCAGAGGCCTACCCAGTCCCAGTGGACTGTGGGCGGTCTAATCACACCATTATGGGTATAGTGGTAAGAATGCCGGTTATGGGAAAGACAGCTAAACCCGCCCCGGTATACAGGGTGGAGAACATTGGAGTCATTCAAGGGGGTGCACACATTCGCTACACAGCGGTCCCACCTTACGTCATTCGATGGGAGCATGCAATGATGGGTACCGACCTCTCGGGGTGCCGGAGCCGGGGAGCACACATCATCCTGTGTCCCTAGCACTTGAATGCCTATTCGAAACCACAGTGCGGGTTCAGAATTGCTGGAGCGAAGCCTATAAATTGCACCATGGAGGCAATGGCACAAAGCCATGTGCCCCCACAGGTGGCATATATAGGAGGTGGGACATACTGTGTCACCACTGCAGCGCCCCACTACCAAAATGGACAGCACGGCTGGTGTCCGGTCAATGACAGCAGTTTCTGCTTCAAACCCAAGGCAGAAGTTCAAGTGGACCAAGAGCGAATTGTTCCTATTCCTGAACCTTCCACTGTTCACCTCACTGTCAAAGAAAATTTCACCGATCTGCAACGATTCATTGCACATTTTGGCTACGTCATTCCCCCTCTCCCTGAACACCTCCCCAAGATACTAAAAGCCGTTGCCGTTTCACAGAAACATTTTTACACGCTGGAGCAGAAGACATTAGAAATAGGCGCAGACATATTAGATATAGTAACCCAACAGTGGTGGGACCTGTTCACTAATATAGAAGTCCCTTCATGGATTAGGATAGCCTCCCACATCCTCATAGTATGTCAGATTTTTATTGTGATTTATTTACTCTTTGTACATTGTAAGAGGGACAAACGTTTCCAGAAGTATGAGAACAGAGGAGAATGGAGGGAGCATTATGTGCGGGTAGACGAGGAGACACCCGTTTAAATTTTGCTGCTATGTATAGAGTTAGAGTTTCCCTCCCTCCTCTATTTTTGATAGTATTCATGTGTGATTTTGTGTATTTTCTTTCTTTATTATTTTTATTGAAGTTTATTATGTGTGTTGTTATTAATAAAAGATAATATGTATGAACCAGGTGGTGTAGGGGTATTAGGCCCCCCTCCACGCCTGGAAATATGTGTGTCAGATTTTAACTCCAATGCATTGCCATCTATAGATGCTTAATGTACACTGTGGGTTTTCTGAAATGGGAAATGCATGTGTCGTGGGGTCATAGATAGGTAAATACAGGGGATGGTTTGATTATGGAGAGTCAGAAAATTTTGCTCACCCAGAATTATGATACTTCAAGCAAGTTATACTATCATCAGGGGGGACTGTAGGATTAGCAAAATTGAACATTGTCCTATAAGGGTCTATTGGCAGAAAAGGCCTTAATTTTAAAGACTGTTTTAAAAGAAGCCCAAGAAAAGGGGCACACAAAATGGCGGCCAGACCCCATGACCAGTTTTTTGGGAAATTTTAAAATGGTTCCTGCAGTCCACAGACAGCTTTTGTGGATTCAGCCCACAGTAAGTTCTGGAATGCAATTTCGGAGAATGCGAAACCAGACAGAACCCCATACATATAGATTGGATGCAGATCCAATCAGATCGGCCTGTAGATAAAGGCCATCAAAATGTTTACCCAGACAAAGGGAAACAGCTTCAAGTTCAAAGGGGGACATCAAGACCCATTAAAGACAATACAAGGTCATTCCAGACCAGAGATGGCAGTTACCGGCCATCCCGAAAATACTTTAAACACAATGACTACCCCTCAGTGCTACAAGCCCGCCAAAAATTAAACAAAGACTAACCTTGATATGGTGGGAGATAAGGGCCTCCATGAGAAGTATAACTGGAGACCTGGGGTAGCCATTGGAGAGAGAGCATTGTAGAGATCATTTTCGAGAGATCGTTCGGGGGTCCGAAGAAGGTGCAGTTCGGTTAGGAGTTCGGGTTCGGTAGAGAGGCCGTTCAGACTCGGAAGAAGAAGACGATTCGGTAGACGATTGGGATCGGAGACATTTTGAAGACTCAGAATAGCCATTGGTGGTTCAGGTTGAGTCAGCGTCCAGACCCGGGGCAGCTATTGGGAGATCATCGACAAACCCCGGGCCATTGACGAGACGAGAAGACGACGTCCCTCCAAGAGGAAACCTTATGAATATGGTCAAACAGATGGGCTCTCTCCACGCCGACGTCCAGGCCTGCTAACATCCAGCCTGTCCGTGTCCATTACCTCGAGGGAGAAAAGAGTGTGTCGCAGCCCGCTGCATTCCGCGGACCACGTGGAGACAGGACGCCTGAGAGGACCAAAGCGCAGACTTCAAAAACCTCTATTTTCTAACTGGGACTGGTGAGCATGTTTCTGGCCTCTCATAATCTAATCTAGCTAGGTTTAGGGGGTGGGCATTTTAGGGGATAATTAACAATGAGTTGTTGTCCCTCGATGTTCCGTGTGTTTCCCTATTTCATGGTGAACCTTGTAAAGTATAATATGCCTGTGGATATATTGGTTAGTACTGTATTATGATTTGTTTTTCCCTCCCATGTACCTTATTGGCTTATATGCAATAAAATTTCACTTTATTTCATTAAACTTGGTCTACAGAGTATTCTCTGCATTGTAGTTCCTGCCTCAAAGTCCAGTGTACAGAACCTAAGGGGTGAGTGGGTCGAACCACTCGGTAAATTACTGTGCAAAAGAGAGCGGTCTCATCAGAGAGAGAGACCTAGCAAAAACCTCTTACAGGGCCATATCCACCCAGGGTGTTCAGGGAGAAATTCAGCCACCTGAACCTCAGTGAGCAACAGTGTGTCAGACGTCTGCGCTTCAGTAAGGACGTCCTTGCTGAAATCTGCCACCTGCTGCAGCCACAACTGCAACCTGAGAGCAGGGCGAGGACTGCATTGCCAGTGGCTGTGAAGGTGACCGTGGCCTTGAATGTTTATGTGTCTGGCTCCTTCCAGGCTGGAGCAGGAGCAGGAGATATTTGCCAAATCTCCCAGTTTGCCATGCACTGTTGTATAACGGAGGTCACTGAGGCTCTCTATTCCAAGAGAGCTGATTACATTTCATTCTCTCTTGCCAGAGAGCAGCAGGCAGAGCAAGCACATGGCTTCACAAGGATTTCAGGCTTCCACATGGAGCAGGGTGCCATTGACTGCACGCACGTTGCTTTGCGCGCACTGCATGTGAACTGTAGGGTTCTCAAAATTCCCACACTCCCCAAAACTATGAATCAAGGGACCCTGTTTGGACAAGTTATTAAAAACAGAGTACCCAAAATGGCTTCTGTAACCTCGTGACCAAAACCGACAGGATTTTTGAAAGCAAGGCCCTGCAGACAGGCAGGCCCTGAAACGAAACTTAAAATGCAGGAACCTGTGAAAAGGACTCTGTGGAGACAGACAGCTAAAGCAAACACAGAATATGCATTCATTTGTCTTGAAACAGATCAGGCTAGAATGGGCCTAAAATTGAAGCCATTAGGCTTCTGCATATTTAATCGGTAACAGCTCACAGTAGCCATCAAGTCAGGATGGGGACAATTAAGTTTTATCCATGACAAACAACCAGGACATCAAGGCCATTAGACCCGGAGACAACCACTCCAGAAGTCGTTAAAGTAAATGGCTGTAATCATTTTAAACGAGCCTGCCAAAAGTTAGACAAATGACTGACCTGATTTGGCGCGCAGATAAGGAGTGAAGAACGGGTATAATTGTAGGCCCATCACTGGTGATCACTCTCTTGCTCCTGCCCTCATCTTTGACCTTGGCCTGCTGTCTCTCGTTCTCGTGCCCTGGCCTTGTGGCGGGCTCTCTTCTCGCTCCCCGTGCCGCTCAACAACCAAGGACGCCCATTACACCAGGGCCAAATGCGGGAGGAGAACCAGACCCGAGTTCAAAACCACACAGGGCACACAGGCCACAAACGGGCAGACGAGACGAGATGAGACGAAGAATACGGTAAACCAGTAAAGGCAGAGAAGGGCAGCAGAAAGTTGGCATTTACATGCATGGACAATAAAACCCCAGAGACATAGCCCAGGTGAAGAATAAGCTGGCGTTCAAAGAATGGGTAGCAGCGTCCATGACGAATAAACTGGCGTTCGAAGCATGGGTAGTAAAATCATTTAGACGGTAAAGACCGCCAACCGACCCCCCACCGCAACATTACCGTCGACGACCGCCTGAGGAAGAAGAAGAAGAAAACCCATCGCGACTCGATGATGACGGTAGCTGAGGAAAAGGAGGGTGCTTCGCATAAACAACTTCAGCGCCGTGCCCTGAGACCACATGGCAACAGGATACCCCAAAGGACAGCAAGAGCGGACCTCAAAACCAACCCAGTTAAAGCAACAGATTTTGGATTGGTGAGCATGAATTCCTGGCCCCTCATAGTTTAATCTAGTTAGGAATAGTGGGTGGGATAAGGATAAAGGGGATTGTTAATGTAGTTGTTTTCCCTCGATGTGCCATGTGTTCCCCATTCCCATATAAGTGTAACTGTTTCATGCCTGTATTCATACCAGTAATTTTCATAAGATTGTTTGATTCTGCTTTTAATAAAATTTTGGTTTTCTTGCACCAAACCACTTGTCTACTCGATTTTCTGTATCGCCGCCTGTACCTAAGTCCGGTGTCTAGAACCCAGGGGTGTGGGAGCGATTCGAACCGCTCAAAGACAGTCAGAGGTGAAGCTGGCTGGGCGCACGCCACCCCCTACAGAACTCTAGGATATACCGCAACCGAAAGGGATTCCGCTCCCTCAACGTCCAGCTGGTGTACGACCATAGGCAGCGAATCATGCAGGTCAATGCCCAGTAGCCTGACAGCAGTCATGATGCCTTCATTCTGTGGCTGTCCGCTGTGCCATCTGTATCTGAGCCACCACGACAAACCAGAGGGTGCCTACTGGGTGACAAGGGCTATCCTTTGATAACATGGCTGATGGCTCTGGTGCACAACCCACACACACGTGGGCAGCGTGCACACAATGAAAGCCATGATGCCACATGAGCAGAGCAGAGCAGACCACTGGCGTGCTGAAACGATGCTTCCGCTGCCTTGACCGCTCTGGGGGAGCCCTGCAGTACTCAGCAGAGCGGGGGTCTGCTGCATGCTGCACAACCTGGCCATCATGATGGCACAGCTCTTGCCACCAGCTATACTGCGAGCAGCTGAGGAGCAGGAGAAGGAAGAGGAGGAGGAAGAGGAAGGGAGGAGGCAAACCAGACAGCCCCTTTTTGGCCAGGCTGCCCGGTAACGACTCATCCGACTGCGATACCAGTGAATGCAGCCCCAATTCCCATTCACCAATAGTCCCACACCGTACCTTCCCTCTGTCACTGACCATCACAGCATCCACTTGGCCACATGCAAAAATAAAAGCAAACACAAAATAAACATTCCAAACCAAATTTATAAATCAAAGCATGCCATGTAGCATACAAATGTCAACTAATCACCCTTTTTCATTCCCTTAGTGCCTGTCTTCCGTGTGCCTTTGCCTGCCCTAGTGCTCCTATACAGTGCTACCCCAGTGACTGCAGCATGGCTGGTGGAAGGCTGCTGGCTTTCAGCGGGGAGACTGCAGATAGCCTTGGAGGATGAGCTCTGGGCCTAGAAGGCCTGGCTGTGGACTGCACCATCTCGGCATGGGCAGCAGCAGTCTGGGCTGGCTGGCTGTCAGGCAACAGTAAGGGCACTGGCGGAGTGGCAGTGGTGGAAGGATGAATGCTGTCATCCTGAGAGAGGACAGCAAGTTCGTGCTCCACGGAGCCACTGCCACTCCCCCGGGGCGGTGCCTCAGCATCCCTAGTAATCTGCTGAAGGGCAGATTGCTGGACTGCTGTGACATCCTGCAAGCCCCTTTGAACACTAGTATCCATGATGGCAGACGTCTGAGCTTCCACTGCGGCAGCCAGATGTTGGGTGGCTTCTGCTTGTGCTGCAATGGAAGCTGAGACATCGGCCATTAGATGCTGCATTATGGTTGGGTCCATGAGTGTGTTAATGGAGATGGCCACCACTTCCATGCTGACAAGGATGGGCTCCAAGCTCTGTGCAAAACCCTGCGCCAAGTTGGTTCCGGACACCTGGCCAGGCAGTGATGGAAGAGCAACAGGCTCTTTGACATTGCACGCAGACTTTCTGGCAGGCCTGCCAATACACCAAGCATTTCAGTGTGCATACTCATCAGCCTTCTTCTGTAGCCCGCCCCATCAGAGTGCTCATCCGAGGCCTCTGCAGCAGGTCTCGTGTGCGACCTCACCCTCCAGCGAGTTGGCACCTGCGCTACCCTTGTCCCCTGTCCTTCCTGCAGACCACTCATGCCCAGTGTCTCTTCACATGCAGATCCCTCCTCTATGCGATCCTCTAAATTGCGCGCAATTTCAGTATCTGAGCTGGTGGCTGCGAGTGTGAAATCGAGTGATGGTGTTTCTTCTTCATCAGTGTCTTTCTGCTCTTCCACCTGTTGCTCTTCCATCACTGCCTGGCCAGGTGGCAGTTCTTGGCTATCTGAAAGGAGAACGGCACAAGGGTTGGGTTGTGGTGAGGGGAGGTGGGGGGAAGCAAGAGGTGCATGCTTACACCATCTGCAGCTTGTAAAGCAGAAGAGATTGTGGGATGTGGGAAGGAGGATTAGGTGTGAGACTCCCGGCAGCTTTGATGGTTTCTGCCCCGCTGCAGGCCACGGCCTCAGTGATGGATGCTCCAATGATGGCAACCATCGTCTCCTCCATCGGGACATGCAGATGTCCCCCACCAGTTAGCTCCTGTTGCCTCCGATTATGCACCAACTTGCCCTGCAAGAGAGAGGGAAGGGTGTCAGTGAGTGTGTGAAATCTATGATGTGCCAGTCCTGGTTGAATAGCTGGCAGTCTGTGCAAGCTGCGAGATGTGGCTGTGAGGTGTGCAGCAGTGCTAAGAGTGTGAGGGTGAGCTGAAGTTATGAATGTGAGGTATGAGTCATGATTGAGGGAAATTGTTGGTAGGTGAGTGATGGGGATGTGATGCATTGAGCAGTGTGTGGGGTAGTGGTGCAGATGGTGAGATATGGCATTTGAAGGTGAATTCACTGACCCTGACCACTCATGTGAGGTCATTGAACTTCTTGCCGAACTGCATCCAGGTCCTCGGGGCTTGACTTCTGGCATTGACCGCCACGGCTATCTGCTCCCACTACCTTTGCAGAGTTTGTCTGGAGGGCCTCCTGGCCCCCTGTGAATAGAGGACCTCTCTCCTCCTGTCCTCCTTTCCATCTCCTCCACCAAGGCCTTCAATGCAGCATCAGAGAACCTTGGAGCACGCTCTCTCCCCTGTTGCGCCATAATTCACTCTTTTTCCTCTCTTCCACAAACAGTTCCAGTACTTGCTACAGCCAGAATGCACCTTACCTTTAAGAGGTGCAGGCTAGCTTTAAGTAGTGCAGGCTAGCTTTTAGTAGTGCAGGCTAGGTTTAAGTGGTGCTAACCTTGCACGATCTTGGGCCCTCTGTTGAGGTGTGCAGCCACTCAACAGCACGGTTATCGCTGGCTGCAGGCAGCAATCATAAGCATTAACAGGCAGCACAAAGTTGGCGTGCTGCCTGTATCAGAAGCAATGGGCGTGATTTAACCGTGCATCACGATCCCCGTGCTCATTTTCGGGGCTGTCAGATTTAGCCCCATTGTGTCATTCAGTCCAAGAACATAATTATGGCCCTGGATATCCTCACACCTTCCGCCGCTGCATCACCATGCTTTCGTCGGAAGTGCGACGTAAACCCCCTTACCAGACTGGCAGCAAAGTAACGCCCCGGCCCACAGCGGGAGCAGCTCCGAGGAATTTCCCAGGCCATTGTATTTTTGGGGAAATGAGAAGAAAAATACCTAAAGCTCCTTAAAAAGGCACTGAACAACTTGATGAAACATTTCCCAGACCACCGTCCCCCCCCGCCACCCGACAGTTAATGTTGCACAGTTTAAGCATCAGATGAGTAACAACCTCGCAATTCAAAATAAAAACAAAAATGGCTGCCACCAATAGCTAAAGGTAAAAAGTTAGCAGATTGGCTCATTTTCATGTAACCTACAAATGCGCATGGTTTCCTGTGGTTAGTGAGCAGTTGATTAGTCTGCATAGTTAGAGGATGTTGTCATTGCAACTTATCTCTGAGCCCCAGACTGTGAGGAGTGTGTCACATTCCACAGCCTGACTGCATTCGGAGGAATGAATCCTCACTGCCTCAAGTCAACCCAGCATCTTTTTAAAATCACAACTCCACTGCAGCAGTTTCCTCTCTCACATTCTGTCCATTCCTTGAGACAGTTGATGTGAGGAGGCCCTACCTGCAGAGTCCACTCTTTGGAGTGGGGTGGGGTGGGGAGACTTAATTCATTAATGCCGTGAATGGCCGGTTTCAGGGTTGTCTGTTGCGGCGTTCACAGTAAAATATCAATGCCAGGCCAATTAGAAACTATCTCAGGGCAACCAAGGCATGAATTCACCACCAGGGAGCAGGCAACTATTCAAAACGATAATACAGAGAGAGAAAGCAGCCAGATAAATGTCTTACACTAGGACTGGGAACTAAGGGAACGCTTTCATATATGTATGCAAAATGCAAAAATTAATACAGATCATAATCAAACAACCCGAGGAGAGTGTAAGAGGGAGTGTGGGAGGGAGAGGGAGGAGAGGGAAAGAGGGAGTGTGGGAGGGAGAGGGAGGAGAGGGAAAGAGGGAGTGTGGGAGGGAGAGGGAGGAGAGGGAAAGAGGGAGAGTGAGAGAGGGAGAGGGAGGAGAGGGAAAGAGGGAGTGTGAGAGAGGGAGAGGGAGGAGAGGGAAAGAGGGAGTGTGGGAGGGAGAGGGAGGATAGAGCAAGAGGGAGTGTGAGAGAGGGAGCGGGAGGAGAGGGAAAGAGGGAGTGCGAGAGAGGGAGAGGGAGGAGAGGGAAAGAGGGAGAGTGAGAGAGGGAGAGGGAGGAGAGGGAAAGAGGGTATGCAGATGACCTGGTTCTGCTGTCACCAACTAAGGAGGGTCTACAGCAGAACCTGGATCTGCTGGAGTCGTACTGCCAGACTTGGGCCCTGACAATAAATCCCCAAAAAACCAAAGTCCTTGGCCTAGAAATTCAGTTTGGGCCCGCCAGCTCGCTTGCGCCCAGAAGTTACCGCTGCGCGCGGAGCCACTTGCGCCCGCCGGAAATTCAGTTTCAGCGCCCCAAGTCGAAGCCGGCCGCTATTCAAGGGTGTGGCCGCCCCCGCTTGGGGCGCTGAAACTGAATTTCGGCGCGCTAGGTGCCGCAGCGCCACCCGCTGCGGAGCGGCAGGCTGCGGTACTGCAGGCCTTCCTCCCTCTCTTAAGGGGGAGGTGCCTGCAACAGCGAGATCGCCGCTCGCTAGTGTCGGCAAATGAGCCCGGCACCACGGAGAAGTGCCGGGCTCCCGGAAAACAGCTGGCAATGCCGCGGGGGGGGCTGGAGGAGGCCGCGGAAGGTGGTGCGGGCAGGCGGCCACCGAAAAAGCGGCCGGCCGCACCTCCGCCTTAACTCGCCCCACTAAGGCTGCAGGACTGCCCTGTTTTCAGATCGCTGTTTGCGGCCACTGCGGAAGAGGCGGCCGCAACTAAATATGGCAGTCGGGCCGGTAGCGGGGCGGTAGCGGGGCACTGCGCACACCGATGACGTCATCGGTGGCGGCGCAGCGCTACTGGCTAACGCCGCCATTACCGCAGCGCTGAATATCGGCGCAATCTCAGCAAGTGGCGCAAAAGCCCTCTTTGGGCGAAAACTGGGCGCAAAGCCTACTGAATTTCTAGCCCCTTGTGTTCCAGCAAAGATCCAGACATCAGGGACCTAAAATAAATTTCACACTAGGAACAACCAAAATTGAACAAACCACTAACTACACATACTTGGGCTTAAAAATCAGTTCTACGGGAAATTTCAAACTGGCTGTGAATGAACTGAAAGAGAAAGCAAGAAGGGCTTTCTATGCCATTAAAAAATCAATCCAAATAGAAATCCCAAATAGCATTTGGCTCAAAATTTTCAAATCAGTAATTGAACCAATTGCACTCTATGGCAGTGAGGTATGGGGACCGCTAACACAACAAGAATTTGCAAAATGGGACAAACACCCAATTGAGATCCTACATGCAGAATTCTGTAGAAGTATCCTCCGGACTCAAAGGAAAGCTGTAAACAATGCATGCAGGGCAGAACTAGGCCAATATCCATTAATAATCACTATCCAAAAAAGAGCCACCAAATTTTGGAAACACCTAGCAATGAGCAACCCCCAATGCTATCATTACGAAGCCCTGAAATGCCAAGAGAGGACCATAAAGAAGAATACCCTCAGTCAACTAGTCCTGGGACTCAGTGAAGTAACTACTAACACTACTAACAATAACCAGCCCCAGGACAGTGACAGCGTAATACAAAGAATTCGACCCAACACAATCGTCGCTAAGCAAAAGAAAAAATATCTGTCATATTGGGCAGAAACAACAAAAACCCAAAGCAAATTCAATTGCTACTTGGCCCTAAACAGACAATACAACATGGCTGATTACCTGACCATGGTAAAGGATAGCAAACTGAGAAAAACTTTGACAATGTACAGACTTAGTGAACATAACCTGGCGATCGAAAAAGATAGACACAGACAGACCCGGCTACCAAGAGAGGACAGGATATGCTCTCACTGCAGTCAGGGAGTGGTGGAGACAGAGATGCACTTCCTCACAGCTTGTAGAAAATATCAGGGCATAAGGGAGAATTTCGACCAAAAATTCACAAAAATATGCCCTGAATTCAGAAATTTGAATGACAACCAAAAATTCCCTTACCTACTAGGGGAAGAGAGAAATTGCGTAACACTAGCGGCACACTATGTTGCAGCTTGCCATAAACAGAGGGACAACCACTAAAATAAGAAAAGAGTGTATATAAATTATATGAAAGTATATTTATACACTCAGGGAGATATCTGTTTATACACTGTATGGATAGATCTGTATTTTTGTGAATAAACATGAATGTTTTCCGATGCTTTGGCAACATAAGATGTAACTTGTCATGCCAATAAAGCGATTTGAATTGAATTGAATTGAATTGAGTGTGAGAGGGAGGAGAGGGAAAGAGGGAGTGTGAGAGAGGGAGAGGGAGGAGAGGGAAAGAGGGAGTGTGGGAGGGAGAGGGAGGAGAGGGAAAGAGGGAGAGTGAGAGAGGGAGAGGGAGGAGAGGGAAAGAGGGAGTGTGGGAGGGAGAGGGAGGAGAGGGAAAGAGGGAGTGTGAGAGAGGGAGAGGGAGGAGAGGGAAAGAGAGAGTGTGGGAGAGGGAGAGGGAGGATAGGGAAAGAGGGAGTGTGAGAGGGGGAGAGGGAGGAGAGGAAACGAGGGAGAGTGAGAGAGGGAGAGGGAGGAGAGGGAAAGAGGGAGTGTGAGGGAGGGAGAGGGAGGAGAGGGAAAGAGGGAGTTTGAGAGAGGGAGAGGGAGGAGAGGGAAAGAGGGAGTGTGAGAGGGAGAGGGAGGAGAGGGAAAGAGGGAGAGTGAGAGAGGGAGAGGGAGGAGAGGGAGTGTGGGAGGGGGAGAGGGAGGAGAGGGAAAGAGGGAGTGTGAGAGAGGGAGAGGGAGGAGAGGGAAAGAGGGAGTGTGAGAGAGGGAGAGGGAGGAGAGGGAAAGAGGGAGTGTGAGAGAGGGAGAGGGGGGAGAGGGAAAGAGGGAGAGTGAGAGGGGAGAGGGAAAGAGGGAGTGTGAGAGAGGGAGAGGGAGGAGAGGGAAAGAGGGAGAGTGAGACAGGGAGAGGGAGGAGAGGGAAAGAGGGAGTGTGAGAGAGGGAGAGGGAGGAGAGGGAAAGAGGGAGTGTGAGAGAGGGAGAGGGAGGAGAGGGAAAGAGGGAGAGTGAGAGAGGGAGAGGGAGGAGAGGGAAAGAGGGAGTGTGAGAGGGAGAGGGAGGAGAGGGAAAGAGGGAGTGTGGGAGAGGGAGAGGGAGGAGAGGGAAAGAGGGAGTGTGGGAGTGGGAGAGGGAGGAGAGGGAAAGAGGGAGTGTGAGAGAGGGAGAGGGAGGAGAGGGAAAGAGGGAGTGTGAGAGAGGGAGAGGGAGGAGAGGGAAAGAGGGAGAGTGAGAGAGGGAGAGGGAGGAGAGGGAAAGAGGGAGTGTGAGAGAGGGAGAGGGAGGAGAGGGAAAGAGGGAGTGTGAGGGAGGGAGAGGGAGGAGAGGGAAAGAGGGAGTTTGAGAGAGGGAGAGGGAGGAGAGGGAAAGAGGGAGTGTGAGAGGGAGAGGGAGGAGAGGGAAAGAGGGAGAGTGAGAGAGGGAGAGGGAGGAGAGGGAGTGTGGGAGGGGGAGAGGGAGGAGAGGGAAAGAGGGAGTGTGAGAGAGGGAGAGGGAGGAGAGGGAAAGAGGGAGTGTGAGAGAGGGAGAGGGAGGAGAGGGAAAGAGGGAGTGTGAGAGAGGGAGGGGGAGGAGAGGGAAAGAGGGAGTGTGAGAGGGGGAGAGGGAGGAGAGTGAAAGATGGAGTGTGAGAGGGAGAGGGAGGAGAGGGAAAGAGGGAGAGTGAGAGAGGGAGAGGGAGGAGAGGGAAAGAGGGAGTGTGAGAGGGAGGAGAGGGAAAGAGGGAGTGTGAGAGAGGGAGAGGGAGGAGAGAGAAAGAGGGAGAGTGAGAGAGGGAGAGGGAGGAGAGGGAAAGAGGGAGAGAGAGGGGGAGAGGGAGGAGAGGGAAAGAGGGAGTGTGAGAGGGAGAGGGAGGAGAGGGAAAGAGGGAGTGTGGGAGAGGGAAAGGGAGGAGAGGGAAAGAGGGAGTGTGAGAGAGGGAGAGGGAGGAGAGGGAAAGAGGGAGTGTGAGAGAGGGAGAGGGAGGAGAGGGAAAGAGGGAGAGTGAGAGAGGGAGAGGGAGGAGAGGGAAAGAGGGAGTGTGAGAGAGGTAGAGGGAGGAGAGGGAAAGAGGGAGTGTGAGAGAGGGAGAGGGAGGAGAGGGAAAGAGGGAGTGTGAGAGGGGGAGAGGGAGGAGAGTGAAAGATGGAGTGTGAGAGGGAGAGGGAGGAGAGGGAAAGAGGGAGAGTGAGAGAGGGAGAGGGAGGAGAGGGAAAGAGGGAGTGTGAGAGGGAGGAGAGGGAAGAGGGAGTGTGTGAGAGAGGGAGAGGGAGGAGAGAGGAAAGAGGGAGAGTGAGAGAGGGAGAGGGAGGAGAGGGAAAGAGGAGAGAGAGGGGGAGAGGGAGGAGAGGGAAAGAGGGAGTGTGTGAGAGGGAGAGGAGGAGAGGGAAAGAGGGAGTGTGGGAGAGGGAAAGGGAGGAGAGGGAAAGAGGGTGTGTGAGAGAGGGAGAGGGAGGAGAGGGAAAGAGGGAGTGTGAGAGAGGGAGAGGGAGGAGAGGGAAAGAGGGAGAGTGAGAGAGGGAGAGGGAGGAGAGGGAAAGAGGGAGTGTGAGAGGGAGAGGGAGGAGAGGGAAAGAGGGAGTGTGGGAGAGGGAGAGGGAGGAGAGGGAAAGAGGGAGTGTGGGAGAGGGAGAGGGAGGAGAGGGAAAGAGGGAGTGTGAGAGAGGGAGAGGGAGGAGAGGGAAAGAGGGGAGAGTGAGAGAGGGAGAGGGAGGAGAGGGAAAGAGGGAGTGTGAGAGAGGGAGAGGGAGGAGAGGGAAAGAGGGAGTGTGAGAGAGGGAGAGGGAGGAGAGGGGAAGAGGGAGTGTGAGAGAGGGAGAGGGAGGAGAGGGAAAGAGGGAGAGTGAGAGAGGGAGAGGGAGGAGAGGGAAAGAGGGAGTGTGAGAGAGGGTGAGCGAGGAGAGGGAAAGAGGGAGTGTAGGAGGGAGAGGGAGGAGGAGGGAAAGAGGGAGTGTGAGAGGGAGAGGGATGAGAGGGAAAGAGGGAGTGTGAGAGGGAGAGGGAGGAGAGGGAAAGAGGGAGTGTGAGAGAGGGAGAGGGAGGAGAGGGAAAGAGGGAGTGTGAGAGAGGGAGAGGGAGGAGAGGGAGGAGAGGGAGTGTGGGAGGGAGACGGAGGAGAGGGAAAGAGTGAGAGTGGGAGAGGGAGGACAGGGAAAGAGGGAGTGTGAGAGAGAGAGAGGGAGAGGGAGGAGAGGGAAAGAGGGAGTGTGAGAGAGGGAGAGGGAGGAGAGGGAAAGAGGGAGTGTGAGAGGGAGAGGGAGGAGAGGGAAAGAGGGAGTGTGAGAGAGGGAGAGAGAGGAGAGGGAAAGAGGGAGTGTGAGAGAGGGAGAGGGAGGAGAGGGAAAGAGGGAGTGTGAGAGGGAGGAGAGGGAAAGAGGGAGTGTGAGAGGGAGAGGGAGTCGTGAGAGGGAGAGGGAGTAAGAGAGAGAGGTGGTGACAGACAGCAAGACAAAGAAAAAGACTGTGAGGGAGAGAGAGAGGAAAAGAGTGAGAAAGCAGACAAGAATGAGATTGAGACCAACCTATATGGCCTCCTAAATCTCCAATATGGGGGGTACGAAGTGTATGCTCATTACAAGCCACCCGCCATATTGGTGTAGGCAAAAAAATTGTTGTCCATGGCCCTGGGCAGAAACAGCCTGGCTGGCTGCCTTCAGGGTAACCATGCCTACCTGTGGCCTAACAGGCAGTCCTTAAAGCGACCACTACAGGCTGTAACCAACAAGGTAAGATTTTGAAATTTTCTTTGCCCTCAGCCTCAACAGCTTTTTGGGGGAGAGAGTTCCAGATTTCCACTACCCTTTGTGTAAAGAAATGCTTCCTGATGTCACCTCTGAACGGCCTGGCTCTCATTTTAGGGTTATTCCCCCTTGTTTTGGACTCGCCTGCCAGAGCAAATAGTTTCTCTCTATTTACCCTTTCAAATCCTTGAATCATCTTAAACACCTCGATTAGATCGCCCCTTAATCTTCTATACTAAAGGCAATACAAGCCCAATCTGTGCAACCTGTCCTCATAATTTAACCCTTTTAGCCCCGCTATCATTCTGGTGAATCTGCCCTGCAACCCTCCAAGGCCAATATATAGTTCCCGAGGTGTGGGGCCCAGAATTGAACACAGTGACTCCAGATGTGGTCTGACCAGAGCTTTATATAAACTGTAACATAGCCTTGAGTCCTCTCCACCAGTGAGCTGCCTGGGGACACTCATTAGGTGTCTGAAGCTCGATATTAATGAGGCCCGAGTGCCACAATGACATGCAACTCAGGTGTGGGGATCGCTCCCTGCACCCCCTGTTTCTAGGCCGCCAACTCTACCAGTCGAATGTTAAGGGTGGAGTGGTGGCGAGGAATCCCTAAAGTTGGGAGGAGAATCTAAACTTAGAAAGAACTTGCATTTCTACAGCATCTTTCATGAACTCAGCACATCTCAAAGTGCTTCACAACCAATGAAGTACTTTTGAAGTAACAACAGAAAATGCTGGAAAACCTCAGCAGGCCAGGCAACATCCGTGGAGAGAGAAATAGAGTCAACGTTTCAGGTCGAAACCCTTCGTTAGGACTTGAAGTGTAGTCACTGTTGTAATGTAGGAAATGCAGCAGCCAATTTGCACATAGCAAGATCCCACAAACAGCGATGTGATAATGAGCAGATCATCTGTTTTAGTGATGTTGGTTGATGGAGAAATATTGTCCGAGACACCGGGGAGAACTCCCCTGCTCTTGTTTGAAAAGTGCCCTGGGATCTTATACATCCACCCGAGCGGGCAGACAGGGCCTCAGTTTAACATTTCATCTGAAAGACAGCTCGTCCGACAGTGCAGCACTCCCTCAGTACTGCACTGGAGTGTTAGTCTGGATTGTGCGCTCGAGTCTCTGGAGTGAGACTTGAACCCACGACCTTCTGACTCGGGCGAGAGAGAGAGAGAGTGCCACCAACTGAGCCACCGAAAGGGGGTCTTATGGAGATATGGTGGTGAGTTAAGGGAATGGGAAAAGTAAATCCGGAACATTACTTTCAATTAAATTGTGAGAGTAGAGCAAGGAACACAGATTCAAACGAGTAACTGGTAAACATAGGACTGATGTCCAGAGGTTCTTCACACAGAGAGTGATCGACACTTCAAGTGGACAGAGCAGTGGAGGTGAAAACATTTCAATCATTCAAGCAGCAATCAGCAATGATGGGAGGTTGAGCTCCATCCCAAGGGATGAACTAGGATGGCCGAATATCCTTTCTCAGCCAGGACTATTTTGGGAACTTGTGACTCAAGTCGGTATTTTAAAAAATAAACATCCTAAAATTGACCATGAGATAAATGGCAGTCGGGGGACGTTCTGCTGCGAACCCGATGTGTTCACGCCTGCCACCATTTTAACGCTGCCGGTTCCTGTCGCTGGGAATGTGGGAATGTCAGGGGTCCTTGGATGTTGTTTTTACCCCACTACAATTTTAACCGCTGATCATGGCAGTGCACCCAGTGCCAGTGAAACCTGATAGGGGGCAGGAACCTCTGGACACCCCCTCTTCACTACATACCTTATCCACTAATTTACACTCTATCCTGCAACTCACCGTGAGCAATGCCAGGGGACATCCACTAATTTACACTCTACCCTGCAACTCACCGAGAGCAATGCCAGGGGACACCCACTAATTTACACTCTATCCTGCAACTCACCGTGAGCAATGCCAGGGGACATCCACTAATTTACACTCAATCCAGCAACTCACCGAGAGCAATGCCAGGGGACATCCACTAATTTACACTCAATCCAGCAACTCACCGAGAGCAATGCCAGGGGACATCCACTAATTTACACTCAATCCAGCAACTCACCGAGAGCAATGCTAGGGGACATCCACTAATTTACACTCAATCCAGCAACTCACCGAGAGCAATGCCAGGGGACATCCACTAATTTACACTCTATCCTGCAACTCACCGAGAGCAATGCCAGGGTGTTATGTATTGCGTGTTCTCCTCCCACCTGTGGTGGCGCCGTCACAGCAGATAAATGGTTGGGTGTTCTCTTGCTTAAGTTTAGCTCTCTTTGTTCGGAACCCTCCAGAACTTCCTTTTCCCTTCGAATAAAGCACTTCATGTTTGAATCTCTGAGTTCTGAGTTCTAACTGTGTCTAGGTAAAAAGGTACCGACACAACAAAGTGGCGACGAGGAGCGGATGAATCTGCGTACGTTACTGGTGCAGTGAGTAAACAGAAATTTAAATTTGAAATGTGAGATGGCTACTATATTAGGAAACATCGGTGATTTTGATGAAAATGTGGAGCAATGGAGCGCTTATACAGAACGTTTTGACTATTTTGTCTTGGCGAATGCGGTGGCAAACGAAAAGGTCATGCCTACCTTTTTGAGTGTAATGGGGCCGAAGACATTCAATTTACTTCACAGCCTTGTGCAGCCAGATAAGCCAGGAACTAAAACATATAAGCAACTAGTGGAAATTCATGGAGCACATTTTTCACCAAAACCTCTGGTTATTGCTGAGAGATTTAGATTTCACAAACGGAATCAAGAGGAGGGGGAATCAGTGATGATGTTTATTGCTGCTTTAAAAAGATTGTCGGAACACTGCCAGTTCAAGGAGGTGCTGAATGACACCATTAGAGACAGATTTGTGCGTGGTCTGCAAAGTGCAGCCACACAGAAGTGCCTTCTTACTGAGGGCAACCTTATTCTTGAAAAGGCCATTGACGTTAGTGTCTCCATGGAGGTGGTGGAAAAGGAGGCTCACCAGTTGAGTTCAACAGGGAGAGTTCACAAGGTGTCGTCTGAGCCTAAAGGTGCGTGGAACGGCACATGTTACCGTTGTGGGAAAACGGGCCATCACGCTAATGACTGCTGGTGTACGGAGCTGGAATGCCGAAATTGTGGCAAAAAGGGTCACATTGAACGCGCCTGTAGAGGTAAGAAAAGAACAGACAGAGCTGGGAAGCATAGAAGCAAAATGTCTGTATTTGGACAAGAGAGGAAAAAGAGTGTTCATTCAGTGCAGTATGATGGAACAAGCAAAACAGAGGGGAGCGACACCTCTGAGGAGGAAGAGGTGCACATACTGATGGTTGCAGGTGGTTCAAATGGCTACTGGGTTTCACCACTGGTGGAGGGACAATCAGTACGTATGGAGGTGGACACAGGCGCGGCTGTGTGCCTTGTTTCAGACACTGTCTACAACTAAATGCTAAAGCATCTTACCCTTCAGCCAACAAACATTGTGCTAAAGACGTATACCGGCGAACCCGTGGCCATGAGAGGCGCCATTGAGGTGACAGTTAAATTGAACGGACAGACTGCAAAACTGCCACTATATGTGGTAAAGGGAAATTACCCATCGCTACTGGGACATGCGTGGCTAGAGAAAATCACGCTGGACTGGCCTGCAGTTCGCATGATGTCAAAAGGGGAGTCAGGCCTGTCTGCAGTGTTAAACAAACATGCAGAACTCTTCAATGGGGAACTTGGGAGCATGAAAAAGATCAGCGTGAGACTGGACATTAAACCTGACAGCAAGCCGAAGTTTCACAAAGCCCGACCTGTACCCTATGCAATTAGGCCAAAAATTGAGGCTAACTTGGAGGCCTTAATCGAGAATGGAGTCCTGGAGCCTGTGAGCATGAGCAAATGGGCCACACCCACTGTTCCTGTCCTGAAAAAGGATGGATCTATTCAAATCTGCGGGGATTTTAAAGTGACTATTAACCCGGTGCTGTCTGCGGAACAGTACCCTCTTCCCCTCATTGATGATCTTTTTACGGGCCTGGCCGGAGGGCAAAAGTTCAGCAAAATAGATTTATGCCAGTCTTATCTACAAATGCATGTCGATGACAAATCAAAGGAGCTACTGACAATTGTGACACACAAGGGGCTATACAGGTACTGCCGCCTTCCGTTTGGAATTACGTCGGCCCCTGCTCTATTCCAAAGGGCAATGGATCAGATTTTGAGTGGACTGCCAGGAGTCCAGTGCTACCTGGACGACATCCTTGTCACTGGGACAAATGAGGAGGATCATCTTCTGAACTTGAATGCGACACTACAGTGACTGAAAGAGTACGGACTCAGAGTTCGTAAAGACAAATGTGAATTCTTTCAGTCTTCAGTTGAGTGCCTGGGGCATGTGATTGACGCTACTGGCCTGCATAAGGCGCCGTCAAAGGTCAAGGCGATAGTGGAGGCCCCAGCACCCCAGAATGTGAGCCAGTTACGTTCATTTGTGGGGCTACCTAACTACTATGGGAAGTTTATTCCAGACTTAGCAACATTGCTGAAGCCGTTACATCAGTTGCTATGTCAAGGCAAAACATGGAAATAGACTGAACTGTGCAACGAAGCTTTCGCCCAAGCAAAGAAAGCATTGCTGAAATCGGAGGTCCTGACACACTTCGACCCAAAGCTACCCATGCAGCTAGCATGTGATGCATCACCATATGGTGTGGGAGCAGTCATATCCCACATCATGCCTTTGGGTGAAGAGAAACCTATCGCCTTCGCATCACGCACCTTGAACAAGGCCGAGAGTAACTATGCGCAGATCGAGCGCGAGGCCTTGGGAATCGTTTTTGGAATTCGAAAATTTCATCAGTACCTGTTTGGGAGAAGGTTCACACTCCTGACGGACCACCGTCCATTGACTTCAATCTTCGGGCCCCATCTCTCGCTGCAAGCAGGATGCAAAGGTGGGCTTTACTGTTGTCAGGACACACATACGACATCAAATATCGTAAATCAGACTTGCACGGCAACGCAGACGGTCTCTCGAGGCTACCCTTGCCTGTTACTCCCCCAGAGCCTCGTCAGATAGACATCTTCTACTTTAGACAAGTGGAGGGAGCACCTGTCACTGCAGTTAAGGTGCGAAGGTACACCCGCAACAATCCAGTCCTGTCTGAGGTAATGGACGATGTCATGCGAGGGAGAGCTATAGGAGATTCTCCTAGTTTGAAATCATACGTTTCAAAAAGAAATGAGCTCTCCGTCCAGGCAGGTTGTCTTCTTTGGGGACGCCATGTCATCATTCCGCCACCTCTGAGGGAACCTATACTGCAACAACTTCATACAGGCCACAGTGGGATGGTTCGGATGAAGGAAATAGCAAGAAGCTACTTCTGGTGGCCAGGTCTCGATGGGAATATTGAGGAGAAAGCCAAAACATGTTCCCCATGTCAAAGGGTCCGGAATGTTCCACAGCTGGCAACTCTACACCCCTGGGATTGGCCTGCAGAAGTGTGGCAGCGAGTACATGTGGACTTCACCGGTCCTTTCGAAGAGAAGATGTTTATGGTGGTTGTGGATGCTCGTAGCAAGTGGCCGGAGGTCGCTGTGATGAGGTCTACCATGGCAGAGAAAACAATTGAGAAACTTGGTGAGATGTTCAGCCGTTATGGCTCACCGGAACAACTCGTAAGTGACAACGGTCCACAATTTGTATCACAGGAGTTTGCAACCTTCCTGCATGTGAATGGTGTCCAACACATCAGGTTTGCGCCCTATCATCCCTCTACTAACGGCCAGGCAGAAAGGTTCATGCAAACTTTGAAGCACGCCTTGAAGGCATCGCAAGGTCAGGGCTCAATCCACCAACGTCTGAACAGCTTCCTGTTGTCCTACAGGAACGAGCTGCATGCCACAACCAAAACTTCCCCCGCTTCGCTCATGATGAAGAAGCAGTTGCGGACAAGTTTTGACTTACTCAAACCTCCAAGGGCAGAGCAGGTTGTCCATCGTCAACAACAAGATCAAGTTGAAAAGAGAGAGAAAAGAGCCAAGGAGAGACGGTTTCATCCGGGAGAGCATGTCCTAGCTCGAAACTACAACACTGGACCGAAATGGGTTCCTGCTACGGTGATCGCGCAGACGGGCCCTGTGTCTTACACGGTTGAGACTGCTGAGTACGTCGTCTGGAGAAGACACACAGATCAACTGTTGCTAGGAGCAGAGACAGCCACAGAGGCTCCAATGGCTGGTTGGCCTGAACTGTTTCCGGATGATACCGCAAACCAGCATCCTTTGCCACAGTGCTCTTCTCCAACACAGGAATTCAAAGAGACTGTTCGACCTGTGCAAACTCCTGACTTTCGACTGACACAGGCACCTTCTCCATCTAGGCCTGTGTCAATGCCTACTGCTGTGGAAGCCAGCGACGACCGCCGGTATCCTGTCAGAGAGCGGCGGCCTCCAAGACGCTTGGATCTGTAGGTTTAGCGGCTTACCCACAAGACTGGGGCAGAATAAACCCCAGGGTAAAGTCAAGGTTTGAGACAGTCTACCTCTACCCTTGGCTGGTTGAGTGCATTGAAAGTAACTTACCTATTGAGGAATAATGTGGACCTTCCATTTAAGAGGGGAGGAATATGTTATGTATTGTGTGTTCGCCTCCCACCTGTGGTGGCGCTGTCACAGCAGATAAATGGTTAGGTGTTCTCTTGGTTAAGTTTAGCTCTCTTTGTTCGGAACCCTCCAGAACTTCCTTTTCCCTTCGAATAAAGCACTTCATGTTTGAATCTCTGAGTTCTGAGTTCTAATTGTGTCTAGGTAAAAAGGTACCAACACAACACAGGGGACATCCACTAATGTGCACCAACAGCTGATGCTGATTATAAAATGTTTTTTTACACTTTAAAACACTGCCGGCATACAGTCAGTTCAACCTCACTGAACCCGGAACTCAGCTGAGCTCCTGTTAGAGCGAGCGTTGCCCCCAGGGGCAGCTCTCCCTCCCTCTGCTGGAGATTTGCACTAATCACAAACACACTGGGGCAAGTAATCTCCCTGCCCTCTGGCCTGGAGTCGTTGCCCAGTGTGTGAGAGAGCGAGTGAAGGGAAACCAGGGAGGGAGAATCGAGAGGGTGGAGGCCATTTACTAATGACATTGTTACCAGCCTCTGATAATTACCAAAGCCCTCCTGAATTTCTGCCAGTGTTGCTTTCCCTGAGGAAGTGTTCCCAACCCTCCAGGATTATCCTGGAGTCTCCAGGAATTGAAGATTAATCTCCAGGACTCTGCTGGGAGCAGCCCAGGAGACAAATCATTGGGGCTTTAAATAAAATTCCGTGTTTTCATTTTCTTTGAACACCTTCATGAATTAGCTATGAAAATATTGAAGATGGAACAAAGAGTGTTTGGTGTATTGGTTTGTATGTGGGTTCAATGACGACACATTGATGAAAGAGAATGTCTTTTAATCTAAAGTATGTTCAACTCAGTTAATAGCATTACAGGAGACACCATCTTAGAGATCCATCTAAAACGAAACTAAAACTAAACTGTTTGTTCCACACATGCCCTCTGCTGGTCAGGCATAAATAATCAATCAGGCAAATATGCTGGTAAGGCATAAATAATCAAACAGGCAAATACCATCACTATTTGCTGATATCATTACATCTCCCTTTCTTAAAACAAAAGTATTTTACTTTTATCTAACAACATGTTTTCTTTGTATTACTCTGCATTTTAACTGTAACACTTAATGAACTTACATTATCATTATCATTATCAAGGTTTTTTAACCTTGTTTTGTGTGTTCACATGAAATATGTAAATACCTAGAACTTGAAGGAAGAATAAGATAACATTACTTCCTTCTATAACAAGAGTCCTTAAACTTGCTCAATGAGTCTCTCAGGAGGCTTCACGTGTCTTGAGGATTTTCTGATTGATTGCCCTTGAATCTGAGTTGTTGCCTCCGATGATGGTTTCTCAGCTGTGTGATCAGGTTGTTCAACAGTATCAGTCTTTTGACCTGCTGTGTGATCAGGTTGTTCAACAGTATCAGTCTTTTGACCTGCTGTGGCTGGTCCCATGAGAAGATCCCGACGATTTCTTCACAGAACAGCACCCTCATCTGTCTGAATGGTGTATGATCTTGGTTGAACTTCACTCAGGACAGTTCCCTTCTGAGTCCATATGTTTGTTTTGTCTTTCAACCTTACTTGGTCACCAGTGTGGAGTTCAGGTAGGTTTTGTGTTCCTCTGTCATAGTAGTACTTTTGCTTTTCTTTCTGTTGTTCTTTGAACTTCCTCACTTTCTCCCCCTCTTTTGTTTTCAGGAGGTTCTCCGGGATGGGTAGGTTTGACCTTAGCAGACGTCCCAGAAGGAGTTGGGCTGGTGACATACCACATTCGAGTGGCGTTGTGCGGTATACAAGCATGCTCTGGTAGAAGTCAGTTCCACTGTCTTTTGCCTTGTACATCAGTCTTTTCACTGTCTGGACAGATTTTTCCACTAGTCCATTGGACTGTGGAAAGTGAGGACTTGACGTTGTGTGGACAAAGTCCCACTCTTTGGCAAAGTGCCGGAAACTTGCATTGTAAAACTGGGGTCCGTTGTCTGTGAAGACCTCGCTTGCCATGCCATGTCTGGAGAATATGGCTTTCATACATGTTATCACAGCATCTGCAGTGATGGTGTACAGTCTACAAACCTCTGGATACAGGGAGAAATAGTCTGTGACTACAAGATAGTCCTTCCCTTGACATACGAATAGGTCAGCGCCTACCTTCTGGTAAGGTCTGTCTGGCACTGGGTGTGGCTTTAGTGGTTCTGCAGGATTGCTTGCTTGATATTTCAGGCATATTGTGCAGTTTGACACCTCATTTGTCACATCTTGGTTGATTCGTGGCCAGTACATCACCTCTCGTGCTCTTCTCTTACACTTTTCGATCCCAGATGTCCTCCATGGATCCTTTTAAGCATCTCTTTTCTCAGACTCTTTGGGATAACTATTTTACTTCCTTTGTAGATGATGTCTTCGACCAGTGATAGTTCCGCCCTGCAGTTCCAGTCCTCTGCCATGTCAGGTGAGCAGTCTTGCTTCATGTTGGGCCATCCATCCAAGATGCTTTTCCTCAGTCGTCTCAGTGTTTCATCTTTGTTTGCCTCAGTCTTTATGAGCTCCATTTTTGCAACTGCTATGGGCAGTGCACTTGTGATCATGTCCACGTAGGCGTTCACTTTTTCATCGATTTTGGTGTTTGCGGGCTCTCTTGGGTCAACAGCTCTGGACAACGTGTCTGCTGTATACATCAGCTTACCCGGTGTGTATGCAACATTCAGTGTCTAGCGTTGCAGCCTGATCATCATTCTTTGTATTCTAAGCGGACAGCTATTTCGTGGCTTTTGGAACAATGCAATCAAGGGCTTATGGTCAGTCTCTACACTGATTGCTTGTCCTGACACAAACTGGTGAAATCTTTCACAGGCGTATGTGATGCTGAGCAGCTCCTTTTCTATTTGAGCATATCGCGTCTCCGCGTCTGTCATTGAGCGCGATGCATATGCAATAGGTTGCCAGTAGTCATATTTTTGCAGAAGAACGGCACCGAGCCCACTCTGTGATGCATCTGATGATATCTTGATGGGTCTCGCTGGGTCATAAAACCTCAGAACTGGTTCCTCTGTGAGCAGCTTCTTTAGATCGCTCCATGACTTCTCATGCTCATGATTCCATTCCCATTCTATGTTCTTTTCAGTTAGTCGTCTCAGTGGTGCCATCTTTTCTGAGAGGTTGGATATGAATTTACCCATGTAGTTGATCATTCCATTAAACCTCTGCACGTCCTTTTTGCATTGTGGCTTTGGCATATTCTCAATGGCGGACACCTTTCTGGGATCTGGTCTGATGCCCTCACTGCTAAGGATATCTCCCACGAATGTCAGTTCTGTCACCCCGAGCTGGCATTTCTCTCTATTCAGCTTCAGGTTTGTTTTCCTTGTTGCTTCCAGCACTTTTTTCAGTCTCTCGTCATGCTCAGTTCTCGTGGTTCCCCATATTATGATGTCATCCATTGATGTATCAACTCCCTCCAGATGCTCATAGATCATATGGATAATTTTGTGATACACTTCAGGAGCTGAGGCAATGCCAAATGGTAACCTTAGGAATCTGTATCTGCCAAATGGACTGTTGAACGTGCACAGTCTTGAACGTGCCTCGTCCAGTTTCATCTGCCAAAATCCTGATGATGCATCTAACTTGCTGAAATACTTTGCATTTGCAAACTGTGACATGATTTCCTCACGTGTAGGAAGCTTGAAGTGCTCTCTCTTTATTGCTCTGTTTAGATCTCTTGGATCCAGGCAAATTCTGAACTTTCCATTCTTTTTGTCCACAACGATGAGGGAACTCACCCACTCAGTTGGCTCATCTATCTTCTGAATCACGTTCAGGCTATCCATCCTGTCCAACTCTGCCTTCAGTTGCTTTTGAAGAGCAAACGGAACTTTTCTGCATGGATGTATGACCGTTGGCATACTTATATCTACTCTGATCGTGTGTTCTCCTGGAAGGCAGCCTAGATGCTGAAATAGGTCGTTGTACTCTTTCATGAGTTCATCATAGACTGTCTCTCCTTCGCTTTCCACAATGAGGACTCGCTTTACCTGGTTCAGTCTCTCACAGGCTATTAAACCTAGTATGGCTTGCACATCCTTTGGCACCATGATGAATGCTAGCGTGTGCTCTCTGTCCTTGTGTGTCACTTTGACAATGCATCTTCCTTTCACTGGTATATCAGTACCTGAGTATCCTGTCACTTTCACTTTTATTCCATGTATCTTTGGTCTGGGTCTAATTTTCTTAAAATCAGTCTCTGATATCACATTAACTTGTGCTCCAGTATCCAATTTAAATGGAATGTGTATGTCATTCACTTTTAGTGTCAACATCCAGTCTCTTTCTTCTTTTTTGTTTTCATACACAACATCCACATAGAACTCCTCTATCTCGCTTTCATCTCCTGTATGGACCTTGCTTCGTTGCGCTTGGTTCTTACAGCAACGGGCATAATGGTTGTTTTTGTTGCAACTATTGCATGTTTTACCATATGCTGGACACTTTTTTGGTGGATGCTGTGTACCGCATCAACTACATCACTTTTGATTGCCCCTTTCATTCTTGTTCACTGGCCACGCCTCTTTTTTCACATTGGCGCTCTTTTTGTTAAACGGTTTGTGTCCGTTCTTTCTCACTGCATCCACGTTGCAGCTACTGTCACTGAACAGCTCCTTTGCCTGCGACTTCACAGTCTCTGTGGCCTTACACAGTGCTATGGCTTTTCCCAGGTCTAGATTTTGCTCTCTTAGCAGTCTTTCCCTTAGACCATTATCTGGAACACCACACACCAGTCTGTCTTTTATCAGCGAGTCTGTCAGTCCCCCAAATTCACATGTTTTGCTTCTGTTTCTCAGTTCAGTCACATACTGATCAATAGTCTCTCCCGTTTTCTGTACACATGTGAAAAATCTGTGCCTCTCAAACGTCATGTTACATTTAGGAATGCAGTAGGCCTCAAACTGTTCCATTATTTTATCCAACTTCATTTTGTCTCCATCAGCAGCAAATATGAAGTTATTATACACCTCCTGCGCTTCATCACCCACGACATGTAAGAACACTGACGCTTTCATTTTATCACTTTTCTCGTCAGCTCCGATTGCTGCTAAATACAACTCCAAACGTTGCTTGAACCTCCTCCAATTTTCAGCCACATTACCTGTCAACTGAAGCTTCGCCGGTGGGTGTAATCCTACCATTATTTCACTTCATTAGCTATTCTCCAATGGTAAGTAACGATGTTCTCTTTTGGCTTGTTAATATGTGGAGAGCTGATTTAACTTCAGATTTTTCCTCTTCATCTCTTTCAATCACTCTGACACCATGCATTGGTTTTTATGTGGGTTCAATGACGACACACTGATGAAAGAGAATGTCTTTTAATCTAAAGTATGTTCAACTCAGTTAACAGCATTACAGGAGACACCATCTTAGAGATCCATCTAAAACGAAACTAAAACTAAACTGCTTGTCTCTCACATGCCCTCTGCTGGTCAGGCATAAGTAATCAATCAGGCAAATATGCTGGTAAGGCATAAATAATCAAACAGGCAAATACCATCACTATTTGCTGATATCTTTACATTTGGCGAACAGTCAAGTTTAGTCCGATTGGGTAACAAAGAATCGGTTTCCTTTCCGGTTGGGTGGGGAAGCCAGCGTGTCTGCAGGATGGACCAATGATGGGAGTGTGGGGGGCAGGGCGGTTCGGGGTGGGAGGTCATGTGATGAAACCACCACGAATACACACAGTCAGAGCTCACAGCTCTCCCCGGCCCGGCTCACAGCTCTCCCCCAGCCTGGCCCAGCTCACAGCCCTACCCCAGCCCGGCTCACAGCTCTCCCCCAGCCTGGCCCAGCTCACAGCTCTCCCCCAGCCTGGCCCAGCTCACAGCTCCCCCCCGGCCCGGCTCACAGCTCTCCCCCAGCCTGGCCCAGCTCACAGCTCCCCCCCGGCCCGGCTCACAGCTCTCCCCCTGCCCAGCTCACAGCTCTCCCCCAGCCCGGCTCACAGCTCTCCCACAGCCGGGCCCAGCTCACAGCTCCCCCAAGGCCCGGCTCACAGCTCTCCCCCAGCCTGGCCCAGTTCACAGCTCTCCCCGGCCCGGCTCACAGCTCTCCCCGGCCCGGCTCACAGCTTTCCCCCTGCCCGGCTCACAGCTCTCCCCCTGCCCGGCTCACAGCTCTCCCCCGGCCCGGCTCACAGATCTCCCCCGGCCCGGCTCACAGCTCTCCCCCGGCCCGGCTCACAGATCTCCCCCGGCCCGGCTCACAGCTCTCCCCCAGCCCGGCTCACAGCTCTCCCCGGCCCGGCTCACAGCTCTCCCCCGGCCCGGCTCACAGCCTTCCCCCGGCCCGGCTCACAGCTCTCCCCCGGCCCAGCTCACAGCTCTCCCCCGGCCCAGCTCACAGCTCTCCCCCAGCCCGGCTCACAGCTCTCCCCTGGCCCAGCTCACAGCTCTCCCCCAGCCCGGCTCACAGCTCTCCCCCGGCCTGGCTCACAGCTCTCCCCTGGCCCAGCTCACAGCTCTCCCCCAGCCCGGCTCACAGCTCTCCCCCGGCCCGGCTCACAGCTCTCCCCGGCCCGGCTCACAGCTCTCCCCGGCCCGGCTCACAGCTCTCCCCCGGCCCGGCTCACAGCCTTCCCCCGGCCCGGCTCACAGCTCTCCCCTGGCCCGGCTCACAGCTCTCCCCCGGCCCGGCTCACAGCTCTCCCCTGGCCCAGCTCACAGCTCTACCCCTGCCCGGCTCACAGCTCTCCCCCGGCCCGGCTCACAGCCCTCCCCTGGCCCGGCTCACAGCTCTCCCCCGGCCTGGCTCACAGCTCTCCCCCAGCCCGGCTCACAGCTCTCCCCCGGCAAGGCTCACACCTCTCCCTCAGCCTGGCCCGGCTCACAGCTCTCCCCCAGCCTGGCCTACAGCTCTCCCCTGGCCCGGCTCACAGCTCTCCCCCAGCCCGGCTCACAGCTCTCCCCCAGCCTGGCCCGGCTCACAGCTCTCCCCCGGCCCGGCTCACAGCTCACCCCCGGCTCGGCTCACAGCTCTCCCCTAGCGTGGCCTGGCTCACAGTGTAATGATATCAGCAAATAGTGATGTTATTTGCCTGTTTGATTATGATGCCTTACTAGCATGTTTGCATGTATTGATTACTTATGCCTGACCAGCAGAGGTCATGTGACAGAGACAAGCAGTTTGGATTTAGTTTCAGTTTCGTTCTAAATGCATCACTAGCATGATGTCTCCTGTAAATGCTGTATAAAGAGTTGAACAGACTTTAGATTAAAAGACATTCTCTTTCATAAATGTCTCGTCATTTAACCCACAAAGAAATCAATACATGGTGTCAGAAGTGATTGAAAGAGATGAAGAGAAAAAATCTGAAGTTAAATCTGCTCTCCACAGATTAGCAAGCCAAAAGAGAACATCGTTACTTACCATTAGAGAATAGCTAACGAAGTGAAAAATGGAAGGTTTACTCCCACCGGTGACGCTTCAGTTGACAGGTAATGTGGCTGAAAATTGGAGAAGGTTCAAACAACGTGTGGGGTTGTATTTATCAGCAATCGGAGCTGATGAGAGAAGTAATAAAAAGAAATCGCCACTGTTCTTACATGTTGTGGGAGATGATGCGCTGGAGGTGTATAATAACTTCACATTCGCTGCTAATGGAGACAAAATGAAGCTAGATAAAATAATGGAACAGTTTGAGGCCTACTGCATACCTAAACGTAACGTGACATTTGAGAGGCACAGATTTTTCACATGTGTACAGAAAACGGGTGAGACTATTGATCAGTATGTGACTGAACTGAGAAACAGAAGAAAACGTGTGAATTTGGGGGACTGACAGACTCGCTGATAAAAGACAGACTGGTGTGTGGTATTCCGAATAATGGTCTAAGGGAAAGACTGCTAAGAGAGCAAGATCTAGACCTGGGAAAAGCCATAGCACTGTGTAGGGCTACAGAGACTGTGAAGTCGCAGGCAAAGGAGCTGTTCGGTGACAGTAGCTGCAACATGGATACAGTGAGAATGAACGGACACAAACCGTTTAACAAAAAGAGAGCCAATGTGAAAAAAGAGGCGTGGCCAGCAAACGAAAATGAATGGGACAATCGAAAGTCATGTAGTCGATGCGGTACACAGCATCCACCAAGAAAGTGTCCAGCATATGGTAAAAAATGCAATAGTTGCAACAAAAACAACCCTTATGCCCGTTGCTGTAAGAACCAAGCGCAACAAAGCAAGGTCCATACAGTAGATGAAAGCGAGATAGAGGAGTTCAATGTAGATGTTGTGTCTGAAAACAAAAAAGAAGAAAGAGACAGGATGTTGACACTAAAAGTGAATGACATACACATTCCATTTAAATTAGATACTGGAGCACAAGTTAATGTAATATCAGAGACTGATTTTAAGAAAATTAGACCCAGACCAAAGATACATGGAATAAAAGTGAAAGTGACAGGATACTCAGGTACTGATATACCAGTGAAAGGAAGATGCATTGTCAAAGTAACACACAAGGACAGAGGGCACACACTAGCATTAATTGTGGTGCCAAAGGATGTGCAGGCCATACTAGGTTTAAAAGCCTCCTGAGAGACTCATTGAGCAAATTTAAGGACTATTGTTATAGAAGGAAGTAATGTTATCTTATTCTTTCTTCAAGTTCTAGTGTATTGACATATTTCATGTGAACACACAAAACAAGGTTAAAAAACCTTGATCATGATAATGATAATGTAAGTTCATTAAGTGTTACAGTTAAAATGCAGATTAATACAAAGAAAACATGTTGTTAGTTAAAAGTAAAATACATTTGTTTTAAGAAAAGGAGATGTAACGATATCAGCAAATAGTGATGTTATTTGCCTGTTTGATTATGATGCCTTACTAGCATGTTTGCATGTATTGATTACTTATGCCTGACCAGCAGAGGTCATGTGACAGAGACAAGCAGTTTGGGTTTAGTTTCAGTTTCATTCTATATGCATCACTAGCATGATGTCTCCTGTAAATGCTGTATAAAGAGTTGAACAGGCTTTAGATTAAAAGACATTCTCTTTCATAAATGTCTCGTCATTGAACCCACAAAGAAATCAATACACCCGGCTCACAGCCCTCCCCCAGCCCGGCTCACAGCCATCCCCCGGCCCGGCTCACAGCCCTCCCCTGGCCCGGCTCACAGCTCTCCCCCAGCCTGGCCCGGCTCACAGCTCTCCCCCGGCCCGGCCCACAGCTCTCCCCCGGCCCGGCTCACAGCTCTCCCCCGGCCCGGCTCACAGCTCTCCCCCGGCCCGGCTCACAGCTCTCCCCCTGGCCCGGCTCACTGCTCTCCCCCGGCCTGGCCCGGCTCACAGCTCTCCCCCGGCCCGGCTCACAGCCCTCCCCCGGCCCGGCTCACAGCTCTCCCCCTGGCCCGGCTCACAGCTCTCCCCCAGCCTGGCACGGTTCACAGCTCTCCCCCAGCCCAGCTCACAGCTCTCCCCTAGCCCGGCTCACAGCTCTCCCCTAGCCCGGCTCACAGCTCTCCCCCAGCCTGGCCCGGCTCACAGCTCTCCCCCAGCCTGGCCCGGCTCACAGCTCTCCCCCGGCCCGGCTCACAGCTCTCCCACGGCCCGGCTCACAGCTCTCCCCCGGCCCAGCTCACAGCTCTCCCCCAGCCTGGCCCGGCTCACAGCTCTCCCCCGGCCCAGCTCACAGCTCTCCCCCAGCCTGGCCCGGCTCACAGCTCTCCCCCGGCCCAGCTCACAGCTCTCCCCCAGCCTGGCCCGGCTCACAGCTCTCCCCCTGGCCCGGCTCACAGCTCTCCCCGTCCCAGCTCACAGCTCTCCCCCGTCCCGGCTCACAGCTCTCCCCCAGCCCGGCTCACAGCTCTCCCCCGTCCCGGCTCACAGCTCTCCCCCAGCCCGGCTCACAGCTCTCCCCCGGCCCGGCTCACAGCTCTCCCCCGTCCCGGCTCACAGCTCTCCCCCAGCCCGGCTCACAGCTCTCCCCCGGCCCGGCTCACAGCTCTCCCCCGGCCCGGCTCACAGCTCTCCCCCAGCCCGGCTCACAGCTCTCCCCCAGCCCGGCTCACAGCTCTCCCCCGGCCCGGCTCACAGCTCTCTCCCAGCCCGGCTCACAGCTCTCCCCCGTCCCGGCTCACAGCTCTCCCCCAGCCTGGCCCGGCTCACAGCTCTCCCCCGGCCCGACTCACAGCTCCCCCCCAGCCTGGCCCACAGCTCTCCCCCATCCCAGCTCACAGCCTTCCCCCGGCCCGGCTCACAGCTCTCCCCCAGCCCGGCTCACAGCTCTCCCCCAGCCTGGCCCACAGCTCTCCCCCGGCCCGGCTCACAGCTCTCCCCATCCCGGCTCACAGCTCTCCCCCGGCCCGGCTCACAGCTCTCCCCTAGCCCGGCTCACAGCTCACCCCCGGCCCGGCTCACAGCTCTCCCCCGGCTCGGCTCACAGCTCTCCCCTGGCCCAGCTCACAGCTCTCCCCCGGCCCGGCTCACAGCTCTCCCCCGGCTCGGCTCACAGCTCTCCCCCGGCTCGGCTCACAGCTCTCCCCCAGCCCAGCCCGGCTCACAGCTCTCCCCCAGCCTGGCCCGGCTCACAGCTCTCCCCGTCCCGGGCCACAGCTCTCCCCCAGCCTGGCCCGGCTCACAGCTCTCCCCCGGCCCGGCTCACAGCTCTCCCCCAGCCTGGCCCGGCTCACAGCTCTCCCCAGCCCGGCTCACAGCTCTCCCCCAGCCTGGCCCAGCTCACAGCTCCCCCCTGGCCCGGCTCACAGCTCTACCCGGCCCAGCTCACAGCTCTCCCCCGGTCCGGCTCTCATCCCTCCCCCGGCTCGGCTCACAGCTCACCGCTGGCCGGGCTCGGTTGCTTTTGCCCTACAAGGCCATTGCTGGGCTAAGGATTGCAAGCCACTGACTTGTGGAAGTGATGAGGTTTCATCGGAGAATGCAGCAGACACCACATCCCCCAACCCTCAAAACCCCACACCCCAGACCGTTACTACACCTCCCACTTCACTTCATTGGTTCTAAAGAATTCCGCCAGGGTGGCCAGGGAGTGTAACTGGGACTGACACTCCCTGCTGCCCAGTTCTGGGCACCTCTGCCCTCCTCTCCAGGGATGGTACTGCCAGCCTGCCGGGCTGATGTTTGCATATGATCCAAACAGGAAAGCTGGTCTCCAGGTTATACAATCACAAAAGTGCAATTCCAACTTCAGGATCACAGCAGTCAGCTTAGTGAGCCACTTCTGTAATGTATGTACCTTTAAGGGGGAGAACTACTTTTTACAGCTCCTGTATCCTGTAGTACCAGCAGTGACCACACCTGTATATAAACCCTGAGCAGTGATCTGTACAGTCAGTTGCGGTTTGAACCCTCATTCAGTAAACACCTGTTGATCGTTCCCTGCAGTCTTTGTCTGATTATTGAAGGACACAACATTAAGATACACGGATATAACATTAGCGACGACGCAGATTTGAACCTACCTGCAACTCACAGAATCACAGAATCACAGAATCCCCACAGTGCAGATAGAGGCCATTTCGGCCCATCGAGCCTGCACCGACACATATCCCACCCTATCCCCGTAACCCCACGTATTTAATCCCCTAACACTAAGGGTCAATTTATCATAGCCAAATCAACCTAACCCGCACATCTTTGGACTGTGGGAGGAAACCGGAGCACCCGGAGGAAACCCACGCAGACACAGGGAGAATGTGCAAACTCCACACAGACAGTCGCCCGAGGCCGGATTTGAACTCGGGTCCCTGGCGCTGTGAGGCAACAGTGCTAACCACTATGCCACCGAACTCTGCATCACTTCCCAGGGATTCGCTCCTGGAGAACAGTGGAAGGAGGTCGAGTCCAGAAGCATGGGCATCGACCACGGGCAACCGCCCAGTCATCCAGCGGAGATTTGAGCATCGCAGGGGAGGCTGTCGAGAGCCAGGCTTGGCTTTCCAGTCACGGTGGTCCAGCAAAACGGGCTGGCAACAGGTACTGCGCAGACCCTTCCCGGACAGCGGCGGCTAGAGCCGACCGAGCGGCACAGAAAAAGGCAGAGCAACGTCGACGGGGGAGAGAGAGAGGGTAGAGTGCACAGGGTGCAGCCGGTGTTCAGGACCGAGCGGCGTCAACATGGAGAGAGATGAGAGAGAGCACAGCGCAGCCGGTGTTCAAGGGCTGAGCAGCGTCAACGGGGGAGAGAGGCACGCAGGAAAATGCGAGGCGCTGCCATTGCCATGAGGACCGCAGAGAGCGGCATTGGCAGCAGTGCAGGAGCAGTGCATGAAACCCACAGGGCGTCGCCATTTGCCACGAGGACCGCCGAGAGCGGCGTTGACAGCAGCGTGGGAGACGCCATTTTAAGCCACAGCGGGGAAGAAAGGAAACTGCGGGAGACTCCATTTTAAGCCGCAGCGGGGAAGAAAGGAAAGCGCAGGAGACGCCATTTTAAGCCAGTCTAACCACACCCAAAAATGCCGAAGAGTGGCAGTATCACAGCGTTCGACAATGAAGTCGAAGATTGGACGACATATGTCGAACGCATAGAAGCATACTGCAAGGCGAATGAAGTGCCAGATGACAAGAAAGCGCTGGTATTGTTGAATTCAATGGGTGCAAAAACGTATGGCTTACTACGAAACCTAGTAACCCCAGAGAAGCCAGTAGAAAAGGATTTTGAAAACATAGTGTCAATCCTACAGGACCACTTAAACCCCACACCGCTGCTGATAGCAGAAAGATTTAAGTTTCACAAAAGGAACCAGCATAAAGATGAAAGTAATGCTGAGTATTTAACGGAACTGTGCAAGCTATCGAAACACTGCCAGTTTGGAACGGGACTAGCAGATACTTTAAGGGACAAGTTTGTGTGTGGGCTTCAAAGTGAAGGAACCCAGAAACGGCTTCTATCAGAAAAGGATCTTAGGCTGGACAAGGCTTTCAGCATTGCAGCATCACATGAAGCAGCAGCACGGGGCGCTGCAGAGATACAACGGAGACCGCAAGAATATGGCACAAATGAAATGTCATACGGAACAGTGAAGTGCTATCGCTGCGGCAGAACAACACACGACCATAATGATTGCTGGTTCAAGGACAAAGTGTGCAGACAGTGTGGAAAAGTAGGACACATAGCAAGAGTCTGCAGGTCGGGAAAGAAAACCAGCAGCAAGAAATCTCCACAGGAGAAGTACATGAAGGTACATAAGGTGACGGAGAGTAGTTCAGATGAACAGAAGAGTGATACAGACTCCGGAAGCAAGGAGCTAGGTTGTCTAAAACTACATAATGTGATCAAAATGGAGGATCACCAAACTATCTGGGTCACGCTCAAGATAGCAGGAGTCCAAGTGAAAATGGAATTGGACACAGGATCAGCCCTAACAGTCATAAACCGAAGGGACTACAAGCGGCTATTCTCACATATACCCTTGAAAGATACAAAGATTGTCTTGAAGATGTACACGGGGCAAAAAGTCTACCCCAAAGGAAAAATAAGGGTGAACGTTATATATAACGGCAACGAAACAGCAAAAATGGACCTATATGTATTGCCAGATGGAGGACCACCACTACTAGGACGTGAATGGATCCGAAAGATACAGCTAGATTGGCATTCCATACAAGCACTGACTGTAGATGCCAAAAAGTATGACGACGTCACACCTGGACGACTGTCAAAAATGCTAACTGACGCACAAGAAGTGTTCCAGCAGGGACTCGGAACACTAAAAGGCATAACAGCGATGATCAAAATAGAGGAAAATGCAAGCCCAAAGATTTTTTAAGGCCAGACCGGTACCTTATGCGATCCGCCCAGCCGTCGAAGCAGAGCTGGAAGGTTTGGAACGTTCAGGAGTACTGTCCAAAGTTGACTGGAGCGAGTGGGCTACACCCATCATTCCTGTAATGAAGAGGTCGTTGAGTAATACGCCTGGGGAACCAAAGAAGGTTCGCATCTGTGGGGACTTTAAGGTGACAGTGAACCCAGACCTTCACACTGTACAATATCCGCTTCCGCAGATTGAAGATATTTTCGCCTCGCTATCTGGAGGGAAATGCTTCACTAAGATTGATCTGGCCCAGGCATACCTGCAAATGGAGGTAGAAGAAGCCTCGAAACAGTACCTCACAATCAACACTCATAAAGGTCTCTACCAATACAACCGGCTGGTGTTCGGGGTAGCATCAGCTCCGGCTATTTGGAAAAGGGCAATGGAACAAGTCCTGCAAGGGATTCCAGGGACCCAGTGTTATTTGGACGACATCCTGGTCACGGGCGAAAATGACAGTGATCACCTCGCCAACTTGGAGCAGGTGCTCACTAGATTGAAGGAATATGGGCTCCGAGCTAATCGCCACAAATGCGAGTTTTTCCAGAAGCAGATCTCGAATTGTGGCCACGTTATTGATAAAGAGGGGTTACATAAGTCCCCTGAAAAGATTGAGGCAGTAGTCAAGGCTCCAGCACCGGAAAATGTGTCACAACTGAGGTCGTTCCTCGGGCTGGTGAACTACTACCATAAGTTCTTGCCGAATTTGTCTACCGTAATACACCCACTGAACACCCTACTGCAAACGGGGGTACCATGGAAGTGGAGTGACGAATGTAAACGAGCTTTCCAGAAGAGCAAAGCATTGATCACATCAAAAGAGGTGTTGGCTCATTTCAACCCAGCACTACCAATTCGGTTGGCGTGTGATGCATCACCCTATGGCATTGGAGCGGTGCTGTTGCACAAATTCCCGGACGGCTCAGAGAGGCCAGTAGCATTTGCGTCTCGGTCACTAACCTCAGCCGAGCGTAACTACGCCCAGATTGACAGGGAGGCCCTCAGCCTAGTGTGGGGAGTGAAAAAGTTCAATCACTATCTGCACGGGCAGAAGTTCACCTTGCTGACTGACCACCAACCACTTGTCTCCATCTTTAATCCAAAGAAGGGCGTTCCGGTGATGGCTGCGCAACAGCTATAAAGATGGTCCCTTTTTCTAGGGGCGCATCAATATGAAATCGAGTATAAGGGCACAAAACAGCATGGAAACACTGATGGGCTACCACACCTGCCACTGCCTACTGCGGAGGAAGCACCAGCAGTGGATCCTGTTGAAATATTTAATTCGACTATAATTGAATGCTTGCCAGTAACTAACGCTGGTATAGAGAAGGAGACCCGAAATGACCCAACACTGTCTCGGGTATATGATTTGACGGTGAAGGGATGGCCAGCACATGGCGACTCACTATTGCCAGCATTCTCATCCAGATGAGAACAGCTGTCAGTATGCCAGGGGACCTTGATGTGTGGATCCCGAGTGGTAATTCCACCCAAGTTAAGGGAGAGAGTGCTCAATGAGCTTCACGAAGGTCATCTGGGAGGGGTGAAAATGAAAAGCCTTGCTAGGGCTTATGTGTGGTGGCCGGGGATCGATCAGCAAATCGAGGACCTGACAAAGAGCTGCTCAGGATGCCAGAAGGTCCAAAATGCACCACCACATGCCCCTCTACACCCATGGGAGTGGCCCTCATCTCCATGGCAATGGGTGCATATTGATTTTGCTGGTCCGTTCATGGACTCAATGTTTTTAATAGCCGTGGATGCGCACTCGAAATGGCCTGAGGTGATCAAAATGTCCTCCACCACCACGGAGAAAACTATTGCAGTCCTACGGACCATTTTTGCCAGGAACGGCTTGCCAGAGCAGATTTGCTCTGATAACGGACCACAGTTTGTGTCCGAAGAGTTTCGAAGATTAATGAAAAGGAATGGGGTAAGGCATTACACATCCGCCCCGTATCATCCAGCCACAAATGGATTGGCTGAGAGGTTCGTACAAACCTTTAAAAAAGCAGTAAAGGCCATGTGCGATGACGACATTCCACTGCAGCATAAAGTGGACAATTTCCTGTTAGCCTACAGAAATGCGACACATGCAGTCACCAACCAGGCCCCGGCCATGATGTTTTTTAACCGAAGGTTGAGATCTCGTCTGGATTTGCTCAGACCAAATGTACGAAGAGATGTTGAGAGTAAGCAATTCCAGCACATCAATGAGAAGCCGACAAGGAGCTTCAATGTAGGGCAACCAGTCTTGGCCCGCGACTACTGAACAGAGGAATGGCAACCAGGAACGATATGCACACGGCAGGGGCCACTAATGTACACAGTGGATGTTGGGGAGAACATTGTGAGACGCCATGCTGACCAGATCCTAGAGTCACAGGAACGAGTCAACCCCATGTCTCGGCCATACGTACCTGGTGAGGAACCCGACGTATAGGTCGCATCTACCTGAGAAACAATAGCATTGGAAGCTGATGAATCAACTGACGACAGGGTGTTAGAATCGCCTCCGCACCAAGAGCGAGACACTCTGGAAAGGCATTATCCAGAAAGAATCAGGAAGCCTCCCCAAAGACTGAATTTATAAATAGACTATTTTCAGTTAATATTGAATGTTAAAAGTGTTAATTGTAATTAGTTGATATTTAATTGTTAAATGAGTGTTATGGTACTGTTAATCTAAAAGGGGAGGAATTGTAATGTATGTACCTTTAAGGGGGAAAACTACTTTTTACAGCTCCTGTATCCTGCAGTACCGGCAGTGACCACACCTGTATATAAACCCTGAGTAGTGATCTGTACAGTCAGTTGCAGTTTGAACCCTCATTCTGTAAACACCTGTTGATCGTTCCCTGCAGTCTTTGTCTGATTATTCAAGGACACAACATTAAGATACACGGATATAACAACTTCCACAGTTTAAACATCAGCTCAGCTAAGCCCATTGGGAGGATTCCATTGAATCCAAACATTAGGCTTGAGCATTTTTAACAGGCCCTTCCTGTCGCACATACAATCCCATCTCTGACTGCAAATAATAGGATCCCTCTTCATTCTCATACATAGAGAAAGTACTGTCCACTGTCAAACAGAGAGTCCTGTCCCCTGTCACACAGAGAGAATCCTGTACCCTGTCACACAGAGAGAGTCCTGTCCCCGTCACACAGAGAGAGTCCTGTCCCCTGTAAGAATTCGCAATGATTTACAGTTCTGAAGATTCATTTTTTTGATTAAAGTATCCCTGGGCAATGTGCTTTTAAATTTCCAGCGATAAAAATGGCAGTCGCACCACATGGCCGAATGACAAAAAGAGGCTTGGAAGACAAAGGACATCTAAACTGCAGAAGAGACTTTTGTATCTTGAATGGGAAGCGTTAACAGATTTGAATGGATTTTAAATCCCCCAGTACTGGACAATAGAGCAGTGTATCTCCCTTTTGTTTCAGCACAGGGAGCTCTGAAAATCACATTAACTCAATCTAACCACTTTGAGTTAGCCTATCACAGTTTTCTCTTGTGTATGGGACCCTTTTGGGTGGGGAATTTTGCACACAGCCTGCAAGGCAGGACGGGACCAGATATAAAGGAGGGCTGAGAAGCCAGCTCTCTCTCTTGACTCTCTCTTAACTTCCTGGGACCATAGGTGAGCTCTCTCTCTCTCTCTCTCTCTCTCTCTTCGCTGGACCACATGTCAGCAGAGTTTCTGACTCCTCAACAAGGCAACCTAGCAGGAGTTAAGGGATGGTGATTTAAGGGAATTGCTAAGATTGTTTAAATAACATTGTAGCCAGTGTATCCCTCGTTTTTGCCATCTGCAACCCCCCTGCTGTATCGTTTTACAATTTTACTGTGTTCGTGTGGGATAGTTTGATATTGTGATTATAGTTTCTTTTAGTTAATAAAGCTTGATTTTGTTCTCTCATCCAAACCACGTGTTCCGTTTTAATATCATTAATTATAAGTTCCTCCACTCAGAACTAAAGGAGGGGTAGCGATTCGAAACTGCTGTTTGTAAATTGGTTTAGAGTGCAGCAGCAAAAAGACTGCTGGCCAGGTAGATTACCTTAAACCAGTTTAAAATAAGCCCCCAGAATCCTTACACCCCTGTCACACAGAGAGAGTCCTGTCCCCTGTCACAAAGAGAGAGTCCGCCCCCCAGTCACACAGAGAGAGTCCTGTCCCCTGTCACACAGAGAGAGTCCTGTCCCCTGTCACACAGAGAGTCCTGTCCCCTGTCACACAGAGAGAGACCTGTCCCCTGTCACACAGAGAGAGTCCTGTCCCCTGTCGCACAGAGAGAGTCCTGGCCCTTGTCACACAGAGAGAGTCCTGTCCTCTGTCGCACAGAGAGAGTCCTGTCCCCTGTCACACAGAGAGAGTCCTGGCCCTTGTCACACAGAGAGAGTCTTGTCCTCTGTCACACAGAGAGAGTCCTGTCCCCGGTCACACAGAGAGAGTCCTGTCCCCGGTCACACAGAGAGAGTCCTGTCCCCTGTCACACAGAGAGAGTCCTGTCCCCTGTCACACAGAGAGAGTCCTGTCCCCTGTCACACAGATAGAGTCCTGTCCCCTGTCACACAGATAGAGTCCTGTCCCCGGTCACACAGAGAGAGTCCTGTCCCCTGTCACACAGAGAGAGTCCTGTCCCCTGTCACACAGATAGAGTCCTGTCCCCGGTCACACAGAGAGAGTCCTGTCACCGGTCACACAGAGAGAGTCCTGTCCACTGTCACACAGAGAGAGTCCTGTCCCTTGTCACACAGAGAGAGTCCTGTCCCCTGTCACAAAGAGAGAGCCTTGTACCCTGTCACACATGGAGAGTCCTGTCCCCTGTCAAACAGAGAGAGTCCTGTCCCCTGTCACACAGAGAGAGTCCTGTCCCCTGTCACACAGAGAGAGTCCTGTCACCTGTCACACAGAGAGAGTCCTGTCCCCGGTCACACAGAGAGAGTCCTGTCCCCTGTCACACAGAGAGAGTCCTGTCCCCTGTCACATAGAGTCCTGTCCCCTGTCACACAGAGAGAGTCCTGTCCCCTGTCACACACAGAGAGAGTCCTGTCCCCTGTCACACAGAGAGAGTCCTGTCCCCTGTCACACAGAGAGAGTCCTGTCCCCTGTCACACAGAGAGATTCCTGTCCCCTGTCACACAGAGAGAGTCCTGTCCCCTGTCACACACAGGGTGAGTCCTGTCCCCTGTCACACAGAGAGTGTCCTGTCCCCTGTCACACAGAGAGAGTCCTGTCCCCTGTCACACAGAGAGATTCCTGTCCCCTGTATCACAGAGAGAGTTCTGTCCCCTATTACACAGAGAGAATCCTGTCCCCTGTCACACAGACAGTCCTGTGCCCTGTCACACAGAGAGATTCCTGTCCCCTGTCACACAGAGAGAATCCTGTCCCCTGTCACACAGAGAGAGTCCTGTCTCCTGTCACACAGAGAGAGTCCTGTCCCCTGTCACACAGAGAGAGTCCTGTACCCTGTCGCACAGAGAGAGTCCTGTCCCCTGTCACACAGAGAGAGTCCTGTCCCCTGTCACACAGAGAGTGTCCTGTCCCCTGTCACACAGAGAGAGTCCTGTCCCCTGTCACACAGAGAGAGTCCTGTCCCCTGTCACACAGAGAGAGTCTTGTCCCCTGTCACACACGGAGAGTCCTGTCCCCTGTCACACAGAGAGAGTCCTGTCCCCTGTCACACAGAGAGATTCCTGTCCCCTGTCACGCAGAGAGAGTCCTGTCCCCTGTCACACAGAGTCCTGTCCCCTGTCACACAGAGAGATTCCTGTCCCCTGTCACACAGAGAGAGTCCTGTCCCCTGTCACACAGAGAGAGTCCTGTCCCCTGTCACACAGAGAGAGTCCTGTCCCCTGTCACACAGAGAGAGTCCTGTCCCCTGTTACACAGAGAGATTCCTGTCCCCTGTCACACAGAGAGAGTCCTGTCCCCTGTCACACACGGAGTGTCCTCTCACCCATGACACATAGAGAGTGTCCTGTCCCCTGTCACACAGAGAGAGTCCTGTCCTCTGTCACACAGAGAGAGTCCTGTCCCCGGTCACACAGAGAGAGTCCTGTCCCCTGTCACACAGTGATGTGCCAAATAACTGCCCGAATCCGAAGTTAAAGCTTAAGACTGAAGTCTTTTATTAAATAAGAATCATGGCATAGTTAACAGAGTCCATCATCGACCGAGCCCTTGGTAGAACATTCTGGAAGAGGGGCCGGGCCAGGGAGGAGCATTAGTGGTTCCCCCTAGTGGAACATTCCAGACATTACAAGTGCAAGTACAAATATCAGAACACTGTTATTTCATCACATTCACCCCCTGCCATAGATTCATTCTGTCAGGTGGTCTGATAATCCTCTGGGAACGACGTAACTCTTGCTGAGGCTCCTCCCGGAGTACTAACTCCGGTTCATTCGAATTCCCAGAATCATCAGTATTTTCCACACTGAGGGTTTGTGTCTCTGAAGGTCCAATACCACATTTGAAAACTCTACTCTCAGAGTCGAACTCTTTTCGATCTCCAGCAGGTGCAAGACCTTTAATACAGACCGTATCCTCTCGCCCATCCGAATATTGAATATACACATACTGGGGATTAGCATGGAGGAGTTGTACTTCCTCCACCAGTGGATCAGTCTTGTGGCCTCTCACATGTCTGCGCAACAACACAGGGCCCATGGTCGTCAACCATGTGGGTAACGATACTCCATTAGTAGCTTTTCTTGGAAAACTAAACATCCTTTCATGAGGGGTGGCATTCGTCGCTGTACACAAAAGAGACCTTATGGAATGCAGCACGTCTGGCAGGACATCCTGCCAGCGAGAGGTCGGCAGGCCTCGTGACTTCAGAGACAGTACGATAGCCTTCCACACTGTCGCATTTTCTTTCTCGACCTGCCCATTACCACGAGGGTTATAGCTGGTAGTTCTACTCGTTGCAATCCCCTTCGATAGCAAAAACTGTCGTAATTCTTCGCTCATAAAGGAAGAACCCCTATCACTCTGTATATAGTTAGGCATGCCGAACAAGGAAAACAGTTGGCAGAGGCATTTAATTACAACAGCACTAGTCACATCCGGACAGGGGATAACAAAAGGGAACCGAGAGTACTCGTGTATAATATTAAGAAAATAGACATTACGGTCGCTCGATGGAAGGGGACCTTTAAAATCGAGACTCAAACGCTAAAATGATCGAGTTGCTTTAACAAGATGAGCTGGCTCGGACGGCTTATAGAAGCGGGGTTTGCATTCAGCACAAACATGACAGGTTCTGGTCATTGTCCGGACCTCCTCAATAGAGTAGGGTAGATTGTGGGACTTAATGAAGTGGTTCATTCTGGTAACCCCAGGGTGGCAGAGTGCGTCGTGGAGACTTTGAAGCTTATCTGTACCTAGACTAGCACATACTCCTCATGACAAAGCATCCGATGGCTCATTAAATACTCCAGGCCTGTACTGAATATCATAGTCATATGTTGACAGTTCTATTCGCCATCTTAAAATCTTATCATTTTTGATCTTGCCTCTCTGCTTAGTGTTGAACATAAAGGCCACAGATCGCTGGTCAGTAATGAGCGTAAAACGTTGGCCAGCGAGATAATGTCTCCAATACCTGACTGCTTCAATAATTGCCTGTGCCTCCTTTTCCACTGAAGAATGTCGAACTTCTGGTCCTTGCAATGTACGAGAGAAGAAGGCTACTGGTCTACCAGCTTGGTTAAGGGTTGCTGCCAACGCAAAATCAGATGCATCACTTTCTACTTGAAATGGGATCTTCTCATCCACGGCACATACCACTGCCTTCTCAATGTCCCGTTTGATATTAAGGAAAGCCTCCTGAGCTTCCGCCGATAGCGGAAAAGACGTCGACTTAATAAGAGGTCGGACTTTATCTGAGTAGCTAGCCACCCACTGGGCATAGTACGAGAAGAATCCCAGACACCTTCTTAAGGCTTTTACAGTGTAAGGTAAAGGTAATTCCTTAAGTGGGCGTAATCTTTCAGGGTCTGGCCCGATTACCCCATTCTCCACAACGCAACCAAGAATACACAAATGTGTAGTATTGAAGGTACACTTGTTTTCGTTGTAGGTCAGGTTTAACCTCTTTGCAGTCTCTAGGAACTTCGCGAGATTTGGATCATGCTCCCGTTGGTCACGCCCACAGATGGTAACATTGTCCAGGTACGGGAATGTTGCTTCCAACGCGTATTCATCCACCATACGATCCATCTCCCGTTGGAAGACGGATACCCCATTCGTCACTCCAAAGGGAACCCGAAGGAATTGGAACAGACGCCCATTAGCTTCGAAGGCCGTATAAGGTCGGTCTTCTATTTTGATGGGGAGTTGATGGTAGGCAGACTTTAAATCAATGGTGGAAAACACGCGGTACTGAGTTATCTAGTTCACCATCTCAGAAATACGAGGCAAAGGATAGGCGTCTAATTGGGTATACAAGTTTATAGTCTGGCTATAATCGACCACAAGTCTTTTCTTCTCATTAGTTTTAACCACCACCACCTGGGCACGCCACGGGCTACCACTGTGTTCGATGATTCCTTCCCGTTGAAGCCTTTCCACTTCCTCTTTTATAAATGTTTTATCTTCTGAACTATACCGTCGACTCTTAGTCGCTATAGGTCTACAATTAGGAGCAAGGTTCGCAAACAAAGAAGGCGGGCTTACGTTTAAAGTAGAAAGGCCGCAGACTGTGAGCGGAGGCTGGGATCCACCATACTTAAGGGTAACGCTCTCATGCTGACACTGGAAGTCCAAGCCTAATATTAAGTTCACACACAACTGAGGTAATATGAGGTGTTTAAAATCCTTATACTCCGTATCCTTAACGGTCAATGTGACTTTACAATATCCAGTTACCTCCGAAGTAAGGGATTTGGACGCCATCACAATTTCACTTCGAGTAGGATACACCTTCAATGAACAGGAGTTAACAAGGTTGGGGTGTATAAAACTTTCAGTACTGCCACAGTCTATCAAACACCCAGTAGGACGACCATTAATCTTAATGCCCATCATAGATTTTGACAAGGAAGACGGTATGGTCTGGTCAACCGTAGCCGAAGCTAGAGTAAAACGATAGGCGGCAGCAGAGAAGACATCGGGTACAGGATTACCCTTACACACTTTGCTAAAATGTACCTGTTTCTTACATTTAAAACAGGTAGCCTCTCTGGCTGGGCAACTTTGCCTGGGGTGTTTAGATTGGCCACAAAAATAACACTTAGACCCATGAGGCACAGCCGCAACAATAGGATTAAGTGGGGGCTCCATTGGTGTTATGGATGCCTCCATACTCGGAACACACGAGGCTGAGAGAGATGCATGGGCTGATGCATACACTTCTGAATTCTTCTGGGCTACATCTAACGATCGAGCAGCAGCGACAACCATTTTTAAAACTAACGAGTCGTTCTCGAGGAGTCTCTGTCTAATATAATTAGATCGGAGGCCAGATATGAAAGAATCGCGGATGGCTTCTTCCTGATACACTATGGCAGAGACAGCCTTGTAGTTGCAACCCTTAGCCTAAGCCTTAAGGTCCTGCAGGAAATCGTCCAGAGATTCCTCGGGTAATTGCATGCTGTATTGATTTCATTGTGGGTTCAATGACGAGACATTTATGAAAGAGATTGGGCTAGAAATTCAGTAAGGCCCCGCCAGCTTTGTGCCCAGTTACCGCCCAAAGAGGGCTTCTGCGCCAATAGAGGAGTTTGCGCTGATATTCAGCGCAGCGGTAATGGCGGCGGTAGCCGGTAGCGCTGCGCCGGCACCGATGACGTCATCGGTGTGCGCAGTGCCCCGGTTCCGCCCCGATACAGGCCCGACCCCCATATTTAGTTGCGGCCGCCTCTTCCGCAGCGGCCGCAAACAACGTTCTGCAACCGTGGCCGTCCTGCAGCCTTAGTGGCGCTAGTTAAGGCGGAGGTGTGGCCGGCTGCTTTTCGGCCGCCGCCTGCCCGCACCTCCTTCCCCAGCCTCCTCCACGCCCCCCCCCGCGGCATTGCCGGCTGCTTTCCGCGAGCCCGGCACTTCTCCGTGGTGCCGGGCTCATTTGCCGGCACTATCAAGCGGCGATCTCCCCGTTGCAGGCACCTCCCCCTTAAGAGAAGGAGGAGGCCTGCAGTACCGCAGCCTGCCGCTCCGCAGCGGGTGGCGCAGCGGCACCTACAGCGCTGAAATTCAGTTTCAGCGCCCCAAGCGGGGGCGGGCACACCCTGGAATAGCGCCCGGTTCCGACTTGGGGCGCAAAAACTGAATTTCTGACGGTCGCAACTGGCTCCGCGCGCAGCGCTAACTTTTGGGCGCAAGCGAGCTGGCGGGGCCTTACTGAATTTCTAGCCCAATGTCTTTTAATCTAAAGTATGTTCAACTCTTTTCAACAGCATTTACAGGAGACACCATGCTAGTGATCCATCTAGAACGAAACTGAAACTAAACTCCTGCTTGTCTCTCACATGACCTCTGCTGGTCAGGCATAAGTAATCAATACATGCAAACATGCTGGTAAGGCATCATAATCAAACAGGCAAATAACATCACTATTTGCTGATATCATTACATCTCCCTTTCTAAAACAAAAGTATTTTACTTTTAACTAACAACATGTTTTCTTTGTATTACTCTGCATTTCAACTGTAACACTTAATGAACTTACATTATCATTATCATGATCAAGGTTTTTTAAACTTGCTTTGTGTGTTCACATGAAATATGTAAATACACTAGAACTTGAAGAACGAATAAGATAACATTACTTCCTTCTATAACAATAGTCCTTAAATTTGCTCAATGAGTCTCTCAGGAGGCTTCACGCATCTTGAGGATTTTCTGATTGATTGTCCTTGAATCTGAGTTGTTGCCTCAGATGATGTGTTCTCAGCTGTGTGGTCAGGTTGTTCAACAGTATCAGTCTTTCGACCTGCTGTGTCTGGTCCCATGAGAAGATCTCGACGATTTGTTCGCAGAACAGCACCCTCATCTGTCTGAATGGTGTATGATCTTGGTTGAACTTCACTCAGGACAGTTCCCTTCTGAGTCCATATGTTTGTTTTGTCTTTGAACCTTACTTGGTCACCAGTGTGGAGTTCAGGTAGGTTTTGTGTTCCTCTGTCATAGTAGTACTTTTGCTTTTCTTTCTGTTGTTCTTTGAACTTCCTCACTTTCTCCCCCTCTTTTGTTTTCAGGAGGTTCTCCAGGATGGGTAGGTTTGACCTTAGCCGACGTCCCATAAGGAGTTGGGCTGGTGACTTACCACACTCGAGCGGCGTTGTGCGGTATACAAGCATGCTCTGGTAGAAGTCAGTTCCACTGTCTTTTGCCTTGTACATCAGTCTTTTCACTGTCTGGACCGATTTTTCCATTAGTCCATTGGACTGTGGATAGTGAGGACTTGACGTTGTGTGGACAAAGTCCCACTCTTTGACAAAGTGTCGGAAACTTGCATTGTAAAACTGGGGTCCGTTGTCTGTGAAGACCTCGCTTGCCACGCCATGTCTGGAGAATATGGCTTTCATACATCTTATCATAGCATCTGCAGTGGTGGTGTACAGTCTACAAACATCTGGATACAGGGAGTAATAGTCTGTGACTACAAGATAGTCCTTCCCTTGACATACGAATAGGTCAGCGCCTACCTTCTGGTAAGGTCTGTCTGGTGCTGGGTGTGGTTTTAGAGGTTCTACCAGATTGCTTGCTCGATATTTCAGGCATATTGTGCAGTTTGACACCTCATTTGTCACATCTTGGTTGATTTGTGGCCAATACATCACCTCGTGCTCTTTTCTTACACTTTTTGATTACCAGATGTTCTCCATGGATCCTTTTTAGCATCTCTTTTCTCAGACTCTTTCGGATAACTATTTTACTTCCTTTGTAGATGATGTCTTCGACCACTGATAGTTCCGCCCTGCAGTTCCAGTACTCTGCCATGTCAGGTGAGCAGTCTTGCTTCATGTTGGGCCATCCATCCAAGATGCTTTTTCTCAGTCGTCTCATTGTTTCATCTTTGTTTGTCTCAGTCTTTATGAGCTCCATTTTTGCATCTGCTATGGGCAGTGCACTTGTGATCATGTCCACGTAGGCGTTCACTTTTTCATCCATTTTGGTGTTTGCGGGCTCACTTGGGTCAACAGCTCTGGACAACGTGTCTGCTGTATACATCAGCTTACCCGGTGTGTACGCAACATTAGTGTATAGCGTTGCAGCCTGATCATCATTCTTTGTATTCTAAGCGGACAGCTATTTAGTGGCTTTTGGAACAATGCAATCAAGGGCTTATGGTCAGTCTCTACACTGATTGCTTGTCCTGCCACAAACTGGTGAAATCTTTCACAGGCGTATGTGATGCTGAGCAGCTCCTTTTCTATTTGAGCATATCGCGTCTCCGCATCGGTCATTGAGCGCGATGCATATGCAATAGGTTGCCAGTAGTCATATTTTTGCAGAAGAACGGCACCGAGCCCACTCTGTGATGCATCTGATGATATCTTGATGGGTCTCGCTGGGTCATAAAACCTCAGAACTGGTTCCTCTGTGAGCAGTTTCTTTAGATCGCTCCATGACTTCTCATGCTCATGATTCCATTCCCATTCTATGTTCTTTTCAGTTAGTCTTCTCAGTGGCGCTATCTTTTCTGAGAGGTTGGATATGAATTTACCCATGTAGTTGATCATTCCATTAAACCTCTGCACGTCCTTTTTGCATTGTGGCTTTGGCATATTCGCAATGGCGGACACCTTTCTGGGATCTGGTCTGATGCCCTCACTGCTAAGGATATCTCCCACGAATGTCAGTTCTGTCACCCCGAGCTGGCATTTCTCTCTATTCAGCTTCAGGTTTGTTTTCCTTGTTGCTTCCAGCACTTTTTTCAGTCTCTCGTCATGCTCAGTTCTCGTGGTTCCCCATACTATGATGTCATCCATTGATGTATCAACTCCTTCCAGGTGCTCATAGATCATATGGATAGTTTTGTGATACACTTCAGGAGCTGAGGCAATGCCAAATGGTAATCTTAGGAATCTGTATCTGCCAAATGGACTGTTGAACGTGCACAGTCTTGAACTTGCTTCGTCCAATTTCATCTGCCAAAATCCTGATGATGCATCTAACTTGTTGAAATACTTTGCATTTGCAAACTGTGACATGATTTCCTCACGTGTAGGAAGCTTGAAGTGCTCTCTCTTTATTGCTCTGTTTAGATCTCTTGGATCCAGGCAAATTCTGAGCTTTCCATTCTTTTTGTCCACAACGATGAGGGAACTCACCCACTCAGTTGGTTCATTTATCTTCCGAATCACGTTCAGGCTTTCCATCCTGTCCAACTCTGCCTTCAGTTGCTTTTGAAGAGCAAACGGAACTTTTCTGCATGGATGTATAACCGGTGTCATACTTTTATCTACTCTGATCGTGTGTTCTCCTGGAATGCAGCCTAGACCCTTAAATAGGTCATTGTACTCTTTCATGAGTTCATCATAGACTGTCTCTCCTTCGCTTTCCACAATGAGGACTCTCTTTGCCAGGTTCAGTCTCTCACAGGCTTTTAAACCTAGTATGGCCTGCACATCCTTTGGCACCACGATTAATGCTAGCGTGTGCTCTCTGTCCTTGTGTGTCACTTTGACAATGCATCTTCCTTTCACTGGTATATCAGTACCTGAGTATCCTGTCACTTTCACTTTTATTCCATGTATCTTTGGTCTGGGTCTAATTTTCTTAAAATCAGTCTCTGATATCACATTAACTTGTGCTCCAGTATCCAATTTAAATGGAATGTGTATGTCATTCACTTTTAGTGTCAACATCCAGTCTTTTTCTTCTTTTTTTTTCCAGACACAACATCTATATTGAACTCCTCTATCTCGCTTTCATCTACTGTGTGGACCTTGCTTTGTTGCGCTTGGTTCTTGCAGCAACGGGCATAATGGTTGTTTTTGTTGCAACTATTGCATGTTTTACCATATGCTGGACACTTTCTTGGTGGATGCTGTGTACCGCATCGACTACATGACTTTCGATTGTCCCATTCATTTTCGTTTGCTGGCCACGCCTCTTTTTTCACATTGGCTCTCTTTTTCTTAAACGGTTTGTATCCGTTCTTTCTCACTGCATCCACGTTGCAGCTATTGTCACTGAACAGCTCCTTTGCCTGCAACTTCACAGTCTCTGTAGCCCTACACAGTGCTATGGCTTTTCCCAGGTCTAGATCTTGCTCTCTTAGCAGTCTTTCCCTTAGACCATTATTCGGAATACCACACACCAGTCTGTCTTTTATCAGCGAGTCTGTCAGTCCCCCAAATTCACACGATTTGCTTCTGTTTCTCAGTTCAGTCACATACTGATCAATAGTCTCTCCCGTTTTCTGTACACATGTGAAAAATCTGTGCCTCTCAAACATCACGTTACGTTTAGGTATGCAGTAGGCCTCAAACTGTTCCATTATTTTATCTAGCTTCGTTTTGTCTCCATCAGCAGCGAATGTGAAGTTATTATACACCTCCAGCGCTTCATCACCCACGACATGTAAGAACTGTGACGATTTCTTTTTATTACTTTTCTCGTCAGCTCTGATTGCCACTAAATACAACCCCACACGTTGTTTGAATCTCCTCCAATTTTCAGCCACATTACCTGTCAACTGAAGCTTCGCCGGTGGGAGTAAACCTTCCATTTTTCACTTCGTTAGCTATTCTCTAATGGTAAGCAACGATGTTCTCTTTTGGCTTGCTAATCTGTGGAGAGCTGATTTAACTACAGATTTTTCCTCTTCATCTCTTTCAATCACTTCTGACACCATGTATCGATTTCTTTGTGGGTTCAATGACGAGACATTTATGAAAGAGAATGTCTTTTAATCTAAAGTCTGTTCAACTCTTTTAACAGCATTTACAGGAGACATCATGCTAGTGATCCATCTAGAACAAAACTGAAACTAAACTCAACTGCTTGTCTCTCACATGACCTCTGCTGGTCAGGCATAAGTAATCAATACATGCAAACATGCTGGTAAGGCATCATAATCAAACAGGCAAATAACATCACTATTTGCTGATATCATTACACCTGCGAGTAGACAGGAGATACCTCGCGTATACTTCGTTAACCGACTTAAGGTACTGGGCTTTAAGAGCTGCGAGGGCCTCTTCATATGTAGTAATATCTTCAATTATAGAGTAAGTTTGATGACTTACCAAGTTGGTTAGAAGACCCAACTTGTTAAACGTCGGATCGGTCGATGATGCGATGAATTGTTCAAAACATCGGAGCCAATGTGTAAATTTCTTTGACGCATCTGCCGAATGGGGATCGATATCCAGATGCTCTGGTTTCAAAAATCGATCCATCTTCCAAAAGTTGTTATTTAATAAAATTGATGTGCCAAATAACTGCCTGAATCCGAAGTTAAAGCTTAAGACTGAAGCCTTTTATTAAATAAGAATCATGGCAGAGTTAACAGAGTCCATCATCGACCGAGCCCTTGGTAGAACATACTAGAAGAGGGGCGGGGCCAGGGAGGAGCATTAGTGGTTCCCTCTAGTGGAACATTCCAGACATTACAAGTGCAAGTACAAATATCAGAACACAGTTATTTCATCAAACACAGAGAGAGTCCTGTCCCCTGTCACACAGAGGGAGTCCTGTCACCTGTCACACAGAGAGAGCCCTGTCCCCTGTCACAAAGAGAGAGTCCTGACCCCTGTCACACAGAGAGAGTCCTGTCCCCGTCACACAGAGAGAGTCCTGACCACTGTCACACAGAGAGAGTCCTGTCCCCTGTCACACAGAGAGAGTCCTGTCCACTGTCACACAGAGAAAGACCTGTCCCCTGTCACACAGAGAGAGTCCTGTCCCCTGTCACACAGAGCGAGTCCTGTCCCCTGTCACATAGAGAGAGTCCTGTCCCTTGTCACACAGAGAGAGTCCTGTCCCCTGTCACACAGAGAGAGGCCTGTCCCCTGTCACACAGAGAGAGTCCTGTCCCCTGTCACACAGAGAGAGTCCTGTCCCCTGTCACACAGAGAGAGTCCTGTCCCTTGTCACACAGAGAGAGTCTTGTCCATTGTCACACAGAGAAAGTCCTGTCCCCTGTCACACAGAGAGAGTCCTGTCCCCTGTCACACAGAGAGAGTCCTGTCCCCTGTCACACAGAGAGAGTCCTGTCCCTGTCACACAGAGAGAGTCCTGTCCCCGTCACACAGAGAGCATCCTGTCCCCTGTCAAACAGAGAGAGTCCTGTCCCCTGTCACACAGAGAGAGTCCTGTCCCCTGTCACAAAGAGAGAGTCCTGTCCCCTGTCACACAGAGAGAGTCCTGTTTCCTGTCACACAGAGAGAGTCCTGTCCCCTGTCACACAGAGAAAGTCCTGTCCCCTGTCAGACAGAGAGAGTCCTGTCCCCTGTCACACAGAGAGAGTCCTGTCCCCATCACACAGAGAGAGTCCTGACCCCTGTCACACAGAGAGAGTCCTGTCCCCTGTCACACAGAGAGAGTCCTGTCCACTGTCACACAGAGAAAGACCTGTCCCCTGTCACAAAGAGAGAGTCCTGTCCCCTGTCACACAGAGCTAGTCCTGTCCCCTGTCACATAGAGAGAGTCCTGTCCCTTGTCACACAGAGAGAGTCCTGTCCCCTGTCACACAGAGAGAGGCCTGTCCCCTGTCACACAGAGAGAGTCCTGTCCCATGTCACACAGAGAGAGTCCTGTACCCTGTCACACAGAGAGAGTCCTGTCCCTTGTCACACAGAGAGAGTCCTGTCCCCTGTCACACAGAGAGAGTCCTGTCCACTGTCACACAGAGAGAGTCCTGTCTCCTGTCAGACATATAGAGTCCTGTCCCCTGTCACACAGAGAGAGTCCTGTCCCCTGTCACACACGGAGAGTCCTGTCCCCTGTCACTAAGAGAGAGTCCAGGCCCCTGTCACACAGAGAGAGTCCTGTCCCCCGTCACACAGAGAGAGTCTGTCCCGTGACACACAGAGAGAGTCCTGTCCCCGTCACACACGGAGAGTCCTGTCCCCTGTCACGCAGAGAGAGTCCTGTCCCCTGTCACACAGAGAGAGTCCTGTCCCCGTCACAGAGAGAGAGTCCTGTCCCCTGTCACACAGAGAGAGTCCTGTCCCTTGTTACACAGAGAGATTCCTGTCCCCTGTCACACAGAGAGAGTCCTGTCCCCTGACACAAATGGAGTGTCCTCTCACCCATCACACATAGAGAGTGTCCTGTCCCCTGTCACACAGAGAGAGTTTGTCCCCTGTCACACACGGAGAGTCCTGTCCCCTGTCACACAGAGAGAGTCCTGTCCCCTGTCACACAGAGAGAATCCTGTCCCCTGTCACACAGAGAGAGTCCTGTCCCCTGTCACACAGAGAGAGTCCTGTCCCCTGTCACACAGAGAGAGTCCTGTCCCCTATCACACAGAGAGAGTCCTGTCCCCTGTCACACAGAGAGAGTCCTGTCCCCTGTCACACAGAGAGAATCCAGTCCCCTGTCACACAGAGAGAGTCCTGTCCCCTGTCACACAGAGAGAGTCCTGTTTCCTGTCAAACAGAGAGAGTCCTGTCCCCTGTCACACAGAGAAAGTCCTGTCCCCTGTCACACAGAGAGAGTCCTGTCCCCTGCCGCACAGAGAAAGTCCTGTCCCCTGTCACACAGAGAGAGTACTGTCCCCTATCACACAGAGAGAGTCCTGCCCCCTGTCACACAGAGAGTCCTGTGCCCTGTCACACAGAGAGAGTCCTGTCCCCTGTCACACAGAGAGAGTCCTGTCCCCTGTCACACAGAGAGAGTCCTGTCTCCTGTCAGACATATAGGGTCCTGTCCCCTGTCACACAGAGAGAGTCCTGTCCCCTGTCACACACGGAGAGTCCTGTCCCCTGTCACTAAGAGAGAGTCCAGGCCCCTGTCACACAGAGAGAGTCCTGTCCCCTGACACACAGAGAGAGTCTGTCCACTGTCTCACAGGGAGAGTCCTGTCCCCGTCACAGACGGAGAGTCCTGTCCCCTGTCAAACAGAGAGAGTCCTGTCCCCTGTCACACAGAGAGAGTCCTGTCCCCTGTCACAAAGGGAGAGTCCTGTCCCCTGTCACACAGAGAGAGTCCTGTTTCCTGTCACACAGAGAGAGTCCTGTCCCCTGTCACACAGAGAAAGTCCTGTCCCCTGTCACACAGAGAGAGTCCTGTCCCCTGTCACACAGAGAGAGTCCTGTCCCCATCACACAGAGAGAGTCCTGACCCCTGTCACACAGAGAGAGTCCTGTCCCCTGTCACACAGAGAGAGTCCTGTCCACTGTCACACAGAGAAAGACCTGTCCCCTGTCACACAGAGAGAGTCCTGTCCCCTGTCACACAGAGCTAGTCCTGTCCCCTGTCACATAGAGAGAGTCCTGTCCCTTGTCACACAGAGAGAGTCCTGTCCCCTGTCACACAGAGAGAGGCCTGTCCCCTGTCACACAGAGAGAGTCCTGTCCCCTGTCACACAGAGAGAGTCCTGTCCCCTGTCACACAGAGAGAGTCCTGTCTCCTGTCAGACATATAGAGTCCTGTCCCCTGTCACACAGAGAGAGTCCTGTCCCCTGTCACACACGGAGAGTCCTGTCCCCTGTCACTAAGAGAGAGTCCAGGCCCCTGTCACACAGAGAGAGTCCTGTCCCCCGTCACACAGAGAGAGTCTGTCCCGTGTCACACAGAGAGAGTCCTGTCCCCGTCACACACGGAGAGTCCTGTCTCCTGTCACGCAGAGAGAGTCCTGTCCCCTGTCACACAGAGAGAGTCCTGTCCCCGTCACACAGAGAGAGTCCTGTCCCCTGTCACACAGAGAGAGTCCTGTCCCTTGTTACACAGAGAGATTCCTGTCCCCTGTCACACAGAGAGAGTCCTGTCCCCTGACACAAATGGAGTGTCCTCTCACCCATCACACATAGAGAGTGTCCTGTCCCCTGTCACACAGAGAGAGCCCTGTCCCCTGTCACACAGAGAGAGTCTTGTCTCCTGTCACACACGGAGAGTCCTGTCCCCTGTCACAGACGGAGAGTCCTGTCCTCTGTCACACAGAGAGAGTCCTGTCCCTTGTTACACAGAGAGATTCCTGTTACTGTCACACAGAGAGAGTCCTGTCCCCTGACACAAATGGAGTGTCCTCTCACCCATCACACATAGAGAGTGTCCTGTCCACTGTCACACAGAGAGAATTTGTCCCCTGTCACACACGGAGAGTCCTGTCCCCTGTCACACAGAGAGAGTCCTGTCCCCTGTCACACAGAGAGAATCCTGTCCCCTGTCACACAGAGAGAGTCCTGTCCCCTGTCACACAGAGAGAGTCCTGACCCCTGTCACACAGAGAGAGTCCTGTCCCCAGTCACGCAGAGAGAGTCCTGTCCCCGGTCACACAGAGAGAGTCCTGTCCCCTGTCACACAGAGAGAGTCCTGTCCCTTGTTACACAGAGAGATCCCTGTCCCCTGTCACACAGTGAGAGTCCTGTCCCCTGACACAAATGGAGTGTCCTCTCACCCATCACACATAGAGAGTGTCCTGTCCCCTGTCACACAGAGAGAGTTTGTCCCCGGTCACACAAAGAGAGTCCTGTCCGCTGTCACACAGAGAGAATCCAGTCCCCTGTCACACAGAGAGAGTCCTGTCCCCTGTCACACAGAGAGAGTCTTGTCTTCTGTCACACACGGAGAGTCCTGTCCCCTGTCACACACGGAGAGTCCTGTCCTCTGTCACAAAGAGAGAGTCCTGTCCCTTGTTACACAGAGAGATTCCTGTCCCTGTCACACAGAGAGAGTCCTGTCCCCTGACACAAATGGAGTGTCCTCTCACCCATCACACATAGAGAGTGTCCTGTCCACTGTCACACAGAGAGAGTTTGTCCCCTGTCACACACGGAGAGTCCTGTCCCCTGTCACACAGAGAGAGTCCTGTCCCCTGTCACACAGAGAGAGTCCTGTCCCCTGTCACACAGAGAGAGTCCTGTCCCCTGTCACACAGAGAGAGTCCTGTCCCCTGTCACACAGAGAGAATCCAGTCCCCTGTCACACAGAGAGAGTCCTGTCCCCTGTCACACAGAGAGAGTCCTGTCCCCTGTCACAAAGAGCGTCCTGTTCCTTGTCACACAGAGAGAGTGTTGTCCCCTGTCACACACGGAGAGTCCTGTCCCCTGTCACGCAGAGAGAGTCCTGTCCCCTGTCACACAGAGAGAGTCCTGTTCCCTGTCACACAGAAAGAGTCCTGTCCCCATCACACAAAGAGAGTCCTGTCCCCTGTCACACAGAGAGAATCCAGTCCCCTGTCACACAGAGAGAGTCCTGTCCCCTGTCACACAGAGAGAGTCCTGTCCCCTGTCACACAGAGAGAGTCCTGTCCCCTGTCACACAGAGAGAGTCCTGTCCCCTGTCACACAGAGAGAGTCCTGTCCCAGTCACACAGAGAGCATCCTGTCCCCTGTCAAACAGAGAGAGTCCTGTCCCCTGTCACAAAGAGAGAGTCCTGTCCCCTGTCACACAGTGAGAGTCCTGTTTCCTGTCACACAGAGAGAGTCCTGTCCCCTGTCACACAGAGAAAGTCCTGTCCCCTGTCACACAGAGAGAGTCCTGTCCCCTGTCGCACAGAGAAAGTCCTGTCCCCTGTCACACAGAGAGAGTACTGTCCCCTATCACACAGAGAGAGTCCTGCCCCCTGTCACACAGAGAGTCCTGTGCCCTGTCACACAGAGAGAGTCCTGTCCCCTGTCACACAGAGAGAGTCCTGTCCCCTGTCACACAGAGAGAGTCCAGTCTCCTGTCAGACATATAGGGTCCTGTCCCCTGTCACATAGAGAGAGTCCTGTCACCTGTCACACACGGAGAGTCCTGTCCCCTGTCACTAAGTGAGAGTCCAGGCCCCTGTCACACAGAGAGAGTCCTGTCCCCTGTCACACAGAGAGAGTCTGTCCCCTGTCACACAGAGAGAGTCCTGTCCCCTTTCACACAGAGAGAGTCCTGCCCCTGCCACACAGAGAGAGTACTGTCCCCTGTCACGCAGAGAGAGTCCTGTCCCCGGTCACACAGAGAGAGTCCTGTCCCCTGTCACACAGAGAGAGTCCTGTCCCTTGTTACACAGAGAGATCCCTGTCTCCTGTCACACAGTGAGAGTCCTGTCCCCTGACACAAATGGAGTGTCCTCTCACCCATCACACATAGAGAGTGTCCTGTCCCCTGTCACACAGAGAGAGTTTGTCCCCGGTCACACAGAGAGAGTCCTGTCCCCTGTCACACAGAGAGAATCCTGTCCCCTGTCACACAGAGAGAGTCCTGTCACCTGTCACACAGAGAGAGTCCTGTCCCCTGTCACACAGAGAGAGTCTTGTCTCCTGTCACACACGGAGAGTCCTGTCCCCTGTCACAGACGGAGAGTCCTGTCCTCTGTCACAAAGAGAGAGTCCTGTCCCTTGTTACACAGAGAGATTCCTGTTACTGTCACACAGAGAGAGTCCTGTCCCCTGACACAAATGGAGTGTCCTCTCACCCATCACACATAGAGAGTGTCCTGTCCACTGTCACACAGAGAGAGTTTGTCCCCTGTCACACACGGAGAGTCCTGTCCCCTGTCACACAGAGAGAGTCCTGTCCCCTGTCACACAGAGAGAATCCTGTCCCCTGTCACACAGAGAGAGTCCTGTCCCCTGTCACACAGAGAGAGTCCTGACCCCTGTCACACAGAGAGAGTCCTGTCCCCAGTCACGCAGAGAGAGTCCTGTCCCCGGTCACACAGAGAGAGTCCTGTCCCCTGTCACACAGAGAGAGTCCTGTCCCTTGTTACACAGAGAGATCCCTGTCCCCTGTCACACAGTGAGAGTCCTGTCCCCTGACACAAATGGAGTGTCCTCTCACCCATCACACATAGAGAGTGTCCTGTCCCCTGTCACACAGAGAGAGTTTGTCCCCGGTCACACAGAGAGAGTCCTGTCCCCTGTCACACAGAGAGAATCCTGTCCCCTGTCACACAGAGAGAGTCCTGTCCCCTGTCACACAGAGAGAGTCCTGTCCCCTGTCACACAGAGAGAGTCCTGTCCCCTGTCACAAAGAGCGTCCTGTTCCTTGTCACACAGAGAGAGTGTTGTCCCCTGTCACACACGGAGAGTCCTGTCCCCTGTCACGCAGAGAGAGTCCTGTCCCCTGTCACACAGAGAGAGTCCTGTTCCCTGTCACACAGAAAGAGTCCTGTCCCCATCACACAAAGAGAGTCCTGTCCCCTGTCACACAGAGAGAATCCAGTCCCCTGTCACACAGAGAGAGTCCTGTCCCCTGTCACACAGAGAGAGTCCTGTCCCCTGTCACACAGAGAGAGTCCTGTCCCCTGTCACACAGAGAGAGTCCTGTCCCCTGTCACACAGAGAGAGTCCTGTCCCAGTCACACAGAGAGCATCCTGTCCCCTGTCAAACAGAGAGAGTCCTGTCCCCTGTCACAAAGAGAGAGTCCTGTCCCCTGTCACACAGTGAGAGTCCTGTTTCCTGTCACACAGAGAGAGTCCTGTCCCCTGTCACACAGAGAAAGTCCTGTCCCCTGTCACACAGAGAGAGTCCTGTCCCCTGTCGCACAGAGAAAGTCCTGTCCCCTGTCACACAGAGAGAGTACTGTCCCCTATCACACAGAGAGAGTCCTGCCCCCTGTCACACAGAGAGTCCTGTGCCCTGTCACACAGAGAGAGTCCTGTCCCCTGTCACACAGAGAGAGTCCTGTCCCCTGTCACACAGAGAGAGTCCAGTCTCCTGTCAGACATATAGGGTCCTGTCCCCTGTCACATAGAGAGAGTCCTGTCACCTGTCACACACGGAGAGTCCTGTCCCCTGTCACTAAGTGAGAGTCCAGGCCCCTGTCACACAGAGAGAGTCCTGTCCCCTGTCACACAGAGAGAGTCTGTCCCCTGTCACACAGAGAGAGTCCTGTCCCCTTTCACACAGAGAGAGTCCTGCCCCTGCCACACAGAGAGAGTACTGTCCCCTGTCACGCAGAGAGAGTCCTGTCCCCGGTCACACAGAGAGAGTCCTGTCCCCTGTCACACAGAGAGAGTCCTGTCCCTTGTTACACAGAGAGATCCCTGTCTCCTGTCACACAGTGAGAGTCCTGTCCCCTGACACAAATGGAGTGTCCTCTCACCCATCACACATAGAGAGTGTCCTGTCCCCTGTCACACAGAGAGAGTTTGTCCCCGGTCACACAGAGAGAGTCCTGTCCCCTGTCACACAGAGAGAATCCTGTCCCCTGTCACACAGAGAGAGTCCTGTCACCTGTCACACAGAGAGAGTCCTGTCCCCTGTCACACAGAGAGAGTCTTGTCTCCTGTCACACACGGAGAGTCCTGTCCCCTGTCACAGACGGAGAGTCCTGTCCTCTGTCACAAAGAGAGAGTCCTGTCCCTTGTTACACAGAGAGATTCCTGTTACTGTCACACAGAGAGAGTCCTGTCCCCTGACACAAATGGAGTGTCCTCTCACCCATCACACATAGAGAGTGTCCTGTCCACTGTCACACAGAGAGAGTTTGTCCCCTGTCACACACGGAGAGTCCTGTCCCCTGTCACACAGAGAGAGTCCTGTCCCCTGTCACACAGAGAGAATCCTGTCCCCTGTCACACAGAGAGAGTCCTGTCCCCTGTCACACAGAGAGAGTCCTGACCCCTGTCACACAGAGAGAGTCCTGTCCCCAGTCACGCAGAGAGAGTCCTGTCCCCGGTCACACAGAGAGAGTCCTGTCCCCTGTCACACAGAGAGAGTCCTGTCCCTTGTTACACAGAGAGATCCCTGTCCCCTGTCACACAGTGAGAGTCCTGTCCCCTGACACAAATGGAGTGTCCTCTCACCCATCACACATAGAGAGTGTCCTGTCCCCTGTCACACAGAGAGAGTTTGTCCCCGGTCACACAGAGAGAGTCCTGTCCCCTGTCACACAGAGAGAATCCTGTCCCCTGTCACACAGAGAGAGTCCTGTCCCCTGTCACACAGAGAGAGTCCTGTCCCCTGTCACACAGAGAGAGTCCTGTCCCCTGTCACACAGAGAGAGTCCGGTCCCCTGTCACACAGAGAGAGTCCTGTCCCCTGTCACACAGAGAGAATCCAGTCCCCTGTCACACAGAGAGAGTCCTGTCCCCTGTCACACAGAGAGAGTCCTGTTTCCTGTCACACAGAGAGAGTCCTGTCCACTGTCACACAGAGAAAGTCCTGTCCCCTGTCACACAGAGAGAGTCCTGTCCCCTGCCGCACAGAGAAAGTCCTGTCCCCTGTCACACAGAGAGAGTACTGTCCCCTATCACACAGAGAGAGTCCTGTCACCTATCACACAGAGAGCCCTGTCTCCTGTCAGACATATAGGGTCCTGTCCCCTGTCACACAGAGAGAGTATGTCCCCTGTCACACACGGAGAGTCCTGTCCCCTGTCACTAAGAGAGAGTCCAGGCCCCTGTCACACAGAGAGAGTCTGTCCCCTGTCACACAGAGAGAGTCCTGTCCCCATCACACACGGAGAGTCCTGTCCCCTGTCACGCAGAGAGAGTCCTGTCCCCTGTCACACAGAGAGAGTCCTGTCCCCTGTCACACAGAGAGAGTCCTGTCCCCTGTCACACAGAGAGAGTCCTGTCCCTTGTTACACAGAGAGATTCCTGTCCCCTGTCACACAGAGAGAGTCCTGCCCCTGACACCAATGGAGTGTCCTCTCACCCATCACACATAGAGAGTGTCCTGTCCCCTGTCACACAGAGAGAGTTTTTCCCCTGTCACACACGGAGAGTCCTGTCCCCTGTCACACAGAGAGAGTCCTGTCCCCTGTCACACAGAGAGAATCCTGTCCCCTGTCACACAGAGAGAGTCCTGTCCCCTGTCACACAGAGAGAGTCCTGTCCCCTGTCACACAGAGAGAGTCCTGTCCCCTGTCACACAGAGAGAGTCCTGTCCCCTGTCACACAGAGAGAATCCAGTCCCCTGTCATACAGAGAGAGTCCTGTCCCCTGTCACACAGAGAGAGTCCTGTCCCTTGTTACACAGAGAGATTCCTGTCCCTGTCACACAGAGAGAGTCCTGTCCCCTGACACAAATGGAGTGTCCTCTCACCCATCACACATAGAGAGTGTCCTGTCCACTGTCACACAGAGAGAGTTTGTCCCCTGTCACACACGGAGAGTCCTGTCCCCTGTCACACAGAGAGAGTCCTGTCCCCTGTCACACAGAGAGAGTCCTGTCCCCTGTCACACAGAGAGAGTCCTGTCCCCTGTCACACAGAGAGAGTCCTGTTCCCTGTCACACAGAAAGAGTCCTGTCCCAGTCACACAGAGAGCATCCTGTCCCCTGTCAAACAGAGAGAGTCCTGTCCCCTGTCACAAAGAGAGAATCCTGTCCCCTGTCACACAGTGAGAGTCCTGTTTCCTGTCACACAGAGAGAGTCCTGTCCCCTGTCACACAGAGAAAGTCCTGTCCCCTGTCACACAGAGAGAGTCCTGTCCCCTGTCGCACAGAGAAAGTCCTGTCCCCTGTCACACAGAGAGAGTACTGTCCCCTATCACACAGAGAGAGTCCTGCCCCCTGTCACACAGAGAGTCCTGTGCCCTGTCACACAGAGAGAGTCCTGTCCCCTGTCACACAGAGAGAGTCCTGTCCCCTGTCACACAGAGAGAGTCCAGTCTCCTGTCAGACATATAGGGTCCTGTCCCCTGTCACATAGAGAGAGTCCTGTCCCCTGTCACACACGGAGAGTCCTGTCCCCTGTCACTAAGTGAGAGTCCAGGCCCCTGTCACACACGGAGAGTCCTGTCCTCTGTCACAAAGAGAGAGTCCTGTCCCTTGTTACACAGAGAGATTCCTGTTACTGTCACACAGAGAGAGTCCTGTCCCCTGACACAAATGGAGTGTCCTCTCACCCATCACACATAGAGAGTGTCCTGTCCACTGTCACACAGAGAGAGTTTGTCCCCTGTCACACACGGAGATTCCTGTCCCCTGTCACACAGAGAGAGTCCTGTCCCCTGTCACACAGAGAGAATCCTGTCCCCTGTCACACAGAGAGAGTCCTGTCCCCTGTCACACAGAGAGAGTCCTGACCCCTGTCACACAGAGAGAGTCCTGTCCCCAGTCACGCAGAGAGAGTCCTGTCCCCGGTCACACAGAGAGAGTCCTGTCCCCTGTCACACAGAGAGAGTCCTGTCCCTTGTTACACAGAGAGATCCCTGTCCCCTGTCACACAGTGAGAGTCCTGTCCCCTGACACAAATGGAGTGTCCTCTCACCCATCACACATAGAGAGTGTCCTGTCCCCTGTCACACAGAGAGAGTTTGTCCCCGGTCACACAGAGAGAGTCCTGTCCCCTGTCACACAGAGAGAGTCCTGTCCCCTGTCACACAGAGAGAGTCCTGTCCCCTGTCACACAGAGAGAGTCCGGTCCCCTGTCACACAGAGAGAGTCCTGTCCCCTGTCACACAGAGAGAATCCAGTCCCCTGTCACACAGAGAGAGTCCTGTCCCCTGTCACACAGAGAGAGTCCTGTTTCCTGTCACACAGAGAGAGTCCTGTCCCCTGTCACACAGAGAAAGTCCTGTCCCCTGTCACACAGAGAGAGTCCTGTCCCCTGCCGCACAGAGAAAGTCCTGTCCCCTGTCACACAGAGAGAGTACTGTCCCCTATCACACAGAGAGAGTCCTGCCCCCTGTCACACAGAGAGTCCTGTGCACTGTCACACAGAGAGAGTCCTGTCCCCTGTCACACAGAGAGAGTCCTGTCACCTATCACACAGAGAGTCCTGTCTCCTGTCAGACATATAGGGTCCTGTCCCCTGTCACACAGAGAGAGTATGTCCCCTGTCACACACGGAGAGTCCTTCCCCTGTCACTAAGAGAGAGTCCAGGCCCCTGTCACACAGAGAGAGTCTGTCCCCTGTCACACAGAGAGAGTCCTGTCCCCGTCACACACGGAGAGTCCTGTCCCCTGTCACGCAGAGAGAGTCCTGTCCCCTGTCACACAGAGAGAGTCCTGTCCCCTGTCACACAGAGAGAGTCCTGTCCCCTGTCACACAGAGAGAGTCCTGTCCCTTGTTACACAGAGAGATTCCTGTCCCCTGTCACACAGAGAGAGTCCTGCCCCTGACACCAATGGAGTGTCCTCTCACCCATCACACATAGAGAGTGTCCTGTCCCCTGTCACACAGAGAGAGTTTTTCCCCTGTCACACACGGAGAGTCCTGTCCCCTGTCACACAGAGAGAGTCCTGTCCCCTGTCACACAGAGAGAATCCTGTCCCCTGTCACACAGAGAGAGTCCTGTCCCCTGTCACACAGAGAGAGTCCTGTCCCCTGTCACACAGAGAGAGTCCTGTCCCCTGTCACACAGAGAGAGTCCTGTCCCCTGTCACACAGAGAGAATCCAGTCCCCTGTCACACAGAGAGAGTCCTGTCCCCTGTCATACAGAGAGAGTCCTGTTTCCTGTCACACAGAGAGAGTCCTGTCCCCTGTCACACAGAGAAAGTCCTGTCCCCTGTCACACAGAGAGAGTCCTGTCCCCTGCCGCACAGAGAAAGTCCTGTTTCCTGTCACACAGAGAGAGTACTGTCCCCTATCACACAGAGAGAGTCCTGCCCCCTGTCACACAGAGAGTCCTGTGCCCTGTCGCACAGAGAGAGTCCTGTCCCCTGTCACACAGAGAGAGTCCTGTCCCCTGTCACACAGAGAGAGTCCTGTCCCCTGTCAGACAAATAGGGTCCTGTCCCCTGTCACACAGAGAGAGTCGTGTCCCCTGTCACACACGGAGAGTCCTGTCCCCTGTCACTAAGAGAGAGTCCAGGCCCCTGTCACACAGAGAGAGTCCTGTCCCCTGTCACACAGAGAGAGTCTGTCCCCTGTCTCACAGAGAGAGTCCTGTCCCCGTCACACACGGAGAGTCCTGTCCCCTGTCACGCAGAGAGAGTCCTGTCCCCTGTCACACAGAGAGAGTCCTGTCCCCTGTCACACAGAGAGAGTCCTGTCCCCTGTCACACAGAGAGAGTCCTGCCCCTGCCACACAGAGAGAGTCCTGTCCCCTGTCACGCAGAGAGAGTCCTGTCCCCGGTCACACAGAGAGGGTCCTGTTCCCTGTCACACAGAAAGAGTCCTGTCCCCATCACACAAAGAGAGTCCTGTCCGCTGTCACACAGAGAGAATCCAGTCCCCTGTCACACAGAGAGAGTCCTGTCCCCTGTCACACAGAGAGAGTCTTGTCTCCTGTCACACACGGAGAGTCCTGTCCCCTGTCACACACGGAGAGTCCTGTCCTCTGTCACAAAGAGAGAGTCCTGTCCCTTGTTACACAGAGAGATTCCTGTTACTGTCACACAGAGACAGTCCTGTCCCCTGACACAAATGGAGTGTCCTCTCACCCATCACACATAGAGAGTGTCCTGTCCACTGTCACACAGAGAGAGAGTGTCCCCTGTCACACACGGAGAGTCCTGTCCCCTGTCACACAGAGAGAGTCCTGTCCCCTGTCACACAGAGAGAATCCTGTCCCCTGTCACACAGAGAGAGTCCTGTCCCCTGTCACACAGAGAGAGTCCTGACCCCTGTCACACAGAGAGAGTCCTGTCCCCTGTCACACAGAGAGAGTCCTGTCCCCTGTCACACAGAGAGAGTCCTGTCACCTGTCACACAGAGAGAATCCAGTCCCCTGTCACACAGAGAGAGTCCTGTCCCCTGTCACACAGAGAGAATCCAGTCCCCTGTCACACAGAGAGAGTCCTGTCCCCTGTCACACAGAGAGAGTCCTGTCCCCTGTCACACAGAGAGAATCCTGTCCCCTGTCACACAGAGAGAGTCCTGTCCCCTGTCACACAGAGAGAGTCCTGTCCCCTGTCACACAGAGAGAGTCCTGACCCCTGTCACACAGAGAGAGTCCTGTCCCCTGTCACACAGAGAGAGTCCTGTCCCCTGTCACACAGAGAGAGTCCTGTCCCCTGTCACACAGAGAGAATCCAGTCCCCTGTCACACAGAGAGAGTCCTGTCCCCTGTCACACAGAGAGAGTCCTGTCCCCTGTCACACAGAGAGTCCTGTTCCTTGTCACACAGAGAGAGTGTTGTCCCCTATCACACACGGAGAGTCCTGTCCCCTGTCACACAGAGAATCCTGCCCCTGCCACACAGAGAGAGTCCTGTCGCCTGTCACGCAGAGAGAGTCCTGTCCCCGGTCACACAGAGAGAGTCCTGTTCCCTGTCACACAGAAAGAGTCCTGTCCCCATCACACAAAGAGAGTCCTGTCCCCTGTCACACAGAGAGAATCCAGTCCCCTGTCACACAGAGAGAGTCCTGTCCCCTGTCACACAGAGAGAGTCCTGTCCCCTGTCACACAGAGAGAGTCCTGTCCCCTGTCACACAGAGAGAGTTCTGTCCCCTGTCACACAGAGAGAATCCAGTCCCCTGTCACACAGAGAGAGTCCTGTCCCCTGTCACACAGAGAGAGTCCTGTTTCCTGTCACACAGAGAGAGTCCTGTCCCCTGTCACACAGAGAAAGTCCTGTCCCCTGTCACACAGAGAGAGTCCTGTCCCCTGCCTCACAGAGAAAGTCCTGTCCCCTGTCACACAGAGAGAGTACTGTCCCCTATCACACAGAGAGAGTCCTGCCCCCTGTCACACAGAGAGTCCTGTGCCCTGTCACACAGAGAGAGTCCTGTCCCCTGTCACACAGAGAGAGTCCTGTCCCCTGTCACACAGAGAGAGTCCTGTCTCCTGTCAGACATATAGGGTCCTGTCCCCTGTCAAACAGAGAGAGTCTGTCCCCTGTCACACACGGAGAGTCCTGTCCCCTGTCACTAAGAGAGAGTCCAGGCCCCTGTCACACAGAGAGAGTCCTGTCCCCTGTCACACAGAGAGAGTCTGTCCCCTGTCTCACAGAGAGAGTCCTGTCCCCGTCACACACGGAGAGTCCTGTCCCCTGTCACGCAGAGAGAGTCCTGTCCCCTGTCACACAGAGAGAGTCCTGTCCCCTGTCACACAGAGAGAGTCCTGTCCCCGTCACACAGAGAGAGTCCTCTCCCCTGTCACACAGAGAGAGTCCTGCCCCTGCCACACAGAGAGAGTCCTGTCCCCTGTCACGCAGAGAGAGTCCTGTCCCCGGTCACACAGAGAGGGTCCTGTTCCCTGTCACACAGAAAGAGTCCTGTCCCCTGTCACACAGTGAGAGTCCTGTCCCCTGACACAAATGGAGTGTCCTCTCACCCATCACACATAGAGAGTGTCCTGTCCCCTGTCACACAGAGAGAGTTTGTCCCCGGTCACACAGAGAGAGTCCTGTCCCCTGTCACACAGAGAGAATCCTGTCCCCTGTCACACAGAGAGAGTCCTGTCACCTGTCACACAGAGAGAGTCCTGTCCCCTGTCACACAGAGAGAGTCTTGTCTCCTGTCACACACGGAGAGTCCTGTCCCCTGTCACAGACGGAGAGTCCTGTCCTCTGTCACAAAGAGAGAGTCCTGTCCCTTGTTACACAGAGAGATTCCTGTTACTGTCACACAGAGAGAGTCCTGTCCCCTGACACAAATGGAGTGTCCTCTCACCCATCACACATAGAGAGTGTCCTGTCCACTGTCACACAGAGAGAGTTTGTCCCCTGTCACACACGGAGATTCCTGTCCCCTGTCACACAGAGAGAGTCCTGTCCCCTGTCACACAGAGAGAATCCTGTCCCCTGTCACACAGAGAGAGTCCTGTCCCCTGTCACACAGAGAGAGTCCTGACCCCTGTCACACAGAGAGAGTCCTGTCCCCAGTCACGCAGAGAGAGTCCTGTCCCCGGTCACACAGAGAGAGTCCTGTCCCCTGTCACACAGAGAGAGTCCTGTCCCTTGTTACACAGAGAGATCCCTGTCCCCTGTCACACAGTGAGAGTCCTGTCCCCTGACACAAATGGAGTGTCCTCTCACCCATCACACATAGAGAGTGTCCTGTCCCCTGTCACACAGAGAGAGTTTGTCCCCGGTCACACAGAGAGAGTCCTGTCCCCTGTCACACAGAGAGAATCCTGTCCCCTGTCACACAGAGAGAGTCCTGTCCCCTGTCACACAGAGAGAGTCCTGTCCCCTGTCACACAGAGAGAGTCCGGTCCCCTGTCACACAGAGAGAGTCCTGTCCCCTGTCACACAGAGAGAATCCAGTCCCCTGTCACACAGAGAGAGTCCTGTCCCCTGTCACACAGAGAGAGTCCTGTTTCCTGTCACACAGAGAGAGTCCTGTCCCCTGTCACACAGAGAAAGTCCTGTCCCCTGTCACACAGAGAGAGTCCTGTCCCCTGCCGCACAGAGAAAGTCCTGTCCCCTGTCACACAGAGAGAGTACTGTCCCCTATCACACAGAGAGAGTCCTGCCCCCTGTCACACAGAGAGTCCTGTGCACTGTCACACAGAGAGAGTCCTGTCCCCTGTCACACAGAGAGAGTCCTGTCACCTATCACACAGAGAGTCCTGTCTCCTGTCAGACATATAGGGTCCTGTCCCCTGTCACACAGAGAGAGTATGTCCCCTGTCACACACGGAGAGTCCTGTCCCCTGTCACTAAGAGAGAGTCCAGGCCCCTGTCACACAGAGAGAGTCTGTCCCCTGTCACACAGAGAGAGTCCTGTCCCCGTCACACACGGAGAGTCCTGTCCCCTGTCACGCAGAGAGAGTCCTGTCCCCTGTCACACAGAGAGAGTCCTGTCCCCTGTCACACAGAGAGAGTCCTGTCCCCTGTCACACAGAGAGAGTCCTGTCCCTTGTTACACAGAGAGATTCCTGTCCCCTGTCACACAGAGAGAGTCCTGCCCCTGACACCAATGGAGTGTCCTCTCACCCATCACACATAGAGAGTGTCCTGTCCCCTGTCACACAGAGAGAGTTTTTCCCCTGTCACACACGGAGAGTCCTGTCCCCTGTCACACAGAGAGAGTCCTGTCCCCTGTCACACAGAGAGAATCCTGTCCCCTGTCACACAGAGAGAGTCCTGTCCCCTGTCACACAGAGAGAGTCCTGTCCCCTGTCACACAGAGAGAGTCCTGTCCCCTGTCACACAGAGAGAGTCCTGTCCCCTGTCACACAGAGAGAATCCAGTCCCCTGTCACACAGAGAGAGTCCTGTCCCCTGTCATACAGAGAGAGTCCTGTTTCCTGTCACACAGAGAGAGTCCTGTCCCCTGTCACACAGAGAAAGTCCTGTCCCCTGTCACACAGAGAGAGTCCTGTCCCCTGCCGCACAGAGAAAGTCCTGTTTCCTGTCACACAGAGAGAGTACTGTCCCCTATCACACAGAGAGAGTCCTGCCCCCTGTCACACAGAGAGTCCTGTGCCCTGTCGCACAGAGAGAGTCCTGTCCCCTGTCACACAGAGAGAGTCCTGTCCCCTGTCACACAGAGAGAGTCCTGTCCCCTGTCAGACAAATAGGGTCCTGTCCCCTGTCACACAGAGAGAGTCCTGTCCCCTGTCACACACGGAGAGTCCTGTCCCCTGTCACTAAGAGAGAGTCCAGGCCCCTGTCACACAGAGAGAGTCCTGTCCCCTGTCACACAGAGAGAGTCTGTCCCCTGTCTCACAGAGAGAGTCCTGTCCCCGTCACACACGGAGAGTCCTGTCCCCTGTCACGCAGAGAGAGTCCTGTCCCCTGTCACACAGAGAGAGTCCTGTCCCCTGTCACACAGAGAGAGTCCTGTCCCCTGTCACACAGAGAGAGTCCTGCCCCTGCCACACAGAGAGAGTCCTGTCCCCTGTCACGCAGAGAGAGTCCTGTCCCCGGTCACACAGAGAGAGTCCTGTCCCCATCACACAAAGAGAGTCCTGTCCGCTGTCACACAGAGAGAATCCAGTCCCCTGTCACACAGAGAGAGTCCTGTCCCCTGTCACACAGAGAGAGTCTTGTCTCCTGTCACACACGGAGAGTCCTGTCCCCTGTCACACACGGAGAGTCCTGTCCTCTGTCACAAAGAGAGAGTCCTGTCCCTTGTTACACAGAGAGATTCCTGTTACTGTCACACAGAGACAGTCCTGTCCCCTGACACAAATGGAGTGTCCTCTCACCCATCACACATAGAGAGTGTCCTGTCCACTGTCACACAGAGAGAGAGTGTCCCCTGTCACACACGGAGAGTCCTGTCCCCTGTCACACAGAGAGAGTCCTGTCCCCTGTCACACAGAGAGAATCCTGTCCCCTGTCACACAGAGAGAGTCCTGTCCCCTGTCACACAGAGAGAGTCCTGACCCCTGTCACACAGAGAGAGTCCTGTCCCCTGTCACACAGAGAGAGTCCTGTCCCCTGTCACACAGAGAGAGTCCTGTCCCCTGTCACACAGAGAGAATCCAGTCCCCTGTCACACAGAGAGAGTCCTGTCCCCTGTCACACAGAGAGAATCCAGTCCCCTGTCACACAGAGAGAGTCCTGTCCCCTGTCACACAGAGAGAGTCCTGTCCCCTGTCACACAGAGAGAATCCTGTCCCCTGTCACACAGAGAGAGTCCTGTCCCCTGTCACACAGAGAGAGTCCTGTCCCCTGTCACACAGAGAGAGTCCTGACCCCTGTCACACAGAGAGAGTCCTGTCCCCTGTCACACAGAGAGAGTCCTGTCCCATGTCACACAGAGAGAGTCCTGTCCCCTGTCACACAGAGAGAATCCAGTCCCCTGTCACACAGAGAGAGTCCTGTCCCCTGTCACACAGAGAGAGTCCTGTCCCCTGTCACACAGAGAGTCCTGTTCCTTGTCACACAGAGAGAGTGTTGTCCCCTATCACACACGGAGAGTCCTGTCCCCTGTCACACAGAGAATCCTGCCCCTGCCACACAGAGAGAGTCCTGTCGCCTGTCACGCAGAGAGAGTCCTGTCCCCGGTCACACAGAGAGAGTCCTGTTCCCTGTCACACAGAAAGAGTCCTGTCCCCATCACACAAAGAGAGTCCTGTCCCCTGTCACACAGAGAGAATCCAGTCCCCTGTCACACAGAGAGAGTCCTGTCCCCTGTCACACAGAGAGAGTCCTGTCCCCTGTCACACAGAGAGAGTCCTGTCCCCTGTCACACAGAGAGAGTCCTGTCCCCTGTCACACAGAGAGAATCCAGTCCCCTGTCACACAGAGAGAGTCCTGTCCCCTGTCACACAGAGAGAGTCCTGTTTCCTGTCACACAGAGAGAGTCCTGTCCCCTGTCACACAGAGAAAGTCCTGTCCCCTGTCACACAGAGAGAGTCCTGTCCCCTGCCTCACAGAGAAAGTCCTGTCCCCTGTCACACAGAGAGAGTACTGTCCCCTATCACACAGAGAGAGTCCTGCCCCCTGTCACACAGAGAGTCCTGTGCCCTGTCACACAGAGAGAGTCCTGTCCCCTGTCACACAGAGAGAGTCCTGTCCCCTGTCACACAGAGAGAGTCCTGTCTCCTGTCAGACATATAGGGTCCTGTCCCCTGTCAAACAGAGAGAGTCTGTCCCCTGTCACACACGGAGAGTCCTGTCCCCTGTCACTAAGAGAGAGTCCAGGCCCCTGTCACACAGAGAGAGTCCTGTCCCCTGTCACACAGAGAGAGTCTGTCCCCTGTCTCACAGAGAGAGTCCTGTCCCCGTCACACACGGAGAGTCCTGTCCCCTGTCACGCAGAGAGAGTCCTGTCCCCTGTCACACAGAGAGAGTCCTGTCCCCTGTCACACAGAGAGAGTCCTGTCCCCTGTCACACAGAGAGAGTCCTGCCCCTGCCACACAGAGAGAGTCCTGTCCCCTGTCACGCAGAGAGAGTCCTGTCCCCGGTCACACAGAGAGGGTCCTGTTCCCTGTCACACAGAAAGAGTCCTGTCCCCATCACACAAAGAGAGTCCTGTCCGCTGTCACACAGAGAGAATCCAGTCCCCTGTCACACAGAGAGAGTCCTGTCCCCTGTCACACAGAGAGAGTCTTGTCTCCTGTCACACACGGAGAGTCCTGTCCCCTGTCACACACGGAGAGTCCTGTCCTCTGTCACAAAGAGAGAGTCCTGTCCCTTGTTACACAGAGAGATTCCTGTCCCTGTCACACAGAGAGAGTCCTGTCCCTGACACAAATGGAGTGTCCTCTCACCCATCACACATAGAGAGTGTCCTGTCCACTGTCACACAGAGAGAGTTTGTCCCCTGTCACACACGGAGAGTCCTGTCCCCTGTCACACAGAGAGAGTCCTGTCCCCTGTCACACAGAGAGAATCCTGTCCCCGTCACACAGAGAGAGTCCTGTCCCCTGTCACACAGAGAGAGTCCTGTCCCCTGTCACACAGAGAGAGTCCTGTCCCCTGTCACACAGAGAGAGTCCTGTCCCCTGTCACACAGAGAGAGTCCTGTCCCCTGTCACACAGAGAGAATCCAGTCCCCTGTCACACAGAGAGAGTCCTGTCCCCTGTCACACAGAGAGAGTCCTGTCCCCTGTCACACAGAGAGTCCTGTTCCTTGTCACACAGAGAGAGTGTTGTCCCCTGTCACACACGGAGAGTCCTGTCCCCTGTCAAACAGAGAGAGTCCTGCCCCTGCCACACAGAGAGAGTCCTGTCGCCTGTCACGCAGAGAGAGTCCTGTCCCCGGTCACACAGAGAGAGTCCTGTTCCCTGTCACACAGAAAGAGTCCTGTCCCCATCACACAGAGAGAGTCCTGTCCCCTGTCACACAGAGAGAATCCAGTCCCCTGTCACACAGAGAGAGTCCTGTCCCCTGTCACACAGAGAGAGTCCTGTCCCCTGTCACACAGAGAGTCCTGTTCCTTGTCACACAGAGAGAGTGTTGTCCCCTGTCACACACGGAGAGTCCTGTCCCCTGTCAAACAGAGAGAGTCCTGCCCCTGTCACGCAGAGAGAGTCCTGTCCCCTTTCACACAGAGAGAATCCAGTCCCCTGTCACACAGAGAGAGTCCTGTCCCCTGTCACACAGAGAGAGTCCTGTTTCCTGTCACACAGAGAGAGTCCTGTCCCCTGTCACAGAGAAAGTCCTGTCCCCTGTCACACAGAGAGATTCCTGTCCCCTGCCGCACAGAGAAAGTCCTGTCCCCTATCACACAGAGAGAGTCCTGTCCCCTGTCACACAGAGAGAGTCCTGTCCCCTGTCACACAGAGAGAGTCCTGTCTCCTGTCAGACATATAGGGTCCTGTCCCCTGTCACACAGAGAGAGTATGTCCCCTGTCACACACGGAGAGTTCTGTCCCCTGTCACTAAGAGAGAGTCCAGGCCCCTGTCACACAGAGAGAGTCCTGTCCCCTGTCACACAGAGAGAGTCTGTCCCCTGTCACACAGAGAGAGTCCTGTCCCCGTCACACACGGAGAGTCCTGTCCCCTGTCACGCAGAGAGAGTCCTGTCCCCTGTCACACAGAGAGAGTCCTGTCCCCTGTCACACAGAGAGAGTCCTGTCCCCTGTCACACAGAGAGAGTCCTGTCCCCTGTCACACAGAGAGAGTCCTGTCCCCTGTCACACAGAGAGAGTCCTGTCCCAGTCACACAGAGAGCATCCTGTCCCCTGTCAAACAGAGAGAGTCCTGTCCCCTGTCACAAAGAGAGAGTCCTGTCCCCTGTCACACAGAGAGAGCCCTGTTTCCTGTCACACAGAGAGAGTCCTGTCCCCTGTCACACAGAGAAAGTCCTGTCCCCTGTCACACAGAGAGAGTCCTGTCCCCTGTCGCACAGAGAAAGTCCTGTCCACTGTCACACAGAGAGAGTACTGTCCCCTATCACACAGAGAGAGTCCTGCCCCCTGTCACACAGAGAGTCCTGTGCCCTGTCACACAGAGAGAGTCCTGTCCCCTGTCACACAGAGAGAGTCCTGTCCCCTGTCACACAGAGAGAGTCCAGTCTTCTGTCAGACATATAGGGTCCTGTCCCCTGTCACACAGAGAGAGTCCTGTCCCCTGTCACACACGGAGAGTCCTGTCCCCTGTCACTAAGAGAGAGTCCAGGCCCCTGTCACACAGAGAGAGTCCTGTCCCCTGTCACACAGAGGGAGTCCTGTCCCCTTTCACACAGAGAGAGTCCTGCCCCTGCCACACAGAGAGAGTACTGTCCCCTGTCATGCAGAGAGAGTCCTGTCCCCGGTCACACAGAGAGAGTCCTGTCCCCTGTCACACAGAGAGAGTCCTGTCCCTTGTTACACAGAGAGATCCCTGTCCCCTGTCACACAGAGAGAGTCCTGTCCCCTGACACAAATGGAGTGTCCTCTCACCCATCACACATAGAGAGTGTCCTGTCCCCTGTCACACAGAGAGAGTTTGTCCCCGGTCACACAGAGAGAGTCCTGTCCCCTGTCACACAGAGAGAATCCTGTCCCCTGTCACACAGAGAGATTCCTGTCCCCTGTCACACAGAGAGAGTCCTGTCCCCTGTCACACAGAGAGAGTCCTGTCCCCTGTCACACAGAGAGAGTCCTGTCCCCTGTCACGCAGAGAGAGTCCTGTCCCCTTTCACACAGAGAGAATCCAGTCCCCTGTCACACAGAGAGAGTCCTGTCCCCTGTCACACAGAGAGAGTCCTGTTTCCTGTCACACAGAGAGAGTCCTGTCCCCTGTCACAGAGAAAGTCCTGTCCCCTGTCACACAGAGAGATTCCTGTCCCCTGCCGCACAGAGAAAGTCCTGTCCCCTATCACACAGAGAGAGTCCTGTCCCCTGTCACACAGAGAGAGTCCTGTCCCCTGTCACACAGAGAGAGTCCTGTCTCCTGTCAGACATATAGGGTCCTGTCCCCTGTCACACAGAGAGAGTATGTCCCCTGTCACACACGGAGAGTTCTGTCCCCTGTCACTAAGAGAGAGTCCAGGCCCCTGTCACACAGAGAGAGTCCTGTCCCCTGTCACACAGAGAGAGTCTGTCCCCTGTCACACAGAGAGAGTCCTGTCCCCGTCACACACGGAGAGTCCTGTCCCCTGTCACGCAGAGAGAGTCCTGTCCCCTGTCACACAGAGAGAGTCCTGTCCCCTGTCACACAGAGAGAGTCCTGTCCCCTGTCACACAGAGAGAGTCCTGTCCCTTGTTACACAGAGAGAGTCCTGTCCCCTGTCACACAGAGAGAGTCCTGCCCCTGACACCAATGGAGTGTCCTCTCACCCATCACACATAGAAAGTGTCCTGTCCCCTGTCACACAGAGAGAGTTTGTCCCCTGTCACACACGGAGAGTCCTGTCCCCTGTCACACAGAGAGAGTCCTGTCCCCTGTCACACAGAGAGAATCCTGTCCCCTGTCACACAGAGAGAGTCCTGTCCGCTGTCACACAGAGAGAGTCCTGTCCCCTGTCACACAGAGAGAGTCCTGTCCCCTGTCACACAGAGAGAGTCCTGTCCCCTGTCACACAGAGAGAGTCCTGTCCCCTGTCACACAGAGAGAATCCAGTCCCCTGTCACACAGAGAGAGTCCTGTCCCCTGTCACACAGAGAGAGTCCTGTTTCCTGTCACACAGAGAGAGTCCTGTCCCCTTTCACACAGAGAAAGTCCTGTCCCCTATCACACAGAGAGAGTCCTGCCCCCTGTCACACAGAGAGTCCTGTGCCCTGTCACACAGAGAGAGTCCTGTCCCCTGTCACACAGAGAGAGTCCTGTCCCCTGTCACACAGAGAGAGGCCTGTCTCCTGTCAGACATATAGGGTCCTGTCCCCTGTCACACAGAGAGAGTCCTGTCCCCTGTCACACACGGAGAGTCCTGTCCCCTGTCACTAAGAGAGAGTCCAGGCCCCTGTCACACAGAGAGAGTCCTGTCCCCTGTCACACAGAGAGAGTCTGTCCCGTGTCTCACAGAGAGAGTCCTGTCCCCGTCACACACGGAGAGTCCTGTCCCCTGTCACGCAGAGAGAGTCCTGTCCCCTGTCACACAGAGAGAGTCCTGTCCCCTGTCACACAGAGAGAGTCCTGTCCCCTGTCACACAGAGAGAGTCCTGTCCCCTGTCATACAGAGAGAGTCCTCCCCCTGCCACACAGAGAGAGTCCTGTCCCCTGTCACGCAGAGAGAGTCCTGTCCCCGGTCACACAGAGAGAGTCCTGTCCCCTGTCACACAGAGAGAGTCTTGTCTCCTGTCACACACGGAGAGTCCTGTCCCCTGTCACACACGGAGAGTCCTGTCCTCTGTCACAAAGAGAGAGTCCTGTCCCTTGTTACACAGAGAGATTCCTGTCCCTGTCACACAGAGAGAGTCCTGTCCCCTGACACAAATGGAGTGTCCTCTCACCCATCACACATAGAGAGTGTCCTGTCCACTGTCACACAGAGAGAGTTTGTCCCCTGTCACACACGGAGAGTCCTGTCCCCTGTCACACAGAGAGAGTCCTGTCCCCTGTCACACAGACAGAATCCTGTCCCCTGTCACACAGAGAGAGTCCTGTCCCCTGTCACACAGAGAGAGTCCTGTCCCCTGTCACACAGAGAGAGTCCTGTCCCCTGTCACACAGAGAGAGTCCTGTCCCCTGTCACACAGAGAGAGTTCTGTCCCCTGTCACACAGAGAGAATCCAGTCCCCTGTCACACAGAGAGAGTCCTGTCCCCTGTCACACGGAGAGAGTCCTGTCCCCTGTCACACAGAGAGCCCTGTCCCTTGTCACACAGAGAGAGTGCTGTCCCCTGTCACACACGGAGAGTCCTGTCCCCTGTCACACAGAGAGAGTCCTGCCCCTGCCACACAGAGAGAGTCCTGTCGCCTGTCACGCAGAGAGAGTCCTGTCCCCGGTCACACAGAGAGAGTCCTGTTCCCTGTCACACAGAAAGAGTCCTGTCCCCATCACACAAAGAGAGTCCTGTCCCCTGTCACACAGAGAGAATCCAGTCCCCTGTCACACAGAGAGAGTCCTGTCCCCTGTCACACAGAGAGAGTCCTGTCCCCTGTCACACAGAGAGAGTCCTGTTTCCTGTCACACAGAGAGAGTCCTGTCCCCTGTCACACAGAGAAAGTCCTGTCCCCTGTCACACAGAGAGAGTCCTGTCCCCTGTCACACAGAGAGAGTCCAGTCTCCTGTCAGACATATAGGGTCCTGTCCCCTGTCAAACAGAGAGAGTCCTGTCCCCTGTCACAAAGAGAGAGTCCTGTCCCCTTTCACACAGAGAGAGTCCTGTTTCCTGTCACACAGAGAGAGTCCTGTCCCCTGTCACACAGAGAAAGTCCTGTCCCCTGTCACACAGAGAGAGTCCTGTCCCCTGTCGCACAGAGAAAGTCCTGTCCCCTGTCACACAGAGAGAATACTGTCCCCTATCACACAGAGAGAGTCCTGTCCCCTGTCACACAGAGAGTCCTGTGCCCTGTCACACAGAGAGAGTCCTGTCCCCTGTCACACAGAGAGAGTCCTGTCCCCTGTCACACAGAGAGAGTCCAGTCTCCTGTCAGACATATAGGGTCCTGTCCCCTGTCACACAGAGAGAGTCCTGTCCCCTGTCACACACGGAGAGTCCTGTCCCCTGTCACTAAGAGATAGTCCAGGCCCCTGTCACACAGAGAGAGTCCTGTCCCCTGTCACACAGAGAGAGTCTGCCCCTGTCACACAGAGAGAGTCCTGTCCCCTTTCACACAGAGAGAGTCCTGCCCCTGCCACACAGAGAGAGTACTGTCCCCTGTCACGCAGAGAGAGTCCTGTCCCCGGTCACACAGAGAGAGTCCTGTCCCCTGTCACACAGAGAGAGTCCTGTCCCTTGTTACACAGAGAGATCCCAGTCCCCTGTCACACAGAGAGAGTCCTGTCCCCTGACACAAATGGAGTGTCCTCTCACCCATCACACATAGAGAGTGTCCTGTCCCCTGTCACACAGAGAGAGTTTGTCCCCGGTCACACAGAGAGAGTCCTGTCCCCTGTCACACAGAGAGAATCCTGTCCCCTGTCACGCAGAGAGAGTCCTGTCCCCTGTCACACAGAGAGAGTCCTGTCCCCTGTCACACAGAGAGAGTCCTGTCCCCTGTCACACAGAGAGAGTCCTGTCCCCTGTCACACAGAGAGAGTCCTGTCCCCTGTCACACAGAGAGAATCCAGTCCCCTGTCACACAGAGAGAGTAATGTCCCCTGTCACACAGAGAGAGTCCTGTTTCCTGTCACACAGAGAGAGTCCTGTCCCCTGTCACACAGAGAAAGTCCTGTCCCCTGTCACACAGAGAGAGTCCTGTCCCCTGCCGCACAGAGAAAGTCCTGTCCCCTGTCACACAGAGAGAGTACTGTCCCCTATCACACAGAGAGAGTCCTGCCCCCTGTCACGCAGAGAGTCCTGTGCACTGTCACACAGAGAGAGTCCTGTCCCCTGTCACACAGAGAGAGTCCTGTCCCCTGTCACACAGAGAGAGTCCTGTCTCCTGTCAGACATATAGGGTCCTGTCCCCTGTCACACAGAGATTATGTCCCCTGTCACACACGGAGAGTCCTGTCCCCTGTCACTAAGAGAGAGTCCAGGCCCCTGTCACACAGAGAGAGTCCTGTCCCCTGTCACACAGAGAGAGTCTGTCCCCTGTCACACACGGAGAGTCCTGTCCCCTGTCACACAGAGAGAGTCCTGTCCCCTGTCACACAGAGAGAGTCCTGTCCCCGTCACACACGGAGAGTCCTGTCCCCTGTCACGCAGAGAGAGTCCTGTCCCCTGTCACACAGAGAGAGTCCTGTCCCCTGTCACACAGAGAGAGTCCTGTCCCTTGTTACACAGAGAGATTCCTGTCCCCTGTCACACAGAGAGAGTCCTGCCCCTGACACCAATGGAGTGTCCTCTCAGCCATCACACATAGAGAGTGTCCTGTCCCCTGTCACACAGAGAGAGTTTGTCCCCTGTCACACACGGAGAGTCCTGTCCCCTCTCACACAGAGAGAGTCCTGTCCCCTGTCACACAGAGAGAATCCTGTCCCCTGTCACACAGAGAGAGTCCTGTCCCCTGTCACACAGAGAGAGTCCTGTCCCCTGTCACACAGAGAGATTCCTGTCCCCTGTCACACAGAGAGAGTCCTGTCCCCTGTCACACAGAGAGAGTCCTGTCCACTGTCACACAGAGAGGATCCAGTCCCCTGTCACACAGAGAGAGTCCTGTCCCCTGTCACACAGAGAGAGTCCTGTTTCCTGTCACACAGAGAGAGTCCTGTCCCCTGTCACACAGAGAATGTCCTGTCCCCTGTCACACAGAGAGAGTACTGTCCCCTATCACAAAGAGAGAGTCCTGTCCCCTGTCACACAGAGAGAGTCCTGTCCCCTGTCACACAGAGAGAGTCCTGTCTCCTGTCAGACATATAGGGTCCTGTCCCCTGTCACACAGAGAGAGTCCTCTCCCCTGTCACACACGGAGAGTCCTGTCCCCTTTCACTAAGAGAGAGTCCAGGCCCCTGTCACACAGAGAGAGTCCTGTCCCCTGTCACACAGAGAGAGTCTGTCCCCTGTCACACAGAGAGAGTCCTGTCCCCGTCACACACGGAGAGTCCTGTCCCCTGTCACGCAGAGAGAGTCCTGTCCCCTGTCACACAGAGAGAGTCCTGCCCCTGCCACACAGAGAGAGTCCTGTCCCCTGTCACGCAGAGAGAGTCCTGTCCCCTGTCACACAGAAAGAGTCCTGTCCCCATCACACAAAGAGAGTCCTGTCCCCTGTCACACAGAGAGAATCCAGTCCCCTGTCACACAGAGAGAGTCCTGTCCCCTGTCACACAGAGAGAGTCTTGTCCCCTGTCACACACGGAGAGTCCTGTCCCCTGTCACACACGGAGAGTCCTGTCCCCTGTCACACAGAGAGAGTCCTGTCCCCTGTCACACAGAGAGAGAGTCCTGCCCCTGCCACACAGAGAGAGTCCTGTCCCCTGTCACGCAGAGAGAGTCCTGTCCCCAGTCACACAGAGAGAGTCCTGTTCCCTGTCACACAGAAAGAGTCCTGTCCCCATCACACAAAGAGAGTCCTGTCCCCTGTCACACAGAGAGAATCCAGTCCCCTGTCACACAGAGAGAGTCCTGTCCCCTGTCACACAGAGAGAGTCTTGTCCCCTGTCACACACGGAGAGTCCTGTCCCCTGTCACTCATGGAGAGTCCTGTCCCCTGTCACACAGAGAGAGTCCTGTCCCTTGTTACACAGAGAGATTCCTGTCCCCTGTCACACAGAGAGAGTCCGGTCCCCTGACACAAATGGAGTGTCCTCTCACCCATCACACATAGAGAGTGTCCTGGCCACTTTCACACAGAGAGAGTTTGTCCCCTGTCACACACGGAGAGTCCTGTCCCCTGTCACACAGAGAGAGTCCTGTCCCCTGTCACACAGAGAGAATCCTGTCCCCTGTCACACAGAGAGAATCCTGTCCGCTGTCACACAGAGAGAGTCCTGTCCCCTGTCACACAGAGAGAGTCCTGTCCCCTGTCACACAGAGAGAGTCCTGTCCCCTGTCACACAGAGAGAGTCCTGTCCCCTGTCACACAGAGAGAGTCCTGTCCCCTGTCACACAGAGAGAATCCAGTCCCCTGTCACACAGAGAGAGTCCTGTCCCCTGTCACACAGAGAGAGTCCTGTCCCCTGTCACACAGAGAGAGTCCTGTCCCCTGTCACACAGAGAGAATCCAGTCCCTGTCACACAGAGAGAGTCCTGTCCCCTGTCACACAGAGAGAGTCCTGTCCCCTGTCACACAGAGAGAGTCCTGTCCCCTGTCACACAGAGAGAGTCCTGTCCCCTGTCACACAGAGAGAGTCCTGTCCCCTGTCACACAGAGAGAGTCCTGTCCCCTGTCACACAGAGAGAATCCTGTCCCCTGTCACACAGAGAGAATCCTGTCCGCTGTCACACAGAGAGAGTCCTGTCCCCTGTCACACAGAGAGAGTCCTGTCCCCTGTCACACAGAGAGAGTCCTGTCCCCTGTCACACAGAGAGAGTCCTGTTTCCTGTCACACAGAGAGAGTCCTGTCCCCTGTCACACAGAGAATGTCCTGTCCCCTGTCACACAGAGAGAGTACTGTCCCCTATCACACAGAGAGAGTCCTGTCCCCTGTCACACAGAGAGAGTCCTGTCCCCTGTCACACAGAGAGAGTCCTGTCTCCTGTCAGACATATAGGGTCCTGTCCCCTGTCACACAGAGAGAGTCCTCTTCCCTGTCACACACGGAGAGTCCTGTCCCCTTTCACTAAGAGAGAGTCCAGGCCCCTGTCACACAGAGAGAGTCCTGTCCCCTGTCACACAGAGAGAGTCTGTCCCCTGTCACACAGAGAGAGTCCTGTCCCCGTCACACACAGAGAGTCCTGTCCCCTGTCACGCAGAGAGAGTCCTGTCCCCTGTCACACAGAGAGAGTCCTGCCCCTGCCACACAGAGAGAGTCCTGTCCCCTGTCACGCAGAGAGAGTCCTGTCCCCTGTCACACAGAAAGAGTCCTGTCCCCATCACACAAAGAGAGTCCTGTCCCCTGTCACACAGAGAGAATCCAGTCCCCTGTCACACAGAGAGAGTCCTGTCCCCTGTCACACAGAGAGAGTCTTGTCCCCTTTCACACACGGAGAGTCCTGTCCCCTGTCACACACGGAGAGTCCTGTCCCCTGTCACACAGAGAGAGTCCTGTCCCCTGTCACACAGAGAGAGAGTCCTGCCCCTGCCACACAGAGAGAGTCCTGTCCCCTGTCACGCAGAGAGAGTCCTGTCCCCAGTCACACAGAGAGAGTCCTGTTCCCTGTCACACAGAAAGAGTCCTGTCCCCATCACACAAAGAGAGTCCTGTCCCCTGTCACACAGAGAGAATCCAGTCCCCTGTCACACAGAGAGAGTCCTGTCCCCTGTCACACAGAGAGAGTCTTGTCCCCTGTCACACACGGAGAGTCCTGTCCCCTGTCACTCATGGAGAGTCCTGTCCCCTGTCACACAGAGAGAGTCCTGTCCCTTGTTACACAGAGAGATTCCTGTCCCCTGTCACACAGAGAGAGTCCGGTCCCCTGACACAAATGGAGTGTCCTCTCACCCATCACACATAGAGAGTGTCCTGTCCACTGTCACACTGAGAGAGTTTGTCCCCTGTCACACACGGAGAGTCCTGTCCCCTGTCACACAGAGAGAGTCCTGTCCCCTGTCACACAGAGAGAATCCTGTCCCCTGTCACACAGAGAGAATCCTGTCCGCTGTCACACAGAGAGAGTCCTGTCCCCTGTCACACAGAGAGAGTCCTGTCCCCTGTCACACAGAGAGAGTCCTGTCCCCTGTCACACAGAGAGAGTCCTGTCCCCTGTCACACAGAGAGAGTCCTGTCCCCTGTCACACAGAGAGAATCCAGTCCCCTGTCACACAGAGAGAGTCCTGTCCCCTGTCACACAGAGAGAGTCCTGTCCCCTGTCACACAGAGAGAGTCTGTCCCCTGTCACACAGAGAGAGTCCTGCCCCTGCCACACAGAGAGAGTCCTGTCGCCTGTCACGCAGAGCGAGTCCTGTCCCCGGTCACACAGAGAGAGTCCTGTCCCCTGTCACACAGAAAGAGCCCTGTCCCCATCACACAAAGAGAGTCCTGTCCCCTGTCACACAGAGAGAGTCCTGTCCCCTGTCACACAGAGAGAGTCCTGTCCCCTGTCACACAGTGAGAGTCCTGTCCCGTGTCACACAGAGAGAGTCCTGTCCCCTGTTACACAGAGAAATTCCTGTCCCCTGTCACACAGAGTCCTGTCCCCTGACACAAATGGAGTGCCCCCTCACCCATCACACATAGAGAGTGTCCTGTCCCCTGTCACACAGAGAGAGTCCTGTCCCCTGTCACACAGAGAGAGTCTGTCCCCTGTCACACAGAGAGAGTCCTGCCCCTGCCACACAGAGAGAGTCCTGTCGCCTGTCACGCAGAGAGAGTCCTGTCCCCGGTCACACAGAGAGAGTCCTGTCCCCTGTCACACAGAAAGAGCCCTGTCCCCATCACACAAAGAGAGTCCTGTCCCCTGTCACACAGAGAGAGTCCTGTCCCCTGTCACACAGAGAGAGTCCTGTCCCCTGTCACACAGTGAGAGTCCTGTCCCGTGTCACACAGAGAGAGTCCGGTCCCCTGACACAAATGGAGTGTCCTCTCACCCATCACACATAGAGAGTGTCCTGTCCACTGTCACACAGAGAGAGTTTGTCCCCTGTCACACATGGAGAGTCCTGTCCCCTGTCACACAGAGAGAGTCCTGTCCCCTGTCACACAGAGAGAATCCTTTCCCTGTCACACAGAGAGAATCCTGTCCGCTGTCACACAGAGAGAGTCCTGTCCCCTGTCACACAGAGAGAGTCCTGTCCCCTGTCACACAGAGAGAGTCCTGTCCCCTGTCACACAGAGAGAGTCCTGTCCCCTGTCACACAGAGAGAGTCCTGTCCCCTGTCACACAGAGAGAATCCAGTCCCCTGTCACACAGAGAGAGTCCTGTCCCCTGTCACACAGAGAGAGTCCTGTCCCCTGTCACACAGAGAGAGTCCTGTCCCCTGTCACACAGAGAGAATCCAGTCCCCTGTCACACAGAGAGAGTCCTGTCCCCTGTCACACAGAGAGAGTCCTGTCCCCTGTCACACAGAGAGAGTCCTGTCCCCTGTCACACAGAGAGAGTCCTGTCCCCTGTCACACAGAGAGAGACCTGTCCCCTGTCACACAGAGAGAGTCCTGTCCCCTGTCACACAGAGAGAATCCTGTCCCCTGTCACACAGAGAGAATCCTGTCCGCTGTCACACAGAGAGAGTCCTGTCCCCTGTCACACAGAGAGAGTCCTGTCCCCTGTCACACAGAGAGAGTCCTGTCCCCTGTCACACAGAGAGAGTCCTGTTTCCTGTCACACAGAGAGAGTCCTGTCCCCTGTCACACAGAGAATGTCCTGTCCCCTGTCACACAGAGAGAGTACTGTCCCCTATCACACAGAGAGAGTCCTGTCCCCTGTCACACAGAGAGAGTCCTGTCCCCTGTCACACAGAGAGAGTCCTGTCTCCTGTCAGACATATAGGGTCCTGTCCCCTGTCACACAGAGAGAGTCCTCTCCCCTGTCACACACGGAGAGTCCTGTCCCCTTTCACTAAGAGAGAGTCCAGGCCCCTGTCACACAGAGAGAGTCCTGTCCCCTGTCACACAGAGAGAGTCTGTCCCCTGTCACACAGAGAGAGTCCTGTCCCCGTCACACACGGAGAGTCCTGTCCCCTGTCACGCAGAGAGAGTCCTGTCCCCTGTCACACAGAGAGAGTCCTGCCCCTGCCACACAGAGAGAGTCCTGTCCCCTGTCACACAGAGAGAGTCCTGTCCCCTGTCACACAGAGAGAGTCCTGTCCCCTGTCACACAGAGAGAGTCTTGTCCCCTTTCACACACGGAGAGTCCTGTCCCCTGTCACACACGGAGAGTCCTGTCCCCTGTCACACAGAGAGAGTCCTGTCCCCTGTCACACAGAGAGAGAGTCCTGCCCCTGCCACACAGAGAGAGTCCTGTCCCCTGTCACGCAGAGAGAGTCCTGTCCCCAGTCACACAGAGAGAGTCCTGTTCCCTGTCACACAGAAAGAGTCCTGTCCCCATCACACAAAGAGAGTCCTGTCCCCTGTCACACAGAGAGAATCCAGTCCCCTGTCACACAGAGAGAGTCCTGTCCCCTGTCACACAGAGAGAGTCTTGTCCCCTGTCACACACGGAGAGTCCTGTCCCCTGTCACTCATGGAGAGTCCTGTCCCCTGTCACACAGAGAGAGTCCTGTCCCTTGTTACACAGAGAGATTCCTGTCCCCTGTCACACAGAGAGAGTCCGGTCCCCTGACACAAATGGAGTGTCCTCTCACCCATCACACATAGAGAGTGTCCTGTCCACTGTCACACAGAGAGAGTTTGTCCCCTGTCACACACGGAGAGTCCTGTCCCCTGTCACACAGAGAGAGTCCTGTCCCCTGTCACACAGAGAGAATCCTGTCCCCTGTCACACAGAGAGAATCCTGTCCGCTGTCACACAGAGAGAGTCCTGTCCCCTGTCACACAGAGAGAGTCCTGTCCCCTGTCACACAGAGAGAGTCCTGTCCCCTGTCACACAGAGAGAGTCCTGTCCCCTGTCACACAGAGAGAGTCCTGTCCCCTGTCACACAGAGAGAATCCAGTCCCCTGTCACACAGAGAGAGTCCTGTCCCCTGTCACACAGAGAGAGTCCTGTCCCCTGTCACACAGAGAGAGTCCTGTCCCCTGTCACACAGAGAGAGTCCTGTCCCCTGTCACACAGAGAGAGTCCTGTCCCCTGTCACACAGAGAGAGTCCTGTCCCCTGTCACACAGAGAGAGTCCTGTCCCCTGTCACACAGAGAGAATCCAGTCCCCTGTCACACAGAGAGAGTCCTGTCCCCTGTCACACAGAGAGAGTCCTGTCCCCTGTCACACAGAGAGAGTCTGTCCCCTGTCACACACAGAGAGTCCTGTCCCCTGTCACACAGAGAGAGTCCTGTCGCCTGTCACGCAGAGAGAGTCCTGTCCCCGGTCACACAGAGAGAGTCCTGTCCCCTGTCACACAGAAAGAGCCCTGTTCCCATCACACAAAGAGAGTCCTGTCCCCTGTCACACAGAGAAAGTCCTGTCCCCTGTCACACAGAGAGAGTCCTGTCCCCTGTCACACAGTGAGAGTCCTGTCCCCTGTCACACAGAGAGAGTCCTGTCCCCTGTTACACAGAGAAATTCCTGTCCCCTGTCACACAGAGTCCTGTCCCCTGACACAAATGGAGTGCCCCCTCACCCATCACACATAGAGAGTGTCCTGTCCCCTGTCACACAGAGAGAGTCTTGTCCCCTGTCACACACGGAGAGTCCTGTCCCCTGTCACACAGAGAGAGTCCTGTCCCTTGTTACACAGAGAGATTCCTGTCCCCTGTCACACAGAGAGAGTCCTGTCCCCTGACACAAATGGAGTGCCCCCTCACCCATCACACATAGAGAGTGTCCTGTCCCCTGTCACACAGAGAGAGTTTGTCCCCTGTCACACACGGAGAGTCCTGTCCCCTGTCACACAGAGAGAGTCCTGTCCCCTGTCACACAGAGAGAATACTGTCCCCTGTCACACAGAGAGAGTCCTGTCCCCTGTCACACAGAGAGAGTCCTGTTCCCTGTCACACAGAGAGAGTCCTGTCCCCTGTCACACAGAGAGAGTCCTGTCCCCTGTCACACAGAGAGAGTCCTGTCCTCTGTCACACAGAGAGAGTCCTGTCCCCTGTCACACAGAGAGAGTCCTGTCCCCTGTCACACAGAGAGGATCCAGTCCCCTGTCACACAGAGAGAGTCCTGTCCCCTGTCACACAGAGAGAGTCCTGTTTCCTGTCACACAGAGAGAGTCCTGTCCCCTGTCACACAGAGAATGTCCTGTCCCCTGTCACACAGAGAGAGTACTGTCCCCTATCACACAGAGAGAGTCCTGTCCCCTGTCACACAGAGAGAGTCCTGTCCCCTGTCACACAGAGAGAGTCCTGTCTCCTGTCAGACATATAGGGTCCTGTCCCCTGTCACACAGAGAGAGTCCTGTCCCCTGTCACACACGGAGAGTCCTGTCCCCTGTCACTAAGAGAGAGTCCAGGCCCCTGTCACACAGAGAGAGTCCTGTCCCCTGTCACACAGAGAGAGTCTGTCCCCTGTCACACAGAGAGAGTCCTGTCCCCGTCACACACGGAGAGTCCTGTCCCCTGTCACACAGAGAATGTCCTATCCCCTGTCACACAGAGAGAGTACTGTCCCCTATCACACAGAGAGAGTCCTGTCCCCTGTCACACAGAGAGAGTCCTGTCCCCTGTCACACAGAGAGAGTCCTGTCTCCTGTCAGACATATAGGGTCCTGTCCCCTGTCACACAGAGAGAGTCCTGTCCCCTGTCACACACGGAGAGTCCTGTCCCCTGTCACTAAGAGAGAGTCCAGGCCCCTGTCACACAGAGAGAGTCCTGTCCCCTGTCACACAGAGAGAGTCTGTCCCCTGTCACACAGAGAGAGTCCTGTCCCCGTCACACACGGAGAGTCCTGTCCCCGTCACGCAGAGAGAGTCCTGTCCCCTGTCACACAGAGAGAGTCCTGTCCCCTGTCGCACAGAGAGAGTCCTGTCCCCTGTCACACAGAGAGAGTCCTGCCCCTGCCACACAGAGAGAGTCCTGTCCCCTGTCACGCAGAGAGAGTCCTGTCCCCAGTCACACAGAGAGAGACCTGTTCCCTGTCACACAGAAAGATTCCTGTCCCCATCACACAAAGAGAGTCCTGTCCCCTGTCACACAGAGAGAATCCAGTCCCCTGTCACACAGAGAGAGTCCTGTCCCCTGTGACACAGAGAGAGTCTTGTCCCCTGTCACACACGGAGAGTCCTGTCCCCTGTCACACACGGAGAGTCCTGTCCCCTGTCACACAGAGAGAGTCCTGTCCCTTGTTACACAGAGAGATTCCTGTCCCCTGTCACACAGAGAGAGTCCTGTCCCCTGACACAAATGGAGTGTCCTCTCACCCATCACACATAGAGAGTGTCCTGTCCACTGTCACACAGAGAGAGTTTGTCCCCTGTCACACACGGAGAGTCCTGTCCCCTGTCACACAGAGAGAGTCCTGTCCCCTGTCACACAGAGAGAATCCTGTCCCCTGTCACACAGAGAGAATCCTGTCCGCTGTCACACAGAGAGAGTCCTGTCCCCTGTCACACAGAGAGAGTCCTGTCCCCTGTCACACAGAGAGAGTCCTGTCCCCTGTCACACAGAGAGAGTCCTGTCCCCTGTCACACAGAGAGAGTCCTGTCCCCTGTCACACAGAGAGAATCCAGTCCCCTGTCACACAGAGAGAGTCCTGTCCCCTGTCACACAGACAGAGTCCTGTCCCCTGTCACACAGAGAGAGTCTGTCCCCTGTCACACAGAGAGAGTCCTGCCCCTGCCACACAGAGAGAGTCCTGTCGCCTGTCACGCAGAGAGAGTCCTGTCCCCGGTCACACAGAGAGAGTCCTGTCCCCTGTCACACAGAAAGAGCCCTGTCCCCATCACACAAAGAGAGTCCTGTCCCCTGTCACACAGAGAGAGTCCTGTCCCCTGTCACACAGAGAGAGTCCTGTCCCCTGTCACACAGTGAGAGTCCTGTCCCGTGTCACACAGAGAGAGTCCTGTCCCCTGTTACACAGAGAAATTCCTGTCCCCTGTCACACAGAGTCCTGTCCCCTGACACAAATGGAGTGCCCCCTCACCCATCACACATAGAGAGTGTCCTGTCCCCTGTCACACAGAGAGAGTCCTGTCCCCTGTCACACAGAGAGAGTCTGTCCCCTGTCACACAGAGAGAGTCCTGCCCCTGCCACACAGAGAGAGTCCTGTCGCCTGTCACGCAGAGAGAGCCCTGTCCCCGGTCACACAGAGAGAGTCCTGTCCCCTGTCACACAGAAAGAGCCCTGTCCCCATCACACAAAGAGAGTCCTGTCCCCTGTCACACAGAGAGAGTCCTGTCCCCTGTCACACAGAGAGAGTCCTGTCCCCTGTCACACAGTGAGAGTCCTGTCCCGTGTCACACAGAGAGAGTCCTGTCCCCTGTTACACAGAGAAATTCCTGTCCCCTGTCACACAGAGTCCTGTCCCCTGACACAAATGGAGTGCCCCTCACCCATCACACATAGAGAGTGTCCTGTCCCCTGTCACACAGAGAGAGTCCTGTCCCCTGTCACACAGAGAGAGTCTGTCCCCTGTCACACAGAGAGAGTCCTGCCCCTGCCACACAGAGAGAGTCCTGTCGCCTGTCACGCAGAGAGAGTCCTGTCCCCGGTCACACAGAGAGAGTCCTGTCCCCTGTCACACAGAAAGAGCCCTGTCCCCATCACACAAAGAGAGTCCTGTCCCCTGTCACACAGAGAGAGTCCTGTCCCCTGTCACACAGAGAGAGTCCTGTCCCCTGTCACACAGTGAGAGTCCTGTCCCGTGTCACACAGAGAGAGTCCTGTCCCCTGTTACACAGAGAAATTCCTGTCCCCTGTCACACAGAGTCCTGTCCCCTGACACAAATGGTGTGCCCCCTCACCCATCACACATAGAGAGTGTCCTGTCCCCTGTCACACAGAGAGAGTCTTGTCCCCTGTCACACACGGAGAGTCCTGTCCCCTGTCACACAGAGAGAGTCCTGTCCCTTGTTACACAGAGAGATTCCTGTCCCCTGTCACACAGAGAGATTCCTGTCCCCTGACACAAATGGAGTGCCCCCTCACCTATCACACATAGAGAGTGTCCTGTCCCCTGTCACAGAGAGAGAGTTTGTCCCCTGTCACACACGGAGAGTCCTGTCCCCTGTCACACAGAGAGAGTCCTGTCCCCTGTCACACAGAGAGAATCCTGTCCCCTGTCACACAGAGAGAGTCCTGTCCCCTGTCACACAGAGAGAGTCCTGTCCCCTGTCACACAGAGAGAGTCCTGTCCCCTGTCACACAGAGAGAGTCCTGTCCCCTGTCACACAGAGAGAGTCCTGTCCCCTGTCACACAGAGAGAGTCCTGTCCCCTGTCACACAGAGAGGATCCAGTCCCCTGTCACACAGAGAGAGTCCTGTCCCCTGTCACACAGAGAGAGTCCTGTTTCCTGTCACACAGAGAGAGTCCTGTCCCCTGTCACACAGAGAATGTCCTGTCCCCTGTCACACAGAGAGAGTACTGTCCCCTATCACACAGAGAGAGTCCTGTCCCCTGTCACACAGAGAGAGTCCTGTCCCCTGTCACACAGAGAGAGTCCTGTCTCCTGTCAGACATATAGGGTCCTGTCCCCTGTCACACAGAGAGAGTCCTGTCCCCTGTCACACACGGAGAGTCCTGTCCCCTGTCACTAAGAGAGAGTCCAGGCCCTTGTCACACAGAGAGAGTCCTGTCCCCTGTCACACAGAGAGAGTCTGTCCCCTGTCACACAGAGAGAGTCCTGTCCCCGTCACACACGGAGAGTCCTGTCCCCTGTCACGCAGAGAGAGTCCTGTCCCCTGTCACACAGAGAGAGTCCTGTCCCCTGCCACACAGAGAGAGTCCTGTCCCCTGTCACACAGAGAGAGTCCTGCCCCTGCCACACAGAGAGAGTCCTGTCCCCTGTCACGCAGAGAGAGTCCTGTCCCCAGTCACACAGAGAGAGACCTGTTCCCTGTCACACAGAAAGATTCCTGTCCCCATCACACAAAGAGAGTCCTGTCCCCTGTCACACAGAGAGAATCCAGTCCCCTGTCACACAGAGAGAGTCCTGTCCCCTGTCACACAGAGAGAGTCTTGTCCCCTGTCACACACGGAGAGTCCTGTCCCCTGTCACACACGGAGAGTCCTGTCCCCTGTCACACAGAGAGAGTCCTGTCCCTTGTTACACAGAGAGATTCCTGTCCCCTGTCACACAGAGAGAGTCCTGTCCCCTGACACAAATGGAGTGTCCTCTCACCCATCACACATAGAGAGTGTCCTGTCCACTGTCACACAGAGAGAGTTTGTCCCCTGTCACACACGGAGAGTCCTGTCCCCTGTCACACAGAGAGAGTCCTGTCCCCTGTCACACAGAGAGAATCCTGTCCCCTGTCACACAGAGAGAATCCTGTCCACTGTCACACAGAGAGAGTCCTGTCCCCTGTCACACAGAGAGAGTCCTGTCCCCTGTCACACAGAGAGAGTCCTGTCCCCTGTCACACAGAGAGAGTCCTGTCCCCTGTCACACAGAGAGAGTCCTGTCCCCTGTCACACAGAGAGAATCCAGTCCCCTGTCACACAGAGAGAGTCCTGTCCCCTGTCACACAGAGAGAGTCCTGTCCCCTGTCACACAGAGAGAGTCTGTCCCCTGTCACACAGAGAGAGTCCTGCCCCTGCCACACAGAGAGAGTCCTGTCGCCTGTCACGCAGAGAGAGTCCTGTCCCCGGTCACACAGAGAGAGTCCTGTCCCCTGTCACACAGAAAGAGCCCTGTCCCCATCACACAAAGAGAGTCCTGTCCCCTGTCACACAGAGAGAGTCCTGTCCCCTGTCACACAGAGAGAGTCCTGTCCCCTGTCACACAGTGAGAGTCCTGTCCCGTGTCACACAGAGAGAGTCCTGTCCCCTGTTACACAGAGAAATTCCTGTCCCCTGTCACACAGAGTCCTGTCCCCTGACACAAATGGAGTGCCCCCTCACCCATCACACATAGAGAGTGTCAATAAAGCGATTTAAATTGTAAATTGTAAATTGAGTGTCCTGTCCCCTGTCACACAGAGAGAGTCCTGTCCCCTGTCACACAGAGAGAGTCTGTCCCCTGTCACACAGAGAGAGTCCTGCCCCTGCCACACAGAGAGAGTCCTGTCGCCTGTCACGCAGAGAGAGTCCTGTCCCCGGTCACACAGAGAGAGTCCTGTCCCCTGTCACACAGAAAGAGCCCTGTCCCCATCACACAAAGAGAGTCCTGTCCCCTGTCACACAGAGAGAGTCCTGTCCCCTGTCACACAGAGAGAGTCCTGTCCCCTGTCACACAGTGAGAGTCCTGTCCCGTGTCACACAGAGAGAGTCCTGTCCCCTGTTACACAGAGAAATTCCTGTCCCCTGTCACACAGAGTCCTGTCCCCTGACACAAATGGAGTGCCCCTCACTCATCACACATAGAGAGTGTCCTGTCCCCTGTCACACAGAGAGAGTCCTGTCCCCTGTCACACAGAGAGAGTCTGTCCCCTGTCACACAGAGAGAGTCCTGCCCCTGCCACACAGAGAGAGTCCTGTCGCCTGTCACGCAGAGAGAGTCCTGTCCCCGGTCACACAGAGAGAGTCCTGTCCCCTGTCACACAGAAAGAGCCCTGTCCCCATCACACAAAGAGAGTCCTGTCCCCTGTCACACAGAGAGAGTCCTGTCCCCTGTCACACAGAGAGAGTCCTGTCCCCTGTCACACAGTGAGAGTCCTGTCCCGTGTCACACAGAGAGAGTCCTGTCCCCTGTTACACAGAGAAATTCCTGTCCCCTGTCACACAGAGTCCTGTCCCCTGACACAAATGGAGTGCCCCCTCACCCATCACACATAGAGAGTGTCCTGTCCCCTGTCACACAGAGAGAGTCTTGTCCCCTGTCACACACGGAGAGTCCTGTCCCCTGTCACACAGAGAGAGTCCTGTCCCTTGTTACACAGAGAGATTCCTGTCCCCTGTCACACAGAGAGATTCCTGTCCCCTGACACAAATGGAGTGCCCCCTCACCCATCACACATAGAGAGTGTCCTGTCCCCTGTCACACAGAGAGAGTTTGTCCCCTGTCACACACGGAGAGTCCTGTCCCCTGTCACACAGAGATAGTCCTGTCCCCTGTCACACAGAGAGAATCCTGTCCCCTGTCACACAGAGAGAGTCCTGTCCCCTGTCACACAGAGAGAGTCCTGTCCCCTGTCACACAGAGAGAGTCTTGTCCCCTGTCACACAGAGAGAGTCCTGTCCCCTGTCACACAGAGAGAGTCCTGTCCCCTGTCACACAGAGAGAGTCCTGTCCCCTGTCACACAGAGAGGATCCAGTCCCCTGTCACACAGAGAGAGTCCTGTCCCCTGTCACACAGAGAGAGTCCTGTTTCCTGTCACACAGAGAGAGTCCTGTCCCCTGTCACACAGAGAATGTCCTGTCCCCTGTCACACAGAGAGAGTACTGTCCCCTATCACACAGAGAGAGTCCTGTCCCCTGTCACACAGAGAGAGTCCTGTCCCCTGTCACACAGAGAGAGTCCTGTCTCCTGTCAGACATATAGGGTCCTGTCCCCTGTCACACAGAGAGAGTCCTGTCCCCTGTCACACACGGAGAGTCCTGTCCCCTGTCACTAAGAGAGAGTCCAGGCCCCTGTCACACAGAGAGAGTCCTGTCCCCTGTCACACAGAGAGAGTCTGTCCCCTGTCACACAGAGATAGTCCTGTCCCCGTCACACACGGAGAGTCCTGTCCCCTGTCACGCAGAGAGAGTCCTGTCCCCTGTCACACAGAGAGAGTCCTGTCCCCTGTCACACAGAGAGAGTCCTGTCCCCTGTCACACAGAGAGAGTCCTGCCCCTGCCACACAGAGAGAGTCCTGTCCCCTGTCACGCAGAGAGAGTCCTGTCCCCAGTCACACAGAGAGAGTCCTGTTCCCTGTCACACAGAAAGATTCCTGTCCCCATCACACAAAGAGAGTCCTGTCCCCTGTCACACAGAGAGAATCCAGTCCCCTGTCACACAGAGAGAGTCCTGTCCCCTGTCACACAGAGAGAGTCTTGTCCCCTGTCACACACGGAGAGTCCTGTCCCCTGTCACACACGGAGAGTCCTGTCCCCTGTCACACAGAGAGAGTCCTGTCCCTTGTTACACAGAGAGATTCCTGTCCCCTGTCACACAGAGAGAGTCCTGTCCCCTGACACAAATGGAGTGTCCTCTCACCCATCACACATAGAGAGTGTCCTGTCCACTGTCACACAGAGAGAGTTTGTCCCCTGTCACACACGGAGAGTCCTGTCCCCTGTCACACAGAGAGAGTCCTGTCCCCTGTCACACAGAGAGAATCCTGTCCCCTGTCACACAGAGAGAATCCTGTCCGCTGTCACACAGAGAGAGTCCTGTCCCCTGTCACACAGAGAGAGTCCTGTTCCCTGTCACACAGAGAGAGTCCTGTCCCCTGTCACACAGAGAGAGTCCTGTCCCCTGTCACACAGAGAGAATCCAGTCCCCTGTCACACAGAGAGAGTCCTGTCCCCTGTCACACAGAGAGAGTCCTGTCCCCTGTCACACAGAGAGAGTCTGTCCCCTGTCACACAGAGAGAGTCCTGCCCCTGCCACACAGAGAGAGTCCTGTCGCCTGTCACGCAGAGAGAGTCCTGTCCCCGGTCACACAGAGAGAGTCCTGTCCCCTGTCACACAGAAAGAGCCCTGTCCCCATCACACAAAGAGATTCCTGTCCCCTGTCACACAGGGAGAGTCCTGTCCCCTGTCACACAGAGAGAGTCCTGTCCCCTGTCACACAGTGAGAGTCCTGTCCCCTGTCACACAGAGAGAGTCCTGTCCCCTGTCACAGAGAGAGAGTCGTGTCCCCTGTCACACAGTGAGAGTCCTGTCCCCTGTCACACAAAGAGAGTCCTGTCCCCTGTCACACAAAGAGAGTCCTGTCCCCTGTCACACAGAGAGAGTCCTGTCCCCTGTCACACAGTGAGAGTCCTGTCCCCTGTCACACAGAGAGAGTCCTGCCCCTGTTACACAGAGAAATTCCTGTCCCCTGTCACACAGAGTCCTGTCCCCTGACACAAATGGAGTGCCCCCTCACCCATCACACATAGAGAGTGTCCTGTCCCCTGTCACACAGAGAGAGTCTTGTCCCCTGTCACACACGGAGAGTCCTGTCCCCTGTCACACAGAGAGAGTCCTGTCCCTTGTTACACAGAGAGATTCCTGTCCCCTGTCACACAGAGAGAGTCCTGTCCCCTGTCACACAGAGAGAGTCCTGTCCCCTGTCACACAGAGAGAGTCCTGTTCCCAGTCACACAGAGAGAGTCCTGTCCCCTGTCACACAGAGAGAGTCCTGTTCCCTGTCACACAGAGAGAGTCCTGTCCCCTGTCACACAAAGAGAGTCCTGTCCCCTGTCACACAGAGAGTCCAGTCCCCTGTCACACAGAGAGATTCACCAAGGATTATTGATACTTTAAGCAAACTATCAGTATCACAGGGAGGACTGTAAGATTCGAAATTTTCAGTAATTTAATCACGCAAGAAAACAGGGTTAATAAGACAGTTTTATTGACCAAAAGAATCTTGTACGGAAAAACCTTTGATAAAAAGGGCATACAAAATGGCTGCCGGACCTCGTGATCAGTTTCTGGGACCATTTGATTTCTGTTACTGCAAGCCAGACAGGTTTGTGGAATGAGGACAGTAAGCCCGCGAAAGCCAGTATCGGGAAAACGAAACTCAGGGAACTGAGCATACATATTAATTGGATTCTAAGTACAGGACAGTTTCAGGTAACAGGATGGGACCCATCAAGAAATGGGCGGACATTTGAATGAACACTTAAACCCATTTACTGTACAAAGGAATAACCGTTTAACAGCCATCAAGGGCAATCTCCAGACCGATCAATATACGAACCGAGTTACGGTGACAAAGTAAAAGACATTATCGGCCAGGAAGGCCAGTTAAGCTATCACCGGCTCCCGTTGTAAGACAAAGCACCCCTGCAGAGATTTCTGCCCGCCAAAAATATTACAAAGACAGGACTATGATTTGGCGGGAGATAAGACTGTCCCAAAAAGGTATAACTGTGGATTGAAAAATCCATCAGGGCGCTTCGCTTCAGATTCACGCTTTGGGAACACGCTTCTTCTACCTCGGTAGCTTCGGAATTCGATCAGGACGTTTCGGGACGGACTCTTCGGTTAAGGCAGCGTGGTCGGTGTTCGGCCAGGCAAGGCTCGGCCACAATGGGAAGACGACGAGGGTGGCCCGGGTACTGTTGTCAGGAGATCATCGACGACCCAGGCCGAAGGAGAAGACACCCTCAGGAAAACCGACAATCCAGGCCGGAGATAAAAGGACACTCCGGGCCTAGCCCTCCAGGGCCTCAACATACCATTCGACCAGGAACTTTCCATGTGCAGTTCTGCAACATCACATCGGTGACTGAGTCTTCCATGGGCATCCAGTTCTTAAAGTCACGTCGGTAACGGATTCAGCCATGACGAACGCTCATCGAGACTGTATCTGCTGCTCCATCGCCTGAGAGAAAAACAAACTGCGCCAGAAGTTTCCAAATCCACGTGACGACGGAAAGCTGTGCCAAAAGGCTGCGAACCCCCCCTTTTTGCGAATCTGAAAGTGGTGAGCATGATTCCGAGTTCCTCAAGTCGAAACTTAGTTTAGGTCTAGGGGAGGGGGTTAAGGGAAATCGTAATGTGTTTCTCCTTTTTCGACGTGCCGTGTGTTCCCCATTTCCATAGAGTTACGTTTATAGATATGTGCATGATTGTAGTTATTTTAATCTGTGCGTATGACATGTATTTTACAATGCTGCAAACTGTTTTATAATAAAAGCCTCCATTTCGTGTTATTCAACCTGGTCCATTGAGTTTTTCTCTGCACTACAGTTCCCTGCACCTAAGTCCAAGGTCTAGAACCGTAGGGAAGAGTGGGTCGAACCACTCAAGGGTAATTATTGCACGAAGCCTGGTAGGAGACCAGAACGAGCAAGAGAAACCCCGTACAGAGATGGCGACCGCGGCAGGACCTTGGCAGCAGGAATGTAGTGTTTTAGATCAAGGTCTGAATAAACGAAATGTGATGGATGAGAGAATAGCGGATTATGTTTTTGGGAAACTAAACCTAACAAAACAGTGGATATCTGACCTATTAACAGATAGGCGCCCGCTAGACGCAGCCATCAAGTGGACAGAAAGTAAGGAGCATAAGAAATCGGTAGAAAAGGTGGTCTGGCTGATGTGTTACAAGAAGCAAGTCCAGCTTTTGGACCAGGTTGTTGTAGCACAGACAGCCCAGATCAAAGGGCTGCTTACAGAAGTAGAGGAAAAGGTTGCGGGAGGTCAGAAACTGATTCAGTCGCTTAACGCGCTGAATCAGGAACGCCAATCCGCAACTCACCGCCATGAGACCCGGATAGAGTATTTGGAATGTTAGGTCATTGAGGCCAAGGCCAGTGAAGGTAGAATGAAAGAGAGGTGTTTCCGCCTAGCTAAGCAGATAGAGACACAGGAGGAAAGAATTTTGGGGGCTAGGGCAGCATATAAGATGGCCATGGAGGATAGGTCTGAGAACACCGATCATAGCGCTTGCCACAGGGAGTTAGAGGACCTGAAAACGGCCCTAGCGAAGGCAAACGGCTTGGTGTGTCTCATAAACCCACCAGCGAGCCAGATACTGTTAGCCAAGGAATCCAAAAGACCAATTCCACAGGAGGCAGTTGGGGTACCAACCCCCGAGCCCTCAGCACCTCCCGCCTATGATGAGCCTTGGACTCCAGGGAAGGAAACGGTGGAGTTAGACAAAGAGATTCCTGAGGTAGAGCAGCCCCAGGTAGTAGAGTCGGAGCCGGCACCGATGTGTCCTGCTCGACACCGAAGGCTTGGTCCGGACCAAGCGAATGGCGATGACGGACCCCTCGTGAATCAGATCATAATGCCCCATAGCGCACGACAGCTAAGGGAAATGATCAGTAACATCCCGAAACTCTCCGAGTCAGGAGATCCCTCTGTCCATTTTAGGGACGTGGAGCAGACCGCAGCAGTTAATGACTGCGACGGGGCCGAACTGTCCAAAATGCTGCTGTTCTCCCTGGACAGCTCGCTCCTCCAGTGTCTCCCTGACGAGAACAAGAGAGGGCGCAAGACGTACGAGAAGGTACGGGACGAGATCCTGGAGATTATAGGGGAGGGTGACGGAACTCCGTTCCTCCGATTGGAAAGGACGGTACAGCTAGAGGGAGAACCCCCACGGGTTTTCGCCGGAAGGTTGTGGCCAGTGTATCGGCGCAGCTGCCCGGGAGGACCGGACCGGAACGGGCTGAATAATGACCAAAGGGCTCATTGGCTCCGGTGTCTGGTCGCCAATTGCTTGCCACCGGTGAGGGAGCAGGCCAAAGCATGGTTTGACCCCACTAACCTCCGCTCCACGGAGGAACTAGTACTTGATCAGCTCACGATAAGTTACAGGAACAACAAGAGTAGGGATGTGCCTTCCTCAAAGGGAAAGGTGCATGAGGCAAGGCCAGCAGCTCCTGCTAAAAAGGAATGGCATCAGGAGGGGAATCGCCCTCCCCAAGCCAAGAGCAGTTGTTACGGGTGTGGGAAGGAAGGTCACTGGTGCCAGGACTGTAAAAATCCCTGGAAGGATTTAAAGGGGAAAACTTCCCCAGCCCCGGCACCAGGAGATGGTGCGGTTGTGGATCCCGCTGCAATTGAGTCAATCATACAGACAATGCGGTCTCTGATGACCTCGCAGGGGAAAATAGCTGTCACCACCGGCCTTGTCGCTCCCGAAAGTCCGATCACTGTACCCAAGTGACTAGAGTCGGCACAACCCGTCTACCTGTGTCCGCTCTGCTACGATGCATGGAGACGACCCCTCATAGAGATGGAGGTAGAGGAGGTGAAGGAAACTTATCTGTTGGACACGGGAGCATCGTGCACCATAATCCACACAGATAACCCCACCACCTCGGCCCTGTCCACCGGGGTCCCATATCGTCTGCTGGGCTTCACGGGCGAAGAACAGGCTGGCGCACATTCCCTTCCCCTCTCCATTCATTTAGGGCCACTCCACACCACATGGAAGTGTATCCTGATGAAGTGGAAAGAGGGAGGTGGAATGGGAGTCCTGGGGTCTGATTTCTTGGTGGCCCACGGGATCCACGTGGAACTAAGAAATCATTGTCTCTGGGGAGAGGGTACGAGTGGGAGGGAGGGGGAGAGTGTTAAGGAAACCCCTACGAAGGCGCGGGTTGGCCGGCGAGAAGTAAAATTCTTGGGTCTAACCCTATGCGCTGGCGAGAGAACAATAGACCAGGAGGATGAGCCAGAATCAGTGCAAAATCCGTCGGCCTACGCCGCTCGCACAGTGGAGGTGTCCCGTCGTAGCAAGCGGTTTGGTGGGAAGTGGTGCAGACTGTTTAAGTCAGGTGCACAAGGGCCGACAACAGGGGCCAGGTCTGAGGACAAAAATTCTCAGCCTGCGACAGAGTCACAGACCACACAGGCTGGAACAGTAGCCTGTGTGAAGGGAGGAGTCATCCCATTGGAGTGGGAGGTCTCCCCTCTGATTTGGGATTCGGGCGAGGAAGAGCCCGAACAGCTCGACCCCGCCCTTGACCCGATCACGGAGGAGGAAGAGTCAGAGGACGAAGATCCCACCCTCGACTCAAGCTTAGGGGAGGTAGGGATTGGGGGCGGAGACCCACTGCCTGTAGGGACAGGTGAGGTGGAGTCGGATGCCACAAATCCCGGCCCTGGGGGGGCGGAGCCTGAGGGACGGGAGCCGGAGCCGGCAGCTGTGGTGGAACCACAGGCTGTGATGGTGAAAGCCCCAACCCCCGGTCCGTCAGCCCTGGGAGCCTCACCCAAGGCAGCCCCTCGTAGGTCGACTCGAACGCCCCAGCCCAGAAAGCATTGGCCAAATTCTCCCTAGCTTCCCCAACCTTGGTCCAGAGCAGCCCAAGAAGGGCACGATTCCCGTTCAGCAGCGACAGGCTGCGGGGGATCAAAGCCGAAGGTCAGTGCAGCCCCGCCACAGGGAGCGGCACGCTGCAGCCCTCACAGGAATTAAGTAGGCCGCCCGGAGGAGGGCGGCGCTGTACATAGGTGTTAGGAAATGATAAGTTAAGTTAGGTAATTGTAATGATAGTTTAAGGTGTGTAAAGTTCAAGGTGATGGGGATGTTTAAAAGGTAGTTTTCGGAGTCTGCCCAGAATGTGTGGTTGTTTGGAAGCGGGGTCAGAGGACCCGCGCGTCCGTTTAATTAAGCCAGCACCTATTGGGAGCCTGGCTACATCATCTTATCGGTTACAGAAACCAGGAATACAATGGAGAGGATTCTCGTGATACTCGCAGCGATCGGGTGCGGGCTGGCCTACCGGGGCCGCACCAAGGACGTCATCGTGTTCGGATGTTCCGGGGACACAGCCCCCATCGCGACGGATGGGACGGGGAAGCGAGAGGTTGAGGAAACCGCCACCTATTTCCACCAAGGGAGATGGCCAGGATGGCTGGGGACGAATTCTACGGAATACTCCAGCAATTTCGGTTTCGCCTACCAAGAGACTTCGTTAATGTGCCCTCGGGTGAGGATCCTTGCACCCAGGGTCAGCGTTACCGTGGGAAAGAGGATCTGTTTGGTGTGTAATGGGAACGTACCACTAAGTAGATGGTGGTGGTTACGAAAGCTGGGAAAGGACATGAAGAACTCTACTATCGAGTGGGAACGACTGGGTAACAATACCCATCGGACAATTACGGGGACTCACGGACAATTACGTGTGTGTTGGGACAAATGGTGGGAACCAGATGAAGGCATATATGTCTGTATGTGGGGTTCAAAACGTGTTTGCCCCAAGGGCGTATCCATCTTTTTCCAGAGGCAGTGGCAGGATGAAGGAAAGGGGATGAGATGGTATGTCAGCACTCGGGCGTGTGGAGCCCCATACTCCCCGATTCCGGTAAACGCCACTGAACTCATCACCCGCCCACGCAAGCCCCTGCCCACGATTCCGGTAGCACTAGCCCAGAAGGAAGGGTGCCCCACCACCTCAAAGGGACCCGGGAACGGTTTAGTATTGGTACCCACCAGTCAGGTGCTGTACCAAGGGGTACACTACGCGATAGCCTCAGTGATTTTAAACCTCACTGAGGTACGATTGCCGGAGTGGTGTCCCAGGGAAACGGAACAATTGTACCAGGTCCTGTTAACTCGAATGTTCAGACAATTTTACGAGTTTGACTTTGCCGATATCGACAAAGCCAAATTATACACCACACCACAGGAAGATTTGGATCGGGTAGGGAGGCAAAGAAGGGGTACTGTAAATGACATTTTCACTGCTTTTAACACCGGAACGTCTGTTGTCAACGCTCTAGACAACGTGGAGCTGCAGACACAGATCAATGGTTTAAAAGCCCAGTTGAGGAACATACTGACAGACGAAAATAAGGTAGTGGGTTCTGAGCTACATGAGGACCAAGCCATGACACTACACTTAAAAGAAATAATAGCTGAGCTGGAGAAACACGCTAGAATGGTAAATGCGCTCATTAAGGAGGATCGGAATGCGTCCGATCAGGCTGCGCAGAACGAGGCCTTTGTGCTATACGGGGCATGGTTACTGGGCGAGGGCCGCAGTAATCTGGAAGATTTAAAACAAGGTTTGGTCCCGTCCTGGATCAGCAACAAGCACTTGCAAGCGCTCCACCCTTTTGAGAACGCATTAAGCCCGTGCCAGCTCAGACTAGCTGCAGAGGCATACCCAATCCCAGTGGACTGCGGACGCTCAAACCACACTATTATGGGAATAGTGGTAAGGATGCCGGTGTTGGGTCCCGCAGCAAAGCCCGCCCTGGTATACAGGGTGGAGAACATTGAAGTCATCCAGGGGGGTGCGCACATTCATTACGCAGTGGTCCCGCCATACGTCATCAGATGGGAGCATACGATGACAGGCACCGACCTCTCGGGGTGTCGTAGCCGGGGAGCACACATCATCCTGTGTCCCCAGCACTTGAATGCCTTTTCAAAACCACAGTGCGGGTTCAGAGCCGCTAGCGCGAAGCCGATAAATTGCACCATGGAGGCAATGGCAAAGGACCATGTGCCCCCGCAGGTGGCATATATCGGAGGTGGGACATACTGTGTCACCACTGCAGTGCCTCACTACCGCCACGGACAGCACGAGTGGTGTCCAGTCAGTGACAGCAGTTTCTGTTTTAAACCCAGGGCTGAAGTTCAAGTGGCACAACAACAGATTGTCCCCATTCCTGCACCCTCCACCGTTCACCTCACTGTAAAAGAGAATTTCATGGACTTGTAGCGATTCGTCACGCATTTTGGTTATGTCATTCCCCCTCTCCCCGAACACCTCACCAAGATTCTAAAAGCCGTAATGGTTTCACAGAAACATTTTTACACACTGGAGCAGAAGACTTTAGAGATAGGAAAAGAATATTGGACATAGTCATCCCACCATGGTGGGACATGTTCACTTATATAGAGATCCCGGCCTGGATTAGAATAGCATCCCACATCCTAGTAGTGTGTCAGGTTTTAATTGTAGTATTTTTATTGTTCGTGCATTGCAAGAGAGGCAAACGCCTCCAGAGGCACGAGAACACAGGAGAATGGAGAGAACGCTATGTGCGAGTGGGGGAAGAGGACACCCCAGTGTAAGCGGCTAGTATTAAAAGTTAAAGCGGCCCTCCATTTTTGGATTTTCAGCCACTGCATGATTTAAGTGTGTGAATACTGTTGTGTAATAGCCGTTGGTAAGTTTTCTGTTTTGTTTGATTAATAAAAGGTGTATGCAGGTGGTGCAAGGGGCATTGGCCCCCTTCACATCTGAAAGATGAATGTGTTATAGTGTAAGATAATACTGCCTATGATTGTCCAACAGTTTACACAAGGTAATTTTTCTGAAATGGGAACTGCATGTGTGATGAGGGCCATAGATAGTTAATTACCAGGAATGTTTGGATGTGAGGAATCAGGGAAAATTTGCTCACCAAGGATTATTGATACTTTAAGCAAACTATCAGTATCACAGGGAGGACTGTAAGATTCGAAATTTTCAGAAATTTAATCACGCAAGAAAACAGGGTTAATAAGACAGTTTTATTGACCAAAAGAAGCTTGTACAGAAAAACCTTTGATAAAAAGGGCATACAAAATGGCCGCCGGATCTCGTGATCAGTTTCTGGGACCATTTGATTTCTGTTACTGCAAGCCAGACAGGCTTGTGGATTGAGGACAGTAAGCCTGCGAAAGCCACTATCGGGAAAACGAAACTCAGGGAGCTGAGCATACATATTAATTGGATTCTAAGTACAGGACAGTTTCAGGTAACAGGATGGGACCCATCAAGAAATGGGCGGACATTTGAATGAACACTTAAACCCATTTACTGTACAAAGGAAAAACCGTTTAACAGCCATCAAGGGCAATCTCCAGACCGATCAATATACGAACCGAGTTACGGTGACAAAGTAAAAGACATTATCGGCCAGGAAGGCCAGCTAAGCTATCACCGGCTCCCATTGTAAGACAAAGCACCCCTGCAGAGATTTCTGCCCGCCAAAAATATTACAAAGACAGGACTATGATTTGGCGGGAGATAAGACTGTCCCAAAAAGGTATAACTGTGGATTGAAAAATCCATCAGGGCGCTTCGCTTCAGATTCACGCTTTGGGAACACGCTTCTTCTACCTCGGTAGCTTCGGAATTTGATCAGGATGTTTCGGGACGGACTCTTCGGTTAAGGCAGCGTGGTCGGTGTTCGGCCAGGCAAGGCTCGGCCACAATGGGAAGACGACGAGGGTGGCCCGGGTACTGTTGTCGGGAGATCATCGACGACCCAGGCCGAAGGAGAAGGCACCCTCAGGAAAACCGACGATCCAGGCCGGAGATAAAAGGACACTCCGGGCCTAGCCCTCCAGGGTCTCAACATACCATTTGACCAGGAACTTTCCATGTGCAGTTCTGCAACATCACATCGGTGACTGAGTCTTCCATGGGCATCCAGTTCTTAAAGTCACGTCGGTAACGGATTCAGCCATGACGAGCGCTCATCGAGAATGTATCTGCTGCTCCATCGCCTGAGAGAAAAACAAACTGCGCCAGAAGTTTCCAAATCCACGTGACGACGGAAAGCTGTGCCAAAAGGCTGCGAACCCCCCCTTTTTGCGAATCTGAAAGCGGTGAGCATGATTCCGAGTTCCTCAAGTCGAAACTTAGTTTAGGTTTAGGGGAGGGGGTTAAGGGAAATCGTAAGGTGTTTCCCCTTTTTCGACGTGCCGTGTGTTCCCCATTTCCATAGAGTTAAGTTTATAGATATGTGCATGATTGTAGTTATTTTAATCTGTGCTTATGACATGTATTTTACAATGCTGCAAACTGTTTTATATTAAAAGCCTCCATTTCGTGTTATTCAACCTGGTCCATTGAGTTTTTCTCTGTACTACAGTTCCCTGCACCTAAGTCCAAGGTCTAGAACCGTAGGGAAGAGTGGGTCGAACCACTCAAGGGTAATTATTGCACGAAGCCTGGTAGGAGACCAGAACGAGCAAGAGAAACCCCCTAAACCTGTTACACAGAGAGAGTCCTGTCCCCTGTCATACACTGAGTGTCCTCTCACCCATCACACATAGAGAGTGTCCTGTCCCCTGTCACCCAGAGAGCGTCCTGTCCCCGTCACACAGAGAGTCCTGTCCCCTGTTACACAGAGAGAGTCCTGTCCCCTGTCACACAGAGAGAGTCCTGTCCCCTGTCACACAGAGAGAGTCCTGTTTCCTGTCACACAGAGAGAGTCCTGTCCCCTGTCACACAGAGAAAGTCCTGTCCCCTGTCACACGGAGAGAGTCCTGTCCCCTGCCGCACAGAGAAAGTCCTGTCCCCTGTCACACAGAGAGGGTACTGTCCCCTATCACACAGAGAGAGTCCTGCCCCCTGTCACACAGAGAGTCCTGTGCCCTGTCACACAGAGAGAGTCCTGTCCCCTGTCACACCGAGAGAGTCCTGTCCCCTGTCACACTGAGAGAGTCCAGTCTCCTGTCAGACATATAGAGTCCTGTCCCCTGTCACACAGAGAGAGTCCTGTCCCCTGTCACACACGGAGAGTCCTGTCCCCTGTCACTAAGAGAGAGTCCAGGCCCCTGTCACACAGAGAGAGTCCTGTCCCCTGTCACACAGAGAGAGTCTGTCCCCTGTCACACAGAGAGAGTCCTGTCCCCTTTCACACAGTGAGAGTCCTGTCCCCTGTCATACAGAGAGAGTCCTGTCCCCGTCACACACGGAGAGTCCTGTCCCCTGTCACGCAGAGAGAGTCCTGTCCCCTGTCACACAGAGAGAGTCCTGTCCCCTGTCACACAGAGAGAGTAATGTCCCCTGTCACACAGAGAGAGTCCTGTCCCCTGTCACACAGAGAGAGTCCTGTCCCCTGTCACACAGAGAGACTCCTGTCCCCTATCACGCAGAGAGAGTCCTGTCCCCGGTCACACAGAGAGAGTCCTGTCCCCTGTCACACAGAGAGAGTCCTGTCCCCTGACACAAATGGAGTGTCCTCTCACCCATCACACATAGAGAGTGCCCTGTCCCCTGTCACACAGAGAGAGTTTGTCCCCTGTCACACACGGAGAGTCCTGTCCCCTGTCACACAGAGAGAGTCCTGTCCCCTATCAAACAGAGAGAGTCCTGTCCCCTGTCACACAGAGAGAGTCCTGTCCCCTGTCACACAGAGAGTGTCCTGTCCCCTGTCACACAGAGAGAGTCCTGTCCCCTTTCACACACAGAGTGTCCTGTCCCCTGTCACACAGAGAGAGTCCTGTCCCCTTTCATACAGAGAGTCCTGTCCCCTGTCACACAGAGAGAGCCCTGTCCCCTGTCACACAGAGATAGTCCTGTCCCCTGTCACACAGAGAGAGTCATGTCCCCTGTCGCACAGAGAGAGTCCTGTCCCCTGTCACACAGAGAGACTCCTGTCCCCTATCACACAGAGAGAGTCCTGTCCCCTGTCACACAGAGAGTCCTGTGCCCTGTCACACAGAGAGAGTCCTGTCCCCTGTCACACAGAGAGCCCTGTGCCCTGTCACACAGAGAGAGTCCTGTCCCCTCTCACACAGAGAGAGTCCTGTCCCCTGTCACACAGAGCAAGTCCTGTCCCCTGTCACACATAGAGAGTCCTGTCCCCTCTCACACAGAGAGAGTCCTGTCCCCTGTCACACAGAGAAAGTCCTGTCCCCTGTCACACAGAGAGAGTGCTGTCCCCTGTCACACAGAGAGAGTCCTGTCCCCGTCACACAGAGAGAGTCCTGTCCCTTGTCACAAAGAGAGAGTCCTGTCCCCTGTCACACAGAGAGAGTCCTGTCCCTTGTCACACAGAGAGATTCCTGTTCCCTGTCACACAGAGAGAGTCCTGTCCCTTGTCACACAGAGAGAGGCCTGTTCCTTGTCACACAGAGAGTGTCCTGTCCCCTGTCAAACAGAGAGAGTCCTGTCCCCTGTCACACAGAGAGATTCCTGTCCCTTGTCACACAGAGAGAGTCCTGTCCCCTGTCACACAGAGAGAGTCCTGTCCGATGTCACACAGAGAGAATCCTGTCCCCTATCAAACAGAGAGAGTCCTGTCCCCTGTCACACAGAGAGAGTCCTGTCCCCTGTCACACAGAAAGAGTCCTGTCCCCTGTCACACAGAGAGAGTCCTGTCCCCTTTCACACAGAGAGTCCTGTCCCCTGTCACACAGAGAGAGTCCTGTCCCCTGTCACACAGAGAGAGTCCTGTCCCCTTTCACACAGAGAGAGTCCTGTCCCCTGTCACACAGAGAGAGTCCTGTCCCCTGTCACACAGAGAGAGTCCTGTCCCCTGTCACACAGAGATAGTCCTGTCCCCTGTCACACAGAGAGAGTCCTGTCACCTGTCGCACAGAGAGAGTCCTATCCCCTGTCACACAGAGAGACTCCTGTCACCTATCACACAGAGAGAGTCCTGTCCCCTGTCACACAGAGAGTCCTGTGCCCTGTCACACAGAGAGAGTCCTGTCCCCTGTCACACAGAGAGAGTCCTGTCCCCTGTCACACAGAGAGAGTCCTGTCTCCTGTCAGACATATAGAGTCCTGTCCCCGGTCACACAGAGAGAGTCCTGTCCCCTGTCACACACGGAGTGTCCTGTCCCCTGTCACACAGAGAGAGTCCTGTCCCCTGTCACACAGAGAGAGTCCTGTCCCCTGTCACACAGAGAGAGTCCTATCCCCTGTCACACAGAGAGAGTCCTGTCCCCTGTCACACAGAGAGAGTCCGGTCCCCTGTAACACAGAGAGAGTCCTGTCCCCTGTCACACAGAGAGAGTCCTGTCCCCTGTCACACAGAGAGAGTCCTGTCCCTTGTCACACAGAGAGAGTCCTGTCCCCTGTCACACAGAGTGAGTCCTGTCCCCTGTCACACAGAGAGAGTCCTGTCCCCTGTCACACAGAGATATTCCTGTCCCCTGTCACACAGAGAGAGTCCTGTCCCCTGTCACACACAGAGAGTCCTGTCCACTGTCACACAGAGAGAGTTCCTAGATGAGATTAAAAATCTAGATATTATCTTTTTACAGGAAACCTGGTGTAGAGGAGAAGGACACACTGGCTGTCCCATTGAGTACACAGAGCTGGTGGTCCCCTCCAATAAATTGCCAGGAGTAACCCAGGGCAGAGAATCTGGAGGCATACTGATTTGGATCAAAGCAGAACTTAGGAGTTGCATTGAATTTGTGGAAAAGGGCGAAAACCACTTATGGCTCAAAATTAAGAGGGGCATCATCTCCAGCATGAAAGATGTTTTCATTTGCACACTCTATATCCCCCCGACAGAATCCCCGTACTTCAAAGAGAACACCTTCTCCAACATAGAGAGGGAGATTATCCAATTCCAGGCCAAGGGAAATGTGTTGATCTGTGGGGGCCTCAACTCAAGAACGGGAGAAGAACCAGACTTCACCAATAATCACGGGAATAATTACATATTTGGGAATAACCATTTTGATCTCCCTTCCCATCCACACAGGCATAACTGCGACAAACAGACAAATACTAACGGAAAACAGCTACTGCAGCTCTGTCGAAGCCTGGATCTGTACATTGTCAATGGTAGGTTATTGGGAGACTTCCTAGGAAGATTCACCTATTGCTCACCTCTTGGCTTCAGCACTGTAGACTATATGATTACAGGTCTAGACCCATCCTCTTTCAGAACATTCACAGTCAAACCACAAACAACACTGTCAGACCACAGTCAAATTACTGCATATCTTGAAAGGGCAGAAGCAACCAACACAGAAACACAACCCAGTAAACTGTACAACATTAAAAAATCTTACAGATGGACCAAAAACAGCACGGAAAAATACCAGAAAGCAATTAGCAACCAAACAACTCAAGCTCTCTTGGACACCTTTCTGGAAAATACATACACTCACAATAAAGAAGGCGTAAACCGGGCAGTGAATAACCTAAATAATATTTTTGATAATTTGGCATCAATGTCAAACTTGAAAGTTCGAAAGAACAAACCCAAAACAAAAAACTACGAAAAATGGTTTGACTCCGATTGCAAGAACATGAGGAAAAAACTCAGAAAAATATCAAACCAAAAACACAGACAACCAGAAAACGAGGAATTACGCCTTACTTATTGTCAGGCACTAACACAATACAAAAGCACACTCAGAACCAAGAAAGAGCAGTATATTAAGAATACACTCATCTCCATTGAGGAATCCATTGATTCCAATTGTTTCTGGGACAACTGGAATACATTACACAAAAAACAACACGATGAATTGGCCATTCAAAACGGAGACACATGGGAAAACCATTTTGAAAAATTATACCAGAAAAACACACTAAGCCCAGAGCAATACCAAATATGCGAAAAACTGGCAAAGCTAGAATCTGCCATAAAAGATAACCAAAACCCGATAGACCCCATAATATCTGAAAAAGAGCTAATTGAAAAACTCAAGGACCTGCGACCAGGAAAAGCTTGCGGGGCAGACGGCATCCTAAGCGAGATGATTAAACACACAGACGATAAAATGAGATTGGCTATACTGAAACTCTTCAACTTGGCTCTGAGTGTCGGTTACTTCCCTGATATCTGGAACAAAGGTCTCATAACGCCCATATACAAAAGTGGGGATAAAGGTGACCCAAATAACTATCGAGGCATCTGTGTAAACAGTAACCTGGGGAAGGTTTTCTGTAGTATCATAAACAAAAGACTTATAAACTTCCTTGAGGAGCACAATGTCTTGAGTAAAAGCCAAATTGGATTCCTGCCAAACTATAGAATATCAGATCATATCTTCACCCTACAGACCCTAATTGACAAACACGTTCATCAAAACAAAAGCAAAATCTACGCATGCTTTATAGATTTCCAGAAGGATTTCGATTCCATCTGGCACGACGGTCTATTCTTCAAACTTATTGAAAGCGGGGTAGGGGGGAAAACATATGATGTAATTAAATCAATGTATAAAAACAACAAATGTGCAGTTAAAATTGGAGACAAACAAACAAAATACTTCCCACAGGGGCGGGGGGTGGTGCAGGGCTCGCCAATCTAACCGACACTCTTTAATATTTACATAAATGAATTGGCAAAACTACTTGAACAATCTACAGCACCCGGCCTCACCCTATATGAATCCAAGGTTAAATTCCTCCTCTATGAGGACGACCTGGTTCTGCTGTCACCAACTAAGGAGGGTCTACAGCAGAACCTGGATCTGCTGGAGTCGGTCTGTCAGACCTGGGCCCTGACAATAAACCTCCAAAAAACCAAAGTCCTTGTGTTCCAGCAAAGATCCAGACATCAGGGACCCAAAATAAATCTCACACTAGGAACAACTAAAATCGAACAAACCACTAACTACACGTACTTGGGCATAAAAATCAGCTCTACGGGAAATTTCAAACTGGCAGTGAATGAACTGAAAGAGAAAGCTAGAAGGGCTTTCTATGCCATTAAAAGATCAATCCAAATAGAAATCCCAATTAGCATTTGGCTCAAAAATTTCAAATCAGTAACTGAACCAATTGCACTCTATGGCAGTGAAGTGTGGGGACCGCTAACACAACAAGAATTTGCAAAATGGGACAAAAACCCAATTGAGATCCTACATGCAGAATTCTGTAAAAGTATCCTCCGGACTCAAAGGAAAACCGTAAACAATGCATGCAGGGCAGAACTAGGCCAATTTCCACAAATAATTACTATCCAAAAAAGAGTCACCAAATTTTGGAAACACCTAAAAATGAGCAACCCCCACTGCTATCATTACGAAGCCTTGAAATGCCAAGAGAGGACCATAAAGAAGAACTCCCTCAGTCAACTAGTCCTGGGACTCAGTGAAGCAACCACTAACAATACTAACAATAACCAACCCCAGGACAGTGACATCGTAGCACAGATAATTCGACCCAACACAATTGTCACTAAGCAAAAGGAAAAATATCTGTCATATTGGGCAGAAACAACAAAAACCCAAAGCAAACTCAATTGCTACTTGGCACTAAACAGACAATACAACATGGCTGAGTACCTGACCATGGTAAAGGATAACAAACTGAGAAAAACCTTGACAAGGTACAGACTAAGTGAACATAGCCTGGCGATCGAAAAAGGCAGACACAGGCAGACCAGGCTGCCAAGAGAGGACAGGATATGCTCTCACTGCAGTCAGGGAGTGGTGGAGACAGAGATGCACTTCCTCACAGCCTGTGGAAAATATCAGGGCATCAGGGAGAATTTCTACCAAAAATTCTCACAAATATGCCCTGAATTCAGAAATTTGAATGACGACCAAAAACTCCCATACCTACTAGGGGAAGAGAGAAACTGTGTAACACTAGCGGCACACTATGTTACAGCTTGCCATAAACAGAGGGACAACCAGTAAACCTAAGAAAAGAGTAAATATAAATTATGTGAATGTATATTTATACACTCAGGGATATATCTGTTTATATACTGTATGAATAGATCTGCGTTTATGTGTTCAACCATAAATGTATTTTGATGCTTTGGCAACATAAGATGTACCTTATCATGCCAATAAAGCAATTTCAATTGAATTGAATTGAATTGAGAGTCCTGTCCCCTGTCACACAGAGAGAGTCCTGTCCCCCATCACACAGAGAGAGTCCTGTCCCCTGTCACACAGGGAGAGTCCTGTCCCCTGTCAGACACCGAGAGTCCTGTCCCCCATCACACAGAGAGAGTCCTGTCCCCAGTCACACAGAGAGGGTCCTGTGCCCTGTCACTCAGAGAGAGTCCTGTCCCCTGTCACACAGAGGGAGTCCTGTCCCCTATCACACAGAGAGAGTCCTGTCCAGTGTCACACAGAGAGAGTCCTGTGCCCTGTCACACAGAGAGAGTCCTGTCCCCTTTCACACAGAGAGAGTCCTGTCCCCTGTCACACAGAGAGAGTCCTGTCCCCTGTCACACAGAGAAAGTCCTGTCCCCTGTCACACAGAGAGAGTCCGGTCCCCTGTCACACAGAGAGATTCCTGTCCCTTGTCACACAGAGAGAGACCTGTCCCCTGTTACACAGAGAGAGTCTTGTCCCCTGTCACACAGATAGAGTCCTGTCCCCTGTCACACAGAGAGAGTCCTGCCCCTGTCACACAGAGAGAGTCCCGCCCTTGTCACACAGAGGGAATCGTGTCCCTTGTCACACAGAGAGAGTCCTGTTACCTGTCACACAGAAAGAGTCCTGTCCCTTGTCACACAGAGAGAGTCCTGTTCCCTGTCACAGACAGAGAGTCCTGTCCCCTGTCACACAGAGAGAGTCCTGTCCCCTGTCAAACAGAGAGAGTCCTGTCCCCTGTCACACAGAGAGAGTCCTGTCCCCTGTCACAGACAGAGAGTCCTGTCCCCTGTCACACAGAGAGAGTCCTGTTCCCTGTCACACAGAGAGAGTCCAGTCCCTTGTCACACAGAGAGAGTCCTGTTCCCTGTCACAGACAGAGAGTCCTGTCCCCTGTCACACAGAGAGAGTCCTGTCCCCTGTCAAACAGAGAGAGTCCTGTACCCTGTCACACAGAGAGAGTCCTGTTCCCTGTCACAGACACAGAGTCCTGTCCCTTGTCACACAGAGACAGTCCTGTTCCCTGTCACACAGAGAGAGTCCAGTCCCTTGTCACACAGAGAGAGTCCTGTTCCCTGTCACAGACAGAGGGTCCTGTCCCCTGTCACACAGAGAGAGTCCTGTCCCCTGTCAAACAGAGAGAGTCCTGTCCCCTGTCACACAGAGAGAGTCCTGTCCCCTGTCACACAGAGAGAGTCCTGTCCCCTGTCACACAGAGAGAGTCCTGTCCCCTGTCACACACATAGTGTCCTGTCCCCTGTCACACAGAGAGAGTCCTGTCCCCTGTCACACAGGGAGAGTCCTGTCCCCTGTCACACAGAGAGAATCCTGTTCCCTGTCACACAGAGAGTCCTGTCCTCTGTCACACAGAGAGAGTCCTGTTCCCTGTCACACAGAGAGAGTCCTGTCTCCTGTCAGACATATAGAGTCCTGTCCCCTGTCACACAGAGAGAGTCCTGTCCCTTGTCACACAGAGAGAGTCCTGTCCCCTGTCACACACAGAGAGTCCTGTCCCTTGTCACACAGAGAGAGTCCTGTCCCCTGTCACACAGAGAGAGTCCTCTTCCCTGTCAAACAGAGAGAGTCCTGTCCCCTGTCACACAGACAGAGTCCTGTCCCCTGTCACACAGAGAGAGTCCTGTCCCCTGTCACACAGAGAGAGTCCTGTCCCCTGTCACACACATAGTGTCCTGTCCCTGTCACAAAGAGAGAGTCCTGCCCCCTTTCACACAGAGAGTCCTGTCCCCTGTCACACAGAGAGGGTCCTGTCCCCTGTCACACAGAGAGACTCCTGTCCCCTATCACACAGAGAGAGTCCTGTCCCCTGTCACACAGAGAGTCCTGTCCTCTGTCACACAGAGAGAGTCCTGTCCCCTGTCACACAGAGAGAGTCCTGTCCACTGTCACACAGAGAGAGTCCTGTCCCCTGTCACACAGAGAGAGTCCTGTCCCCTGTCATACACATAGTGTCCTGTCCCCTGTCACACAGAGAGAGTCCTGTCCCCTGTCACACAGAGAGAGTCCTGTCCCCTGTCACACAGAGAGAGTCCTGCCCATGTCACACAGAGAGAATCGTGTCCCTTGTCACACAGAGAGAGTCCTGTTCCCTGTCACACAGAAAGAGTCCTGTCCCTTGTCACACAGAGAGAGTCCTGTCCCTTGTCACACAGAGAGAGTCCTGTCCCCTGTCACACACAGAGAGTCCTGTCCCTTGTCACACAGAGAGAGTCCTGTCCCCTGTCACACAGAGAGTCCTCTTCCCTGTCAAACAGAGAGAGTCCTGTCCCCTGTCACACAGAGAGAGTCCTGTCCCCTGTCACACAGAGAGAGTCCTGTCCCCTGTCACACAGAGAGAGTCCTGTCCCCTGTCACACACATAGTGTCCTGTCCCTGTCACACAGAGAGAGTCCTGCCCCCTTTCACACAGAGAGTCCTGTTCCCTGTCACACAGAGAGAGTCCTATCCCCTGTCGCACAGAGAGAGTCCTGTCCCCTGTCACACAGAGAGACTCCTGTCCCCCATCACACAGAGAGAGTCCTGTCCCCTGTCACACAGAGAGTCCTGTCCCCTATCACACAGAGAGAGTCCTGTCCCCTGTCACACAGAGAGAGTCCTGTCTCCTGTCAGACAAAAAGAGTCCTGTCCCCTGTCACACAGAGAGAGTCCTGTCCCCTGTCACACAGAGAGAGTCCTGTCCCCTGTCACACAGAGAGAATCCTGTCCCCTGTCACACACGGAGAGTCCTGTCCCCTGTCACACAGAGAGAGTCCTGTCCCCTGTAACACAGAGAGAGTCCTGTCCCCTGTCACACAGAGAGAGTCCTGTCTCCTGTCAGACATATAGAGTCCTGTCCCCTGTCACACAGAGAGAGTCCTGTCCCCTGTCACACAGAGAGAGTCCTGTCTCCTGTCAGACATATAGAGTCCTGTCCCCTGTCACACAGAGAGAGTCCTGCCCTTGTCACACAGAGAGAGTCCTGTCCCCTGTCACACAGAGAGAGTCCTGTCCCCTGTCACACAGAGAGAGTCCTGTCCCCTGTCACACAGAGAGAGTCCTGTCCCCTGTCACACACACAGTGTCCTGTCCCCTGTCACACAGAGAGAGTCCTGTCCCCTTTCACACAGAGAGTCCTGTCCCCTGTCACACAGAGAGAGTCCTGTCCCCTGTCACACACATAGTGTCCTGTCCCCTGTCACACAGAGAGAGTCCTGTCCCCTTTCACACAGAGAGTCCTGTCCCCTATCACACAGAGAGAGTCCTGTCCCCTGTCACACAGAGAGTCCTGTCCCCTGTCACACAGAGGGAGTCCTGTCCCCTGTCACACAGAGAGAGTCCTGTCTCCTGTCAGACATATAGAGTCCTGTCCCCTGTCACACAGAGAAAGTCCTGTCCCTTGTCACACAGAGAGAGTCCTGTCCCCTGTCACACAGAGAGAGTCCTGTCCCCTGTCACACACATAGTGTCCTATCCCCTGTCACACAGAGAGAGTCCTGTCCCCTTTCACACAGAGAGTCCTGTCCCCTGTCATACAGAGAGAGTCCTGTCCCCTGTCACACAGGGAGAGTCCTGTCCCCTGTCACACAGAGAGGGTCCTGTCCCCTGTCGCACAGAGAGAGTCCTGTCTCCTGTCACACAGAGAGACTCCTGTCCCCTATCACACAGAGAGAGTCCTGTCGCCTGTCACACAGAGAGTCCTGTCCTCTGTCACACAGAGAGAGTCCTCTCCCCGTCACACAGAGAGAGTCCTGTCTCCTGTCAGACATATTGAGTCCTGTCCCCTGTCACACAGAGAGAGTCCTGTCTCCTGTCAGACATATAGAGTCCTGTCCCCTGTCACACAGAGAGAGTCCTGTCCCTTGTCACACAGAGAGAGTCCTGTCCCCTGTCACAGAGTGAGAGTCCTGTCCCCGTCACACAGAGAGAGTCCTGTCCCCTGTCACACAGAGAGAGTCCTGTCCCCTGTCATACACATAGTGTCCTGTCCCCTGTCACACAGAGAGAGTCCTGTCCCCTGTCACACAGAGAGAGTCCTGCCCATGTCACACAGAGAGAATCGTGTCCCTTGTCACACTGAGAGAGTCCTGTTCCCTGTCACACAGAAAGAGTCCTGTCCCTTGTCACACAGAGAGAGTCCTGTCCCTTGTCACACAGAGAGAGTCCTGTCCCCTGTCACACAGAGAGAGTCCTCTTCCCTGTCAAACAGAGAGAGTCCTGTCCCCTGTCACACAGAGAGAGTCCTGTCCCCTGTCACACAGAGAGAGTCCTGTCCCCTGTCACACAGAGAGAGTCCTGTCCCCTGTCACACACATAGTGTCCTGTCCCCTGTCACACAGATAGAGTCCTGCCCCCTTTCACACAGAGAGTCCTGTCCCCTGTCACACAGAGAGAGTCCTATCCCCTGTCGCACAGAGAGAGTCCTGTCCCCTGTCACACAGAGAGACTCCTGTCCTCTATCACACAGAGAGAGTCCTGTCCCCTGTCACACAGAGAGTCCTGTCCCCTGTCACACAGAGAGAGTCCTGTCCCCTGTCACACAGAGAGAGTCCTGTCTCCTGTCAGACATATAGAGTCCTGTCCCCTGTCACACAGAGAGAGTCCTGTCCCCTGTCACACAGAGAGAGTCCTGTCCCCTGTCACACAGAGAGAGTCCTGTCCCCTGTCACACACAAAGTGTCCTATCCCCTGTCACACAGAGAGAGTCCTGTCCCCTTTCACACAGAGAGTCCTGCCCCCTGTCATACAGAGAGAGTCCTGTCCCCTGTCACACAGGGAGAGTCCTGTCCCCCGTCACACAGAGAGGGTCCTGTCCCCTGTCACACAGAGAGAGTCCTGTCCCCTGTCGCACAGAGAGAGTCATGTCCCCTGTCACACAGAGAGACTCCTGTCCCCTATCACACAGAGAGAGTCCTGTCCCCTGTCACACACGGAGAGTCCTGTCCCCTGTCGCACAGAGAGAGTCCTGTCCCCTGTAACACAGAAAGAGTCCTGTCCCCTGTCACACAGAGAGAGTCCTGTCTGCTGTCAGACATATAGAGTCCTGTCCCCTGTCACACAGAGAGAGTCCTGTCCCTTGTCACACAGAGAGAGTCCTGTCCCCTGTCACACAGAGAGAGTCCTGTCCCCTGTCACACAGAGAGAGTCCTGTCCCCTGTCACACAGGGAGAGTCCTGTCCCCTGTCACACAGAGAGGGTCCTGTCCCCTGTCACACAGAGAGACTCCTGTCCCCTATCACACAGAGAGAGTCCTGTCCCCTGTCACACACGGAGAGTCCTGTCCCCTGTCGCACAGAGAGAGTCCTGTCCCCTGTAACACAGAAAGAGTCCTGTCCCCTGTCACACAGAGAGAGTCCTGTCTGCTGTCAGACATATAGAGTCCTGTCCCCTGTCACACAGAGAGAGTCCTGTCCCTTGTCACACAGAGAGAGTCCTGTCCCCTGTCACACAGAGAGAGTCCTGTCTCCTGTCAGACATATAGAGTCCTGTCCCCTGTCACACAGAGAGAGTCCTGTCCCTTGTCACACAGAGAGAGTCCTGTCCCCTGTCACACACAGAGAGTCCTGTCCCTTGTCACACAGAAAGAGTCCTGTCCCCTGTCACACAGAGAGAGTCCTCTTCCCTGTCAAACAGAGAGAGTCCTGTCCCCTGTCACACAGAGAGAGTCCTGTCCCCTGTCACACACATAGTGTCCTGTCCCTGTCACACAGAGAGAGTCCTGCCCCCTTTCACACAGAGAGTCCTGTCCCCTGTCACACAGAGAGGGTCCTGTCCCCTGTCACACAGAGAGACTCCTGTCCCCTATCACACAGAGAGAGTCCTGTCCCCTGTCACACAGAGAGTCCTGTCCTCTGTCACACAGAGAGAGTCCTGTCCCCTGTCACACAGAGAGAGTCCTGTCCCCTGTCACACAGAGAGAGTCCTGTCCCCTGTCACACAGAGAGAGTCCTGTCCCCTGTCATACACATAGTGTCCTGTCCCCTGTCACACAGAGAGAGTCCTGTCCCCTGCCACACAGAGAGAGTCCTGTCCCCTGTCACACAGAGAGAGTCCTGCCCATGTCACACAGAGAGAATCGTGTCCCTTGTCACACAGAGAGAGTCCTGTTCCCTGTCACACAGAAAGAGTCCTGTCCCTTGTCACACAGAGAGAGTCCTGTCCCTTGTCACACAGAGAGAGTCCTGTCCCCTGTCACACACAGAGAGTCCTGTCCCTTGTCACACAGAGAGAGTCCTGTCCCCTTTCACACAGAGAGAGTCCTCTTCCCTGTCAAACAGAGAGAGTCCTGTCCCCTGTCACACAGAGAGAGTCCTGTCCCCTGTCACACAGAGAGAGTCCTGTCCCCTGTCACACAGAGAGAGTCCTGTCCCCTGTCACACACATAGTGTCCTGTCCCCTGTCACACAGAGAGAGTCCTGCCCCCTTTCACACAGAGAGTCCTGTCCCCTGTCACACAGAGAGAGTCCTATCCCCTGTCGCACAGAGAGAGTCCTTTCCCCTGTCACACAGAGAGACTCCTGTCCCCTATCACACAGAGAGAGTCCTGTCCCCTGTCACACAGAGAGAGTCCTGTCCCCTGTCACACAGAGAGAGTCCTGTCCCCTGTCACACACATAGTGTCCTGTCCCCTGTCACACAGAGAGAGTCCTGTCCCCTTTCACACAGAGAGTCCTGTCCCCTGTCACACAGAGAGAGTCCTGTCCCCTGTCACACACATAGTGTCCTGTCCCCTGTCACACAGAGAGAGTCCTGTCCCCTTTCACACAGAGAGTCCTGTCCCCTATCACACAGAGAGAGTCCTGTCACCTGTCACACAGAGAGTCCTGTCCCCTGTCACACAGAGGGAGTCCTGTCCCCTGTCACACAGAGAGAGTCCTGTCTCCTGTCAGACATATAGAGTCCTGTCCCCTGTCACACAGAGAAAGTCCTGTCCCTTGTCACACAGAGAGAGTCCTGTCCCCTGTCACACAGAGAGAGTCCTGTCCCCTGTCACACACATAGTGTCCTATCCCCTGTCACACAGAGAGAGTCCTGACCCCTTTCACACAGAGAGTCCTGTCCCCTGTCATACAGAGAGAGTCCTGTCCCCTGTCACACAGAGAGGGTCCTGTCCCCTGTCGCACAGAGAGAGTCCTGTCTCCTGTCACACAGAGAGACTCCTGTCCCCTATCACACAGAGAGAGTCCTGTCGCCTGTCACACAGAGAGTCCTGTCCTCTGTCACACAGAGAGAGTCCTCTCCCCGTCACACAGAGAGAGTCCTGTCTCCTGTCAGACATATTGAGTCCTGTCCCCTGTCACACAGAGAGAGTCCTGTCTCCTGTCAGACATATAGAGTCCTGTCCCCTGTCACACAGAGAGAGTCCTGCCCCTTGTCACACAGAGAGAGTCCTGTCCCCTGTCACAGAGTGAGAGTCCTGTCCCCGTCACACAGAGAGAGTCCTGTCCCCTGTCACACAGAGAGAGTCCTGTCCCCTGTCATACACATAGTGTCCTGTCCCCTGTCACACAGAGAGAGTCCTGTCCCCTGTCACACAGAGAGAGTCCTGTCCCCTGTCACACAGAGAGAGTCCTGCCCATGTCACACAGAGAGAATCGTGTCCCTTGTCACACAGAGAGAGTCCTGTTCCCTGTCACTCAGAAAGAGTCCTGTCCCGTGTCACACAGAGAGAGTCCTGTCCCTTGTCACACAGAGAGAGTCCTGTCCCCTGTCACACAGAGAGAGTCCTCTTCCCTGTCAAACAGAGAGAGTCCTGTCCCCTGTCACACAGAGAGAGTCCTGTCCCCTGTCACACAGAGAGAGTCCTGTCCCCTGTCACACAGAGAGAGTCCTGTCCCCTGTCACACACATAGTTTCCTGTCCCCTGTCACACAGATAGAGTCCTGCCCCCTTTCACACAGAGAGTCCTGTCCCCTGTCACACAGAGAGAGTCTTATCCCCTGTCGCACAGAGAGAGTCCTGTCCCCTGTCACACAGAGAGACTCCTGTCCTCTATCACACAGAGAGAGTCCTGTCCCCTGTCACACAGAGAGTCCTGTCCCCTGTCACACAGAGAGAGTCCTGCCCCCTGTCACACAGAGAGAGTCCTGTCTCCTGTCAGACATATAGAGTCCTGTCCCCTGTCACACAGAGAGAGTCCTGTCCCCTGTCACACAGAGAGAGTCCTGTCCCCTGTCACACAGAGAGAGTCCTGTCCCCTGTCACACACAAAGTGTCCTATCCCCTGTCACACAGAGAGAGTCCTGTCCCCTGTCATACACATAGTGTCCTGTCCCCTGTCACACAGAGAGAGTCCTGTCCCCTGCCACACAGAGAGAGTCCTGTCCCCTGTCACACAGAGAGAGTCCTGCCCATGTCACACAGAGAGAATCGTGTCCCTTGTCACACAGAGAGAGTCCTGTTCCCTGTCACACAGAAAGAGTCCTGTCCCTTGTCACACAGAGAGAGTCCTGTCCCTTGTCACACAGAGAGAGTCCTGTCCCCTGTCACACACAGAGAGTCCTGTCCCTTGTCACACAGAGAGAGTCCTGTCCCCTTTCACACAGAGAGAGTCCTCTTCCCTGTCAAACAGAGAGAGTCCTGTCCCCTGTCACACAGAGAGAGTCCTGTCCCCTGTCACACAGAGAGAGTCCTGTCCCCTGTCACACAGAGAGAGTCCTGTCCCCTGTCACACACATAGTGTCCTGTCCCCTGTCACACAGAGAGAGTCCTGCCCCCTTTCACACAGAGAGTCCTGTCCCCTGTCACACAGAGAGAGTCCTATCCCCTGTCGCACAGAGAGAGTCCTTTCCCCTGTCACACAGAGAGACTCCTGTCCCCTATCACACAGAGAGAGTCCTGTCCCCTGTCACACAGAGAGCCCTGTCCCCTGTCACACAGAGAGAGTCCTGTCTCCTGTCAGACATATAGAGTCCTGTCCCCTGTCACACAGAGAGAGTCCTGTCCCCTGTCACACAGAGAGAGTCCTGTCCCCTGTCACACAGAGAGAGTCCTGTCCCCTGTCACACACGGAGAGTCCTGTCACCTGTCACACAGAGAGAGTCCTGTCCCCTGTAACACAGAGAGAGTCCTGTCCCCTGTCACACAGAGAGAGTCCTGTCTCCTGTCAGACATATAGAGTCCTGTCCCCTGTCACACAGAGAGAGTCCTGTCCCCTGTCACACAGAGAGAGTCCTGTCTCCTGTCAGACATATAGAGTCCTGTCCCCGTCACACAGAGAGAGTCCTGTCCCTTGTCACACAGAGAGAGTCCTGTCCCCTGTCACACAGAGAGAGTCCTGTCCCCTGTCACACAGAGAGAGTCCTGTCCCCTGTCACACAGAGAGAGTCCTGTCCCCTGTCACACACACAGTGTCCTGTCCCCTGTCACACAGAGAGAGTCCTGTCCCCTTTCACACAGAGAGTCCTGTCCCCTGTCACACAGAGAGAGTCCTGTACCCTGTCACACACATAGTGTCCTGTCCCCTGTCACACAGAGAGAGTCCTGTCCCCTTTCACACAGAGAGTCCTGTCCCCTATCACACAGAGAGAGTCCTGTCCCCTGTCACACAGAGAGTCCTGTCCCCTGTCACACAGAGGGAGTCCTGACCCCTGTCACACAGAGAGAGTCCTGTCTCCTGTCAGACATATAGAGTCCTGTCCCCTGTCACACAGAGAAAGTCCTGTCCCTTGTCACACAGAGAGAGTCCTGTCCCCTGTCACACAGAGAGAGTCCTGTCCCCTGTCACACACATAGTGTCCTATCCCCTGTCACACAGAGAGAGTCCTGTCCCCTTTCACACAGAGAGTCCTGTCCCCTGTCATACAGAGAGAGTCCTGTCCCCTGTCACACAGGAAGAGTCCTGTCCCCTGTCACACAGAGAGGGTCCTGTCCCCTGTCACACAGAGAGAGTCCTGTCCCCTGTTGCACAGAGAGAGTCCTGTCTCCTGTCACACAGAGAGACTCCTGTCCCCTATCACACAGAGAGAGTCCTGTCGCCTGTCACACAGAGAGTCCTGTCCTCTGTCACACAGAGAGAGTCCTCTCCCCGTCACACAGAGAGAGTCCTGTCTCCTGTCAGACATATTGAGTCCTGTCCCCTGTCACACAGAGAGAGTCCTGTCTCCTGTCAGACATATAGAGTCCTGTCCCCTGTCACACAGAGAGAGTCCTGTCCCTTGTCACACAGAGAGAGTCCTGTCCCCTGTCACAGAGTGAGAGTCCTGTCCCCGTCACACAGAGAGAGTCCTGTCCCCTGTCACACAGAGAGAGTCCTGTCCCCTGTCATACACATAGTGTCCTGTCCCCTGTCACACAGAGAGAGTCCTGTCCCCTGTCACACAGAGAGAGTCCTGCCCATGTCACACAGAGAGAATCGTGTCCCTTGTCACACTGAGAGAGTCCTGTTCCCTGTCACACAGAAAGAGTCCTGTCCCTTGTCACACAGAGAGAGTCCTGTCCCTTGTCACACAGAGAGAGTCCTGTCCCCTGTCACACAGAGAGAGTCCTCTTCCCTGTCAAACAGAGAGAGTCCTGTCCCCTGTCACACAGAGAGAGTCCTGTCCCCTGTCACACAGAGAGAGTCCTGTCCCCTGTCACACAGAGAGAGTCCTGTCCCCTGTCACACACATAGTGTCCTGTCCCCTGTCACACAGATAGAGTCCTGCCCCCTTTCACACAGAGAGTCCTGTCCCCTGTCACACAGAGAGAGTCCTATCCCCTGTCGCACAGAGAGAGTCCTGTCCCCTGTCACACAGAGAGACTCCTGTCCTCTATCACACAGAGAGAGTCCTGTCCCCTGTCACACAGAGAGTCCTGTCCCCTGTCACACAGAGAGAGTCCTGTCCCCTGTCACACAGAGAGAGTCCTGTCTCCTGTCAGACATATAGAGTCCTGTCCCCTGTCACACAGAGAGAGTCCTGTCCCCTGTCACACAGAGAGAGTCCTGTCCCCTGTCACACAGAGAGAGTCCTGTCCCCTGTCACACACAAAGTGTCCTATCCCCTGTCACACAGAGAGAGTCCTGTCCCCTTTCACACAGAGAGTCCTGCCCCCTGTCATACAGAGAGAGTCCTGTCCCCTGTCACACAGGGAGAGTCCTGTCCCCTGTCACACAGAGAGGGTCCTGTCCCCTGTCAAACAGAGAGAGTCCTGTCCCCTGTCGCACAGAGAGAGTCATGTCCCCTGTCACACAGAGAGACTCCTGTCCCCTATCACACAGAGAGAGTCCTGTCCCCTGTCACACACGGAGAGTCCTGTCCCCTGTCGCACAGAGAGAGTCCTGTCCCCTGTAACACAGAAAGAGTCCTGTCCCCTGTCACACAGAGAGAGTCCTGTCTGCTGTCAGACATATAGAGTCCTGTCCCCTGTCACACAGAGAGAGTCCTGTCCCTTGTCACACAGAGAGAGTCCTGTCCCCTGTCACACAGAGAGAGTCCTGTCCCCTGTCACACAGAGAGAGTCCTGTCCCCTGTCACACAGGGAGAGTCCTGTCCCCTGTCACACAGAGAGGGTCCTGTCCCCTGTCACACAGAGAGACTCCTGTCCCCTATCACACAGAGAGAGTCCTGTCCCCTGTCACACACGGAGAGTCCTGTCCCCTGTCGCACAGAGAGAGTCCTGTCCCCTGTAACACAGAAAGAGTCCTGTCCCCTGTCACACAGAGAGAGTCCTGTCTGCTGTCAGACATATAGAGTCCTGTCCCCTGTCACACAGAGAGAGTCCTGTCCCTTGTCACACAGAGAGAGTCCTGTCCCCTGTCACACAGAGAGAGTCCTGTCTCCTGTCAGACATATAGAGTCCTGTCCCCTGTCACACAGAGAGAGTCCTGTCCCTTGTCACACAGAGAGAGTCCTGTCCCCTGTCACACACAGAGAGTCCTGTCCCTTGTCACACAGAAAGAGTCCTGTCCCCTGTCACACAGAGAGAGTCCTCTTCCCTGTCAAACAGAGAGAGTCCTGTCCCCTGTCACACAGAGAGAGTCCTGTCCCCTGTCACACAGAGAGAGTCCTGTCCCCTGTCACACAGAGAGAGTCCTGTCCCCTGTCACACACATAGTGTCCTGTCCCTGTCACACAGAGAGAGTCCTGCCCCCTTTCACACAGAGAGTCCTGTCCCCTGTCACACAGAGAGGGTCCTGTCCCCTGTCACACAGAGAGACTCCTGTCCCCTATCACACAGAGAGAGTCCTGTCCCCTGTCACACAGAGAGTCCTGTCCTCTGTCACACAGAGAGAGTCCTGTCCCCTGTCACACAGAGAGAGTCCTGTCCCCTGTCACACAGAGAGAGTCCTGTCCCCTGTCACACAAAGAGAGTCCTGTCCCCTGTCATACACATAGTGTCCTGTCCCCTGTCACACAGAGAGAGTCCTGTCCCCTGCCACACAGAGAGAGTCCTGTCCCCTGTCACACAGAGAGAGTCCTGCCCATGTCACACAGAGAGAATCGTGTCCCTTGTCACACAGAGAGAGTCCTGTTCCCTGTCACACAGAAAGAGTCCTGTCCCTTGTCACACAGAGAGAGTCCTGTCCCTTGTCACACAGAGAGAGTCCTGTCCCCTGTCACACACAGAGAGTCCTGTCCCTTGTCACACAGAGAGAGTCCTGTCCCCTTTCACACAGAGAGAGTCCTCTTCCCTGTCAAACAGAGAGAGTCCTGTCCCCTGTCACACAGAGAGAGTCCTGTCCCCTGTCACACAGAGAGAGTCCTGTCCCCTGTCACACAGAGAGAGTCCTGTCCCCTGTCACACACATAGTGTCCTGTCCCCTGTCACACAGAGAGAGTCCTGCCCCCTTTCACACAGAGAGTCCTGTCCCCTGTCACACAGAGAGAGTCCTATCCCCTGTCGCACAGAGAGAGTCCTTTCCCCTGTCACACAGAGAGACTCCTGTCCCCTATCACACAGAGAGAGTCCTGTCCCCTGTCACACAGAGAGAGTCCTGTCCCCTGTCACACAGAGAGAGTCCTGTCCCCTGTCACACACATAGTGTCCTGTCCCCTGTCACACAGAGAGAGTCCTGTCCCCTTTCACACAGAGAGTCCTGTCCCCTGTCACACAGAGAGAGTCCTGTCCCCTGTCACACACATAGTGTCCTGTCCCCTGTCACACAGAGAGAGTCCTGTCCCCTTTCACACAGAGAGTCCTGTCCCCTATCACACAGAGAGAGTCCTGTCACCTGTCACACAGAGAGTCCTGTCCCCTGTCACACAGAGGGAGTCCTGTCCCCTGTCACACAGAGAGAGTCCTGTCTCCTGTCAGACATATAGAGTCCTGTCCCCTGTCACACAGAGAAAGTCCTGTCCCTTGTCACACAGAGAGAGTCCTGTCCCCTGTCACACAGAGAGAGTCCTGTCCCCTGTCACACACATAGTGTCCTATCCCCTGTCACACAGAGAGAGTCCTGACCCCTTTCACACAGAGAGTCCTGTCCCCTGTCATACAGAGAGAGTCCTGTCCCCTGTCACACAGAGAGGGTCCTGTCCCCTGTCGCACAGAGAGAGTCCTGTCTCCTGTCACACAGAGAGACTCCTGTCCCCTATCACACAGAGAGAGTCCTGTCGCCTGTCACACAGAGAGTCCTGTCCTCTGTCACACAGAGAGAGTCCTCTCCCCGTCACACAGAGAGAGTCCTGTCTCCTGTCAGACATATTGAGTCCTGTCCCCTGTCACACAGAGAGAGTCCTGTCTCCTGTCAGACATATAGAGTCCTGTCCCCTGTCACACAGAGAGAGTCCTGCCCCTTGTCACACAGAGAGAGTCCTGTCCCCTGTCACAGAGTGAGAGTCCTGTCCCCGTCACACAGAGAGAGTCCTGTCCCCTGTCACACAGAGAGAGTCCTGTCCCCTGTCATACACATAGTGTCCTGTCCCCTGTCACACAGAGAGAGTCCTGTCCCCTGTCACACAGAGAGAGTCCTGTCCCCTGTCACACAGAGAGAGTCCTGCCCATGTCACACAGAGAGAATCGTGTCCCTTGTCACACAGAGAGAGTCCTGTTCCCTGTCACTCAGAAAGAGTCCTGTCCCGTGTCACACAGAGAGAGTCCTGTCCCTTGTCACACAGAGAGAGTCCTGTCCCCTGTCACACAGAGAGAGTCCTCTTCCCTGTCAAACAGAGAGAGTCCTGTCCCCTGTCACACAGAGAGAGTCCTGTCCCCTGTCACACAGAGAGAGTCCTGTCCCCTGTCACACAGAGAGAGTCCTGTCCCCTGTCACACACATAGTTTCCTGTCCCCTGTCACACAGATAGAGTCCTGCCCCCTTTCACACAGAGAGTCCTGTCCCCTGTCACACAGAGAGAGTCCTATCCCCTGTCGCACAGAGAGAGTCCTGTCCCCTGTCACACAGAGAGACTCCTGTCCTCTATCACACAGAGAGAGTCCTGTCCCCTGTCACACAGAGAGTCCTGTCCCCTGTCACACAGAGAGAGTCCTGCCCCCTGTCACACAGAGAGAGTCCTGTCTCCTGTCAGACATATAGAGTCCTGTCCCCTGTCACACAGAGAGAGTCCTGTCCCCTGTCACACAGAGAGAGTCCTGTCCCCTGTCACACAGAGAGAGTCCTGTCCCCTGTCACACACAAAGTGTCCTATCCCCTGTCACACAGAGAGAGTCCTGTCCCCTGTCATACACATAGTGTCCTGTCCCCTGTCACACAGAGAGAGTCCTGTCCCCTGCCACACAGAGAGAGTCCTGTCCCCTGTCACACAGAGAGAGTCCTGCCCATGTCACACAGAGAGAATCGTGTCCCTTGTCACACAGAGAGAGTCCTGTTCCCTGTCACACAGAAAGAGTCCTGTCCCTTGTCACACAGAGAGAGTCCTGTCCCTTGTCACACAGAGAGAGTCCTGTCCCCTGTCACACACAGAGAGTCCTGTCCCTTGTCACACAGAGAGAGTCCTGTCCCCTTTCACACAGAGAGAGTCCTCTTCCCTGTCAAACAGAGAGAGTCCTGTCCCCTGTCACACAGAGAGAGTCCTGTCCCCTGTCACACAGAGAGAGTCCTGTCCCCTGTCACACAGAGAGAGTCCTGTCCCCTGTCACACACATAGTGTCCTGTCCCCTGTCACACAGAGAGAGTCCTGCCCCCTTTCACACAGAGAGTCCTGTCCCCTGTCACACAGAGAGAGTCCTATCCCCTGTCGCACAGAGAGAGTCCTTTCCCCTGTCACACAGAGAGACTCCTGTCCCCTATCACACAGAGAGAGTCCTGTCCCCTGTCACACAGAGAGCCCTGTCCCCTGTCACACAGAGAGAGTCCTGTCTCCTGTCAGACATATAGAGTCCTGTCCCCTGTCACACAGAGAGAGTCCTGTCCCCTGTCACACAGAGAGAGTCCTGTCCCCTGTCACACAGAGAGAGTCCTGTCCCCTGTCACACACGGAGAGTCCTGTCACCTGTCACACAGAGAGAGTCCTGTCCCCTGTAACACAGAGAGAGTCCTGTCCCCTGTCACACAGAGAGAGTCCTGTCTCCTGTCAGACATATAGAGTCCTGTCCCCTGTCACACAGAGAGAGTCCTGTCCCCTGTCACACAGAGAGAGTCCTGTCTCCTGTCAGACATATAGAGTCCTGTCCCCGTCACACAGAGAGAGTCCTGTCCCTTGTCACACAGAGAGAGTCCTGTCCCCTGTCACACAGAGAGAGTCCTGTCCCCTGTCACACAGAGAGAGTCCTGTCCCCTGTCACACAGAGAGAGTCCTGTCCCCTGTCACACACACAGTGTCCTGTCCCCTGTCACACAGAGAGAGTCCTGTCCCCTTTCACACAGAGAGTCCTGTCCCCTGTCACACAGAGAGAGTCCTGTACCCTGTCACACACATAGTGTCCTGTCCCCTGTCACACAGAGAGAGTCCTGTCCCCTTTCACACAGAGAGTCCTGTCCCCTATCACACAGAGAGAGTCCTGTCCCCTGTCACACAGAGAGTCCTGTCCCCTGTCACACAGAGGGAGTCCTGACCCCTGTCACACAGAGAGAGTCCTGTCTCCTGTCAGACATATAGAGTCCTGTCCCCTGTCACACAGAGAAAGTCCTGTCCCTTGTCACACAGAGAGAGTCCTGTCCCCTGTCACACAGAGAGAGTCCTGTCCCCTGTCACACACATAGTGTCCTATCCCCTGTCACACAGAGAGAGTCCTGTCCCCTTTCACACAGAGAGTCCTGTCCCCTGTCATACAGAGAGAGTCCTGTCCCCTGTCACACAGGAAGAGTCCTGTCCCCTGTCACACAGAGAGGGTCCTGTCCCCTGTCACACAGAGAGAGTCCTGTCCCCTGTCGCACAGAGAGAGTCCTGTCTCCTGTCACACAGAGAGACTCCTGTCCCCTATCACACAGAGAGAGTCCTGTCGCCTGTCACACAGAGAGTCCTGTCCTCTGTCACACAGAGAGAGTCCTCTCCCCGTCACACAGAGAGAGTCCTGTCTCCTGTCAGACATATTGAGTCCTGTCCCCTGTCACACAGAGAAAGTCCTGTCCCCTGTCACACAGAGAGAGTCCTGTCCCCTGTCACACAGAGAGAGTCCTGTCCCCTGTCACACACGGAGAGTCCTGTCCCCTGTCGCACAGAGAGAGTCCTGTCCCCTGTAACACAGAGAGAGTCCTGTCCCCTGTCACACAGAGAGAGTCCTGTCTCCTGTCAGACATATAGAGTCCTGTCCCCTGTCACACAGAGAGAGTCCTGTCCCTTGTCACACAGAGAGAGTCCTGTCCCCTGTCACAGAGAGAGAGTCCTGTCCCCGTCACACAGAGAGAGTCCTGTCCCCTGTCACACAGAGAGAGTCCTGTCCCCTGTCATACACATAGTGTCCTGTCCCCTGTCACACAGAGAGAGTCCTGTCCCCTGTCACACAGAGAGAGTCCTGTCCCCTGTCACACAGAGAGAGTCCTGCCCATGTCACACAGAGAGAATCATGTCCCTTGTCACACAGAGAGAGTCCTGTTCCCTGTCACACAGAAAGAGTCCTGTCCCTTGTCACACAGAGAGAGTCCTGTCCCTTGTCACACAGAGAAAGTCCTGTCCCCTGTCACACAGAGAGAGTCCTCTTCCCTGTCAAACAGAGAGAGTCCTGTCCCCTGTCACACAGAGAGAGTCCTGTCCCCTGTCACACAGAGAGAGTTCTGTCCCCTGTCACACAGAGAGAGTCCTGTCCCCTGTCACACACATAGTGTCCTGTCCCCTGTCACACAGAGAGAGTCCTATCCCCTGTCGCACAGAGAGAGTCCTCTCCCCTGTCACACAGAGAGACTCCTGTCCCCTATCACACAGAGAGAGTCCTGTCCCCTGTCACACAGAGAGTCCTGTCCCCTGTCACACAGAGAGAGTCCTGTCCCCTGTCACACAGAGAGAGTCCTGTCTCCTGTCAGACATATAGAGTCCTGTCCCCTGTCACACAGAGAGAGTCCTGTCCCCTGTCACACAGAGAGAGTCCTGTCCCCTGTCACACAGAGAGAGTCCTGTCCCCTGTCACACACATAGTGTCCTATCCCCTGTCACACAGAGAGAGTCCTGTCCCCTTTCACACAGAGAGTCCTGTCCCCTGTCATACAGAGAGAGTCCTGTCCCCTGTCACACAGGGAGAGTCCTGTCCCCTGTCACACAGAGAGAGTCCTGTCCCCTGTCGCACAGAGAGACTCCTGTCCCCTATCACACAGAGAGAGTCCTGTCCCCTGTCACACACGGAGAGTCCTGTCCCCTGTCGCACAGAGAGAGTCCTGTCCCCTGTAACACAGAAAGAGTCCTGTCCCCTGTCACACAGAGAGAGTCCTGTCTGCTGTCAGACATATAGAGTCCTGTCCCCTGTCACACAGAGAGAGTCCTGTCCCTTGTCACACAGAGAGAGTCCTGTCCCCTGTCACAGAGAGAGAGTCCTGTCCCCTGTCACACAGAGAGAGTCCTGTCCCCTGTCACACAGGGAGAGTCCTGTCCCCTGTCACACAGAGAGGGTCCTGTCCCCTGTCACACAGAGAGACTCCTGTCCCCTATCACACAGAGAGAGTCCTGTCCCCTGTCACACAGAGAGAGTCCTGTCTCCTGTCAGACATATAGAGTCCTGTCCCCTGTCACACAGAGAGAGTCCTGTCCCTTGTCACACAGAGAGAGTCCTGTCCCCTGTCACACACAGAGAGTCCTGTCCCTTGTCACACAGAAAGAGTCCTGTCCCCTGTCACACAGGGAGAGTCCTCTTCCCTGTCAAACAGAGAGAGTCCTGTCCCCTGTCACACAGAGAGAGTCCTGTCCCCTGTCACACAGAGAGAGTCCTGTCCCCTGTCACACAGAGAGAGTCCTGTCCCCTGTCACACACATAGTGTCCTGTCCCTGTCACACAGAGAGAGTCCTGCCCCCTTTCACACAGAGAGTCCTGTCCCCTGTCACACAGAGATGGTCCTGTCCCCTGTCACACAGAGAGACTCCTGTCCCCTATCACACAGAGAGAGTCCTGTCCCCTGTCACACAGAGAGTCCTGTCCTCTGTCACACAGAGAGAGTCCTGTCCCCTGTCACACAGAGAGAGTCCTGTCCCCTGTCACACAGAGAGAGTCCTGTCCCCTGTCACACAGAGAGAGTCCTGTCCCCTGTCATACACATAGTGTCCTGTCCCCTGTCACACAGAGAGAGTCCTGTCCCCTGTCACACAGAGAGAGTCCTGTCCCCTGTCACACAGAGAGAGTCCTGCCCATGTCACACAGAGAGAATCGTGTCCCTTGTCACACAGAGAGAGTCCTGTTCCCTGTCACACAGAAAGAGTCCTGTCCCTTGCCACACAGAGAGAGTCCTGTCCCTTGTCACACAGAGGGAGTCCTGTCCCCTGTCACACAGAGAGAGTCCTCTTCCCTGTCAAACAGAGAGAGTCCTGTCCCCTGTCACACAGAGAGAGTCCTGTCCCCTGTCACACAGAGAGAGTCCTGTCCCCTGTCACACAGAGAGAGTCCTGTCCCCTGTCACACAGAGAGAGTCCTGTCCCCTGTCACACACATAGTGTCCTGTCCCCTGTCACACAGAGAGAGTCCTGCCCCCTTTCACACAGAGAGTCCTGTCCCCTGTCACACAGAGAGAGTCCTATCCCCTTTCGCACAGAGAGAGTCCTGTCCCCTGTCACACAGAGAGACTCCTGTCCCCTATCACACAGAGAGAGTCCTGTCCCCTGTCACACAGAGAGTCCTGTCCCCTGTCACACAGAGAGAGTCCTGTCCCCTGTCACACAGAGAGAGTCCTGTCCCCTGTCACAGAGAGAGAGTCCTGTCCCCTGTCACACAGAGAGAGTCCTGTCCCCTGTCACACAGAGAGAGTCCTGTCCCCTGTCATACACATAGTGTCCTGTCCCCTGTCACACAGAGAGAGTCCTGTCCCCTGTCACACAGAGAGAGTCCTGTCCCCTGTCACACAGAGAGAGTCCTGCCCATGTCACACAGAGCGAATTGTGTCCCTTGTCACACAGAGAGAGTCCTGTTCCCTGTCACACAGAAAGATTCCTATCCCTTGTCACACAGAGGGAGACCTGTCCCTTGTCACACAGAGAGAATCCTGTCCCCTGTCACACACAGAGAGTCCTGTCCCTTGTCACACAGAGAGAGTCCTCTTCCCTGTCAAACCGAGAGAGTCCTGTCCCCTGTCATACACATAGTGTCCTGTCCCCTGTCACACAGAGAGAGTCCTGTCCCTTGTCACACAGAGAGAGTCCTGTCCCCTGTCACACACAGAGAGTCCTGTCCCTTGTCACACAGAAAGAGTCCTGTCCCCTGTCACACAGGGAGAGTCCTCTTCCCTGTCAAACCGAGAGAGTCCTGTCCCCTGTCATACACATAGTGTCCTGTCCCCTGTCACACAGAGAGAGTCCTGTCCCCTGTCACACAGAGAGAGTCCTGACCCCTGTCACACAGAGAGAGTCCTGCCCATGTCACACAGAGAGAATCATGTCCCTTGTCACACAGAGACAGTCCTGTCCCCTGTCACAAAGGGAGAGTCCTGTCCCCTGTCACACAGAGAGGGTCCTGTCCCCTGTCACACAGAGAGAGTCCTGTCCCCTGTCGCACAGAGAGAGTCATGTCCCCTGTCACACAGAGAGACTCCTGTCCCCTATCACACAGAGAGAGTCCTGTCCCCTGTCACACACGGAGAGTCCTGTCCTCTGTCGCACAGAGAGAGTCCTGTCCCCTGTAACACAGAAAGAGTCCTGTCCCCTGTCACACAGAGAGAGCCCTGTCTGCTGTCAGACATATAGAGTCCTGTCCCCTGTCACACAGAGAGAGTCCTGTCCCTTGTCACACAGAGAGAGTCCTGTCCCCTGTCACACAGAGAGAGTCCTGTCCCCTGTCACACAGAGAGAGTCCTGTCCCCTGTCACACAGGGAGAGTCCTGTCCCCTGTCACACAGAGAGGGTCCTGTCCGCTGTCACACAGAGAGACTCCTGTCCCCTATCACACAGAGAGAGTCCTGTTCCCTGTCACACAGAGAGTCCGGTCCTCTGTCACACAGAGAGAGTCCTGTCCCCTGTCACACAGAGAGAGACCTGTCTCCTGTCAGACATATAGAGTCCTGTCCCCTGTCACACAGAGAGAGTCCTGTCCCTTGTCACACAGGGAGAGTCCTGTCCCCTGTCACACACAGAGAGTCCTGTCCCTTGTCACACAGAAAGAGTCCTGTCCCCTGTCACACAGAGAGAGTCCTCTTCCCTGTCAAACAGAGAGAGTCCTGTCCCCTGTCACACAGAGAGAGTCCTGTCCCCTGTCACACAGAGAGAGTCCTGTCCCCTGTCACACAGAGAGAGTCCTGTCCCCTGTCACACACATAGTGTCCTGTCCCTGTCACACAGAGAGAGTCCTGACCCCTTTCACACAGAGAGTCCTGTCCCCTGTCACACAGAGAGGGTCCTGTCCCCTGTCACACAGAGAGACTCCTGTCCCCTATCACACAGAGAGAGTCCTGTGCCCTGTCACACAGAGAGTCCTGTCCTCTGTCACACAGAGAGAGTCCTGTCCCCTGTCACACAGAGAGAGTCCTGTCCCCTGTCACACAGAGAGAGTCCTGTCCCCTGTCACACAGAGAGAGTCCTGTCCCCTGTCATTCACATAGTGTCCTGTCCCCTGTGACACAGAGAGAGTCCTGTCCCCTGCCACACAGAGAGAGTCCTGTCCCCTGTCACACAGAGAGAGTCCTGCCCATGTCACACAGAGAGAATCGTGTCCCTTGTCACACAGAGAGAGTCCTGTTCCCTGTCACACAGAAAGAGTCCTGTCCCTTGTCACACAGAGAGAGTCCTGTCCCTTGTCACACAGAGAGAGTCCTGTCCCCTGTCACACACAGAGAGTCCTGTCCCTTGTCACACAGAGAGAGTCCTGTCCCCTTTCACACAGAGAGAGTCCTCTTCCCTGTCAAACAGAGAGAGTCCTGTCCCCTGTCACACAGAGAGAGTCCTGTCCCCTGTCACACAGAGAGAGTCCTGTCCCCTGTCACACAGAGAGAGTCCTGTCCCCTGTCACACACATAGTGTCCTGTCCCCTGTCACACAGAGAGAGTCCTGCCCCCTTTCACACAGAGAGTCCTGTCCCCTGTCACACAGAGAGAGTCCTATCCCCTGTCGCACAGAGAGAGTCCTTTCCCCTGTCACACAGAGAGACTCCTGTCCCCTATCACACAGAGAGAGTCCTGTCCCCTGTCACACAGAGAGCCCTGTCCCCTGTCACACAGAGAGAGTCCTGTCTCCTGTCAGACATATAGAGTCCTGTCCCCTGTCACACAGAGAGAGTCCTGTCCCCTGTCACACAGAGAGAGTCCTGTCCCCTGTCACACAGAGAGAGTCCTGTCCCCTGTCACACACGGAGAGTCCTGTCACCTGTCACACAGAGAGAGTCCTGTCCCCTGTAACACAGAGAGAGTCCTGTCCCCTGTCACACAGAGAGAGTCCTGTCTCCTGTCAGACATATAGAGTCCTGTCCCCTGTCACACAGAGAGAGTCCTGTCCCCTGTCACACAGAGAGAGTCCTGTCTCCTGTCAGACATATAGAGTCCTGTCCCCGTCACACAGAGAGAGTCCTGTCCCTTGTCACACAGAGAGAGTCCTGTCCCCTGTCACACAGAGAGAGTCCTGTCCCCTGTCACACAGAGAGAGTCCTGTCCCCTGTCACACAGAGAGAGTCCTGTCCCCTGTCACACACACAGTGTCCTGTCCCCTGTCACACAGAGAGAGTCCTGTCCCCTTTCACACAGAGAGTCCTGTCCCCTGTCACACAGAGAGAGTCCTGTCCCCTGTCACACACATAGTGTCCTGTCCCCTGTCACACAGAGAGAGTCCTGTCCCCTTTCACACAGAGAGTCCTGTCCCCTATCACACAGAGAGAGTCCTGTCCCCTGTCACACAGAGAGTCCTGTCCCCTGTCACACAGAGGGAGTCCTGACCCCTGTCACACAGAGAGAGTCCTGTCTCCTGTCAGACATATAGAGTCCTGTCCCCTGTCACACAGAGAAAGTCCTGTCCCTTGTCACACAGAGAGAGTCCTGTCCCCTGTCACACAGAGAGAGTCCTGTCCCCTGTCACACACATAGTGTCCTATCCCCTGTCACACAGAGAGAGTCCTGTCCCCTTTCACACAGAGAGTCCTGTCCCCTGTCATACAGAGAGAGTCCTGTCCCCTGTCACACAGGGAGAGTCCTGTCCCCTGTCACACAGAGAGGGTCCTGTCCCCTGTCACACAGAGAGAGTCCTGTCCCCTGTCGCACAGAGAGAGTCCTGTCTCCTGTCACACAGAGAGACTCCTGTCCCCTATCACACAGAGAGAGTCCTGTCGCCTGTCACACAGAGAGTCCTGTCCTCTGTCACACAGAGAGAGTCCTCTCCCCGTCACACAGAGAGAGTCCTGTCTCCTGTCAGACATATTGAGTCCTGTCCCCTGTCACACAGAGAAAGTCCTGTCCCCTGTCACACAGAGAGAGTCCTGTCCCCTGTCACACAGAGAGAGTCCTGTCCCCTGTCACACACGGAGAGTCCTGTCCCCTGTCGCACAGAGAGAGTCCTGTCCCCTGTAACACAGAGAGAGTCCTGTCCCCTGTCACACAGAGAGAGTCCTGTCTCCTGTCAGACATATAGAGTCCTGTCCCCTGTCACACAGAGAGAGTCCTGTCCCTTGTCACACAGAGAGAGTCCTGTCCCCTGTCACAGAGAGAGAGTCCTGTCCCCGTCACACAGAGAGAGTCCTGTCCCCTGTCACACAGAGAGAGTCCTGTCCCCTGTCATACACATAGTGTCCTGTCCCCTGTCACACAGAGAGAGTCCTGTCCCCTGTCACACAGAGAGAGTCCTGTCCCCTGTCACACAGAGAGAGTCCTGCCCATGTCACACAGAGAGAATCATGTCCCTTGTCACACAGAGAGAGTCCTGTTCCCTGTCACACAGAAAGAGTCCTGTCCCTTGTCACACAGAGAGAGTCCTGTCCCTTGTCACACAGAGAGAGTCCTGTCCCCTGTCACACAGAGAGAGTCCTCTTCCCTGTCAAACAGAGAGAGTCCTGTCCCCTGTCACACAGAGAGAGTCCTGTCCCCTGTCACACAGAGAGAGTTCTGTCCCCTGTCACACAGAGAGAGTCCTGTCCCCTGTCACACACATAGTGTCCTGTCCCCTGTCACACAGAGAGAGTCCTATCCCCTGTCGCACAGAGAGAGTCCTGTCCCCTGTCACACAGAGAGACTCCTGTCCCCTATCACACAGAGAGAGTCCTGTCCCCTGTCACACAGAGAGTCCTGTCCCCTGTCACACAGAGAGAGTCCTGTCCCCTGTCACACAGAGAGAGTCCTGTCTCCTGTCAGACATATAGAGTCCTGTCCCCTGTCACACAGAGAGAGTCCTGTCCCCTGTCACACAGAGAGAGTCCTGTCCCCTGTCACACAGAGAGAGTCCTGTCCCCTGTCACACACATAGTGTCCTATCCCCTGTCACACAGAGAGAGTCCTGTCCCCTTTCACACAGAGAGTCCTGTCCCCTGTCATACAGAGAGAGTCCTGTCCCCTGTCACACAGGGAGAGTCCTGTCCCCTGTCACACAGAGAGAGTCCTGTCCCCTGTCGCACAGAGAGACTCCTGTCCCCTATCACACAGAGAGAGTCCTGTCCCCTGTCACACACGGAGAGTCCTGTCCCCTGTCGCACAGAGAGAGTCCTGTCCCCTGTAACACAGAAAGAGTCCTGTCCCCTGTCACACAGAGAGAGTCCTGTCTGCTGTCAGACATATAGAGTCCTGTCCCCTGTCACACAGAGAGAGTCCTGTCCCTTGTCACACAGAGAGAGTCCTGTCCCCTGTCACACAGAGAGAGTCCTGTCCCCTGTCACACAGAGAGAGTCCTGTCCCCTGTCACACAGGGAGAGTCCTGTCCCCTGTCACACAGAGAGGGTCCTGTCCCCTGTCACACAGAGAGACTCCTGTCCCCTATCACACAGAGAGAGTCCTGTCCCCTGTCACACCGAGAGAGTCCTGTCTCCTGTCAGACATATAGAGTCCTGTCCCCTGTCACACAGAGAGAGTCCTGTCCCTTGTCACACAGAGAGAGTCCTGTCCCCTGTCACACACAGAGAGTCCTGTCCCTTGTCACACAGAAAGAGTCCTGTCCCCTGTCACACAGAGAGAGTCCTCTTCCCTGTCAAACAGAGAGATTCCTGTCCCCTGTCACACAGAGAGAGTCCTGTCCCCTGTCACACAGAGAGAGTCCTGTCCCCTGTCACACAGAGAGAGTCCTGTCCCCTGTCACACACATAGTGTCCTGTCCCTGTCACACAGAGAGAGTCCTGCCCCCTTTCACACAGAGAGTCCTGTCCCCTGTCACACAGAGAGGGTCCTGTCCCCTGTCACACAGAGAGACTCCTGTCCCCTATCACACAGAGAGAGTCCTGTCCCCTGTCACACAGAGAGTCCTGTCCTCTGTCACACAGAGAGAGTCCTGTCCCCTGTCACACAGAGAGAGTCCTGTCCCCTGTCACACAGAGAGAGTCCTGTCCCCTGTCACACAGAGAGAGTCCTGTCACCTGTCATACACATAGTGTCCTGTCCCCTGTCACACAGAGAGAGTCCTGTCCCCTGTCACACAGAGAGAGTCCTGTCCCCTGTCACACAGAGAGAGTCCTGCCCATGTCACACAGAGAGAATCGTGTCCCTTGTCACACAGAGAGAGTCCTGTTCCCTGTCACACAGAAAGAGTCCTGTCCCTTGCCACACAGAGAGAGTCCTGTCCCTTGTCACACAGAGGGAGTCCTGTCCCCTGTCACACACAGAGAGTCCTGTCCCTTGTCACACAGAGAGAGTCCTGTCCCCTTTCACACAGAGAGAGTCCTCTTCCCTGTCAAACAGAGAGAGTCCTGTCCCCTGTCACACAGAGAGAGTCCTGTCCCCTGTCACACAGAGAGAGTCCTGTCCCCTGTCACACAGAGAGAGTCCTGTCCCCTGTCACACAGAGAGAGTCCTGTCCCCTGTCACACACATAGTGTCCTGTCCCCTGTCACACAGAGAGAGTCCTGCCCCCTTTCACACAGAGAGTCCTGTCCCCTGTCACACAGAGAGAGTCCTATCCCCTGTCGCACAGAGAGAGTCCTGTCCCCTGTCACACAGAGAGACTCCTGTCCCCTATCACACAGAGAGAGTCCTGTCCCCTGTCACACAGAGAGTCCTGTCCCCTGTCACACAGAGAGAGTCCTGTCCCCTGTCACACAGAGAGAGTCCTGTCCCCTGTCACAGAGAGAGAGTCCTGTCCCCTGTCACACAGAGAGAGTCCTGTCCCCTGTCACACAGAGAGAGTCCTGTCCCCTGTCATACACATAGTGTCCTGTCCCCTGTCACACAGAGAGAGTCCTGTCCCCTGTCACACAGAGAGAGTCCTGTCCCCGTCACACAGAGAGAGTCCTGCCCATGTCACACAGAGCGAATTGTGTCCCTTGTCACACAGAGAGAGTCCTGTTCCCTGTCACACAGAAAGATTCCTATCCCTTGTCACACAGAGGGAGACCTGTCCCTTGTCACACAGAGAGAATCCTGTCCCCTGTCACACACAGAGAGTCCTGTCCCTTGTCACACAGAGAGAGTCCTGCCCATGTCACACAGAGAGAATCATGTCCCTTGTCACACAGAGAGAGTCCTGTTCCCTGTCACACAGAAAGAGTCCTGTCCCTTGTCACACAGAGAGAGTCCTGTCCCTTGTCACACAGAGAGAGTCCTGTCCCCTGTCACACAGAGAGAGTCCTCTTCCCTGTCAAGCAGAGAGAGTCCTGTCCCCTGTCACACAGAGAGAGTCCTGTCCCCTGTCACACAGAGAGAGTTCTGTCCCCTGTCACACAGAGAGAGTCCTGTCCCCTGTCACACACATAGTGTCCTGTCCCCTGTCACACAGAGAGAGTCCTATCCCCTGTCGCACAGAGAGAGTCCTGTCCCCTGTCACACAGAGAGACTCCTGTCCCCTATCACACAGAGAGAGTCCTGTCCCCTGTCACACAGAGAGTCCTGTCCCCTGTCACACAGAGAGAGTCCTGTCCCCTGTCACACAGAGAGAGTCCTGTCTCCTGTCAGACATATAGAGTCCTGTCCCCTGTCACACAGAGAGAGTCCTGTCCCCTGTCACACAGAGAGAGTCCTGTCCCCTGTCACACAGAGAGAGTCCTGTCCCCTGTCACACACATAGTGTCCTATCCCCTGTCACACAGAGAGAGTCCTGTCCCCTTTCACACAGAGAGTCCTGTCCCCTGTCATACAGAGAGAGTCCTGTCCCCTGTCACACAGGGAGAGTCCTGTCCCCTGTCACACAGAGAGAGTCCTGTCCCCTGTCGCACAGAGAGACTCCTGTCCCCTATCACACAGAGAGAGTCCTGTCCCCTGTCACACACGGAGAGTCCTGTCCCCTGTCACACAGAGAGAGTCCTGTCCCCTGTAACACAGAAAGAGTCCTGTCCCCTGTCACACAGAGAGAGTCCTGTCTGCTGTCAGACATATAGAGTCCTGTCCCCTGTCACACAGAGAGAGTCCTGTCCCTTGTCACACAGAGAGAGTCCTGTCCCCTGTCACACAGAGAGAGTCCTGTCCCCTGTCACACAGAGAGAGTCCTGTCCCCTGTCACACAGGGAGAGTCCTGTCCCCTGTCACACAGAGAGGGTCCTGTCCCCTGTCACACAGAGAGACTCCTGTCCCCTATCACACAGAGAGAGTCATGTCCCCTGTCACACAGAGAGAGTCCTGTCTCCTGTCAGACATATAGAGTCCTGTCCCCTGTCACACAGAGAGAGTCCTGTCCCTTGTCACACAGAGAGAGTCCTGTCCCCTGTCACACACAGAGAGTCCTGTCCCCTGTCACACAGAAAGAGTCCTGTCCCCTGTCACACACAGAGAGTCCTGTCCCTTGTCACACAGAAAGAGTCCTGTCCCCTGTCACACAGAGAGAGTCCTCTTCCCTGTCAAACAGAGAGAGTCCTGTCCCCTGTCACACAGAGAGAGTCCTGTCCCCTGTCACACAGAGAGAGTCCTGTCCCCTGTCACACAGAGAGAGTCCTGTCCCCTGTCACACACATAGTGTCCTGTCCCTGTCACACAGAGAGAGTCCTGCCCCCTTTCACACAGAGCGTCCTGTCCCCTGTCACACAGAGAGGGTCCTGTCCCCTGTCACACAGAGAGACTCCTGTCCCCTATCACACAGAGAGAGTCCTGTCCCCTGTCACACAGAGAGTCCTGTCCTCTGTCACACAGAGAGAGTCCTGTCCCCTGTCACACAGAGAGAGTCCTGTCCCCTGTCACACAGAGAGAGTCCTGTCCCCTGTCACACAGAGAGAGTCCTGTCCCCTGTCATACACATAGTGTCCTGTCCCCTGTCACACAGAGAGAGTCCTGTCCCCTGTCACACAGAGAGAGTCCTGTCCCCTGTCACACAGAGAGAGTCCTGCCCATGTCACACAGAGAGAATTGTGTCCCTTGTCACACAGAGAGAGTCCTGTTCCCTGTCACACAGAAAGAGTCCTGTCCCTTGCCACACAGAGAGAGTCCTGTCCCTTGTCACACAGAGGGAGTCCTGTCCCCTGTCACACACAGAGAGTCCTGTCCCTTGTCACACAGAGAGAGTCCTGTCCCCTGTCACACAGAGAGACTCCTGTCCCCTATCACACAGAGAGAGTCCTGTCCCCTGTCACACACGGAGAGTCCTGTCCCCTGTCGCACAGAGAGAGTCCTGTCCCCTGTAACACAGAGAGAGTCCTGTCTGCTGTCAGACATATAGAGTCCTGTCCCCTGTCACACAGAGAGAGTCCTGTCCCTTGTCACACAGAGAGAGTCCTGTCCCCTGTCACACAGAGAGAGTCCTGTCCCCTGTCACACAGAGAGAGTCCTGTCCCCTGTCACAAAGGGAGAGTCCTGTCCCCTGTCACACAGAGAGGGTCCTGTCCCCTGTCACACAGAGAGACTCCTGTCCTTTATCACACAGAGAGAGTCCTGTTCCCTGTCACATTGAGAATCCTGTCCTCTGTCACACAGAGAGAGTCCTGTCCCCTGTCACACAGAGAGAGTCCTGTCTCCTGTCAGACAGAAAGAGTCCTGTCCCCTGTCACACAGTGAGAGTCCTGTCCCTTGTCACACACAGAGAGTCCTGTCCCTTGTCACACAGAGAGAGTCCTGTCCCCTTTCACACAGAGAGAGTCCTCTTCCCTGTCAAACAGAGAGAGTCCTGTCCCCTGTCACACAGAGAGAGTCCTGTCCCCTGTCACACAGAGAGAGTCCTGTCCCCTGTCACACAGAGAGAGTCCTGTCCCCTGTCACACACATAGTGTCCTGTCCCTGTCACACAGAGAGAGTCCTGCCCCCTTTCACACAGAGAGTCCTGTCCCCTGTCACACAGAGAGAGTCCTATCCCCTGTCGCACAGAGAGAGTCCTGTCCCCTGTCACACAGAGAGACTCCTGTCCCCTATCACACAGAGAGAGTCCTGTCCCCTGTCACACAGAGAGTCCTGTCCCCTGTCACACAGAGAGAGTCCTGTCCCCTGTCACACAGAGAGAGTCCTGTCTCCTGTCAGACATATAGAGTCCTGTCCCCTGTCACACAGAGAGAGTCCTGTCCCCTGTCACACAGAGAGAGTCCTGTCTCCTGTCAGACATATAGAGTCCTGTCCCCTGTCACACAGAGAGAGTCCTGTCCCTTGTCACACAGAGAGAGTCCTGTCCCCTGTCACACAGAGAGAGTCCTGTCCCCTGTCACACAGAGAGAGTCCTGTCCCCTGTCACACAGAGAGAGTCCTGTCCCCTGTCACACACACAGTGTCCTGTCCCCTGTCACACAGAGAGAGTCCTGTCCCCTTTCACACAGAGAGTCCTGTCCCCTGTCACACAGAGAGAGTCCTGTCCCCTGTCACACACATAGTGTCCTGTCCCCTGTCACACAGAGAGAGTCCTGTCCCCTTTCACACAGAGAGTCCTGTCCACTATCACACAGAGAGAGTCCTGTCCCCTGTCACACAGAGAGTCCTGTCCCCTGTCACACAGAGAGAGTCCTGTCCCCTGTCACACAGAGAGAGTCCTGTCTCCTGTCAGACATATAGAGTCTTGCCCCTGTCACACAGAGAAAGTCCTGTCCCCTGTCACACAGAGAGAGTCCTGTCCACTGTCACACAGAGAGAGTCCTGTCCCCTGTCACACACGGAGAGTCCTGTCCCCTGCCGCACAGAGAGAGTCCTGTACCCTGTAACACAGAGAGAGTCCTGTCCCCTGCCGCACAGAGAGAGTCCTGTCCCCTGTAACACAGAGAGAGTCCTGTCCCCTGTCACACAGAGAGAGTCCTGTCCCCTGTCACACACATATTGTCCTATCCCCTGTCACACAGAGAGAGTCCTGTCCCCTTTCACACAGAGAGTCCTGTCCCCTGTCAGACATATAGAGTCCTGTCCCCTGTCAGACATATAGAGTCCTGTCCCCTGTCACACAGAGAGAGTCCTGTCCCCTGTCACACAGAGAGAGTCCTGTCCCCTGTCACACAGAGAGAGTCCTGTCCCCTGTCACACACGGAGAGTCCTGTCACCTGTCACACAGAGAGAGTCCTGTCCCCTGTAACACAGAGAGAGTCCTGTCCCCTGTCACACAGAGAGAGTCCTGTCTCCTGTCAGACATATAGAGACCTGTCCCCTGTCACACAGAGAGAGTCCTGTCCCCTGTCACACAGAGAGAGTCCTGTCTCCTGTCAGACATATAGAGTCCTGTCCCCTGTCACACAGAGAGAGTCCTGTCCCTTGTCACACAGAGAGAGTCCTGTCCCCTGTCACACAGAGAGAGTCCTGTCCCCTGTCACACAGAGAGAGTCCTGTCCCCTGTCACACACACAGTGTCCTGTCCCCTGTCACACAGAGAGAGTCCTGTCCCCTTTCACACAGAGAGTCCTGTCCCCTGTCACACAGAGAGAGTCCTGTCCCCTGTCACACACATAGTGTCCTGTCCCCTGTCACACAGAGAGAGTCCTGTCCCCTTTCACACAGAGAGTCCTGTCCCCTATCACACAGAGAGAGTCCTGTCCCCTGTCACACAGAGAGTCCTGTCCCCTGTCACACAGAGGGAGTCCTGACCCCTGTCACACAGAGAGAGTCCTGTCCCCTGTCACACAGAGAGAGTCCTGTCCCCTGTCACACACATAGTGTCCTATCCCCTGTCACACAGAGAGAGTCCTGTCCCCTTTCACACAGAGAGTCCTGTCCCCTGTCATACAGAGAGAGTCCTGTCCCCTGTCACACAGGGAGAGTCCTGTCCCCTGTCACACAGAGAGGGTCCTGTCCCCTGTCACTCAGAGAGAGTCCTGTCCCCTGTCGCACAGAGAGAGTCCTGTCTCCTGTCACACAGAGAGACTCCTGTCCCCTATCACACAGAGAGAGTCCTGTCGCCTGTCACACAGAGAGTCCTGTCCTCTGTCACACAGAGAGAGTCCTCTCCCCGTCACACAGAGAGAGTCCTGTCTCCTGTCAGACATATTGAGTCCTGTCCCCAGTCACACAGAGAAAGTCCTGTCCCCTGTCACACAGAGAGAGTCCTGTCCCCTGTCACACAGAGAGAGTCCTGTCCCCTGTCACACATGGAGAGTCCTGTCCCCTGTCGCACAGAGAGAGTCCTGTCCCTTGTCACACAGAGAGAGTCCTGTCCCCTGTCACACAGAGAGAGTCCTGTCCCCTGTCACACAGAGAGAGTCATGTCCCCTGTCACACAGAGAGAGTCCTGTCCCCTGTCACACACACAGTGTCCTGTCCCCTGTCACACAGAGAGAGTCCTGTCCCCTTTCACACAGAGAGTCCTGTCCCCTGTCACACAGAGAGAGTCCTGTCCCCTGTCACACATATAGTGTCCTGTCCCCTGTCACACAGAGAGAGTCCTGTCCCCTTTCACACAGAGAGTCCTGTCCCCTATCACACAGAGAGAGTCCTGTCCCCTGTCACACAGAGAGTCCTGTCCCCTGTCACACAGAGAGAGTCCTGTCCCCTGTCACACAGAGAGAGTCCTGTCTCCTGTCAGACATATAGAGTCTTGCCCCTGTCATACAGAGAAAGTCCTGTCCCCTGTCACACAGAGAGAGTCCTGTCCACTGTCACACAGAGAGAGTCCTGTCCCCTGTCACACACGGAGAGTCCTGTCCCCTGCCGCACAGAGAGAGTCCTGTCCCCTGTAACACAGAGAGAGTCCTGTCCCCTGCCGCACAGAGAGAGTCCTGTCCCCTGTAACACAGAGAGAGTCCTGTCCCCTGTCACACAGAGAGAGTCCTGTCCCCTGTCACACACATATTGTCCTATCCCCTGTCACACAGAGAGAGTCCTGTCCCCTTTCACACAGAGAGTCCTGTCCCCTGTCAGACATATAGAGTCCTGTCCCCTGTCACACAGAGAGAGTCCTGTCCCCTGTCACACAGAGAGAGTCCTGTCCCCTGTCACACAGAGAGAGTCCTGTCCCCTGTCACACACGGAGAGTCCTGTCACCTGTCACACAGAGAGAGTCCTGTCCCCTGTAACACAGAGAGTGTCCTGTCCCCTGTCACACAGAGAGAGTCCTGTCTCCTGTCAGACATATAGAGTCCTGTCCCCTGTCACACAGAGAGAGTCCTGTCCCCTGTCACACAGAGAGAGTCCTGTCTCCTGTCAGACATATAGAGTCCTGTCCCCTGTCACACAGAGAGAGTCCTGTCCCTTGTCACACAGAGAGAGTCCTGTCCCCTGTCACACAGAGAGAGTCCTGTCCCCTGTCACACAGAGAGAGTCCTGTCCCCTGTCACACACACAGTGTCCTGTCCCCTGTCACACAGAGAGAGTCCTGTCCCCTTTCACACAGAGAGTCCTGTCCCCTGTCACACAGAGAGAGTCCTGTCTCCTGTCAGACATATAGAGTCTTGCCCCTGTCACACAGAGAAAGTCCTGTCCCCTGTCACACAGAGAGAGTCCTGTCCACTGTCACACAGAGAGAGTCCTGTCCCCTGTCACACACGGAGAGTCCTGTCCCCTGCCGCACAGAGAGAGTCCTGTACCCTGTAACACAGAGAGAGTCCTGTCCCCTGCCGCACAGAGAGAGTCCTGTCCCCTGTAACACAGAGAGAGTCCTGTCCCCTGTCACACAGAGAGAGTCCTGTCCCCTGTCACACACATATTGTCCTATCCCCTGTCACACAGAGAGAGTCCTGTCCCCTTTCACACAGAGAGTCCTGTCCCCTGTCAGACATATAGAGTCCTGTCCCCTGTCACACAGAGAGAGTCCTGTCCCCTGTCACACAGAGAGAGTCCTGTCCCCTGTCACACAGAGAGAGTCCTGTCCCCTGTCACACACGGAGAGTCCTGTCACCTGTCACACAGAGAGAGTCCTGTCCCCTGTAACACAGAGAGAGTCCTGTCCCCTGTCACACAGAGAGAGTCCTGTCTCCTGTCAGACATATAGAGACCTGTCCCCTGTCACACAGAGAGAGTCCTGTCCCCTGTCACACAGAGAGAGTCCTGTCTCCTGTCAGACATATAGAGTCCTGTCCCCTGTCACACAGAGAGAGTCCTGTCCCTTGTCACACAGAGAGAGTCCTGTCCCCTGTCACACAGAGAGAGTCCTGTCCCCTGTCACACAGAGAGAGTCCTGTCCCCTGTCACACACACAGTGTCCTGTCCCCTGTCACACAGAGAGAGTCCTGTCCCCTTTCACACAGAGAGTCCTGTCCCCTGTCACACAGAGAGAGTCCTGTCCCCTGTCACACACATAGTGTCCTGTCCCCTGTCACACAGAGAGAGTCCTGTCCCCTTTCACACAGAGAGTCCTGTCCCCTATCACACAGAGAGAGTCCTGTCCCCTGTCACACAGAGAGTCCTGTCCCCTGTCACACAGAGGGAGTCCTGACCCCTGTCACACAGAGAGAGTCCTGTCCCCTGTCACACAGAGAGAGTCCTGTCCCCTGTCACACACATAGTGTCCTATCCCCTGTCACACAGAGAGAGTCCTGTCCCCTTTCACACAGAGAGTCCTGTCCCCTGTCATACAGAGAGAGTCCTGTCCCCTGTCACACAGGGAGAGTCCTGTCCCCTGTCACACAGAGAGGGTCCTGTCCCCTGTCACACAGAGAGAGTCCTGTCCCCTGTCGCACAGAGAGAGTCCTGTCTCCTGTCACACAGAGAGACTCCTGTCCCCTATCACACAGAGAGAGTCCTGTCGCCTGTCACACAGAGAGTCCTGTCCTCTGTCACACAGAGAGAGTCCTCTCCCCGTCACACAGAGAGAGTCCTGTCTCCTGTCAGACATATTGAGTCCTGTCCCCAGTCACACAGAGAAAGTCCTGTCCCCTGTCACACAGAGAGAGTCCTGTCCCCTGTCACACAGAGAGAGTCCTGTCCCCTGTCACACATGGAGAGTCCTGTCCCCTGTCGCACAGAGAGAGTCCTGTCCCTTGTCACACAGAGAGAGTCCTGTCCCCTGTCACACAGAGAGAGTCCTGTCCCCTGTCACACAGAGAGAGTCATGTCCCCTGTCACACAGAGAGAGTCCTGTCCCCTGTCACACACACAGTGTCCTGTCCCCTGTCACACAGAGAGAGTCCTGTCCCCTTTCACACAGAGAGTCCTGTCCCCTGTCACACAGAGAGAGTCCTGTCCCCTGTCACACATATAGTGTCCTGTCCCCTGTCACACAGAGAGAGTCCTGTCCCCTTTCACACAGAGAGTCCTGTCCCCTATCACACAGAGAGAGTCCTGTCCCCTGTCACACAGAGAGTCCTGTCCCCTGTCACACAGAGAGAGTCCTGTCCCCTGTCACACAGAGAGAGTCCTGTCTCCTGTCAGACATATAGAGTCTTGCCCCTGTCATACAGAGAAAGTCCTGTCCCCTGTCACACAGAGAGAGTCCTGTCCACTGTCACACAGAGAGAGTCCTGTCCCCTGTCACACACGGAGAGTCCTGTCCCCTGCCGCACAGAGAGAGTCCTGTCCCCTGTAACACAGAGAGAGTCCTGTCCCCTGCCGCACAGAGAGAGTCCTGTCCCCTGTAACACAGAGAGAGTCCTGTCCCCTGTCACACAGAGAGAGTCCTGTCCCCTGTCACACACATATTGTCCTATCCCCTGTCACACAGAGAGAGTCCTGTCCCCTTTCACACAGAGAGTCCTGTCCCCTGTCAGACATATAGAGTCCTGTCCCCTGTCACACAGAGAGAGTCCTGTCCCCTGTCACACAGAGAGAGTCCTGTCCCCTGTCACACAGAGAGAGTCCTGTCCCCTGTCACACACGGAGAGTCCTGTCACCTGTCACACAGAGAGAGTCCTGTCCCCTGTAACACAGAGAGAGTCCTGTCCCCTGTCACACAGAGAGAGTCCTGTCTCCTGTCAGACATATAGAGTCCTGTCCCCTGTCACACAGAGAGAGTCCTGTCCCCTGTCACACAGAGAGAGTCCTGTCTCCTGTCAGACATATAGAGTCCTGTCCCCTGTCACACAGAGAGAGTCCTGTCCCTTGTCACACAGAGAGAGTCCTGTCCCCTGTCACACAGAGAGAGTCCTGTCCCCTGTCACACAGAGAGAGTCCTGTCCCCTGTCACACACACAGTGTCCTGTCCCCTGTCACACAGAGAGAGTCCTGTCCCCTTTCACACAGAGAGTCCTGTCCCCTGTCACACAGAGAGAGTCCTGTCCCCTGTCACACACATAGTGTCCTGTCCCCTGTCACACAGAGAGAGTCCTGTCCCCTTTCACACAGAGAGTCCTGTCCCCTATCACACAGAGAGAGTCCTGTCCCCTGTCACACAGAGAGTCCTGTCCCCTGTCACACAGAGGGAGTCCTGACCCCTGTCACACAGAGAGAGCCCTGTCTCCTGTCAGACATATAGAGTCCTGTCCCCTGTCACACAGAGAAAGTCCTGTCCCTTGTCACACAGAGAGAGTCCTGTCCCCTGTCACACAGAGAGAGTCCTGTCCCCTGTCACACACATAGTGTCCTATCCCCTGTCACACAGAGAGAGTCCTGTCCCCTTTCACACAGAGAGTCCTGTCCCCTGTCATACAGAGAGAGTCCTGTCCCCTGTCACACAGGGAGAGTCCTGTCCCCTGTCACACAGAGAGGGTCCTGTCCCCTGTCACACAGAGAGAGTCCTGTCCCCTGTCGCACAGAGAGAGTCCTGTCTCCTGTCACACAGAGAGACTCCTGTCCCCTATCACACAGAGAGAGTCCTGTCGCCTGTCACACAGAGAGTCCTGTCCTCTGTCACACAGAGAGAGTCCTCTCCCCGTCACACAGAGAGAGTCCAGTCTCCTGTCAGACATATTGAGTCCTGTCCCCTGTCACACAGAGAAAGTCCTGTCCCCTGTCACACAGAGAGAGTCCTGTCCCCTGTCACACAGAGAGAGTCCTGTCCCCTGTCACACACGGAGAGTCCTGTCCCCTGTCGCACAGAGAGAGTCCTGTCCCCTGTAACACAGAGAGAGTCCTGTCCCCTGTCACACAGAGAGAGTCCTGTCTCCTGTCAGACATATAGAGTCCTGTCCCCTGTCACACAGAGAGAGTCCTGTCCCTTGTCACACAGAGAGAGTCCTGTCCCCTGTCACAGAGAGAGAGTCCTGTCCCCGTCACACAGAGAGAGTCCTGTCCCCTGTCACACAGAGAGAGTCCTGTCCCCTGTCATACACATAGTGTCCTGTCCCCTGTCACACAGAGAGAGTCCTGTCCCCTGTCACACAGAGAGAGTCCTGTCCCCTGTCACACAGAGAGAGTCCTGCCCATGTCACACAGAGAGAATCATGTCCCTTGTCACACAGAGAGAGTCCTGTTCCCTGTCACACAGAAAGAGTCCTGTCCCTTGTCACACAGAGAGAGTCCTGTCCCTTGTCACACAGAGAGAGTCCTGTCCCCTGTCACACAGAGAGAGTCCTCTTCCCTGTCAAACAGAGAGAGTCCTGTCCCCTGTCACACAGAGAGAGTCCTGTCCCCTGTCACACAGAGAGAGTCCTGTCCCCTGTCACACAGAGAGAGTCCTGTCCCCTGTCACACACATAGTGTCCTGTCCCCTGTCACACAGAGAGAGTCCTATCCCCTGTCGCACAGAGAGAGTCCTGTCCCCTGTCACACAGTAAGACTCCTGTCCCCTATCACACAGAGAGAGTCCTGTCCCCTGTCACACAGAGAGTCCTGTCCCCTGTCACACAGAGAGAGTCCTGTCCCCTGTCACACAGAGAGAGTCCTGTCTCCTGTCAGACATATAGAGTCCTGTCCCCTGTCACACAGAGAGAGTCCTGTCCCCTGTCACACAGAGAGAGTCCTGTCCCCTGTCACACAGAGAGAGTCCTGTCCCCTGTCACACACATAGTGTCCTATCCCCTGTCACACAGAGAGAGTCCTGTCCCCTTTCACACAGAGAGTCCTGTCCCCTGTCATACAGAGAGAGTCCTGTCCCCTGTCACACAGGGAGAGTCCTGTCCCCTGTCACACAGAGAGGGTCCTGTCCCCTGTCACACAGAGAGAGTCCTGTCCCCTGTCGCACAGAGAGAGTCCTGTCCCCTGTCACACAGAGAGACTCCTGTCCCCTATCACACAGAGAGAGTCCTGTCCCCTGTCACACACGGAGAGTCCTGTCCCCTGTCGCACAGAGAGAGTCCTGTCCCCTGTAACACAGAAAGAGTCCTGTCCCCTGTCACACAGAGAGAGTCCTGTCTGCTGTCAGACATATAGAGTCCTGTCCCCTGTCACACAGAGAGAGTCCTGTCCCTTGTCACACAGAGAGAGTCCTGTCACATGTCACACAGAGAGAGTCCTGTCCCCTGTCACACAGAGAGAGTCCTGTCCCCTGTCACACAGGGAGTGTCCTGTCCCCTGTCACACAGAGAGGGTCCTGTCCCCTGTCACACAGAGAGACTCCTGTCCCCTGTCAGACATATAGAGTCCTGTCCCCTGTCACACAGAGAGAGTCCTGTCCCTTGTCACACAGAGAGAGTCCTGTCCCCTGTCACACACAGAGAGTCCTGTCCCTTGTCACACAGAAAGAGTCCTGTCCCCTGTCACACAGAGAGAGTCCTCTTCCCTGTCAAACAGAGAGAGTCCTGTCCCCTGTCACACAGAGAGAGTCCTGTCCCCTGTCACACAGAGAGAGTCCTGTCCCCTGTCACACAGAGAGAGTCCTGTCCCCTGTCACACACATAGTGTCCTGTCCCTGTCACACAGAGAGAGTCCTGCCCCCTTTCACACAGAGAGTCCTGTCCCCTGTCACACAGAGAGGGTCCTGTCCCCTGTCACACAGAGAGACTCCTGTCCCCTATCACACAGAGAGAGTCCTGTCCCCTGTCACACAGAGAGTCCTGTCCTCTGTCACACAGAGAGAGTCCTGTCCCCTGTCACACAGAGAGAGTCCTGTCCCCTGTCACACAGAGAGAGTCCTGTCCCCTGTCACACAGAGAGAGTCCTGTCCCCTGTCATACACATAGTGTCCTGTCCCCTGTCACACAGAGAGAGTCCTGTCCCCTGTCACACAGAGAGAGTCCTGTCCCCTGTCACACAGAGAGAGTCCTGCCCATGTCACACAGAGAGAATCGTGTCCCTTGTCACACAGAGAGAGTCCTGTTCCCTGTCACACAGAAAGAGTCCTGTCCCTTGCCACACAGAGAGAGTCCTGTCCCTTGTCACACAGAGGGAGTCCTGTCCGCTGTCACACACAGAGAGTCCTGTCCCTTGTCACACGGAGAGAGTCCTGTCCCCTTTCACACAGAGAGAGTCCTCTTCCCTGTCAAACAGAGAGAGTCCTGTCCCCTGTCACACAGAGAGAGTCCTGTCCCCTGTCACACAGAGAGAGTCCTGTCCCCTGTCACACAGAGAGAGTCCTGTCCCCTGTCACACAGAGAGAGTCCTGTCCCCTGTCACACAGAGAGAGTCCTGTCCCCTGTCACACAGAGAGAGTCCTGTCCCCTGTCACACACATAGTGTCCTGTCCCCTGTCACACAGAGAGAGTCCTGCCCCCTTTCACACAGAGAGTCCTGTCCCCTGTCACACAGAGAGAGTCCTATCCCCTGTCGCACAGAGAGAGTCCTGTCCCCTGTCACACAGAGAGACTCCTGTCCCCTATCACACAGAGAGAGTCCTGTCCCCTGTCACACAGAGAGTCCTGTCCCCTGTCACACAGAGAGAGTCCTGTCCCCTGTCACACAGAGAGAGTCCTGTCCCCTGTCACAGAGAGAGAGTCCTGTCCCCTGTCACACAGAGAGAGTCCTGTCCCCTGTCACACAGAGAGAGTCCTGTCCCCTGTCATACACATAGTGTCCTGTCCCCTGTCACACAGAGAGAGTCCTGTCCCCTGTCACACAGAGAGAGTCCTGTCCCCTGTCACACAGAGAGAGTCCTGCCCATGTCACACAGAGAGAATCGTGTCCCTTGTCACACAGAGAGAGTCCTGTTCCCTGTCACACAGAAAGATTCCTGTCCCTTGTCACACAGAGAGAGTCCTGTCCCTTATCACACAGAGAGAATCCTGTCCCCTGTCACACACAGAGAGTCCTGTCCCTTGTCACACAGAGAGAGTCCTGTCCCCTGTCACACAGAGAGAGTCCTCTTCCCTGTCAAACAGAGAGAGTCCTGTCCCCTGTCACACAGAGAGAGTCCTGTCCCCTGTCACACAGAGAGAGTCCTGTCCCCTGTCACACAGAGAGAGTCCTGTCCCCTGTCACACACATAGTGTCCTGTCCCCTGTCACACAGATAGAGTCCTGCCCCCTTTCACACAGAGAGTCCTGTCCCCTGTCACACAGAGAGAGTCCTATCCCCTGTCGCACAGAGAGAGTCCTGTCCCCTGTCACACAGAGAGACTCCTGTCCCCTATCACACAGAGAGAGTCCTGTCCCCTGTCACACAGAGAGTCCTGTCCCCTGTCACACAGAGAGAGTCCTGTCCCCTGTCACACAGAGAGAGTCCTGTCTCCTGTCAGACATATAGAGTCCTGTCCCCTGTCACACAGAGAGAGTCCTGTCCCCTGTCACACAGAGAGTGTCCTGTCCCCTGTCACACAGAGAGAGTCCTGTCCCCTGTCACACACATAGTGTCCTGTCCCCTGTCACACAGATAGAGTCCTGCCCCCTTTCACACAGAGAGTCCTGTCCCCTGTCACACAGGGAGAGTCCTGTCCCCTGTCACACAGAGAGGGTCCTGTCCCCTGTCACACAGAGAGGGTCCTGTCCCCTGTCACACAGAGAGACTCCTGTCCCCTGTCACACAGAAAGAGTCCTGTCCCCTGTCACACAGAGAGTCCTGTCCCCTGTCACACAGAGAGAGTCCTGTCCCCTGTCACACAGAGAGAGTCCTGTCTCCTGTCAGACATATAGAGTCCTGTCCCCTGTCACACAGAGAGAGTCCTGTCCCCTGTCACACAGAGAGAGTCCTGTCCCCTGTCACACAGAGAGAGTCCTGTCCCCTGTCACACACATAGTGTCCTATCCCCTGTCACACAGAGAGAGTCCTGTCCCCTTTCACACAGAGAGTCCTGTCCCCTGTCATACAGAGAGAGTCCTGTCCCCTGTCACACAGGGAGAGTCCTGTCCCCTGTCACACAGAGAGGGTCCTGTCCCCTGTCACACAGAGAGAGTCCTGTCCCCTGTCGCACAGAGAGAGTCCTGTCCCCTGTCACACAGAGAGACTCCTGTCCCCTATCACACAGAGAGAGTCCTGTCCCCTGTCACACATGGAGAGTCCTGTCCCCTGTCGCACAGAGAGAGTCCTGTCCCCTGTAACACAGAAAGAGTCCTGTCCCCTGTCACACAGAGAGAGTCCTGTCTGCTGTCAGACATATAGAGTCCTGTCCCCTGTCACACAGAGAGAGTCCTGTCCCTTGTCACACAGAGAGAGTCCTGTCCCCTGTCACACAGAGAGAGTCCTGTCCCCTGTCACACAGAGAGAGTCCTGTCCCCTGTCACACAGGGAGAGTCCTGTCCCCTGTCACACAGAGAGGGTCCTGTCCCCTGTCACACAGAGAGACTCCTGTCCCCTGTCAGACATATAGAGTCCTGTCCCCTGTCACACAGAGAGAGTCCTGTCCCTTGTCACACAGAGAGAGTCCTGTCCCCTGTCACACACAGAGAGTCCTGTCCCTTGTCACACAGAAAGAGTCCTGTCCCCTGTCACACAGAGAGAGTCCTCTTCCCTGTCAAACAGAGAGAGTCCTGTCCCCTGTCACACAGAGAGAGTCCTGTCCCCTGTCACACAGAGAGAGTCCTGTCCCCTGTCACACAGAGAGAGTCCTGTCCCCTGTCACACACATAGTGTCCTGTCCCTGTCACACAGAGAGAGTCCTGCCCCCTTTCACACAGAGAGTCCTGTCCCCTGTCACACAGAGAGGGTCCTGTCCCCTGTCACACAGAGAGACTCCTGTCCCCTATCACACAGAGAGAGTCCTGTCCCCTGTCACACACAGAGTCCTGTCCTCTGTCACACAGAGAGAGTCCTGTCCCCTGTCACACAGAGAGAGTCCTGTCCCCTGTCACACAGAGAGAGTCCTGTCCCCTGTCACACAGAGAGAGTCCTGTCCCCTGTCATACACATAGTGTCCTGTCCCCTGTCACACAGAGAGAGTCCTGTCCCCTGTCACACAGAGAGAGTCCTGTCCCCTGTCACACAGAGAGAGTCCTGCCCATGTCACACAGAGAGAATCGTGTCCCTTGTCACACAGAGAGAGTCCTGTTCCCTGTCACACAGAAAGAGTCCTGTCCCTTGCCACACAGAGAGAGTCCTGTCCCTTGTCACACAGAGGGAGTCCTGTCCGCTGTCACACACAGAGAGTCCTGTCCCTTGTCACACAGAGAGAGTCCTGTCCCCTGTCACACAGAGAGAGTCCTGTCCCCTGTCACACACATAGTGTCCTGTCCCCTGTCACACAGATAGAGTCCTGCCCCCTTTCACACAGAGAGTCCTGTCCCCTGTCACACAGAGAGAGTCCTATCCCCTGTCGCACAGAGAGAGTCCTGTCCCCTGTCACACAGAGAGACTCCTGTCCCCTGTCACACAGAGAGAGTCCTGTCCCCTGTCACACAGAGGGAGTCCTGTCCCCTGTCACACAGAGAGACTCCTGTCCCCTATCAGACAGAGAGAGTCCTGTCCCCTGTCACACAGAGAGTCCTGTCCCCTGTCACACAGAGAGAGTCCTGTCCCCTGTCACACAGAGAGAGTCCTGTCCCCTGTCACAGAGAGAGAGTCCTGTCCCCTGTCACACAGAGAGAGTCCTGTCCCCTGTCACACAGAGAGAGTCCTGTCCCCTGTCATACACATAGTGTCCTGTCCCCTGTCACACAGAGAGAGTCCTGTCCCCTGTCACACAGAGAGAGTCCTGTCCCCTGTCACACAGAGAGAGTCCTGCCCATGTCACACAGAGAGAATCGTGTCCCTTGTCACACAGAGAGAGTCCTGTTCCCAGTCACACAGAAAGATTCCTGTCCCTTGTCACACAGAGAGAGTCCTGTCCCTTATCACACAGAGAGAATCCTGTCCCCTGTCACACACAGAGAGTCCTGTCCCTTGTCACACAGAGAGAGTCCTGTTCCCTGTCACACAGAGAGAGTCCTCTTCCCTGTCAAACAGAGAGAGTCCTGTCCCCTGTCACACAGAGAGAGTCCTGTCCCCTGTCACACAGAGAGAGTCCTGTCCCCTGTCACACAGAGAGAGTCCTGTCCCCTGTCACACACATAGTGTCCTGTCCCCTGTCACACAGATAGAGTCCTGCCCCCTTTCACACAGAGAGTCCTGTCCCCTGTCACACAGAGAGAGTCCTATCCCCTGTCGCACAGAGAGAGTCCTGTCCCCTGTCACACAGAGAGACTCCTGTCCCCTATCACACAGAGAGAGTCCTGTCCCCTGTCACACAGAGAGTCCTGTCCCCTGTCACACAGAGAGAGTCCTGTCACCTGTCACACAGAGAGAGTCCTGTCTCCTGTCAGACATATAGAGTCCTGTCCCCTGTCACACAGAGAGAGTCCTGTCCCCTGTCACACAGAGAGAGTCCTGTCCCCTGTCACACAGAGAGAGTCCTGTCCCCTGTCACACACATATTTACCTATCCCCTGTCACACAGAGAGAGTCCTGTCCCCTTTCACACAGAGAGTCCTGTCCCCTGTCATACAGAGAGAGTCCTGTCCCCTGTCACACAGGGAGAGTCCTGTCCCCTGTCACACAGAGAGGGTCCTGTCCCCTGTCACACAGAGAGAGTCCTGTCCCCTGTCGCACAGAGAGAGTCCTGTCCCCTGTCACACAGAGAGACTCCTGTCGCCTATCACACAGAGAGTCCTGTCCCCTGTCACACACGGAGAGTCCTGTCCCCTGTCGCACAGAGAGAGTCCTGTACCCTGTAACACAGAAAGAGTCCTGTCCCCTGTCACACAGAGAGAGTCCTGTCTGCTGTCAGACATATAGAGTCCTGTCCCCTGTCACACAGAGAGAGTCCTGTCCCTTGTCACAAAGAGAGAGTCCTGTCCCCTGTCACACCGAGAGAGTCCTGTCCCCTGTCACACAGAGAGAGTCCTGTCCCCTGTCACAAAGGGAGAGTCCTGTCCCCTGTCACACAGAGAGGGTCCTGTCCCCTGTCACACAGAGAGACTCCTGTCCCCTATCACACAGAGAGAGTCCTGTTCCCTGTCACATTGAGAGTCCTGTCCTCTGTCACACAGAGAGAGTCCTGTCCCCTGTCACACAGAGAGAGTCCTGTCTCCTGTCAGACATATAGAGTCCTGTCCCCTGTCACACAGTGAGAGTCCTGTCCCTTGTCACACAGAGAGAGTCCTGTCCCCTGTCACACACAGAGAGTCCTGTCCCTTGTCACACAGAGAGAGTCCTGTCCCCTGTCACACACAGAGAGTCCTGTCCCTTGTCACACAGAGAGAGTCCTGTCCCCTGTCACACAGAGAGAGTCCTCTTCCCTGTCAAACAGAGAGAGTCCTGTCCCCTGTCACACAGAGAGAGTCCTGTCCCCTGTCACACAGAGAGAGTCCTGTCCCCTGTCACACAGAGAGAGTCCTGTCCCCTGTCACACACATAGTGTCCTGTCCCTGTCACACAGAGAGAGTCCTGCCCCCTTTCACACAGAGAGTCCTGTCCCCTGTCACACAGAGAGAGTCCTATCCCCTGTCGCACAGAGAGAGTCCTGTCCCCTGTCACACAGAGAGACTCCTGTCCCCTATCACACAGAGAGAGTCCTGTCCCCTGTCACACAGAGAGTCCTGTCCCCTGTCACACAGAGAGAGTCCTGTCCCCTGTCACACAGAGAGAGTCCTGTCTCCTGTCAGACATATAGAGTCCTGTCCCCTGTCACACAGAGAGAGTCCTGTCCCCTGTCACACAGAGAGAGTCCTGCCTCCTGTCAGACATATAGAGTCCTGTCCCCTGTCACACAGAGAGAGTCCTGTCCCTTGTCACACAGAGAGAGTCCTGTCCCCTGTCACACAGAGAGAGTCCTGTCCCCTGTCACACAGAGAGAGTCCTGTCCCCTGTCACACAGAGAGAGTCCTGTCCCCTGTCACACAGAGAGAGTCCTGTCCCCTTTCACACAGAGAGTCCTGTCCCCTGTCACACAGAGAGAGTCCTGTCCCCTGTCACACACATAGTGTCCTGTCCCCTGTCACACAGAGAGAGTCCTGTCCCCTTTCACACAGAGAGTCCTGTCCCCTATCACACAGAGAGAGTCCTGTCCCCTGTCACACAGAGAGTCCTGTCCCCTGTCACACAGAGAGAGTCCTGTCCCCTGTCACACAGAGAGAGTCCTGTCTCCTGTCAGACATATAGAGTCTTGCCCCTGTCACACAGAGAAAGTCCTGTCCCCTGTCACACAGAGAGAGTCCTGTCCACTGTCACACAGAGAGAGTCCTGTACCCTGTCACACACGGAGAGTCCTGTCCCCTGCTGCACAGAGAGAGTCCTGTCCCCTGTAACACAGAGAGAGTCCTGTCCACTGTCACACAGAGAGAGTCCTGTCTCCTGTCAGACATATAGAGTCCTGTCCCCTGTCACACAGAGAGAGTCCTGTCCCTTGTCACACAGAGAGAGTCCTGTCCCCTGTCACACAGAGAGAGTCCGGTCCCCTGTCACACAGAGAGAGTCCTGTCCCCTGTCACACAGAGAGAGTCCTGTCCCCTGTCAGACACATAGTTTCCTGTCCCCTGTCACACAGAGAGAGTCCTGTCCCCTGTCACACAGAGAGAGTCCTGTCCCCTGTCACACAGAGAGAGTCCTGCCCTTGTCACACAGAGAGAATCGTGTCCCTTGTCACACAGAGAGAGTCCTGTTCCCTGTCACACAGAAAGAGTCCTGTCCCTTGTCACACAGAGAGAGTCCTGTCCCTTGTCACACAGAGAGAGTCCTGTCCCTTGTCACACAGAGAGAGTCCTGTCCCCTGTCAAACGGAGAGAGTCCTGTCCCCTTTAACACAGAGAGAGTCCTGTCCCCTGTCACACAGAGAGAGTCCTGTCTCCTGTCAGACATATAGAGTCCTGTCCCCTGTCACACAGAGAGAGTCCTGTCCCCTGTCACACAGAGAGAGTCCTTTCTCCTGTCAGACATATAGAGTCCTGTCCCCTGTCACACAGAGAGAGTCCTGTCCCTTGTCACTCAGAGAGAGTCCTGTCCCCTGTCACACAGAGAGAGTCCTGTCCCCTGTCACACAGAGAGAGTCCTGTCCCCTGTCACACAGAGAGAGTCCTGTCCCCTGTCATACACATAGTGTCCTGTCCCCTGTCACACAGAGAGAGTCCTGTCCCCTGTCACACAGAGAGAGTCCTGTCCCCTGTCACACAGAGAGAGTCCTGCCCATGTCACACAGAGAGAATCGTGTCCCTTGTCACACAGAGAGAGTCCTGTTCCCTGTCACACAGAAAGAGTCCTGTCCCTTGTCACACAGAAAGAGTCCTGTCCCTTGTCACACAGAGAGAGTCCTGTCCCCTGTCACACACAGAGAGTCCTGTCCCTTGTCACACAGAGAGAGTCCTGTACCCTGTCACACAGAGAGAGTCATCTTCCCTGTCAAACAGAGAGAGTCCTGTCCCCTGTCCCACAGAGAGAGTCCTGTCCCCTGTCACACACATAGTGTCCTGTCCCCTGTCACACAGAGAGTGTCCTGCCCCCATTCACACAGAGAGTCCTGTCCCCTGTCACACAGAGAGGGTCCTGTCCCCTGTCACACAGAGAGAGTCCTGTCCCCTGTCGCACAGAGAGAGTCCTGTCTCCTGTCACACAGAGAGACTCCTGTCCCCTATCACACAGAGAGAGTCCTGTCGCCTGTCACACAGAGAGTCCTGTCCTCTGTCACACAGAGAGAGTCCTCTCCCCGTCACACAGAGAGAGTCCTGTCTCCTGTCAGACATATTGAGTCCTGTCCCCTGTCACACAGAGAAAGTCCTGTCCCCTGTCACACAGAGAGAGTCCTGTCCCCTGTCACACAGAGAATCCTGTCCCCTGTCACACACGGAGAGTCCTGTCCCCTGTCGCACAGAGAGAGTCCTGTCCCCTGTAACACAGAGAGAGTCCTGTCCCCTGTCACACAGAGAGAGTCCTGTCTCCTGTCAGACATATAGAGTCCTGTCCCCTGTCACACAGAGAGAGTCCTGTCCCTTGTCACACAGAGAGAGTCCTGTCCCCTGTCACAGAGAGAGAGTCCTGTCCCCGTCACACAGAGAGAGTCCTGTCCCCTGTCACACAGAGAGAGTCCTGTCCCCTGTCATACACATAGTGTCCTGTCCCCTGTCACACAGAGAGAGTCCTGTCCCCTGTCACACAGAGAGAGTCCTGTTCCCTGTCACACAGAAAGAGTCCTGTCCCTTGTCACACAGAGAGAGTCCTGTCCCTTGTCACACAGAGAGAGTCCTGTCCCCTGTCACACAGAGAGAGTCCTGTCCCCTGTCACACAGAGAGAGTCCTGTCCCCTGTCACACAGAGAGAGTCCTGTCCCCTGTCACACACATAGTGTCCTGTCCCCTGTCACACAGAGAGAGTCCTATCCCCTGTCGCACAGAGAGAGTCCTGTCCCCTGTCACACAGAGAGACTCCTGTCCCCTATCACACAGAGAGAGTCCTGTCCCCTGTCACACAGAGAGTCCTGTCCCCTGTCACACAGAGAGAGTCCTGTCCCCTGTCACACAGAGAGAGTCCTGTCTCCTGTCAGACATATAGAGTCCTGTCCCCTGTCACACAGAGAGAGTCCTGTCCCCTGTCACACAGAGAGAGTCCTGTCCCCTGTCACACAGAGAGAGTCCTGTCCCCTGTCACACACATAGTGTCCTATCCCCTGTCACACAGAGAGAGTCCTGTCCCCTTTCACGCAGAGAGTCCTGTCCCCTGTCATACAGAGAGAGTCCTGTCCCCTGTCACACAGGGAGAGTCCTGTCCCCTGTCACACAGAGAGGGTCCTGTCCCCTGTCACACAGAGAGAGTCCTGTCCCCTGTCGCACAGAGAGAGTCCTGTCCCCTGTCACACAGAGAGACTCCTGTCCCCTATCACACAGAGAGAGTCCTGTCCCCTGTCACACACGGAGAGTCCTGTCCCCTGTCGCACAGAGAGAGTCCTGTCCCCTGTAACACAGAAAGAGTCCTGTCCCCTGTCACACAGAGAGAGTCCTGTCTGCTGTCAGACATATAGAGTCCTGTCCCCTGTCACACAGAGAGAGTCCTGTCCCTTGTCACACAGAGAGAGTCCTGTCCCCTGTCACACAGAGAGAGTCCTGTACCCTGTCACACAGAGAGAGTCCTGTCCCGTGTCACACAGGGAGAGTCCTGTCCCCTGTCACACAGAGAGGGTCCTGTCCCCTGTCACACAGAGAGACTCCTGTCCCCTGTCACACAGAAAGAGTCCTGTCCCCTGTCACACAGAGAGAGTCCTGTCTCCTGTCACACAGAAAGAGTCCTGTCCCCTGTCACACAGAGAGAGTCCTGTCTCCTGTCAGACATATAGAGTCCTGTCCCCTGTCACACAGAGAGAGTCCTGTCCCTTGTCACACAGAGAGAGTCCTGTCCCCTGTCACACACAGAGAGTCCTGTCCCTTGTCACACAGAAAGAGTCCTGTCCCCTGTCACACAGAGAGAGTCCTCTTCCCTGTCAAACAGAGAGAGTCCTGTCCCCTGTCACACAGAGAGAGTCCTGTCCCCTGTCACACAGAGAGAGTCCTGTCCCCTGTCACACAGAGAGAGTCCTGTCCCCTGTCACACACATAGTGTCCTGTCCCTGTCACACAGAGAGAGTCCTGCCCCCTTTCACACAGAGAGTCCTGTCCCCTGTCACACAGAGAGGGTCCTGTCCCCTGTCACACAGAGAGACTCCTGTCCCCTATCACACAGAGAGAGTCCTGTCCCCTGTCACACAGAGAGTCCTGTCCTCTGTCACACAGAGAGAGTCCTGTCCCCTGTCACACAGAGAGAGTCCTGTCCCCTGTCACACAGAGAGAGTCCTGTCCCCTGTCACACAGAGAGAGTCCTGTCCCCTGTCATACACATAGTGTCCTGTCCCCTGTCACACAGAGAGAGTCCTGTCCCCTGTCACACAGAGAGAGTCCTGTCCCCTTTCACACAGAGAGAGTCCTGCCCATGTCACACAGAGAGAATCGTGTCCCTTGTCACACAGAGAGAGTCCTGTTCCCTGTCACACAGAAAGAGTCCTGTCCCTTGCCACACAGAGAGAGTCCTGTCCCTTGTCACACAGAGGGAGTCCTGTCCGCTGTCACACACAGAGAGTCCTGTCCCTTGTCACACAGAGAGAGTCCTGTCCCCTTTCACACAGAGAGAGTCCTCTTCCCTGTCAAACAGAGAGAGTCCTGTCCCCTGTCACACAGAGAGAGTCCTGTCCCCTGTCACACAGAGAGAGTCCTGTCCCCTGTCACACAGAGAGAGTCCTGTCCCCTGTCACACACATAGTGTCCTGTCCCCTGTCACACAGAGAGAGTCCTGCCCCCTTTCACACAGAGAGTCCTGTCCCCTGTCACACAGAGAGAGTCCTATCCCCTGTCGCACAGAGAGAGTCCTGTCCCCTGTCACACAGAGAGACTCCTGTCCCCTATCACACAGAGAGAGTCCTGTCCCCTGTCACACAGAGAGTCCTGTCCCCTGTCACACAGAGAGAGTCCTGTCCCCTGTCACACAGAGAGAGTCCTGTCCCCTGTCACAGAGAGAGAGTCCTGTCCCCTGTCACACAGAGAGAGTCCTGTCCCCTGTCACACAGAGAGAGTCCTGTCCCCTGTCATACACATAGTGTCCTGTCCCCTGTCACACAGAGAGGGTCCTGTCCCCTGTCACACAGAGAGAGTCCTGTCCCCTGTCACACAGAGAGAGTCCTGCCCATGTCACACAGAGAGAATCGTGTCCCTTGTCACACAGAGAGAGTCCTGTTCCCTGTCACACAGAAAGATTCCTGTCCCTTGTCACACAGAGAGAGTCCTGTCCCTTGTCACACAGAGAGAATCCTGTCCCCTGTCACACACAGAGAGTCCTGTCCCTTGTCACACAGAGAGAGTCCTGTCCCCTGTCACACAGAGAGAGTCCTCTTCCCTGTCAAACAGAGAGAGTCCTGTCCCCTGTCACACAGAGAGAGTCCTGTCCCCTGTCACACAGAGAGAGTCCTGTCCCCTGTCACACAGAGAGAGTCCTGTCCCCTGTCACACACATAGTGTCCTGTCCCCTATCACACAGATAGAGTCCTGCCCCCTTTCACACAGAGAGTCCTGTCCCCTGTCACACAGAGTGAGTCCTATCCCCTGTCACACAGAGAGAGTCCTGTCCCCTTTCACACAGAGAGTCCTGTCCCCTGTCATACAGAGAGAGTCCTGTCCCCTGACACACAGGGAGAGTCCTGTCCCCTGTCACACAGAGAGGGTCCTGTCCCCTGTCACACAGAGAGAGTCCTGTCCCCTGTCGCACAGAGAGAGTCCTGTCCCCTGTCACACAGAGAGACTCCTGTCCCCTATCACACAGAGAGAGTCCTGTCCCCTGTCACACACGGAGAGTCCTGTCCCCTGTCGCACAGAGAGAGTCCTGTCCCCTGTAACACAGAAAGAGTCCTGTCCCCTGTCACACAGAGAGAGTCCTGTCCCCTGTCACACAGAGAGAGTCCTGTCCCCTGTCCCACAGAGAGAGTCCTGTCCCCTGTCACACACATAGTGTCCTGTCCCCTGTCACACAGAGAGTGTCCTGCCCCCTTTCACACAGAGAGTCCTGTCCCCTGTCACACAGAGAGGGTCCTGTCCCCTGTCACACAGAGAGAGTCCTGTCCCCTGTCGCACAGAGAGAGTCCTGTCTCCTGTCACACAGAGAGACTCCTGTCCCCTATCACACAGAGAGAGTCCTGTCGCCTGTCACACAGAGAGTCCTGTCCTCTGTCACACAGAGAGAGTCCTCTCCCCGTCACACAGAGAGAGTCCTGTCTCCTGTCAGACATATTGAGTCCTGTCCCCTGTCACACAGAGAAAGTCCTGTCCCCTGTCACACAGAGAGAGTCCTGTCCCCTGTCACACAGAGAATCCTGTCCCCTGTCACACACGGAGAGTCCTGTCCCCTGTCGCACAGAGAGAGTCCTGTCCCCTGTAACACAGAGAGAGTCCTGTCCCCTGTCACACAGAGAGAGTCCTGTCTCCTGTCAGACATATAGAGTCCTGTCCCCTGTCACACAGAGAGAGTCCTGTCCCTTGTCACACAGAGAGAGTCCTGTCCCCTGTCACAGAGAGAGAGTCCTGTCCCCGTCACACAGAGAGAGTCCTGTCCCCTGTCACACAGAGAGAGTCCTGTCCCCTGTCATACACATAGTGTCCTGTCCCCTGTCACACAGAGAGAGTCCTGTCCCCTGTCACACAGAGAGAGTCCTGTTCCCTGTAACACAGAAAGAGTCCTGTCCCTTGTCACACAGAGAGAGTCCTGTCCCTTGTCACACAGAGAGAGTCCTGTCCCCTGTCACACAGAGAGAGTCCTCTTCCCTGTCAAACAGAGAGAGTCCTGTCCCCTGTCACACAGAGAGAGTCCTGTCCCCTGTCACACAGAGAGAGTCCTGTCCCCTGTCACACAGAGAGAGTCCTGTCCCCTGTCACACACATAGTGTCCTGTCCCCTGTCACACAGAGAGAGTCCTATCCCCTGTCGCACAGAGAGAGTCCTGTCCCCTGTCACACAGAGAGACTCCTGTCCCCTATCACACAGAGAGAGTCCTGTCCCCTGTCACACAGAGAGTCCTGTCCCCTGTCACACAGAGAGTGTCCTGTCCCCTGTCACACAGAGAGAGTCCTGTCTCCTGTCAGACATATAGAGTCCTGTCCCCTGTCACACAGAGAGAGTCCTGTCCCCTGTCACACAGAGAGAGTCCTGTCCCCTGTCACACAGAGAGAGTCCTGTCCCCTGTCACACACATAGTGTCCTATCCCCTGTCACACAGAGAGAGTCCTGTCCCCTTTCACGCAGAGAGTCCTGTCCCCTGTCATACAGAGAGAGTCCTGTCCCCTGTCACACAGGGAGAGTCCTGTCCCCTGTCACACAGAGAGGGTCCTGTCCCCTGTCACACAGAGAGAGTCCTGTCCCCTGTCGCACAGAGAGAGTCCTGTCCCCTGTCACACAGAGAGACTCCTGTCCCCTATCACACAGAGAGAGTCCTGTCCCCTGTCACACACGGAGAGTCCTGTCCCCTGTCGCACAGAGAGAGTCCTGTCCCCTGTAACACAGAAAGAGTCCTGTCCCCTGTCACACAGAGAGAGTCCTGTCTGCTGTCAGACATATAGAGTCCTGTCCCCTGTCACACAGAGAGAGTCCTGTCCCTTGTCACACAGAGAGAGTCCTGTCCCCTGTCACACAGAGAGAGTCCTGTACCCTGTCACACAGAGAGAGTCCTGTCCCCTGTCACACAGGGAGAGTCCTGTCCCCTGTCACACAGAGAGGGTCCTGTCCCCTGTCACACAGAGAGACTCCTGTCCCCTGTCACACAGAAAGAGTCCTGTCCCCTGTCACACAGAGAGAGTCCTGTCTCCTGTCACACAGAAAGAGTCCTGTCCCCTGTCACACAGAGAGACTCCTGTCCCCTATCACACAGAGAGAGTCCTGTCGCCTGTCACACAAAGAGTCCTGTCCTCTGTCACACAGAGAGAGTCCTCTCCCCATCACACAGAGAGAGTCCAGTCTCCTGTCAGACATATTGAGTCCTGTCCCCTGTCACACAGAGAAAGTCCTGTCCCCTGTCACACAGAGAGAGTCCTGTCCCCTGTCACACAGAGAGAGTCCTGTCCCCTGTCACACACGGAGAGTCCTGTCCCCTGTCGCACAGAGAGAGTCCTGTCCCCTGTAACACAGAGAGAGTCCTGTCCCCTGTCACACAGAGAGAGTCCTGTCTCCTGTCAGACATATAGAGTCCTGTCCCCTGTCACACAGAGAGAGTCCTGTCCCTTGTCACACAGAGAGAGTCCTGTCCCCTGTCACAGAGAGAGAGTCCTGTCCCCGTCACACAGAGAGAGTCCTGTCCCCTGTCACACAGAGAGAGTCCTGTCCCCTGTCATACACATAGTGTCCTGTCCCCTGTCACACAGAGAGAGTCCTGTCCCCTGTCACACAGAGAGAGTCCTGTCCCCTGTCACACAGAGAGAGTCCTGCCCATGTCACACAGAGAGAATCATGTCCCTTGTCACACAGAGAGAGTCCTGTTCCCTGTCACACAGAAAGAGTCCTGTCCCTTGTCACACAGAGAGAGTCCTGTCCCTTGTCACACAGAGAGAGTCCTGTCCCCTGTCACACAGAGAGAGTCCTCTTCCCTGTCAAACAGAGAGAGTCCTGTCCCCTGTCACACAGAGAGAGTCCTGTCCCCTGTCACACAGAGAGAGTCCTGTCCCCTGTCACACAGAGAGAGTCCTGTCCCCTGTCACACACATAGTGTCCTGTCCCCTGTCACACAGAGAGAGTCCTATCCCCTGTCGCACAGAGAGAGTCCTGTCCCCTGTCACACAGTAAGACTCCTGTCCCCTATCACACAGAGAGAGTCCTGTCCCCTGTCACACAGAGAGTCCTGTCCCCTGTCACACAGAGAGAGTCCTGTCCCCTGTCACACAGAGAGAGTCCTGTCTCCTGTCAGACATATAGAGTCCTGTCCCCTGTCACACAGAGAGAGTCCTGTCCCCTGTCACACAGAGAGAGTCCTGTCCCCTGTCACACAGAGAGAGTCCTGTCCCCTGTCACACACATAGTGTCCTATCCCCTGTCACACAGAGAGAGTCCTGTCCCCTTTCACACAGAGAGTCCTGTCCCCTGTCATACAGAGAGAGTCCTGTCCCCTGTCACACAGGGAGAGTCCTGTCCCCTGTCACACAGAGAGGGTCCTGTCCCCTGTCACACAGAGAGAGTCCTGTCCCCTGTCGCACAGAGAGAGTCCTGTCCCCTGTCACACAGAGAGACTCCTGTCCCCTATCACACAGAGAGAGTCCTGTCCCCTGTCACACACGGAGAGTCCTGTCCCCTGTCGCACAGAGAGAGTCCTGTCCCCTGTAACACAGAAAGAGTCCTGTCCCCTGTCACACAGAGAGAGTCCTGTCTGCTGTCAGACATATAGAGTCCTGTCCCCTGTCACACAGAGAGAGTCCTGTCCCTTGTCACACAGAGAGAGTCCTGTCACATGTCACACAGAGAGAGTCCTGTCCCCTGTCACACAGAGAGAGTCCTGTCCCCTGTCACACAGGGAGAGTCCTGTCCCCTGTCACACAGAGAGGGTCCTGTCCCCTGTCACACAGAGAGACTCCTGTCCCCTGTCAGACATATAGAGTCCTGTCCCCTGTCACACAGAGAGAGTCCTGTCCCTTGTCACACAGAGAGAGTCCTGTCCCCTGTCACACACAGAGAGTCCTGTCCCTTGTCACACAGAAAGAGTCCTGTCCCCTGTCACACAGAGAGAGTCCTCTTCCCTGTCAAACAGAGAGAGTCCTGTCCCCTGTCACACAGAGAGAGTCCTGTCCCCTGTCACACAGAGAGAGTCCTGTCCCCTGTCACACAGAGAGAGTCCTGTCCCCTGTCACACACATAGTGTCCTGTCCCTGTCACACAGAGAGAGTCCTGCCCCCTTTCACACAGAGAGTCCTGTCCCCTGTCACACAGAGAGGGTCCTGTCCCCTGTCACACAGAGAGACTCCTGTCCCCTATCACACAGAGAGAGTCCTGTCCCCTGTCACACAGAGAGTCCTGTCCTCTGTCACACAGAGAGAGTCCTGTCCCCTGTCACACAGAGAGAGTCCTGTCCCCTGTCACACAGAGAGAGTCCTGTCCCCTGTCACACAGAGAGAGTCCTGTCCCCTGTCATACACATAGTGTCCTGTCCCCTGTCACACAGAGAGAGTCCTGTCCCCTGTCACACAGAGAGAGTCCTGTCCCCTGTCACACAGAGAGAGTCCTGCCCATGTCACACAGAGAGAATCGTGTCCCTTGTCACACAGAGAGAGTCCTGTTCCCTGTCACACAGAAAGAGTCCTGTCCCTTGCCACACAGAGAGAGTCCTGTCCCTTGTCACACAGAGGGAGTCCTGTCCGCTGTCACACACAGAGAGTCCTGTCCCTTGTCACACGGAGAGAGTCCTGTCCCCTTTCACACAGAGAGAGTCCTCTTCCCTGTCAAACAGAGAGAGTCCTGTCCCCTGTCACACAGAGAGAGTCCTGTCCCCTGTCACACAGAGAGAGTCCTGTCCCCTGTCACACAGAGAGAGTCCTGTCCCCTGTCACACACATAGTGTCCTGTCCCCTGTCACACAGAGAGAGTCCTGCCCCCTTTCACACAGAGAGTCCTGTCCCCTGTCACACAGAGAGAGTCCTATCCCCTGTCGCACAGAGAGAGTCCTGTCCCCTGTCACACAGAGAGACTCCTGTCCCCTATCACACAGAGAGAGTCCTGTCCCCTGTCACACAGAGAGTCCTGTCCCCTGTCACACAGAGAGAGTCCTGTCCCCTGTCACACAGAGAGAGTCCTGTCCCCTGTCACAGAGAGAGAGTCCTGTCCCCTGTCACACAGAGAGAGTCCTGTCCCCTGTCACACAGAGAGAGTCCTGTCCCCTGTCATACACATAGTGTCCTGTCCCCTGTCACACAGAGAGAGTCCTGTCCCCTGTCACACAGAGAGAGTCCTGTCCCCTGTCACACAGAGAGAGTCCTGCCCATGTCACACAGAGAGAATCGTGTCCCTTGTCACACAGAGAGAGTCCTGTTCCCTGTCACACAGAAAGATTCCTGTCCCTTGTCACACAGAGAGAGTCCTGTCCCTTATCACACAGAGAGAATCCTGTCCCCTGTCACACACAGAGAGTCCTGTCCCTTGTCACACAGAGAGAGTCCTGTCCCCTGTCACACAGAGAGAGTCCTCTTCCCTGTCAAACAGAGAGAGTCCTGTCCCCTGTCACACAGAGAGAGTCCTGTCCCCTGTCACACAGAGAGAGTCCTGTCCCCTGTCACACAGAGAGAGTCCTGTCCCCTGTCACACACATAGTGTCCTGTCCCCTGTCACACAGATAGAGTCCTGCCCCCTTTCACACAGAGAGTCCTGTCCCCTGTCACACAGAGAGAGTCCTATCCCCTGTCGCACAGAGAGAGTCCTGTCCCCTGTCACACAGAGAGACTCCTGTCCCCTATCACACAGAGAGAGTCCTGTCCCCTGTCACACAGAGAGTCCTGTCCCCTGTCACACAGAGAGAGTCCTGTCCCCTGTCACACAGAGAGAGTCCTGTCTCCTGTCAGACATATAGAGTCCTGTCCCCTGTCACACAGAGAGAGTCCTGTCCCCTGTCACACAGAGAGAGTCCTGTCCCCTGTCACACAGAGAGAGTCCTGTCCCCTGTCACACACATAGTGTCCTGTCCCCTGTCACACAGATAGAGTCCTGCCCCCTTTCACACAGAGAGTCCTGTCCCCTGTCACACAGGGAGAGTCCTGTCCCCTGTCACACAGAGAGGGTCCTGTCCCCTGTCACACAGAGAGACTCCTGTCCCCTGTCACACAGAAAGAGTCCTGTCCCCTGTCACACAGAGAGTCCTGTCCCCTGTCACACAGAGAGAGTCCTGTCCCCTGTCACACAGAGAGAGTCCTGTCTCCTGTCAGACATATAGTGTCCTGTCCCCTGTCACACAGAGAGAGTCCTGTCCCCTGTCACACAGAGAGAGTCCTGTCCCCTGTCACACAGAGAGAGTCCTGTCCCCTGTCACACACATAGTGTCCTATCCCCTGTCACACAGAGAGAGTCCTGTCCCCTTTCACACAGAGAGTCCTGTCCCCTGTCATACAGAGAGAGTCCTGTCCCCTGTCACACAGGGAGAGTCCTGTCCCCTGTCACACAGAGAGGGTCCTGTCCCCTGTCACACAGAGAGAGTCCTGTCCCCTGTCGCACAGAGAGAGTCCTGTCCCCTGTCACACAGAGAGACTCCTGTCCCCTATCACACAGAGAGAGTCCTGTCCCCTGTCACACACGGAGAGTCCTGTCCCCTGTCGCACAGAGAGAGTCCTGTCCCCTGTAACACAGAAAGAGTCCTGTCCCCTGTCACACAGAGAGAGTCCTGTCTGCTGTCAGACATATAGAGTCCTGTCCCCTGTCACACAGAGAGAGTCCTGTCCCTTGTCACACAGAGAGAGTCCTGTCCCCTGTCACACAGAGAGAGTCCTGTCCCCTGTCACACAGAGAGAGTCCTGTCCCCTGTCACACAGGGAGAGTCCTGTCCCCTGTCACACAGAGAGGGTCCTGTCCCCTGTCACACAGAGAGACTCCTGTCCCCTGTCAGACATATAGAGTCCTGTCCCCTGTCACACAGAGAGAGTCCTGTCCCTTGTCACACAGAGAGAGTCCTGTCCCCTGTCACACACAGAGAGTCCTGTCCCTTGTCACACAGAAAGAGTCCTGTCCCCTGTCACACAGAGAGAGTCCTCTTCCCTGTCAAACAGAGAGAGTCCTGTCCCCTGTCACACAGAGAGAGTCCTGTCCCCTGTCACACAGAGAGAGTCCTGTCCCCTGTCACACAGAGAGAGTCCTGTCCCCTGTCACACACATAGTGTCCTGTCCCTGTCACACAGAGAGAGTCCTGCCCCCTTTCACACAGAGAGTCCTGTCCCCTGTCACACAGAGAGGGTCCTGTCCCCTGTCACACAGAGAGACTCCTGTCCCCTATCACACAGAGAGACTCCTGTCCCCTGTCACACAGAAAGAGTCCTGTCCCCTGTCACACAGAGAGTCCTGTCCCCTGTCACACAGAGAGAGTCCTGTCCCCTGTCACACAGAGAGAGTCCTGTCTCCTGTCAGACATATAGTGTCCTGTCCCCTGTCACACAGAGAGAGTCCTGTCCCCTGTCACACAGAGAGAGTCCTGTCCCCTGTCACACAGAGAGAGTCCTGTCCCCTGTCACACACATAGTGTCCTATCCCCTGTCACACAGAGAGAGTCCTGTCCCCTTTCACACAGAGAGTCCTGTCCCCTGTCATACAGAGAGAGTCCTGTCCCCTGTCACACAGGGAGAGTCCTGTCCCCTGTCACACAGAGAGGGTCCTGTCCCCTGTCACACAGAGAGAGTCCTGTCCCCTGTCGCACAGAGAGAGTCCTGTCCCCTGTCACACAGAGAGACTCCTGTCCCCTATCACACAGAGAGAGTCCTGTCCCCTGTCACACACGGAGAGTCCTGTCCCCTGTCGCACAGAGAGAGTCCTGTCCCCTGTAACACAGAAAGAGTCCTGTCCCCTGTCACACAGAGAGAGTCCTGTCTGCTGTCAGACATATAGAGTCCTGTCCCCTGTCACACAGAGAGAGTCCTGTCCCTTGTCACACAGAGAGAGTCCTGTCCCCTGTCACACAGAGAGAGTCCTGTCCCCTGTCACACAGAGAGAGTCCTGTCCCCTGTCACACAGGGAGAGTCCTGTCCCCTGTCACACAGAGAGGGTCCTGTCCCCTGTCACACAGAGAGACTCCTGTCCCCTGTCAGACATATAGAGTCCTGTCCCCTGTCACACAGAGAGAGTCCTGTCCCTTGTCACACAGAGAGAGTCCTGTCCCCTGTCACACACAGAGAGTCCTGTCCCTTGTCACACAGAAAGAGTCCTGTCCCCTGTCACACAGAGAGAGTCCTCTTCCCTGTCAAACAGAGAGAGTCCTGTCCCCTGTCACACAGAGAGAGTCCTGTCCCCTGTCACACAGAGAGAGTCCTGTCCCCTGTCACACAGAGAGAGTCCTGTCCCCTGTCACACACATAGTGTCCTGTCCCTGTCACACAGAGAGAGTCCTGCCCCCTTTCACACAGAGAGTCCTGTCCCCTGTCACACAGAGAGGGTCCTGTCCCCTGTCACACAGAGAGACTCCTGTCCCCTATCACACAGAGAGAGTCCTGTCCCCTGTCACACACAGAGTCCTGTCCTCTGTCACACAGAGAGAGTCCTGTCCCCTGTCACACAGAGAGAGTCCTGTCCCCTGTCACACAGAGAGAGTCCTGTCCCCTGTCACACAGAGAGAGTCCTGTCCCCTGTCATACACATAGTGTCCTGTCCCCTGTCACACAGAGAGAGTCCTGTCCCCTGTCACACAGAGAGAGTCCTGTCCCCTGTCACACAGAGAGAGTCCTGCCCATGTCACACAGAGAGAATCGTGTCCCTTGTCACACAGAGAGAGTCCTGTTCCCTGTCACACAGAAAGAGTCCTGTCCCTTGCCACACAGAGAGAGTCCTGTCCCTTGTCACACAGAGGGAGTCCTGTCCGCTGTCACACACAGAGAGTCCTGTCCCTTGTCACACAGAGAGAGTCCTGTCCCCTGTCACACAGAGAGAGTCCTGTCCCCTGTCACACACATAGTGTCCTGTCCCCTGTCACACAGATAGAGTCCTGCCCCCTTTCACACAGAGAGTCCTGTCCCCTGTCACACAGAGAGAGTCCTATCCCCTGTCGCACAGAGAGAGTCCTGTCCCCTGTCACACAGAGAGACTCCTGTCCCCTGTCACACAGAGAGAGTCCTGTCCCCTGTCACACAGAGGGAGTCCTGTCCCCTGTCACACAGAGAGACTCCTGTCCCCTATCAGACAGAGAGAGTCCTGTCCCCTGTCACACAGAGAGTCCTGTCCCCTGTCACACAGAGAGAGTCCTGTCCCCTGTCACACAGAGAGAGTCCTGTCCCCTGTCACAGAGAGAGAGTCCTGTCCCCTGTCACACAGAGAGAGTCCTGTCCCCTGTCACACAGAGAGAGTCCTGTCCCCTGTCATACACATAGTGTCCTGTCCCCTGTCACACAGAGAGAGTCCTGTCCCCTGTCACACAGAGAGAGTCCTGTCCCCTGTCACACAGAGAGAGTCCTGCCCATGTCACACAGAGAGAATCGTGTCCCTTGTCACACAGAGAGAGTCCTGTTCCCAGTCACACAGAAAGATTCCTGTCCCTTGTCACACAGAGAGAGTCCTGTCCCTTATCACACAGAGAGAATCCTGTCCCCTGTCACACACAGAGAGTCCTGTCCCTTGTCACACAGAGAGAGTCCTGTTCCCTGTCACACAGAGAGAGTCCTCTTCCCTGTCAAACAGAGAGAGTCCTGTCCCCTGTCACACAGAGAGAGTCCTGTCCCCTGTCACACAGAGAGAGTCCTGTCCCCTGTCACACAGAGAGAGTCCTGTCCCCTGTCACACACATAGTGTCCTGTCCCCTGTCACACAGATAGAGTCCTGCCCCCTTTCACACAGAGAGTCCTGTCCCCTGTCACACAGAGAGAGTCCTATCCCCTGTCGCACAGAGAGAGTCCTGTCCCCTGTCACACAGAGAGACTCCTGTCCCCTATCACACAGAGAGAGTCCTGTCCCCTGTCACACAGAGAGTCCTGTCCCCTGTCACACAGAGAGAGTCCTGTCACCTGTCACACAGAGAGAGTCCTGTCTCCTGTCAGACATATAGAGTCCTGTCCCCTGTCACACAGAGAGAGTCCTGTCCCCTGTCACACAGAGAGAGTCCTGTCCCCTGTCACACAGAGAGAGTCCTGTCCCCTGTCACACACATATTTACCTATCCCCTGTCACACAGAGAGAGTCCTGTCCCCTTTCACACAGAGAGTCCTGTCCCCTGTCATACAGAGAGAGTCCTGTCCCCTGTCACACAGGGAGAGTCCTGTCCCCTGTCACACAGAGAGGGTCCTGTCCCCTGTCACACAGAGAGAGTCCTGTCCCCTGTCGCACAGAGAGAGTCCTGTCCCCTGTCACACAGAGAGACTCCTGTCGCCTATCACACAGAGAGTACTGTCCCCTGTCACACACGGAGAGTCCTGTCCCCTGTCGCACAGAGAGAGTCCTGTACCCTGTAACACAGAAAGAGTCCTGTCCCCTGTCACACAGAGAGAGTCCTGTCTGCTGTCAGACATATAGAGTCCTGTCCCCTGTCACACAGAGAGAGTCCTGTCCCTTGTCACACAGAGAGAGTCCTGTCCCCTGTCACACAGAGAGAGTCCTGTCCCCTGTCACACAGAGAGAGTCCTGTCCCCTGTCACAAAGGGAGAGTCCTGTCCCCTGTCACACAGGGAGGGTCCTGTCCCCTGTCACACAGAGAGACTCCTGTCCCCTATCACACAGAGAGAGTCCTGTTCCCTGTCACATTGAGAGTCCTGTCCTCTGTCACACAGAGAGAGTCCTGTCCCCTGTCACACAGAGAGAGTCCTGTCTCCTGTCAGACATATAGAGTCCTGTCCCCTGTCACACAGTGAGAGTCCTGTCCCTTGTCACACAGAGAGAGTCCTGTCCCCTGTCACACACAGAGAGTCCTGTCCCTTGTCACACAGAGAGAGTCCTGTCCCCTTTCACACAGAGAGAGTCCTCTTCCCTGTCAAACAGAGAGAGTCCTGTCCCCTGTCACACAGAGAGAGTCCTGTCCCCTGTCACACAGAGAGAGTCCTGTCCCCTGTCACACAGAGAGAGTCCTGTCCCCTGTCACACACATAGTGTCCTGTCCCTGTCACACAGAGAGAGTCCTGCCCCCTTTCACACAGAGAGTCCTGTCCCCTGTCACACAGAGAGAGTCCTATCCCCTGTCGCACAGAGAGAGTCCTGTCCCCTGTCACACAGAGAGACTCCTGTCCCCTATCACACAGAGAGAGTCCTGTCCCCTGTCACACAGAGAGTCCTGTCCCCTGTCACACAGAGAGAGTCCTGTCCCCTGTCACACAGAGAGAGTCCTGTCTCCTGTCAGACATATAGAGTCCTGTCCCCTGTCACACAGAGAGAGTCCTGTCCCCTGTCACACAGAGAGAGTCCTGCCTCCTGTCAGACATATAGAGTCCTGTCCCCTGTCACACAGAGAGAGTCCTGTCCCTTGTCACACAGAGAGAGTCCTGTCCCCTGTCACACAGAGAGAGTCCTGTCCCCTGTCACACAGAGAGAGTCCTGTCCCCTGTCACACAGAGAGAGTCCTGTCCCCTGTCACACACACAGTGTCCTGTCCCCTGTCACACAGAGAGAGTCCTGTCCCCTTTCACACAGAGAGTCCTGTCCCCTGTCACACAGAGAGAGTCCTGTCCCCTGTCACACACATAGTGTCCTGTCCCCTGTCACACAGAGAGAGTCCTGTCCCCTTTCACACAGAGAGTCCTGTCCCCTATCACACAGAGAGAGTCCTGTCCCCTGTCACACAGAGAGTCCTGTCCCCTGTCACACAGAGAGAGTCCTGTCCCCTGTCACACAGAGAGAGTCCTGTCTCCTGTCAGACATATAGAGTCTTGCCCCTGTCACACAGAGAAAGTCCTGTCCCCTGTCACACAGAGAGAGTCCTGTCCACTGTCACACAGAGAGAGTCCTGTACCCTGTCACACACGGAGAGTCCTGTCCCCTGCTGCACAGAGAGAGTCCTGTCCCCTGTAACACAGAGAGAGTCCTGTCCACTGTCACACAGAGAGAGTCCTGTCTCCTGTCAGACATATAGAGTCCTGTCCCCTGTCACACAGAGAGAGTCCTGTCCCTTGTCACACAGAGAGAGTCCTGTCCCCTGTCACACAGAGAGAGTCCGGTCCCCTGTCACACAGAGAGAGTCCTGTCCCCTGTCACACAGAGAGAGTCCTGTCCCCTGTCAGACACATAGTTTCCTGTCCCCTGTCACACAGAGAGAGTCCTGTCCCCTGTCACACAGAGAGAGTCCTGTCCCCTGTCACACAGAGAGAGTCCTGCCCTTGTCACACAGAGAGAATCGTGTCCCTTGTCACACAGAGAGAGTCCTGTTCCCTGTCACACAGAAAGAGTCCTGTCCCTTGTCACACAGAGAGAGTCCTGTCCCTTGTCACACAGAGAGAGTCCTGTCCCTTGTCACACAGAGAGAGTCCTGTCCCCTGTCAAACAGAGAGAGTCCTGTCCCCTTTAACACAGAGAGAGTCCTGTCCCCTGTCACACAGAGAGAGTCCTGTCTCCTGTCAGACATATAGAGTCCTGTCCCCTGTCACACAGAGAGAGTCCTGTCCCCTGTCACACAGAGAGAGTCCTTTCTCCTGTCAGACATATAGAGTCCTGTCCCCTGTCACACAGAGAGAGTCCTGTCCCTTGTCACTCAGAGAGAGTCCTGTCCCCTGTCACACAGAGAGAGTCCTGTCCCCTGTCACACAGAGAGAGTCCTGTCCCCTGTCACACAGAGAGAGTCCTGTCCCCTGTCATACACATAGTGTCCTGTCCCCTGTCACACAGAGAGAGTCCTGTCCCCTGTCACACAGAGAGAGTCCTGTCCCCTGTCACACAGAGAGAGTCCTGCCCATGTCACACAGAGAGAATCGTGTCCCTTGTCACACAGAGAGAGTCCTGTTCCCTGTCACACAGAAAGAGTCCTGTCCCTTGTCACACAGAAAGAGTCCTGTCCCTTGTCACACAGAGAGAGTCCTGTCCCCTGTCACACACAGAGAGTCCTGTCCCTTGTCACACAGAGAGAGTCCTGTACCCTGTCACACAGAGAGAGTCATCTTCCCTGTCAAACAGAGAGAGTCCTGTCCCCTGTCCCACAGAGAGAGTCCTGTCCCCTGTCACACACATAGTGTCCTGTCCCCTGTCACACAGAGAGTGTCCTGCCCCCATTCACACAGAGAGTCCTGTCCCCTGTCACACAGAGAGGGTCCTGTCCACTGTCACACAGAGAGAGTCCTGTCCCCTGTCGCACAGAGAGAGTCCTGTCTCCTGTCACACAGAGAGACTCCTGTCCCCTATCACACAGAGAGAGTCCTGTCGCCTGTCACACAGAGAGTCCTGTCCTCTGTCACACAGAGAGAGTCCTCTCCCCGTCACACAGAGAGAGTCCTGTCTCCTGTCAGACATATTGAGTCCTGTCCCCTGTCACACAGAGAAAGTCCTGTCCCCTGTCACACAGAGAGAGTCCTGTCCCCTGTCACACAGAGAATCCTGTCCCCTGTCACACACGGAGAGTCCTGTCCCCTGTCGCACAGAGAGAGTCCTGTCCCCTGTAACACAGAGAGAGTCCTGTCCCCTGTCACACAGAGAGAGTCCTGTCTCCTGTCAGACATATAGAGTCCTGTCCCCTGTCACACAGAGAGAGTCCTGTCCCTTGTCACACAGAGAGAGTCCTGTCCCCTGTCACAGAGAGAGAGTCCTGTCCCCGTCACACAGAGAGAGTCCTGTCCCCTGTCACACAGAGAGAGTCCTGTCCCCTGTCATACACATAGTGTCCTGTCCCCTGTCACACAGAGAGAGTCCTGTCCCCTGTCACACAGAGAGAGTCCTGTTCCCTGTCACACAGAAAGAGTCCTGTCCCTTGTCACACAGAGAGAGTCCTGTCCCTTGTCACACAGAGAGAGTCCTGTCCCCTGTCACACAGAGAGACTCCTGTCCCCTATCACACAGAGAGAGTCCTGTTCCCTGTCACATTGAGAGTCCTGTCCTCTGTCACACAGAGAGAGTCCTGTCCCCTGTCACACAGAGAGAGTCCTGTCTCCTGTCAGACATATAGAGTCCTGTCCCCTGTCACACAGTGAGAGTCCTGTCCCTTGTCACACAGAGAGAGTCCTGTCCCCTGTCACACACAGAGAGTCCTGTCCCTTGTCACACAGAGAGAGTCCTGTCCCCTTTCACACAGAGAGAGTCCTGTCCCCTGTCACACAGAGAGAGTCCTGTCCCCTGTCACACAGAGAGAGTCCTGTCCCCTGTCACACAGAGAGAGTCCTGTCCCTTGTCACACACATAGTGTCCTGTCCCTGTCACACAGAGAGAGTCCTGCCCCCTTTCACACAGAGAGTCCTGTCCCCTGTCACACAGAGAGAGTCCTATCCCCTGTCGCACAGAGAGAGTCCTGTCCCCTGTCACACAGAGAGACTCCTGTCCCCTATCACACAGAGAGAGTCCTGTCCCCTGTCACACAGAGAGTCCTGTCCCCTGTCACACAGAGAGAGTCCTGTCCCCTGTCACACAGAGAGAGTCCTGTCTCCTGTCAGACATATAGAGTCCTGTCCCCTGTCACACAGAGAGAGTCCTGTCCCCTGTCACACAGAGAGAGTCCTGCCTCCTGTCAGACATATAGAGTCCTGTCCCCTGTCACACAGAGAGAGTCCTGTCCCTTGTCACACAGAGAGAGTCCTGTCCCCTGTCACACAGAGAGAGTCCTGTCCCCTGTCACACAGAGAGAGTCCTGTCCCCTGTCACACAGAGAGAGTCCTGTCCCCTGTCACACACACAGTGTCCTGTCCCCTGTCACACAGAGAGAGTCCTGTCCCCTTTCACACAGAGAGTCCTGTCCCCTGTCACACAGAGAGAGTCCTGTCCCCTGTCACACACATAGTGTCCTGTCCCCTGTCACACAGAGAGAGTCCTGTCCCCTTTCACACAGAGAGTCCTGTCCCCTATCACACAGAGAGAGTCCTGTCCCCTGTCACACAGAGAGTCCTGTCCCCTGTCACACAGAGAGAGTCCTGTCCCCTGTCACACAGAGAGAGTCCTGTCTCCTGTCAGACATATAGAGTCTTGCCCCTGTCACACAGAGAAAGTCCTGTCCCCTGTCACACAGAGAGAGTCCTGTCCACTGTCACACAGAGAGAGTCCTGTACCCTGTCACACACGGAGAGTCCTGTCCCCTGCTGCACAGAGAGAGTCCTGTCCCCTGTAACACAGAGAGAGTCCTGTCCACTGTCACACAGAGAGAGTCCTGTCTCCTGTCAGACATATAGAGTCCTGTCCCCTGTCACACAGAGAGAGTCCTGTCCCTTGTCACACAGAGAGAGTCCTGTCCCCTGTCACACAGAGAGAGTCCGGTCCCCTGTCACACAGAGAGAGTCCTGTCCCCTGTCACACAGAGAGAGTCCTGTCCCCTGTCAGACACATAGTTTCCTGTCCCCTGTCACACAGAGAGAGTCCTGTCCCCTGTCACACAGAGAGAGTCCTGTCCCCTGTCACACAGAGAGAGTCCTGCCCTTGTCACACAGAGAGAATCGTGTCCCTTGTCACACAGAGAGAGTCCTGTTCCCTGTCACACAGAAAGAGTCCTGTCCCTTGTCACACAGAGAGAGTCCTGTCCCTTGTCACACAGAGAGAGTCCTGTCCCTTGTCACACAGAGAGAGTCCTGTCCCCTGTCAAACAGAGAGAGTCCTGTCCCCTTTAACACAGAGAGAGTCCTGTCCCCTGTCACACAGAGAGAGTCCTGTCTCCTGTCAGACATATAGAGTCCTGTCCCCTGTCACACAGAGAGAGTCCTGTCCCCTGTCACACAGAGAGAGTCCTTTCTCCTGTCAGACATATAGAGTCCTGTCCCCTGTCACACAGAGAGAGTCCTGTCCCTTGTCACTCAGAGAGAGTCCTGTCCCCTGTCACACAGAGAGAGTCCTGTCCCCTGTCACACAGAGAGAGTCCTGTCCCCTGTCACACAGAGAGAGTCCTGTCCCCTGTCATACACATAGTGTCCTGTCCCCTGTCACACAGAGAGAGTCCTGTCCCCTGTCACACAGAGAGAGTCCTGTCCCCTGTCACACAGAGAGAGTCCTGCCCATGTCACACAGAGAGAATCGTGTCCCTTGTCACACAGAGAGAGTCCTGTTCCCTGTCACACAGAAAGAGTCCTGTCCCTTGTCACACAGAAAGAGTCCTGTCCCTTGTCACACAGAGAGAGTCCTGTCCCCTGTCACACACAGAGAGTCCTGTCCCTTGTCACACAGAGAGAGTCCTGTACCCTGTCACACAGAGAGAGTCATCTTCCCTGTCAAACAGAGAGAGTCCTGTCCCCTGTCCCACAGAGAGAGTCCTGTCCCCTGTCACACACATAGTGTCCTGTCCCCTGTCACACAGAAAGTGTCCTGCCCGCATTCACACAGAGAGTCCTGTCCCCTGTCACACAGAGAGGGTCCTGTCCCCTGTCACACAGAGAGAGTCCTGTCCCCTGTCGCACAGAGAGAGTCCTGTCTCCTGTCACACAGAGAGACTCCTGTCCCCTATCACACAGAGAGAGTCCTGTCGCCTGTCACACAGAGAGTCCTGTCCTCTGTCACACAGAGAGAGTCCTCTCCCCGTCACACAGAGAGAGTCCTGTCTCCTGTCAGACATATTGAGTCCTGTCCCCTGTCACACAGAGAAAGTCCTGTCCCCTGTCACACAGAGAGAGTCCTGTCCCCTGTCACACAGAGAATCCTGTCCCCTGTCACACACGGAGAGTCCTGTCCCCTGTCGCACAGAGAGAGTCCTGTCCCCTGTAACACAGAGAGAGTCCTGTCCCCTGTCACACAGAGAGAGTCCTGTCTCCTGTCAGACATATAGAGTCCTGTCCCCTGTCACACAGAGAGAGTCCTGTCCCTTGTCACACAGAGAGAGTCCTGTCCCCTGTCACAGAGAGAGAGTCCTGTCCCCGTCACACAGAGAGAGTCCTGTCCCCTGTCACACAGAGAGAGTCCTGTCCCCTGTCATACACATAGTGTCCTGTCCCCTGTCACACAGAGAGAGTCCTGTCCCCTGTCACACAGAAAGAGTCCTGTCCCTTGTCACACAGAGAGAGTCCTGTCCCTTGTCACACAGAGAGAGTCCTGTCCCCTGTCACACAGAGAGAGTCCTGTCCCCTGTCACACAGAGAGAGTCCTGTCCCCTGTCACACAGAGAGAGTCCTGTCCCCTGTCACACACATAGTGTCCTGTCCCCTGTCACACAGAGAGAGTCCTATCCCCTGTCGCACAGAGAGAGTCCTGTCCCCTGTCACACAGAGAGACTCCTGTCCCCTATCACACAGAGAGAGTCCTGTCCCCTGTCACACAGAGAGTCCTGTCCCCTGTCACACAGAGAGAGTCCTGTCCCCTGTCACACAGAGAGAGTCCTGTCTCCTGTCAGACATATAGAGTCCTGTCCCCTGTCACACAGAGAGAGTCCTGTCCCCTGTCACACAGAGAGAGTCCTGTCCCCTGTCACACAGAGAGAGTCCTGTCCCCTGTCACACACATAGTGTCCTATCCCCTGTCACACAGAGAGAGTCCTGTCCCCTTTCACGCAGAGAGTCCTGTCCCCTGTCATACAGAGAGAGTCCTGTCCCCTGTCACACAGGGAGAGTCCTGTCCCCTGTCACACAGAGAGGGTCCTGTCCCCTGTCACACAGAGAGAGTCCTGTCCCCTGTCGCACAGAGAGAGTCCTGTCCCCTGTCACACAGAGAGACTCCTGTCCCCTATCACACAGAGAGAGTCCTGTCCCCTGTCACACACGGAGAGTCCTGTCCCCTGTCGCACAGAGAGAGTCCTGTCCCCTGTAACACAGAAAGAGTCCTGTCCCCTGTCACACAGAGAGAGTCCTGTCTGCTGTCAGACATATAGAGTCCTGTCCCCTGTCACACAGAGAGAGTCCTGTCCCTTGTCACACAGAGAGAGTCCTGTCCCCTGTCACACAGAGAGAGTCCTGTACCCTGTCACACAGAGAGAGTCCTGTCCCGTGTCACACAGGGAGAGTCCTGTCCCCTGTCACACAGAGAGGGTCCTGTCCCCTGTCACACAGAGAGACTCCTGTCCCCTGTCACACAGAAAGAGTCCTGTCCCCTGTCACACAGAGAGAGTCCTGTCTCCTGTCACACAGAAAGAGTCCTGTCCCCTGTCACACAGAGAGAGTCCTGTCTCCTGTCAGACATATAGAGTCCTGTCCCCTGTCACACAGAGAGAGTCCTGTCCCCTGTCACACACAGAGAGTCCTGTCCCTTGTCACACAGAAAGAGTCCTGTCCCCTGTCACACAGAGAGAGTCCTCTTCCCTGTCAAACAGAGAGAGTCCTGTCCCCTGTCACACAGAGAGAGTCCTGTCCCCTGTCACACAGAGAGAGTCCTGTCCCCTGTCACACAGAGAGAGTCCTGTCCCCTGTCACACACATAGTGTCCTGTCCCTGTCACACAGAGAGAGTCCTGCCCCCTTTCACACAGAGAGTCCTGTCCCCTGTCACACAGAGAGGGTCCTGTCCCCTGTCACACAGAGAGACTCCTGTCCCCTATCACACAGAGAGAGTCCTGTCCCCTGTCACACAGAGAGTCCTGTCCTCTGTCACACAGAGAGAGTCCTGTCCCCTGTCACACAGAGAGAGTCCTGTCCCCTGTCACACAGAGAGAGTCCTGTCCCCTGTCACACAGAGAGAGTCCTGTCCCCTGTCATACACATAGTGTCCTGTCCCCTGTCACACAGAGAGAGTCCTGTCCCCTTTCACACAGAGAGAGTCCTGCCCATGTCACACAGAGAGAATCGTGTCCCTTGTCACACAGAGAGAGTCCTGTTCCCTGTCACACAGAAAGAGTCCTGTCCCTTGCCACACAGAGAGAGTCCTGTCCCTTGTCACACAGAGGGAGTCCTGTCCGCTGTCACACACAGAGAGTCCTGTCCCTTGTCACACAGAGAGAGTCCTGTCCCCTTTCACACAGAGAGAGTCCTCTTCCCTGTCAAACAGAGAGAGTCCTGTCCCCTGTCACACAGAGAGAGTCCTGTCCCCTGTCACACAGAGAGAGTCCTGTCCCCTGTCACACAGAGAGAGTCCTGTCCCCTGTCACACACATAGTGTCCTGTCCCCTGTCACACAGAGAGAGTCCTGCCCCCTTTCACACAGAGAGTCCTGTCCCCTGTCACACAGAGAGAGTCCTATCCCCTGTCGCACAGAGAGAGACCTGTCCCCTGTCACACAGAGAGACTCCTGTCCCCTATCACACAGAGAGAGTCCTGTCCCCTGTCACACAGAGAGTCCTGTCCCCTGTCACACAGAGAGAGTCCTGTCCCCTGTCACACAGAGAGAGTCCTGTCCCCTGTCACAGAGAGAGAGTCCTGTCCCCTGTCACACAGAGAGAGTCCTGTCCCCTGTCACACAGAGAGAGTCCTGTCCCCTGTCATACACATAGTGTCCTGTCCCCTGTCACACAGAGAGGGTCCTGTCCCCTGTCACACAGAGAGAGTCCTGTCCCCTGTCACACAGAGAGAGTCCTGCCCATGTCACACAGAGAGAATCGTGTCCCTTGTCACACAGAGAGAGTCCTGTTCCCTGTCACACAGAAAGATTCCTGTCCCTTGTCACACAGAGAGAGTCCTGTCCCTTGTCACACAGAGAGAATCCTGTCCCCTGTCACACACAGAGAGTCCTGTCCATTGTCACACAGAGAGAGTCCTGTCCCCTGTCACACAGAGAGAGTCCTCTTCCCTGTCAAACAGAGAGAGTCCTGTCCCCTGTCACACAGAGAGAGTCCTGTCCCCTGTCACACAGAGAGAGTCCTGTCCCCTGTCACACACATAGTGTCCTGTCCCCTATCACACAGATAGAGTCCTGCCCCCTTTCACACAGAGAGTCCTGTCCCCTGTCACACAGAGTGAGTCCTATCCCCTGTCACACAGAGAGAGTCCTGTCCCCTTTCACACAGAGAGTCCTGTCCCCTGTCATACAGAGAGAGTCCTGTCCCCTGACACACAGGGAGAGTCCTGTCCCCTGTCACACAGAGAGGGTCCTGTCCCCTGTCACACAGAGAGAGTCCTGTCCCCTGTCGCACAGAGAGAGTCCTGTCCCCTGTCACACAGAGAGACTCCTGTCCCCTATCACACAGAGAGAGTCCTGTCCCCTGTCACACACGGAGAGTCCTGTCCCCTGTCGCACAGAGAGAGTCCTGTCCCCTGTAACACAGAAAGAGTCCTGTCCCCTGTCACACAGAGAGAGTCCTGTCCCCTGTCACACAGAGAGAGTCCTGTCCCCTGTCCCACAGAGAGAGTCCTGTCCCCTGTCACACACATAGTGTCCTGTCCCCTGTCACACAGAGAGTGTCCTGCCCCCTTTCACACAGAGAGTCCTGTCCCCTGTCACACAGAGAGGGTCCTGTCCCCTGTCACACAGAGAGAGTCCTGTCCCCTGTCGCACAGAGAGAGTCCTGTCTCCTGTCACACAGAGAGACTCCTGTCCCCTATCACACAGAGAGAGTCCTGTCGCCTGTCACACAGAGAGTCCTGTCCTCTGTCACACAGAGAGAGTCCTCTCCCCGTCACACAGAGAGAGTCCTGTCTCCTGTCAGACATATTGAGTCCTGTCCCCTGTCACACAGAGAAAGTCCTGTCCCCTGTCACACAGAGAGAGTCCTGTCCCCTGTCACACAGAGAATCCTGTCCCCTGTCACACACGGAGAGTCCTGTCCCCTGTCGCACAGAGAGAGTCCTGTCCCCTGTAACACAGAGAGAGTCCTGTCCCCTGTCACACAGAGAGAGTCCTGTCTCCTGTCAGACATATAGAGTCCTGTCCCCTGTCACACAGAGAGAGTCCTGTCCCTTGTCACACAGAGAGAGTCCTGTCCCCTGTCACAGAGAGAGAGTCCTGTCCCCGTCACACAGAGAGAGTCCTGTCCCCTGTCACACAGAGAGAGTCCTGTCCCCTGTCATACACATAGTGTCCTGTCCCCTGTCACACAGAGAGAGTCCTGTCCCCTGTCACACAGAGAGAGTCCTGTTCCCTGTAACACAGAAAGAGTCCTGTCCCTTGTCACACAGAGAGAGTCCTGTCCCTTGTCACACAGAGAGAGTCCTGTCCCCCGTCACACAGAGAGAGTCCTCTTCCCTGTCAAACAGAGAGAGTCCTGTCCCCTGTCACACAGAGAGAGTCCTGTCCCCTGTCACACAGAGAGAGTCCTGTCCCCTGTCACACAGAGAGAGTCCTGTCCCCTGTCACACACATAGTGTCCTGTCCCCTGTCACACAGAGAGAGTCCTATCCCCTGTCGCACAGAGAGAGTCCTGTCCCCTGTCACACAGAGAGACTCCTGTCCCCTATCACACAGAGAGAGTCCTGTCCCCTGTCACACAGAGAGTCCTGTCCCCTGTCACACAGAGAGTGTCCTGTCCCCTGTCACACAGAGAGAGTCCTGTCTCCTGTCAGACATATAGAGTCCTGTCCCCTGTCACACAGAGAGAGTCCTGTCCCCTGTCACACAGAGAGAGTCCTGTCCCCTGTCACACAGAGAGAGTCCTGTCCCCTGTCACACACATAGTGTCCTATCCCCTGTCACACAGAGAGAGTCCTGTCCCCTTTCACGCAGAGAGTCCTGTCCCCTGTCATACAGAGAGAGTCCTGTCCCCTGTCACACAGGGAGAGTCCTGTCCCCTGTCACACAGAGAGGGTCCTGTCCCCTGTCACACAGAGAGAGTCCTGTCCCCTGTCGCACAGAGAGAGTCCTGTCCCCTGTCACACAGAGAGACTCCTGTCCCCTATCACACAGAGAGAGTCCTGTCCCCTGTCACACACGGAGAGTCCTGTCCCCTGTCGCACAGAGAGAGTCCTGTCCCCTGTAACACAGAAAGAGTCCTGTCCCCTGTCACACAGAGAGAGTCCTGTCTGCTGTCAGACATATAGAGTCCTGTCCCCTGTCACACAGAGAGAGTCCTGTCCCTTGTCACACAGAGAGAGTCCTGTCCCCTGTCACACAGAGAGAGTCCTGTACCCTGTCACACAGAGAGAGTCCTGTCCCCTGTCACACAGGGAGAGTCCTGTCCCCTGTCACACAGAGAGGGTCCTGTCCCCTGTCACACAGAGAGACTCCTGTCCCCTGTCACACAGAAAGAGTCCTGTCCCCTGTCACACAGAGAGAGTCCTGTCTCCTGTCACACAGAAAGAGTCCTGTCCCCTGTCACACAGAGAGAGTCCTGTCTCCTGTCAGACATATAGAGTCCTGTCCCCTGTCACACAGAGAGAGTCCTGTCCCTTGTCACACAGAGAGAGTCCTGTCCCCTGTCACACACAGAGAGCCCTGTCCCTTGTCACACAGAAAGAGTCCTGTCCCTTGTCACACAGAGAGAGTCCTGTCCCCTGTCACACAGAGAGAGTCCTCTTCCCTGTCAAACAGAGAGAGTCCTGTCCCCTGTCACACAGAGAGAGTCCTGTCCCCTGTCACACAGAGAGAGTCCTGTCCCCTGTCACACAGAGAGAGTCCTGTCCCCTGTCACACACATAGTGTCCTGTCCCTGTCACACAGAGAGAGTCCTGCCCCCTTTCACACAGAGAGCCCTGTCCCCTGTCACACAGAGAGGGTCCTGTCCCCTGTCACACAGAGAGACTCCTGTCCCCTATCACACAGAGAGAGTCCTGTCCCCTGTCACACAGAGAGTCCTGTCCTCTGTCACACAGAGAGAGTCCTGTCCCCTGTCACACAGAGAGAGTCCTGTCCCCTGTCACACAGAGAGAGTCCTGTCCCCTGTCACACAGAGAGAGTCCTGTCCCCTGTCATACACATAGTGTCCTGTCCCCTGTCACACAGAGAGAGTCCTGTCCCCTGTCACACAGAGAGAGTCCTGTCCCCTTTCACACAGAGAGAGTCCTGCCCATGTCACACAGAGAGAATCGTGTCCCTTGTCACACAGAGAGAGTCCTGTTCCCTGTCACACAGAAAGAGTCCTGTCCCTTGCCACACAGAGAGAGTCCTGTCCCTTGTCACACAGAGGGAGTCCTGTCCGCTGTCACACACAGAGAGTCCTGTCCCTTGTCACACAGAGAGAGTCCTGTCCCCTTTCACACAGAGAGAGTCCTCTTCCCTGTCAAACAGAGAGAGTCCTGTCCCCTGTCACACAGAGAGAGTCCTGTCCCCTGTCACACAGAGAGAGTCCTGTCCCCTGTCACACAGAGAGAGTCCTGTCCCCTGTCACACACATAGTGTCCTGTCCCCTGTCACACAGAGAGAGTCCTGCCCCCTTTCACACAGAGAGTCCTGTCCCCTGTCACACAGAGAGAGTCCTATCCCCTGTCGCACAGAGAGAGTCCTGTCCCCTGTCACACAGAGAGACTCCTGTCCCCTATCACACAGAGAGAGTCCTGTCCCCTGTCACACAGAGAGTCCTGTCCCCTGTCACACAGAGAGAGTCCTGTCCCCTGTCACACAGAGAGAGTCCTGTCCCCTGTCACAGAGAGAGAGTCCTGTCCCCTGTCACACAGAGAGAGTCCTGTCCCCTGTCACACAGAGAGAGTCCTGTCCCCTGTCATACACATAGTGTCCTGTCCCCTGTCACACAGAGAGGGTCCTGTCCCCTGTCACACAGAGAGAGTCCTGTCCCCTGTCACACAGAGAGAGTCCTGTTCCCTGTCACACAGAAAGATTCCTGTCCCTTGTCACACAGAGAGAGTCCTGTCCCTTGTCACACAGAGAGAATCCTGTCCCCTGTCACACACAGAGAGTCCTGTCCCCTGTCACACAGAGAGAGTCCTGTCCCTTGTCACACAGAGAGAGTCCTGTCCCTTGTCACACAGAGAGAGCCCTGTCCCCTGTCACACAGAGAGAGTCCTCTTCCCTGTCAAACAGAGAGAGTCCTGTCCCCTGTCACACAGAGAGAGTCCTGTCCCCTGTCACACAGAGAGAGTCCTGTCCCCTGTCACACAGAGAGAGTCCTGTCCCCTGTCACACACATAGTGTCCTGTCCCCTATCACACAGATAGAGTCCTGCCCACTTTCACACAGAGAGTCCTGTCCCCTGTCACACAGAGAGAGTCCTATCCCCTGTCACACAGAGAGAGTCCTGTCCCCTTTCACACAGAGAGTCCTGTCCCCTGTCATACAGAGAGAGTCCTGTCCCCTGTCACACAGGGAGATTCCTGTCCCCTGTCACACAGAGAGGGTCCTGTCCCCTGTCACACAGAGAGAGTCCTGTCCCCTGTCGCACAGAGAGAGTCCTGTCCCCTGTCACACAGAGAGACTCCTGTCCCCTATCACACAGAGAGAGTCCTGTCCCCTGTCACACACGGAGAGTCCTGTCCCCTGTCGCACAGAGAGAGTCCTGTCCCCTGTAACACAGAAAGAGTCCTGTCCCCTGTCACACAGAGAGAGTCCTGTCTGCTGTCAGACATATAGAGTCCTGTCCCCTGTCACACAGAGAGAGTCCTGTCCCTTGTCACACAGAGAGAGTCCTGTCCCCTGTCACACAGAGAGAGTCCTGTCCCCTGTCACACAGAGAGAGTCCTGTCCCCTGTCACACACATAGTGTCCTGTCCCTGTCACACAGAGAGAGTCCTGTCCCCTGTCACACAGAGAGAGTCCTGTCTCCTGTCAGACATATAGAGTCCTGTCCCCAGTCACACAGTGAGAGTCCTGTCCCTTGTCACACAGAGAGAGTCCTGTCCCCTGTCACACACAGAGAGTCCTGTCCCTTGTCACACAGAGAGAGTCCTGTCCCCTTTCACACAGAGAGAGTCCTCTTCCCTGTCAAACAGAGAGAGTCCTGTCCCCTGTCACACAGAGAGAGTCCTGTCCCCTGTCACACAGAGAGAGTCCTGTCCCCTGTCACACAGAGAGAGTCCTGTCCCCTGTCACACACATAGTGTCCTGTCCCTGTCACACAGAGAGAGTCCTGCACCCTTTCACAACAAGAGTCCTGTCCCCTGTCACACAGAGAGAGTCCTATCCCCTGTCGCACAGAGAGAGTCCTGTCCCCTTTCACACAGAGAGAGTCCTGCCCATGTCACACAGAGAGAATCGTGTCCCTTGTGACACAGAGAGAGTCCTGTTCCCTGTCACACAGAAAGAGTCCTGTCCCTTGCCACACAGAGAGAGTCCTGTCCCTTGTCACACAGAGGGAGTCCTGTCCGCTGTCACACACAGAGAGTCCTGTCCCTTGTCACACAGAGAGAGTCCTGTCCCCTTTCACACAGAGAGAGTCCTCTTCCCTGTCAAACAGAGAGAGTCCTGTCCCCTGTCACACAGAGAGAGTCCTGTCCCCTGTCACACAGAGAGAGTCCTGTCCCCTGTCACACAGAGAGAGTCCTGTCCCCTGTCACACACATAGTGTCCTGTCCCCTGTCACACAGAGAGAGTCCTGCCCCCTTTCACACAGAGAGTCCTGTCCCCTGTCACACAGAGAGAGTCCTATCCCCTGTCGCACAGAGAGAGTCCTGTCCCCTGTCACACAGAGAGACTCCTGTCCCCTATCACACAGAGAGAGTCCTGTCCCCTGTCACACAGAGAGTCCTGTCCCCTGTCACACAGAGAGAGTCCTGTCCCCTGTCACACAGAGAGAGTCCTGTCCCCTGTCACAGAGAGAGAGTCCTGTCCCCTGTCACACAGAGAGAGTCCTGTCCCCTGTCACACAGAGAGAGTCCTGTCCCCTGTCATACACATAGTGTCCTGTCCCCTGTCACACAGAGAGGGTCCTGTCCCCTGTCACACAGAGAGAGTCCTGTCCCCTGTCACACAGAGAGAGTCCTGCCCATGTCACACAGAGATAATCGTGTCCCTTGTCACACAGAGAGAGTCCTGTTCCCTGTCACACAGAAAGATTCCTGTCCCTTGTCACACAGAGAGAGTCCTGTCCCTTGTCACACAGAGAGAATCCTGTCCCCTGTCACACACAGAGAGTCCTGTCCCTTGTCACACAGAGAGAGTCCTGTCCCCTGTCACACAGAGAGAGTCCTCTTCCCTGTCAAACAGAGAGAGTCCTGTCCCCTGTCACACAGAGAGAGTCCTGTCCCCTGTCACACAGAGAGAGTCCTGTCCCCTGTCACACAGAGAGAGTCCTGTCCCCTGTCACACAGAGAGAGTCCTGTCCCCTGTCACACACATAGTGTCCTGTCCCCTATCACACAGATAGAGTCCTGCCCACTTTCACACAGAGAGTCCTGTCCCCTGTCACACAGAGAGAGTCCTATCCCCTGTCACACAGAGAGAGTCCTGTCCCCTTTCACACAGAGAGTCCTGTCCCCTGTCATACAGAGAGAGTCCTGTCCCCTGTCACACAGGGAGATTCCTGTCCCCTGTCACACAGAGAGGGTCCTGTCCCCTGTCACACAGAGAGAGTCCTGTCCCCTGTCGCACAGAGAGAGTCCTGTCCCCTGTCACACAGAGAGACTCCTGTCCCCTATCACACAGAGAGAGTCCTGTCCCCTGTCACACACGGAGAGTCCTGTCCCCTGTCGCACAGAGAGAGTCCTGTCCCCTGTAACACAGAAAGAGTCCTGTCCCCTGTCACACAGAGAGAGTCCTGTCTGCTGTCAGACATATAGAGTCCTGTCCCCTGTCACACAGAGAGAGTCCTGTCCCTTGTCACACAGAGAGAGTCCTGTCCCCTGTCACACAGAGAGAGTCCTGTCCCCTGTCACACAGAGAGTCCTGTCCTCTGTCACAAAGGGAGAGTCCTGTCCCCTGTCACACAGAGAGGGTCCTGTCCCCTGTCACACAGAGAGACTCCTGTCTCCTGTCAGACATATAGAGTCCTGTCCCCTGTCACACAGTGAGAGTCCTGTCCCTTGTCACACAGAGAGAGTCCTGTCCCCTGTCACACACAGAGAGTCCTGTCCCTTGTCACACAGAGAGAGTCCTGTCCCCTTTCACACAGAGAGAGTCCTCTTCCCTGTCAAACAGAGAGAGTCCTGTCCCCTGTCACACAGAGAGAGTCCTGTCCCCTGTCACACAGAGAGAGTCCTGTCCCCTGTCACACAGAGAGAGTCCTGTCCCCTGTCACACACATAGTGTCCTGTCCCTGTCACACAGAGAGAGTCCTGTCCCCTGTCACACAGAGAGAGTCCTGTCTCCTGTCAGACATATAGAGTCCTGTCCCCAGTCACACAGTGAGAGTCCTGTCCCTTGTCACACAGAGAGAGTCCTGTCCCCTGTCACACACAGAGAGTCCTGTCCCTTGTCACACAGAGAGAGTCCTGTCCCCTTTCACACAGAGAGAGTCCTCTTCCCTGTCAAACAGAGAGAGTCCTGTGCCCTGTCACACAGAGAGAGTCCTGTCCCCTGTCACACAGAGAGAGTCCTGTCCCCTGTCACACAGAGAGAGTCCTGTCCCCTGTCACACACATAGTGTCCTGTCCCTGTCACACAGAGAGAGTCCTGCACCCTTTCACAACAAGAGTCCTGTCCCCTGTCACACAGAGAGAGTCCTATCCCCTGTCGCACAGAGAGAGTCCTGTCCCCTGTCACACAGAGAGACTCCTGTCCCCTATCACACAGAGAGAGTCCTGTCCCCTGTCACACAGAGAGTCCTGTCCCCTGTCACACAGAGAGAGTCCTGTCCCCTGTCACACAGAGAGAGTCCTGTCTCCTGTCAGACATATAGAGTCCAGTCCCCTGTCACACAGAGAGAGTCCTGTCCCCTGTCACACAGAGAGAGTCCTGTCTCCTGTCAGACATATAGAGTCCTGTCCCCTGTCACACAGAGAGAGTCCTGTCCCTTGTCACACAGAGAGAGTCCTGTCCCCTGTCACACAGAGAGAGTCCTGTCCCCTGTCACACAGAGAGAGTCCTGTCCCCTGTCACACAGAGAGAGTCCTGTCCCCTGTCACACACACAGTGTCCTGTCCCCTGTCACACAGAGAGAGTCCTGTCCCCTTTCACACAGAGAGTCCTGTCCCCTGTCACACAGAGAGACTCCTGTCCCCTGTCACACACATAGTGTCCTGTCCCCTGTCACACAGAGAGAGTCCTGTCTCCTTTCACACAGAGAGTCCTGTCCCCTATCACACAGAGAGAGTCCTGTCCCCTGTCACACAGAGAGTCCTGTCCCCTGTCACACAGAGAGAGTCCTGTCCGCTGTCACACAGAGAGAGTCCTGTCTCCTGTCAGACATATAGAGTCTTGCCCCTGTCACACAGAGAAAGTCCTGTCCCCTGTCACACAGAGAGAGTCCTGTCCACTGTCACACAGAGAGAGTCCTGTACCCTGTCACACACGGAGAGTCCTGTCCCCTGCCGCACAGAGAGAGTCCTGTCCCCTGTAACACAGAGAGAGTCCTGTCCACTGTCACACAGAGAGAGTCCTGTCTCCTGTCAGACATATAGAGTCCTGTCCCCTGTCACACAGAGAGAGTCCTGTCCCTTGTCACACAGAGAGAGTCCTGTCCCCTGTCACACAGAGAGAGTCCGGTCCCCTGTCACACAGAGAGAGTCCTGTGCCCTGTCACACAGAGAGAGTCCTGTCCCCTGTCAGACACATAGTTTCCTGTCCCCTGTCACACAGAGAGAGTCCTGTCCCCTGTCACACAGAGAGAGTCCTGTCCCCTGTCACACAGAGAGAGTCCTGCCCTTGTCACACAGAGAGAATCGTGTCCCTTGTCACACAGAGAGAGTCCTGTTCCCTGTCACACAGAAAGAGTCCTGTCCCTTGTCACACAGAGAGAGTCCTGTCCCTTGTCACACAGAGAGAGTCCTGTCCGCTGTCACAAAGAGAGAGTCCTGTCCCCTGTCAAACAGAGAGAGTCCTGTCCCCTTTAACACAGAGAGAGTCCTGTCCCCTGTCACACAGAGAGAGTCCTGTCTCCTGTCAGACATATAGAGTCCTGTCCCCTGTCACACAGAGAGAGTCCTGTCCCCTGTCACACAGAGAGAGTCCTGTCCCCTGTCACACAGAGAGAGTCCTGTCCCCTGTCATACACATAGTGTCCTGTCCCCTGTCACACAGAGAGAGTCCTGTCCCCTGTCACACAGAGAGAGTCCTGTCCCCGTCACACAGAGAGAGTCCTGCCCATGTCACACAGAGAGAATCGTGTCCCTTGTCACACAGAGAGAGTCCTGTTCCCTGTCACACAGAAAGAGTCCTGTCCCTTGTCACACAGAAAGAGTCCTGTCCCTTGTCACACAGAGAGAGTCCTGTCCCCTGTCACACACAGAGAGTCCTGTCCCTTGTCACACAGAGAGAGTCCTGTACCCTGTCACACAGAGAGAGTCATCTTCCCTGTCAAACAGAGAGAGTCCTGTCCCCTGTCACACAGAGAGAGTCCTGTCCCCTGTCACACAGAGAGAGTCCTGTCCCCTGTCCCACAGAGAGAGTCCTGTCCCCTGTCACACACATAGTGTCCTGTCCCCTGTCACACAGAGAGTGTCCTGCCCCCTTTCACACAGAGAGTCCTGTCCCCTGTCACACAGAGAGTCCCCTGTCCCCTATCACACAGAGAGAGTCCTGTCCCCTGTCACACAGAGAGTCCTGTCCCCTGTCACACAGAGAGAGTCCTGTCCCCTGTCACACAGAGAGAGTCCTGTCTCCTGTCAGACATATAGAGTCCTGTCCCCTGTCACACACAGAGAGTCCTGTCCCCTGTCACACAGAATGAGTCCTGTCCCCTGTCCCACACGGAGAGTCCTGTCCCCTGTCACACAGAGAGAGTCCTGTCCCCTGTCACACAGAGAGAGTCCTGTCTCCTGTCAGACATATAGAGTCCTGTCCCCTGTCACACAGAGAGAGTCCTGTCCCCTGTCACACAGAGAGAGTCCTGTCTCCTGTCAGACATTTAGAGTCCTGTCCCCTGTCACACAGAGAGAGTCCTGTCCCTTGTCACACAGAGAGAGTCCTGTCCCCTGTCACACAGAGAGAGTCCTGTCCCCTGTCACACAGAGAGAGTCCTGTCCCCTGTCACACAGAGAGAGTCCTGTCCCCTGTCACACACACAGTGTCCTGTCCACTGTCACACAGAGAGAGTCCTGTCCCCTTTCACACAGAGAGTCCTGTCCCCTGTCACACAGAGAGAGTCTTGTCCCCTGCCACACACATAGTGTCCTGTCCCCTGTCACACAGAGAGAGTCCTGTCCCCTTTCACACAGAGAGTCCTGTCCCCTATCACACAGAGAGAGTCCTGTCCCCTGTCACACAGAGAGTCCTGTCCCCTGTCACACAGAGAGAGTCCTGTCCCCTGTCACACAGAGAGAGTCCTGTCTCCTGTCAGACATATAGAGTCCTGTCCCCTGTCACACAGAGAAAGTCCTGTCCCCTGTCACACAGAGAGAGTCCTGTCCCCTGTCACACAGAGAGAGTCCTGTCCCCTGTCACACACGGAGAGTCCTGTCCCCTGTCGCACAGAGAGATTCCTGTCCCCTGTAACACAGAGAGAGTCCTGTCCACTGTCACACAGAGAGAGTCCTGTCCCCTGTCACACACATAGTGTCCTGTCCCCTGTCACACAGAGAAAGTCCTGCCCCCTTTTCACACAGAGAGTCCTGTCCCCTGTCACACAGAGAGAGTCCTATCCCCTGTCGCACAGAGAGAGTCCTGTCCCCTGTCACACAGAGAGACTCCTGTCCCCTATCACACAGAGAGAGTCCTGTCCCCTGTCACACAGAGAGTCCTGTCCCCTGTCACACAGAGAGAGTCCTGTCCCCTGTCACACAGAGAGAGTCCTGTCCCCTGTCACACAGAGAGAGTCCTGTCCCCTGTCACACAGAGAGAGTCCTGTCCCCTGTCACACAGAGAGACTGCTGTCCCCTATCACACAGGGAGAGTCCTGTCCCCTGTCACACAGAGAGTCCTGTCCCCTGTCACACAGAGAGAGTCCTGTCCCCTGTCCCACAGAGAGAGTCCTGTCCCCTGTCACACACATAGTGTCCTGTCCCCTGTCACACAGAGAGTGTCCTGCCCCCTTTCACACAGAGAGTCCTGTCCCCTGTCACACAGAGAGTCCCCTGTCCCCTATCACACAGAGAGAGTCCTGTCCCCTGTCACACAGAGAGTCCTGTCCCCTGTCACACAGAGAGAGTCCTGTCCCCTGTCACACAGAGAGAGTCCTGTCTCCTGTCAGACATATAGAGTCCTGTCCCCTGTCACACACAGAGAGTCCTGTCCCCTGTCACACAGAATGAGTCCTGTCCCCTGTCCCACACGGAGAGTCCTGTCCCCTGTCACACAGAGAGAGTCCTGTCCCCTGTCACACAGAGAGAGTCCTGTCTCCTGTCAGACATATAGAGTCCTGTCCCCTGTCACACAGAGAGAGTCCTGTCCCCTGTCACACAGAGAGAGTCCTGTCTCCTGTCAGACATTTAGAGTCCTGTCCCCTGTCACACAGAGAGAGTCCTGTCCCTTGTCACACAGAGAGAGTCCTGTCCCCTGTCACACAGAGAGAGTCCTGTCCCCTGTCACACAGAGAGAGTCCTGTCCCCTGTCACACAGAGAGAGTCCTGTCCCCTGTCACACACACAGTGTCCTGTCCACTGTCACACAGAGAGAGTCCTGTCCCCTTTCACACAGAGAGTCCTGTCCCCTGTCACACAGAGAGAGTCTTGTCCCCTGCCACACACATAGTGTCCTGTCCCCTGTCACACAGAGAGAGTCCTGTCCCCTTTCACACAGAGAGTCCTGTCCCCTATCACACAGAGAGAGTCCTGTCCCCTGTCACACAGAGAGTCCTGTCCCCTGTCACACAGAGAGAGTCCTGTCCCCTGTCACACAGAGAGAGTCCTGTCTCCTGTCAGACATATAGAGTCCTGTCCCCTGTCACACAGAGAAAGTCCTGTCCCCTGTCACACAGAGAGAGTCCTGTCCCCTGTCACACAGAGAGAGTCCTGTCCCCTGTCACACACGGAGAGTCCTGTCCCCTGTCGCACAGAGAGATTCCTGTCCCCTGTAACACAGAGAGAGTCCTGTCCACTGTCACACAGAGAGAGTCCTGTCCCCTGTCACACACATAGTGTCCTGTCCCCTGTCACACAGAGAAAGTCCTGCCCCCTTTTCACACAGAGAGTCCTGTCCCCTGTCACACAGAGAGAGTCCTATCCCCTGTCGCACAGAGAGAGTCCTGTCCCCTGTCACACAGAGAGACTCCTGTCCCCTATCACACAGAGAGAGTCCTGTCCCCTGTCACACAGAGAGTCCTGTCCCCTGTCACACAGAGAGAGTCCTGTCCCCTGTCACACAGAGAGAGTCCTGTCCCCTGTCACACAGAGAGAGTCCTGTCCCCTGTCACACAGAGAGAGTCCTGTCCCCTGTCACACAGAGAGACTGCTGTCCCCTATCACACAGGGAGAGTCCTGTCCCCTGTCACACAGAGAGTCCTGTCCCCTGTCACACAGAGAGAGTCCTGTCCCCTGTCACACAGAGAGAGTCCTGCCCTTGTCACACAGAGAGAATCGTGTCCCTTGTCACACAGAGAGAGTCCTGTTCCCTGTCACCCAGAAAGAGTCCTGCCCTTGTCACACAGAGAGAGTCCTGTCGCTTGTCACACAGAGAGAGTCCTGTCCCCTGTCACACAGTGAGAGTCCTGTCCCCTGTCAAACAGAGAGAGTCCTGTCCCCTGTAACACAGAGAGAGTCCTGTCCCCTGTCACACAGAGAGAGTCCTGTCTCCTGTCAGACATATAGAGTCCTGTCCCCTGTCACACAGAGTGAGTCCTGTCCCCTGTCACACAGAAAGAGTCCTGTCTCCTGTCAGACATATAGAATCCTGTCCCCTGTCACACAGAGAGAGTCCTGTCCCTTGTCACTCAGAGAGAGTCCTGTCCCCTGTCACACAGAGAGAGTCCTGTCCCCTGTCACACAGAAAGAGTCCTGTCCCCTGTCACACAGAGAGAGTCCTGTCCCCTGTCAGACATATAGAGTCCTGTCCCCTGTCACACAGAGAGAGTCCTGTCCCCTGTCACACAGAAAGAGTCCTGTCCCCTGTCACACAGAGAGAGTCCTGTCTCCTGTCAGACATATAGAGTCCTGTCCCCTGTCACACAGAGAGAGTCCTGTCCCCTGTCACACAGAGAGAGTCCTGTCCCCTGTCACAAAGAGAGATTCCTGTCCCCTGTCACACAGAGAGAGTCCTGTCCCCTGTCACACAGAGAGAGTCCTGTCCCCTTTCATACACATAGTGTCCTGTCCCCTGTCACACAGAGAGAGTCCTGTCCCCTGTCACACAGAGAGAGTCCTGTCCCCTGTCACACAGAGAGAGTCCTGCCCATGTCACACAGAGAGAATCGTGTCCCTTGTCACACAGAGAGAGTCCTGTTCCCTGTCACACAGAAAGAGTCCTGTCCCTTGTCACACAGAGAGAGTCCTGTCCCTTGTCACACAGAGAGAGTCCTGTCCCCTGTCACACACAGAGAGTCCTGTCCCTTGTCACACAGAGAGAGTCCTGTACCCTGTCACACAGAGAGAGTCATCTTCCCTGTCAAACAGAGAGAGTCCTGTCCCCTGTCACACAGAGAGAGTCCTGTCCCCTGTCACACAGAGAGAGTCCTGTCCCCTGTCACACAGAGAGAGTCCTGTCCCCTGTCACACACATAGTGTCCTGTCCCCTGTCACACAGAGAGAGTCCTGCCCCCTTTCACACAGAGAGTCCTGTCCCTTGTCACACAGAGAGAGTCCTATCCCCTGTCGCACAGAGAGAGTCCTGTCCCCTGTCACACAGAGAGACTCCTGTCCCCTATCACACAGAGAGAGTCCTGTCCCCTGTCACACAGAGAGAGTCCTGTCCCCTGTCACACAGAGAGAGTCCTGTCTCCTGTCAGACATATAGAGTCCTGTCCCCTGTCACACACAGAGAGTCCTGTCCCCTGTCACACAGAAAGTGTCCTGTCCCCTGTCACACACGGAGAGTCCTGTCCCCTGTCACACAGAGAGAGTCCTGTCCCCTGTAACACAGAGATAGTCCTGTCCCCTGTCACACAGAGAGAGTCCTGTCTCCTGTCAGACATATAGAGTCCTGTCCCCTGTCACACAGAGAGAGTCCTGTCCCCTGTCACACAGAGAGAGTCCTGTCTCCTGTCAGACATATAGAGTCCTGTCCCCTGTCACACAGAGAGAGTCCTGTCCCTTGTCACACAGAGAGAGTCCTGTCCCCTGTCACACAGAGAGTCCTGTCCCCTGTCACACAGAGAGAGTCCTGTCCCCTGTCACACAGAGAGAGTCCTGTCCCCTGTCACACACACAGTGTCCTGTCCCCTGTGACACAGAGAGAGTCCTGTCCCCTTTCACACAGAGAGTCCTGTCCCCTGTCACACAGAGAGAGTCCTGTCCCCTGCCACACACATAGAGTCCTGTCCCCTGTCACACAGAGAGTCCTGTCCCCTTTCACACAGAGAGTCCTGTCCCCTATCACACAGAGAGAGTCCTGTCCCCTGCCACACAGAGAGTCCTGTCCCCTGTCACACAGAGAGAGTCCTGTCCCCTGTCACACAGAGAGAGTCCTGTCTCCTGTCAGACATATAGAGTCCTGTCCCCTGTCACACAGAGAAAGTCCTGTCCCCTGTCACACAGAGAGAGTCCTGTCCCCTGTCACACAGAGAGAGTCCTGTCCCCTGTCACACACGGAGAGTCCTGTCCCCTGTCGCACAGAGAGAGTCCTGTCCCCTGTAACACAGAGAGAGTCCTGTCCACTGTCACACAGAGAGAGTCCTGTCCCCTGTCACACACATAGTGTCCTGTCCCCTGTCACACAGAGAGAGTCTTGCCCCCTTTCACACAGAGAGTCCTGTCCCCTGTCACACAGAGAGAGTCCTATCCCCTGTCGCACAGAGAGAGTCCTGTCCCCTGTCACACAGAGAGACTCCTGTCCCCTATCACACAGAGAGAGTCCTGTCCCCTGTCACACAGAGACTCCTGTCCCCTGTCACACAGAGAGAGTCCTGTCCCCTGTCACACAGAGAGAGTCCTGTCTCCTTTCAGACATATAGAGTCCTGTCCCCTGTCACACAGAGAGAGTCCTGTCCCCTGTCACACAGAGAGAGTCCTGTCCCCTGTCACACACGGAGAGTCCTGTCCCCTGTCACACAGAGAGAGTCCTGTCCCCTGTCACACAGAGAGAGTCCTGTCCCCTGTCACACAGAGAGAGTCCTGTCTCCTGTCAGACATATAGAGTCCTGTCCCCTGTCACACAGAGAGAGTCCTGTCCCCTGTCACACAGAGAGAGTCCTGTCTCCTGTCAGACATATAGAGTCCTGTCCCCTGTCACACAGAGAGAGTCCTGTCCCTTGTCACACAGAGAGAGTCCTGTCCCCTGTCACACAGAGAGAGTCCTGTCCCCTGTCACACAGAGAGAGTCCTGTCCCCTGTCACACAGAGAGAGTCCTGTCCCCTGTCACACACACAGTGTCCTGTCCCCTGTCACACAGAGAGAGTCCTGTCCCCTGTCACACAGAGAGAGTCCTGTCCCCTGTCACACACATAGTGTCCTGTCCCCTGTCACACAGAGAGAGTCCTGTCCCCTTTCACACAGAGAGTCCTGTCCCCTATCACACAGAGAGAGTCCTGTCCCCTGTCACACAGAGAGTCCTGTCCCCTGTCACACAGAGAGAGTCCTGTCCCCTGTCACACAGAGAGATTCCTGTCTCCTGTCAGACATATAGAGTCTTGTCCCCTGTCACACAGAGAAAGTCCTGTCCCCTGTCACACAGAGAGAGTCCTGTCCCCTGTCACACAGAGAGAGTCCTGTCCCCTGTCACACACGGAGAGTCCTGTCCCCTGTCGCACAGAGAGAGTCCTGTCCCCTGTAACACAGAGAGAGTCCTGTCCACTGTCACACAGAGAGAGTCCTGTCTCCTGTCAGACATATAGAGTCCTGTCCCCTGTCACACAGAGAGAGTCCTGTCCCTTGTCACACAGAGAGAGTCCTGTCCCCTGTCACACAGAGAGAGTCCGGTCCCCTGTCACACAGAGAGAGTCCTGTCCCCTGTCACACAGAGAGAGTCCTGTCCCCTGTCAGACACATAGTGTCCTGTCCCCTGTCACACAGAGAGAGTCCTGTCCCCTGTCACACAGAGAGAGTCCTGTCCCCTGTAAAACAGAGAGAGTCCTGCCCTTGTCACACAGAGAGAATCGTGTCCCTTGTCACACAGAGAGATTCCTGTCCCCTGTCACACAGAGAGAGTCCTGTCCCCTGTCACACAGAGAGAGTCCTGTCCCCTGTCACACAGGGAGAGTCCTGTCCCCTGTCACACAGAGAGGGTCCTGTCCCCTGTCACACAGAGAGACTCCTGTCCCCTATCACACAGAGAGAGTCCTGTTCCCTGTCACACAGAGAGTCCTGTCCTCTGTCACACAGAGAGAGTCCTGTCCCCTGTCACACAGAGAGAGTCCTGTCTCCTGTCAGACATATAGAGTCCTGTCCCCTGTCTCACAGTGAGAGTCCTGTCCCTTGTCACACACAGAGAGTCCTGTCCCCTGTCACACACAGAGAGTCCTGTCCCTTGTCACACAGAGAGAGTCCTGTCCCCTGTCACACAGAGAGAGTCCTCTTCCCTGTCAAACAGAGAGAGTCCTGTCCCCTGTCACACAGAGAGAGTCCTGTCCCCTGTCACACAGAGAGAGTCCTGTCCCCTGTCACACAGAGAGAGTCCTGTCCCCTGTCACACACATAGTGTCCTGTCCCTGTCACACAGAGAGAGTCCTGCCCCCTTTCACACAGAGAGTCCTGTCCCCTGTCACACAGAGAGGGTCCTGTCCCCTGTCACACAGAGAGACTCCTGTCCCCTATCACACAGAGAGAGTCCTGTCCCCTGTCACACAGAGAGTCCTGTCCTCTGTCACACAGAGAGAGTCCTGTCCCCTGTCACACAGAGAGAGTCCTGTCCCCTGTCACACAGAGAGAGTCCTGTCCCCTGTCACACAGAGAGAGTCCTGTCCCCTGTCATACACATAGTGTCCTGTCCCCTGTCACACAGAGAGAGTCCTGTCCCCTGTCACACAGAGAGAGTCCTGTCCCCTGTCACACAGAGAGAGTCCTGCCCATGTCACACAGAGAGAATCGTGTCCCTTGTCACACAGAGAGAGTCCTGTTCCCTGTCACACAGAAAGAGTCCTGTCCCTTGTCACACAGAGAGAGTCCTGTCCCTTGTCACACAGAGAGAGTCCTGTCCCCTGTCACACAGAGAGAGTCCTCTTCCCTGTCAAACAGAGAGAGTCCTGTCCCCTGTCACACAGAGAGAGACCTGTCCCCTGTCACACAGAGAGAGTCCTGTCCCCTCTCACACAGAGAGAGTCCTGTCCCCTGTCACACACATAGTGTCCTGTCCCCTGTCACACAGAGAGAGTCCTGCCCCCTTTCACACAGAGAGTCCTGTCCCCTGTCACACAGAGAGAGTCCTATCCCCTGTCGCACAGAGAGAGTCCTGTCCCCTGTCACACAGAGAGACTCCTGTCCCCTATCACACAGAGAGAGTCCTGTCCACTGTCACACAGAGAGTCCTGTCCCCTGTCACACAGAGAGAGTCCTGTCCCCTGTCACACAGAGAGAATCCTGTCTCCTGTCAGACATATAGAGTCATGTCCCCTGTCACACAGAGACAGTCCTGTCCCCTGTCACACAGAGAGAGTCCTGTCTCCTGTCAGACATATAGAGTCCTGTCCCCTGTCACACAGAGAGAGTCCTGTCCCTTGTCACACAGAGAGAGTCCTGTCCCCTGTCACACAGAGAGAGTCCTGTCCCCTGTCACACAGACAGAGTCCTGTCCGCTGTCACACAGAGAGAGTCCTGTCCCCTGTCACACACACAGTGTCCTGTCCCCTGTCACACAGAGAGAGTCCTGTCCCCTTTCACACAGAGAGTCCTGTCCCCTGTCACACAGAGAGAGTCCTGTCCCCTGTCACACACACAGTGTCCTGTCCCCTGTCACACAGAGAGAGTCCTGTCCCCTTTCACACAGAGAGTCCTGTCCCCTATCACACAGAGAGAGTCCTGTCCCCTGTCACACAGAGAGTCCTGTCCCCTGTCACACACAGAGAGTCCTGTCCCCTGTCACACAGAGAGAGTCCTGTCTCCTGTCAGACATATAGAGTCTTGCCCCTGTCACACAGAGAAAGTCCTGTCCCCTGTCACACAGAGAGAGTCCTGTCCACTGTCACACAGAGAGAGTCCTGTCCCCTGTCACACACGGAGAGTCCTGTCCCCTGCCGCACAGAGAGAGTCCTGTCCCCTGTAACACAGAGAGAGTCCTGTCCACTGTCACACAGAGAGAGTCCTGTCCCCTGTCACACAGAGAGAGTCCTGTCTCCTGTCAGACATATAGAGTCCTGTCCCCTGTCACACAGAGAGAGTCCTGTCCCCTGTCACACAGAGAGAGTCCTGTCCCCTGTCACACAGAGAGAGTCCTGTCCCCTGTCACACACATATTGTCCTATCCCCTGTCACACAGAGAGAGTCCTGTCCCCTTTCACACAGAGAGTCCTGTCCCCTGTCATACAGAGAGAGTCCTGTCCCCTGTCACACAGGGAGAGTCCTGTCCCCTGTCACACAGAGAGGGTCCTGTCCCCTGTCACACAGAGAGAGTCCTGTCCCCTGTCGCACAGAGAGAGTCCTGTCCCCTGTCACACAGAGAGACTCCTGTCCCCTATCACACAGAGAGAGTCCTGTCCCCTGTCACACACGGAGAGTCCTGTCCCCTGTCGCACAGAGAGAGTCCTGTCCCCTGTAACACAGAAAGAGTCCTGTCCCCTGTCACACAGAGAGAGTCCTGTCTGCTGTCAGACATATAGAGTCCTGTCCCCTGTCACACAGAGAGAGTCCTGTCCCTTGTCACACAGAGAGAGTCCTGTCCCCTGTCACACAGAGAGAGTCCTGTCCCCTGTCACACAGAGAGAGTCCTGTCCCCTGTCACACAGGGAGAGTCCTGTCCCCTGTCACACAGAGAGGGTCCTGTCCCCTGTCACACAGAGAGACTCCTGTCCCCTATCACACAGAGAGAGTCCTGTTCCCTGTCACACAGAGAGTCCTGTCCTCTGTCACACAGAGAGAGTCCTGTCCCCTGTCACACAGAGAGAGTCCTGTCTCCTGTCAGACATATAGAGTCCTGTCCCCTGTCTCACAGTGAGAGTCCTGTCCCTTGTCACACACAGAGAGTCCTGTCCCCTGTCACACACAGAGGGTCCTGTCCCTTGTCACACAGAGAGAGTCCTGTCCCCTGTCACACAGAGAGAGTCCTCTTCCCTGTCAAACAGAGAGAGTCCTGTCCCCTGTCACACAGAGAGAGTCCTGTCCCCTGTCACACAGAGAGAGTCCTGTCCCCTGTCACACAGAGAGAGTCCTGTCCCCTGTCACACACATAGTGTCCTGTCCCTGTCACACAGAGAGAGTCCTGCCCCCTTTCACACAGAGAGTCCTGTCCCCTGTCACACAGAGAGGGTCCTGTCCCCTGTCACACAGAGAGACTCCTGTCCCCTATCACACAGAGAGAGTCCTGTCCCCTGTCACACAGAGAGTCCTGTCCTCTGTCACACAGAGAGAGTCCTGTCCCCTGTCACACAGAGAGAGTCCTGTCCCCTGTCACACAGAGAGAGTCCTGTCCCCTGTCACACAGAGAGAGTCCTGTCCCCTGTCATACACATAGTGTCCTGTCCCCTGTCACACAGAGAGAGTCCTGTCCCCTGTCACACAGAGAGAGTCCTGTCCCCTGTCACACAGAGAGAGTCCTGCCCATGTCACACAGAGAGAATCGTGTCCCTTGTCACACAGAGAGAGTCCTGTTCCCTGTCACACAGAAAGAGTCCTGTCCCTTGTCACACAGAGAGAGTCCTGTCCCTTGTCACACAGAGAGAGTCGTGTCCCCTGTCACACACAGAGAGTCCTGTCCCTTGTCACACAGAGAGAGTCCTGTCCCCTGTCACACAGAGAGAGTCCTCTTCCCTGTCAAACAGAGAGAGTCCTGTCCCCTGTCACACAGAGAGAGACCTGTCCCCTGTCACACAGAGAGAGTCCTGTCCCCTCTCACACAGAGAGAGTCCTGTCCCCTGTCACACACATAGTGTCCTGTCCCCTGTCACACAGAGAGAGTCCTGCCCCCTTTCACACAGAGAGTCCTGTCCCCTGTCACACAGAGAGAGTCCTATCCCCTGTCGCACAGAGAGATTCCTGTCCCCTGTCACACAGAGAGACTCCTGTCCCCTATCACACAGAGAGAGTCCTGTCCACTGTCACACAGAGAGTCCTGTCCCCTGTCACACAGAGAGAGTCCTGTCCCCTGTCACACAGAGAGAATCCTGTCTCCTGTCAGACATATAGAGTCATGTCCCCTGTCACACAGAGACAGTCCTGTCCCCTGTCACACAGAGAGAGTCCTGTCTCCTGTCAGACATATAGAGTCCTGTCCCCTGTCACACAGAGAGAGTCCTGTCCCTTGTCACACAGAGAGAGTCCTGTCCCCTGTCACACAGAGAGAGTCCTGTCCCCTGTCACACAGAGAGAGTCCTGTCCCCTGTCACACAGAGAGAGTCCTGTCCCCTGTCACACACACAGTGTCCTGTCCCCTGTCACACAGAGAGAGTCCTGTCCCCTTTCACACAGAGAGTCCTGTCCCCTGTCACACAGAGAGAGTCCTGTCCCCTGTCACACACACAGTGTCCTGTCCCCTGTCACACAGAGAGAGTCCTGTCCCCTTTCACACAGAGAGTCCTGTCCCCTATCACACAGAGAGAGTCCTGTCCCCTGTCACACAGAGAGTCCTGTCCCCTGTCACACACAGAGAGTCCTGTCCCCTGTCACACAGAGAGAGTCCTGTCTCCTGTCAGACATATAGAGTCTTGCCCCTGTCACACAGAGAAAGTCCTGTCCCCTGTCACACAGAGAGAGTCCTGTCCACTGTCACACAGAGAGAGTCCTGTCCCCTGTCACACACGGAGAGTCCTGTCCCCTGCCGCACAGAGAGAGTCCTGTCCCCTGTAACACAGAGAGAGTCCTGTCCACTGTCACACAGAGAGAGTCCTGTCTCCTGTCAGACATATAGAGTCCTGTCGCCTGTCACACAGAGAGAGTCCTGTCCCTTGTCACACAGAGAGTGTCCTGTCCCCTGTCACACAGAGAGAGTCCGGTCCCCTGTCACACAGAGAGAGTCCTGTCCCCTGTCACACAGAGAGAGTCCTGTCCCCTGTCAGACACATAGTGCCCTGTCCCCTGTCACACAGAGAGAGTCCTGTCCCCTGTCACACAGAGAGAGTCCTGTCCCCTGTCACACAGAGAGAGTCCTGCCTTTGTCACACAGAGAGAATCGTGTCCCTTGTCACACAGAGAGAGTCCTGTTCCCTGTCACACAGAAAGAGTCCTGTCCCTTGTCACACAGAGAGAGTCCTGTCCCTTGTCACACAGAGAGAGTCCTGTCCCCTGTCACACAGAGAGAGTCCTGTCCCCTGTCAAACAGAGAGAGTCCTGTCCCCTGTAACACAGAGAGAGTCCTGTCCCCTGTCACACAGAGAGAGTCCTGTCTCCTGTCAGACATATAGAGTCCTGTCCCCTGTCACACAGAGAGAGTCCTGTCCCTTGTCACTCAGAGAGAGTCCTGTCCCCTGTCACACAGAGAGAGTCCTGTCCCCTGTCACACAGAGAGAGTCCTGTCCCCTGTCACACAGAGAGAGTCCTGTCCCCTGTCATACACATAGTGTCCTGTCCCCTGTCACAAAGAGAGAGTCCTGTCCCCTGTCACACAGAGAGAGTCCTGTCCCCTGTCACACAGAGAGAGTCCTGCCCATGTCACACAGAGAGAATCGTGTCCCTTGTCACACAGAGAGAGTCCTGTTCCCTGTCACACAGAAAGAGTCCTGTCCCTTGTCACACAGAAAGAGTCCTGTCCCTTGTCACACAGAGAGAGTCCTGTCGCTTGTCACACAGAGAGAGTCCTGTCCCCTGTCACACAGTGAGAGTCCTGTCCCCTGTCAAACAGAGAGAGTCCTGTCCCCTGTAACACAGAGAGAGTCCTGTCTCCTGTCAGATATATAGAGTCCTGTCCCCTGTCACACAGAGTGAGTCCTGTCCCCTGTCACACAGAAAGAGTCCTGTCTCCTGTCAGACATATAGAGTCCTGTCCCCTGTCACACAGAGAGAGTCCTGTCCCTTGTCTCTCAGAGAGAGTCCTGTCCCCTGTCACACAGAGAGAGTCCTGTCCCCTGTCACACAGAGAGAGTCCTGTCCCCTGTCACACAGAGAGTGTCCTGTCCCCTGTCATACACATAGTGTCCTGTCCCCTGTCACACAGAGAGAGTCCTGTCCCCTGTCACACAGAGAGAGTCCTGTCCCCTGTCACACAGAGAGAGTCCTGCCCATGTCACACAGAGAGAATCGTGTCCCTTGTCACACAGAGAGAGTCCTGTTCCCTGTCACACAGAAAGAGTCCTGTCCCTTGTCACACAGAGAGAGTCCTGTCCCTTGTCACACAGAGAGAGTCCTGTCCCCTGTCACACACAGAGAGTCCTGTCCTTTGTCACACAGCGAGTGTCCTGTACCCTGTCACACAGAGAGAGTCATCCTCCCTGTCAAACAGAGAGAGTCCTGTCCCCTGTCACACAGAGAGAGTCCTGTCCCCTGTCATACAGAGAGAGTCCTGTCCCCTGTCACACAGAGAGAGTCCTGTCCCCTGTCACACACATAGTGTCCTGTCCCCTGTCACACAGAGAGAGTCCTGTCCCCTGTCACACACGGAGAGTCCTGTCCCCTGCCGCACAGACAGAGTCCTGTCCCCTGTAACACAGAGAGAGTCCTGTCCACTGTCACACAGAGAGAGTCCTGTCCCCTGTCACACAGAGAGAGTCCTGTCTCCTGTCAGACATATAGAGACCTGTCCCCTGTCACACAGAGAGAGTCCTGTCCCCTGTCACACAGAGAGAGTCCTGTCCCCTGTCACACAGAGAGAGTCCTGTCCCCTGTCACACACATATTGTCCTATCCCCTGTCACACAGAGAGAGTCCTGTCCCCTTTCACACAGAGAGTCCTGTCCCCTGTCATACAGAGAGAGTCCTGTCCCCTGTCACACAGGGAGAGTCCTGTCCCCTGTCACACAGAGAGGGTCCTGTCCCCTGTCACACAGAGAGAGTCCTGTCCCCTGTCGCACAGAGAGAGTCCTGTCCCCTGTCACACAGAGAGACTCCTGTCCCCTATCACACAGAGAGAGTCCTGTCCCCTGTCACACACGGAGAGTCCTGTCCCCTGTCGCACAGAGAGAGTCCTGTCCCCTGTAACACAGAAAGAGTCCTGTCCCCTGTCACACAGAGAGAGTCCTGTCTGCTGTCAGACATATAGAGTCCTGTCCCCTGTCACACAGAGAGAGTCCTGTCCCTTGTCACACAGAGAGAGTCCTGTCCCCTGTCACACAGAGAGAGTCCTGTCCCCTGTCACACAGAGAGAGTCCTGTCCCCTGTCACACAGGGAGAGTCCTGTCCCCTGTCACACAGAGAGGGTCCTGTCCCCTGTCACACAGAGAGACTCCTGTCCCCTATCACACAGAGAGAGTCCTGTTCCCTGTCACACAGAGAGTCCTGTCCTCTGTCACACAGAGAGAGTCCTGTCCCCTGTCACACAGAGAGAGTCCTGTCTCCTGTCAGACATATAGAGTCCTGTCCCCTGTCTCACAGTGAGAGTCCTGTCCCTTGTCACACACAGAGAGTCCTGTCCCCTGTCACACACAGAGAGTCCTGTCCCTTGTCACACAGAGAGAGTCCTGTCCCCTGTCACACAGAGAGAGTCCTCTTCCCTGTCAAACAGAGAGAGTCCTGTCCCCTGTCACACAGAGAGAGTCCTGTCCCCTGTCACACAGAGAGAGTCCTGTCCCCTGTCACACAGAGAGAGTCCTGTCCCCTGTCACACAGAGAGAGTCCTGTCCCCTGTCACACACATAGTGTCCTGTCCCTGTCACACAGAGAGAGTCCTGCCCCCTTTCACACAGAGAGTCCTGTCCCCTGTCACACAGAGAGGGTCCTGTCCCCTGTCACACAGAGAGACTCCTGTCCCCTATCACACAGAGAGAGTCCTGTCCCCTGTCACACAGAGAGTCCTGTCCTCTGTCACACAGAGAGAGTCCTGTCCCCTGTCACACAGAGAGTGTCCTGTCCCCTGTCACACAGAGAGAGTCCTGTCCCCTGTCACACAGAGAGAGTCCTGTCCCCTGTCACACAGAGAGAGTCCTGTCCCCTGTCATACACATAGTGTCCTGTCCCCTGTCACACAGAGAGAGTCCTGTCCCCTGTCACACAGAGAGAGTCCTGTCCCCTGTCACACAGAGAGAGTCCTGCCCATGTCACACAGAGAGAATCGTGTCCCTTGTCACACAGAGAGAGTCCTGTTCCCTGTCACACAGAAAGAGTCCTGTCCCTTGTCACACAGAGAGAGTCCTGTCCCTTGTCACACAGAGAGAGTCGTGTCCCCTGTCACACACAGAGAGTCCTGTCCCTTGTCACACAGAGAGAGTCCTGTCCCCTGTCACACAGAGAGAGTCCTCTTCCCTGTCAAACAGAGAGAGTCCTGTCCCCTGTCACACAGAGAGAGACCTGTCCCCTGTCACACAGAGAGAGTCCTGTCCCCTCTCACACAGAGAGAGTCCTGTCCCCTGTCACACACATAGTGTCCTGTCCCCTGTCACACAGAGAGAGTCCTGCCCCCTTTCACACAGAGAGTCCTGTCCCCTGTCACACAGAGAGAGTCCTATCCCCTGTCGCACAGAGAGAGTCCTGTCCCCTGTCACACAGAGAGACTCCTGTCCCCTATCACACAGAGAGAGTCCTGTCCACTGTCACACAGAGAGTCCTGTCCCCTGTCACACAGAGAGAGTCCTGTCCCCTGTCACACAGAGAGAATCCTGTCTCCTGTCAGACATATAGAGTCATGTCCCCTGTCACACAGAGACAGTCCTGTCCCCTGTCACACAGAGAGAGTCCTGTCTCCTGTCAGACATATAGAGTCCTGTCCCCTGTCACACAGAGAGAGTCCTGTCCCTTGTCACACAGAGAGAGTCCTGTCCCCTGTCACACAGAGAGAGTCCTGTCCCCTGTCACACAGAGAGAGTCCTGACCCCTGTCACACAGAGAGAGTCCTGTCCCCTGTCACACACACAGTGTCCTGTCCCCTGTCACACAGAGAGAGTCCTGTCCCCTTTCACACAGAGAGTCCTGTCCCCTGTCACACAGAGAGAGTCCTGTCCCCTGTCACACACACAGTGTCCTGTCCCCTGTCACACAGAGAGAGTCCTGTCCCCTTTCACACAGAGAGTCCTGTCCCCTATCACACAGAGAGAGTCCTGTCCCCTGTCACACAGAGAGTCCTGTCCCCTGTCACACACAGAGAGTCCTGTCCCCTGTCACACAGAGAGAGTCCTGTCCCCTGTCACACACGGAGAGTCCTGTCCCCTGCCGCACAGAGAGAGTCCTGTCCCCTGTAACACAGAGAGAGTCCTGTCCACTGTCACACAGAGAGAGTCCTGTCTCCTGTCAGACATATAGAGTCCTGTCGCCTGTCACACAGAGAGAGTCCTGTCCCTTGCCACACAGAGAGTGTCCTGTCCCCTGTCACACAGAGAGAGTCCGGTCCCCTGTCACACAGAGAGAGTCCTGTCCCCTGTCACACAGAGAGAGTCCTGTCCCCTGTCAGACACATAGTGCCCTGTCCCCTGTCACACAGAGAGAGTCCTGTCCCCTGTCACACAGAGAGAGTCCTGTCCCCTGTCACACAGAGAGAGTCCTGCCTTTGTCACACAGAGAGAATCGTGTCCCTTGTCACACAGAGAGAGTCCTGTTCCCTGTCACACAGAAAGAGTCCTGTCCCTTGTCACACAGAGAGAGTCCTGTCCCTTGTCACACAGAGAGAGTCCTGTCCCCTGTCACACAGAGAGAGTCCTGTCCCCTGTCAAACAGAGAGAGTCCTGTCCCCTGTAACACAGAGAGAGTCCTGTCCCCTGTCACACAGAGAGAGTCCTGTCTCCTGTCAGACATATAGAGTCCTGTCCCCTGTCACACAGAGAGAGTCCTGTCCCTTGTCACTCAGAGAGAGTCCTGTCCCCTGTCACACAGAGAGAGTCCTGTCCCCTGTCACACAGAGAGAGTCCTGTCCCCTGTCACACAGAGAGAGTCCTGTCCCCTGTCATACACATAGTGTCCTGTCCCCTGTCACAAAGAGAGAGTCCTGTCCCCTGTCACACAGAGAGAGTCCTGTCCCCTGTCACACAGAGAGAGTCCTGCCCATGTCACACAGAGAGAATCGTGTCCCTTGTCACACAGAGAGAGTCCTGTTCCCTGTCACACAGAAAGAGTCCTGTCCCTTGTCACACAGAAAGAGTCCTGTCCCTTGTCACACAGAGAGAGTCCTGTCGCTTGTCACACAGAGAGAGTCCTGTCCCCTGTCACACAGTGAGAGTCCTGTCCCCTGTCAAACAGAGAGAGTCCTGTCCCCTGTAACACAGAGAGAGTCCTGTCTCCTGTCAGATATATAGAGTCCTGTCCCCTGTCACACAGAGTGAGTCCTGTCCCCTGTCACACAGAAAGAGTCCTGTCTCCTGTCAGACATATAGAGTCCTGTCCCCTGTCACACAGAGAGAGTCCTGTCCCTTGTCTCTCAGAGAGAGTCCTGTCCCCTGTCACACAGAGAGAGTCCTGTCCCCTGTCACACAGAGAGAGTCCTGTCCCCTGTCACACAGAGAGTGTCCTGTCCCCTGTCATACACATAGTGTCCTGTCCCCTGTCACACAGAGAGAGTCCTGTCCCCTGTCACACAGAGAGAGTCCTGTCCCCTGTCACACAGAGAGAGTCCTGCCCATGTCACACAGAGAGAATCGTGTCCCTTGTCACACAGAGAGAGTCCTGTTCCCTGTCACACAGAAAGAGTCCTGTCCCTTGTCACACAGAGAGAGTCCTGTCCCTTGTCACACAGAGAGAGTCCTGTCCCCTGTCACACACAGAGAGTCCTGTCCTTTGTCACACAGCGAGAGTCCTGTACCCTGTCACACAGAGAGAGTCATCCTCCCTGTCAAACAGAGAGAGTCCTGTCCCCTGTCACACAGAGAGAGTCCTGTCCCCTGTCATACAGAGAGAGTCCTGTCCCCTGTCACACAGAGAGAGTCCTGTCCCCTGTCACACACATAGTGTCCTGTCCCCTGTCACACAGAGAGAGTCCTGCCCCCTTTCACACAGAGAGTCCTGTCCCCTGTCACACAGAGAGAGTCCTATCCCCTGTCGCACAGAGAGAGTCCTGTCCCCTGTCACACAGAGAGACTCCTGTCCCCTATCACACAGAGAGAGTCCTGTCCCCTGTCACACAGAGAGAGTCCTGTCCCCTGTCACACAGAGAGAGTCCTGTCCCCTGTAACACAGAGATAGTCCTGTCCCCTGTCAAACAGAGAGAGAGAGAGGGTCAAAATTGGAGACAAACGCACCGATTTCTTCACCCAGAGAAGAGGCGTCCGGCAGGGCTGCAATTTGAGCCCGACCCTGTTCAACATATACATAAATGAATTAGCAGACATGCTGGAGCAAAGCGAGTCACCAGGTCTCCGTCTCCTAGATGGAGAAGTGAAATCCCTGTTCTATGCGGACGACCTGGTTCTGCTGTCTCCCACAGAACAGGGATTACAGCAACAACTAGACCTACTCGACAAATACTGCCAAAATTGGGCTCTAACAGTAAATCTAAAGAAAACCAACATCATGATTTTTCAAAAAAGGCCCAGATGTCAGGAAAACAAATACCAGTTTACCCTCAGTGATATCACTATAGGACACACTATGAGCTACACCTACCTTGGTCTAACTATTACAGCATCAGGGAGCTTCAGCATAGCAGTGAATGCACTAAAAGAAAAAGCCCGAAGAGCCCTATATGCAATAAAAAGAAAATTCTACAACATCCAAATCCCAATCAAAATCTGGCTCAAAATATTTGACAGCATAATCCTGCCCATTGCACTGTACGGTAGTGAAGTATGGGGCCCGCTAAATCACCAAAGCTACACTAAATGGGAAAAACATACAATAGAAGCCCTACATGCAGAATTCTGCCGAAGCATCCTTCGCACCCAAAGGAAAACGCCAACAAATGCATGCAGAGCCGAACTAGGCAGATACCCACTGATAATAAACATCCAAAAACGAGCACTAAACTTCCTAAATCACCTCAAATCTAGCTCCCCAGACACCCTTCATTTCAAAGCCTTTCAGACCCAAGAGCTAAACCCAGAAAAGAGTCCCCTGAGTCAGCTGCTACGGAAACTAAGTACTCAGCCGGACCCTGACCAGCCCCAGACCAACACAGCCGCCCAAACACCAATCCGAGTGAACCAAATCATTAAAAAATGCAAAGAAACCTACCTGGAACACTGGAACAAAATAACCGAAAGCCAAAGCAGATTAGAATGTTACCGGGCCCTAAAAAGAGAATATAAACTGGCAGACTACCTCACGACCATCAGAGACACAAAACAGAGACAGACCCTCACCAGGTACAGACTAAGCGACCACCAACTGGAAATTGAAAAAGGCAGATACAAGAAATCCTGGCAGCCTAGAGAGAATAGAATATGCGATCAATGTCTGGCTGGCGAGGTTGAAACAGAAATGCATTTCCTCCTAAAATGCGAAAAATTCAACACATCAAGAAACATATTATTCAACAAGCTAAGCCAAACAACCCCAGATTTCAAGGAATTGGATGATCTGTCAAAATTGAGATTAGTCCTAGGAGAAGGAGACAGACCATACCTTGGGGCCAAATATGTAACAACATGTCACAACCTGAGGACTGTTTAAAATTAAGACTGTTTAAAATTAATATTGAACGTACCAAATGAAGTACAAAGACTGTTTAAAATTAATATTGTTTAAAAGTAATATTGTATGTACCCAACAAATGTCAAATCGATTGACACCTACAGAATGTTGGAAAACTGTACCTTTTTGCTATGTAAGCTTTGGCAATATGGTTCTCTGTAAACTTTCATGCCAATAAAGCATTTTAATTGGAATTGGAATTGGAATTGGAGTCCTGTCTCCTGTCAGACATATAGAGTCCTGTCCCCTGTCACACAGAGAGAGTCCTGTCCCCTGTCACACAGAGAGAGTCCTGTCCCTTGTCACACAGAGAGAGTCCTGTCCCCTGTCACACAGAGAGAGTCCTGTCCCCTGTCACACAGAGAGAGTCCTGTCCCCTGTCACACAGAGAGAGTCCTGTCCCCTGTCACACACAGAGTGTCCTGTCCCCTGTGACACAGAGAGAGTCCTGTCCCCTTTCACACAGAGAGTCCTGTCCCCTGTCACATAGAGAGAGTCCTGTCCCCTGCCACACACATAGTGTCCTGTCCCCTGTCACACAGAGAGTCCTGTCCCCTTTCACACAGAGAGTCCTGTCCCCATCGCACAGAGAGAGTCCTGTCCCCTGCCACACAGAGAGTCCTGTCCCCTGTCACACAGAGAGAATCCTGTCCCCTGTCACACAGAGAGAGAGCTGTCTCCTGTCAGACATATAGAGTCCTGTCCCCTGTCACACAGAGAGAGTCCTGTCCCCTGTCACACAGAGAGAGTCCTGTCCCCTGTCATACACATAGTGTCCTGTCCCCTGTCACACAGAGAGAGTCCTGTCCCCTGTCACACAGAGAGAGTCCTGTCCCCTGTCACACAGAGAGAGTCCTGCCCATGTCACACAGAGAGAATCGTGTCCCTTGTCACACAGAGAGAGTCCTGTTCCCTGTCACACAGAAAGAGTCCTGTCCCTTGTCACACAGAGAGAGTCCTGTCCCTTGTCACACAGAGAGAGTCCTGTCCCCTGTCACACACAGAGAGTCCTGTCCCTTGTCACACAGAGAGAGTCCTGTCCCCTGTCACACAGAGAGAGTCCTCTTCCCTGTCAAACAGAGAGAGTCCTGTCCCCTGTCACACAGAGAGAGACCTGTCCCCTGTCACACAGAGAGAGTCCTGTCCCCTCTCACACAGAGAGAGTCCTGTCCCCTGTCACACACATAGTGTCCTGTCCCCTGTCACACAGAGAGAGTCCTGCCCCCTTTCACACAGAGAGTCCTGTCCCCTGTCACACAGAGAGAGTCCTATCCCCTGTCGCACAGAGAGAGTCATGTCCCCTGTCACACAGAGAGACTCCTGTCCCCTATCACACAGAGAGAGTCCTGTCCACTGTCACACAGAGAGTCCTGTCCCCTGTCACACAGAGAGAGTCCTGTCCCCTGTCACACAGAGAGAATCCTGTCTCCTGTCAGACATATAGAGTCATGTCCCCTGTCACACAGAGACAGTCCTGTCCCCTGTCACACAGAGAGAGTCCTGTCTCCTGTCAGACATATAGAGTCCTGTCCCCTGTCACACAGAGAGAGTCCTGTCCCTTGTCACACAGAGAGAGTCCTGTCCCCTGTCACACAGAGAGAGTCCTGTCCCCTGTCACACAGAGAGAGTCCTGTCCCCTGTCACACAGAGAGAGTCCTGTCCCCTGTCACACACACAGTGTCCTGTCCCCTGTCACACAGAGAGAGTCCTGTCCCCTTTCACACAGAGAGTCCTGTCCCCTGTCACACAGAGAGAGTCCTGTCCCCTGTCACACACACAGTGTCCTGTCCCCTGTCACACAGAGAGAGTCCTGTCCCCTTTCACACAGAGAGTCCTGTCCCCTATCACACAGAGAGAGTCCTGTCCCCTGTCACACAGAGAGTCCTGTCCCCTGTCACACACAGAGAGTCCTGTCCCCTGTCACACAGAGAGAGTCCTGTCTCCTGTCAGACATATAGAGTCTTGCCCCTGTCACACAGAGAAAGTCCTGTCCCCTGTCACACAGAGAGAGTCCTGTCCACTGTCACACAGAGAGAGTCCTGTCCCCTGTCACACACGGAGAGTCCTGTCCCCTGCCGCACAGAGAGAGTCCTGTCCCCTGTAACACAGAGAGAGTCCTGTCCACTGTCACACAGAGAGAGTCCTGTCTCCTGTCAGACATATAGAGTCCTGTCGCCTGTCACACAGAGAGAGTCCTGTCCCTTGTCACACAGAGAGTGTCCTGTCCCCTGTCACACAGAGAGAGTCCGGTCCCCTGTCACACAGAGAGAGTCCTGTCCCCTGTCACACAGAGAGAGTCCTGTCCCCTGTCAGACACATAGTGCCCTGTCCCCTGTCACACAGAGAGAGTCCTGTCCCCTGTCACACAGAGAGAGTCCTGTCCCCTGTCACACAGAGAGAGTCCTGCCTTTGTCACACAGAGAGAATCGTGTCCCTTGTCACACAGAGAGAGTCCTGTTCCCTGTCACACAGAAAGAGTCCTGTCCCTTGTCACACAGAGAGAGTCCTGTCCCTTGTCACACAGAGAGAGTCCTGTCCCCTGTCACACAGAGAGAGTCCTGTCCCCTGTCAAACAGAGAGAGTCCTGTCCCCTGTAACACAGAGAGAGTCCTGTCCCCTGTCACACAGAGAGAGTCCTGTCTCCTGTCAGACATATAGAGTCCTGTCCCCTGTCACACAGAGAGAGTCCTGTCCCTTGTCACTCAGAGAGAGTCCTGTCCCCTGTCACACAGAGAGAGTCCTGTCCCCTGTCACACAGAGAGAGTCCTGTCCCCTGTCACACAGAGAGAGTCCTGTCCCCTGTCATACACATAGTGTCCTGTCCCCTGTCACACAGAGAGAGTCCTGTCCCCTGTCACACAGAGAGAGTCCTGTCCCCTGTCACACAGAGAGAGTCCTGCCCATGTCACACAGAGAGAATCGTGTCCCTTGTCACACAGAGAGAGTCCTGTTCCCTGTCACACAGAAAGAGTCCTGTCCCTTGTCACACAGAAAGAGTCCTGTCCCTTGTCACACAGAGAGAGTCCTGTCGCTTGTCACACAGAGAGAGTCCTGTCCCCTGTCACACAGTGAGAGTCCTGTCCCCTGTCAAACAGAGAGAGTCCTGTCCCCTGTAACACAGAGAGAGTCCTGTCTCCTGTCAGACATATAGAGTCCTGTCCCCTGTCACACAGAGTGAGTCCTGTCCCCTGTCACACAGAAAGAGTCCTGTCTCCTGTCAGACATATAGAGTCCTGTCCCCTGTCACACAGAGAGAGTCCTGTCCCTTGTCTCTCAGAGAGAGTCCTGTCCCCTGTCACACAGAGAGAGTCCTGTCCCCTGTCACACAGAGAGAGTCCTGTCCCCTGTCACACAGAGAGTGTCCTGTCCCCTGTCATACACATAGTGTCCTGTCCCCTGTCACACAGAGAGAGTCCTGTCCCCTGTCACACAGAGAGAGTCCTGTCCCCTGTCACACAGAGAGAGTCCTGCCCATGTCACACAGAGAGAATCGTGTCCCTTGTCACACAGAGAGAGTCCTGTTCCCTGTCACACAGAAAGAGTCCTGTCCCTTGTCACACAGAGAGAGTCCTGTCCCTTGTCACACAGAGAGAGTCCTGTCCCCTGTCACACACAGAGAGTCCTGTCCCTTGTCACACAGAGAGAGTCCTGTACCCTGTCACACAGAGAGAGTCATCCTCCCTGTCAAACAGAGAGAGTCCTGTCCCCTGTCACACAGAGAGAGTCCTGTCCCCTGTCATACAGAGAGAGTCCTGTCCCCTGTCACACAGAGAGAGTCCTGTCCCCTGTCACACACATAGTGTCCTGTCCCCTGTCACACAGAGAGAGTCCTGCCCCCTTTCACACAGAGAGTCCTGTCCCCTGTCACACAGAGAGAGTCCTATCCCCTGTCGCACAGAGAGAGTCCTGTCCCCTGTCACACAGAGAGACTCCTGTCCCCTATCACACAGAGAGAGTCCTGTCCCCTGTCACACAGAGAGAGTCCTGTCCCCTGTCACACAGGGAGAGTCCTGTCTCCTGTCAGACATATAGAGTCCTGTCCCCTGTCACACACAGAGAGTCCTGTCCCCTGTCACACAGAAAGAGTCCTGTCCCCTGTCACACACAGAGAGTCCTGTCCCCTGTCACACAGAGAGAGTCCTGTCCCCTGTAACACAGAGATAGTCCTGTCCCCTGTCAAACAGAGAGAGAGTCCTGTCTCCTGTCAGACATATAGAGTCCTGTCCCCTGTCACACAGAGAGAGTCCTGTCCCCTGTCACACAGAGAGAGTCCTGTCCCTTGTCACACAGAGAGAGTCCTGTCCCCTGTCACACAGAGAGAGTCCTGTCCCCTGTCACACAGAGAGAGTCCTGTCCCCTGTCACACAGAGAGAGTCCTGTCCCCTGTCACACACAGAGTGTCCTGTCCCCTGTGGCACAGAGAGAGTCCTGTCCCCTTTCACACAGAGAGTCCTGTCCCCTGTCACACAGAGAGAGTCCTGTCCCCTGCCACACACATAGTGTCCTGTCCCCTGTCACACAGAGAGTCCTGTCCCCTTTCACACAGAGAGACCTGTCCCCATCGCACAGAGAGAGTCCTGTCCCCTGCCACACAGAGAGTCCTGTCCCCTGTCACACAGAGAGAATCCTGTCCCCTGTCACACAGAGAGAGAGCTGTCTCCTGTCAGACATATAGAGTCCTGTCCCCTGTCACACAGAGAAAGTCCTGTCCCCTGTCACACAGAGAGAGTCCTGTCCCCTGTCACACAGAGAGAGTCCTGTCCCCTGTCACACACGGAGAGTCCTGTCCCCTGTCGCACAGAGAGAGTCCTGTCCCCTGTAACACAGAGAGAGTCCTGTCCACTGTCACACAGAGAGAGTCCTGTCCCCTGTCACACACATAGTGTCCTGTCCCCTGTCACACAGAGAGAGTCCTGCCCCCTTTCACACAGAGAGTCCTGTCCCCTGTCACACAGAGAGAGTTCTATCCCCTGTCGCACAGAGAGAGTCCTGTCCCCTGTCACACAGAGAGACTCCTGTCCCCTATCACACAGAGAGAGTCCTGTCCCCTGTCACACAGAGAGTCCTGTCCCCTGTCACACAGAGAGAGTCCTGTCCCCTGTCACACAGAGAGAGTCCTGTCTCCTGTCAGACATATAGAGTCCTGTCCCCTGTCACACAGAGAGAGTCCTGTCCCCTGTCACACAAAGAGAGTCCTGTCCCCTGTCACACACGGAGAGTCCTGTCCCCTGTCACACAGAGAGAGTCCTGTCCCCTGTAACACAGAGAGTGTCCTGTCCCCTGTCACACAGAGAGAGTCCTGTCTCCTGTCAGACATTTAGAGTCCTGTCCCCTGTCACACAGAGAGAGTCCTGTCCCCTGCCACACATAGAGAGTCCTGTCTCCTGTCAGACAAATAGAGTCCTGTCCCCTGTCACACAGAGAGAGTCCTGTCCCTTGTCACACAGAGAGAGTCCTGTCCCCTGTCACACAGAGAGAGTCCTGTCCCCTGTCACACAGAGAGAGTCCTGTCCCCTGTCACACAGAGAGAGTCCTGTCCCCTGTCACACACACAGTGTCCTGTCCCCTGTCACACAGAGAGAGTCCTGTCCCCTGTCACACAGAGAGAGTCCTGTCCCCTGTCACACACATAGTGTCCTGTCCCCTGTCACACAGAGAGAGTCCTGTCCCCTTTCACACAGAGAGTCCTGTCCCCTATCACACAGAGAGAGTCCTGTCCACTGTCACACAGAGAGACCTGTCCCCTGTCACACAGAGAGAGTCCTGTCTCCTGTCAGACATATAGAGTCCTGTCCCCTGTCACACAGAGAAAGTCTTGTCCCCTGTCACACAGAGAGAGTCCTGTCCCCTGTCACACAGAGAGAGTCCTGTCCCCTGTCACACACGGAGAGTCCTGCCCCTGTCGCACAGAGAGAGTCCTGTCCCCTGTAACACAGAGAGAGTCCTGTCCACTGTCACACAGAGAGAGTCCTGTCCCCTGTCACACACATAGTGTCCTGTCCCCTGTCACACAGAGAGAGTCCTGCCCCCTTTCACACAGAGAGTCCTGTCCCCTGTCACACAGAGAGAGTTCTATCCCCTGTCGCACAGAGAGAGTCCTGTCCCCTGTCACACAGAGAGACTCCTGTCCCCTATCACACAGAGAGAGTCCTGTCCCCTGTCACACAGAGAGTCCTGTCCCCTGTCACACAGAGAGAGTCCTGTCCCCTGTCACACAGAGAGAGTCCTGTCTCCTGTCAGACATATAGAGTCCTGTCCCCTGTCACACAGAGAGAGTCCTGTCCCCTGTCACACAAAGAGAGTCCTGTCCCCTGTCACACACGGAGAGTCCTGTCCCCTGTCAGACATATAGAGTCCTGTCCCCTGTCACACAGAGAGAGTCCTGTCCCCTGTCACACAGAGAGAGTCCTGTCTCCTGTCAGACAAATAGAGTCCTGTCCCCTGTCACACAGAGAGAGTCCTGTCCCTTGTCACACAGAGAGAGTCCTGTCCCCTGTCACACAGAGAGTGTCCTGTCCCCTGTCACACAGAGAGAGTCCTGTCCCCTGTCACACAGAGAGAGTCCTGTCCCCTGTCACACAGAGAGAGTCCTGTCCCCTGTCAGACACATAGTGTCCTGTCCCATGTCACACAGAGAGAGTCCTGTCCCCTGTCACACAGAGAGAGTCCTGTCCCCTGTCACACAGAGAGAGACCTGCCCTTGTCACACAGAGAGAATCGTGTCCCTTGTCACACAGAGAGTGTCCTGTCCCCTGTCACACAGAGAGAGTCCTGTCTCCTGTCAGACATATAGAGTCCTGTCCCCTGTCACACAGAGAGAGTCTTGTCCCCTGTCACACAGAGAGAGTCCTGTCTCCTGTCAGACATATAGAGTCCTGTCCCCTGTCAAACAGAGAGAGTCCTGTCCCTTGTCACACAGAGAGAGTCCTGTCCCCTGTCACACAAAAAGAGTCCTGTCCCCTGTCACACAGAAAGAGTCCTGTCCCCTGTCACACAGAGAGAGTCCTGTCCCCTGTCATACACATAGTGTCCTGTCCCCTGTCACACAGAGAGAGTCCTGTCCCCTTTCACACAGAGAGAGTCCTGTCCGCTGTCACACAGAGAGAGTCCTGCCCATGTCACACAGAGAGAATCGTGTCCCTTGTCACACAGAGAGAGTCCTGTTCCCTGTCACACAGAAAGAGTCCTGTCCCTTGTCCCACAGAGAGAGTCCTGTCCCTTGTCACACAGAGAGAGTCCTGTCCCCTGTAACACACAGAGAGTCCTGTCCCTTGTCACACAGAGAGAGTCCTGTCCCCTTTCACACAGAGAGTCCTGTCCCCTGTCACACAGAGAGAGTTCTATCCCCTGTCGCACAGAGAGAGTCCTGTCCCCTGTCACACAGAGAGACTCCTGTCCCCTATCACACAGAGAGAGTCCTGTCCCCTGTCACACAGAGAGTCCTGTCCCCTGTCACACAGAGAGAGTCCTGTCCCCTGTCACACAGAGAGAGTCCTGTCTCCTGTCAGACATATAGAGTCCTGTCCCCTGTCACACAGAGAGAGTCCTGTCCCCTGTCACACAAAGAGAGTCCTGTCCCCTGTCACACACGGAGAGTCCTGTCCCCTGTCACACAGAGAGAGTCCTGTCCCCTGTAACACAGAGAGAGTCCTGTCCCCTGTCACACAGAGAGAGTCCTGTCTCCTGTCAGACATATAGAGTCCTGTCCCCTGTCACACAGAGAGAGTCCTGTCCCCTGTCACACATAGAGAGTCCTGTCTCCTGTCAGACAAATAGAGTCCTGTCCCCTGTCACACAGAGAGAGTCCTGTCCCTTGTCACACAGAGAGAGTCCTGTCCCCTGTCACACAGAGAGAGTCCTGTCCCCTGTCACACAGAGAGAGTCCTGTCCCCTGTCACACAGAGAGAGTCCTGTCCCCTGTCACACACACAGTGTCCTGTCCCCTGTCACACAGAGAGAGTCCTGTCCCCTGTCACACAGAGAGAGTCCTGTCCCCTGTCACACACATAGTGTCCTGTCCCCTGTCACACAGAGAGAGTCCTGTCCCCTTTCACACAGAGAGTCCTGTCCCCTATCACACAGAGAGAGTCCTGTCCCCTGTCACACAGAGAGACCTGTCCCCTGTCACACAGAGAGAGTCCTGTCTCCTGTCAGACATATAGAGTCCTGTCCCCTGTCACACAGAGAAAGTCCTGTCCCCTGTCACACAGAGAGAGTCCTGTCCCCTGTCACACAGAGAGAGTCCTGTCCCCTGTCACACACGGAGAGTCCTGCCCCTGTCGCACAGAGAGAGTCCTGTCCCCTGTAACACAGAGAGAGTCCTGTCCACTGTCACACAGAGAGAGTCCTGTCCCCTGTCACACACATAGTGTCCTGTCCCCTGTCACACAGAGAGAGTCCTGCCCCCTTTCACACAGAGAGTCCTGTCCCCTGTCACACAGAGAGAGTTCTATCCCCTGTCGCACAGAGAGAGTCCTGTCCCCTGTCACACAGAGAGACTCCTGTCCCCTATCACACAGAGAGAGTCCTGTCCCCTGTCACACAGAGAGTCCTGTCCCCTGTCACACAGAGAGAGTCATGTCCCCTGTCACTCAGAGAGAGTCCTGTCTCCTGTCAGACATATAGAATCCTGTCCCCTGTCACACAGAGAGAGTCCTGTCCCCTGTCACACAAAGAGAGTCCTGTCCCCTGTCACACACGGAGAGTCCTGTCCCCTGTCACACAGAGAGAGTCCTGTCCCCTGTAACACAGAGAGAGTCCTGTCCCCTGTCACACAGAGAGAGTCCTGTCTCCTGTCAGACATATAGAGTCCTGTCCCCTGTCACACAGAGAGAGTCCTGTCCCCTGTCACACAGAGAGAGTCCTGTCTCCTGTCAGACATATAGAGTCCTGTCCCCTGTCACACAGAGAAAGTCTTGTCCCCTGTCACACAGAGAGAGTCCTGTCCCCTGTCACACAGAGAGAGTCCTGTCCCCTGTCACACACGGAGAGTCCTGCCCCTGTCGCACAGAGAGAGTCCTGTCCCCTGTAACACAGAGAGAGTCCTGTCCACTGTCACACAGAGAGAGTCCTGTCCCCTGTCACACACATAGTGTCCTGTCCCCTGTCACACAGAGAGAGTCCTGCCCCCTTTCACACAGAGAGTCCTGTCCCCTGTCACACAGAGAGAGTTCTATCCCCTGTCGCACAGAGAGAGTCCTGTCCCCTGTCACACAGAGAGACTCCTGTCCCCTATCACACAGAGAGAGTCCTGTCCCCTGTCACACAGAGAGTCCTGTCCCCTGTCACACAGAGAGAGTCCTGTCCCCTGTCACACAGAGAGAGTCCTGTCTCCTGTCAGACATATAGAGTCCTGTCCCCTGTCACACAGAGAGAGTCCTGTCCCCTGTCACACAAAGAGAGTCCTGTCCCCTGTCACACACGGAGAGTCCTGTCCCCTGTCAGACATATAGAGTCCTGTCCCCTGTCACACAGAGAGAGTCCTGTCCCCTGTCACACAGAGAGAGTCCTGTCTCCTGTCAGACAAATAGAGTCCTGTCCCCTGTCACACAGAGAGAGTCCTGTCCCTTGTCACACAGAGAGAGTCCTGTCCCCTGTCACACAGAGAGTGTCCTGTCCCCTGTCACACAGAGAGAGTCCTGTCCCCTGTCACACAGAGAGAGTCCTGTCCCCTGTCACACAGAGAGAGTCCTGTCCCCTGTCAGACACATAGTGTCCTGTCCCATGTCACACAGAGAGAGTCCTGTCCCCTGTCACACAGAGAGAGTCCTGTCCCCTGTCACACAGAGAGAGACCTGCCCTTGTCACACAGAGAGAATCGTGTCCCTTGTCACACAGAGAGTGTCCTGTCCCCTGTCACACAGAGAGAGTCCTGTCTCCTGTCAGACATATAGAGTCCTGTCCCCTGTCACACAGAGAGAGTCTTGTCCCCTGTCACACAGAGAGAGTCCTGTCTCCTGTCAGACATATAGAGTCCTGTCCCCTGTCAAACAGAGAGAGTCCTGTCCCTTGTCACACAGAGAGAGTCCTGTCCCCTGTCACACAAAAAGAGTCCTGTCCCCTGTCACACAGAAAGAGTCCTGTCCCCTGTCACACAGAGAGAGTCCTGTCCCCTGTCATACACATAGTGTCCTGTCCCCTGTCACACAGAGAGAGTCCTGTCCCCTTTCACACAGAGAGAGTCCTGTCCGCTGTCACACAGAGAGAGTCCTGCCCATGTCACACAGAGAGAATCGTGTCCCTTGTCACACAGAGAGAGTCCTGTTCCCTGTCACACAGAAAGAGTCCTGTCCCTTGTCCCACAGAGAGAGTCCTGTCCCTTGTCACACAGAGAGAGTCCTGTCCCCTGTAACACACAGAGAGTCCTGTCCCTTGTCACACAGAGAGAGTCCTGTCCCCTTTCACACAGAGAGTCCTGTCCCCTGTCACACAGAGAGAGTTCTATCCCCTGTCGCACAGAGAGAGTCCTGTCCCCTGTCACACAGAGAGACTCCTGTCCCCTATCACACAGAGAGAGTCCTGTCCCCTGTCACACAGAGAGTCCTGTCCCCTGTCACACAGAGAGAGTCCTGTCCCCTGTCACACAGAGAGAGTCCTGTCTCCTGTCAGACATATAGAGTCCTGTCCCCTGTCACACAGAGAGAGTCCTGTCCCCTGTCACACAAAGAGAGTCCTGTCCCCTGTCACACACGGAGAGTCCTGTCCCCTGTCACACAGAGAGAGTCCTGTCCCCTGTAACACAGAGAGAGTCCTGTCCCCTGTCACACAGAGAGAGTCCTGTCTCCTGTCAGACATATAGAGTCCTGTCCCCTGTCACACAGAGAGAGTCCTGTCCCCTGTCACACATAGAGAGTCCTGTCTCCTGTCAGACAAATAGAGTCCTGTCCCCTGTCACACAGAGAGAGTCCTGTCCCTTGTCACACAGAGAGAGTCCTGTCCCCTGTCACACAGAGAGAGTCCTGTCCCCTGTCACACAGAGAGAGTCCTGTCCCCTGTCACACAGAGAGAGTCCTGTCCCCTGTCACACACACAGTGTCCTGTCCCCTGTCACACAGAGAGAGTCCTGTCCCCTGTCACACAGAGAGAGTCCTGTCCCCTGTCACACACATAGTGTCCTGTCCCCTGTCACACAGAGAGAGTCCTGTCCCCTTTCACACAGAGAGTCCTGTCCCCTATCACACAGAGAGAGTCCTGTCCCCTGTCACACAGAGAGACCTGTCCCCTGTCACACAGAGAGAGTCCTGTCTCCTGTCAGACATATAGAGTCCTGTCCCCTGTCACACAGAGAAAGTCCTGTCCCCTGTCACACAGAGAGAGTCCTGTCCCCTGCCACACAGAGAGAGTCCTGTCCCCTGTCACACACGGAGAGTCCTGCCCCTGTCGCACAGAGAGAGTCCTGTCCCCTGTAACACAGAGAGAGTCCTGTCCACTGTCACACAGAGAGAGTCCTGTCCCCTGTCACACACATAGTGTCCTGTCCCCTGTCACACAGAGAGAGTCCTGCCCCCTTTCACACAGAGAGTCCTGTCCCCTGTCACACAGAGAGAGTTCTATCCCCTGTCGCACAGAGAGAGTCCTGTCCCCTGTCACACAGAGAGACTCCTGTCCCCTATCACACAGAGAGAGTCCTGTCCCCTGTCACACAGAGAGTCCTGTCCCCTGTCACACAGAGAGAGTCCTGTCCCCTGTCACTCAGAGAGAGTCCTGTCTCCTGTCAGACATATAGAATCCTGTCCCCTGTCACACAGAGAGAGTCCTGTCCCCTGTCACACAAAGAGAGTCCTGTCCCCTGTCACACACGGAGAGTCCTGTCCCCTGTCACACAGAGAGAGTCCTGTCCCCTGTAACACAGAGAGAGTCCTGTCCCCTGTCACACAGAGAGAGTCCTGTCTCCTGTCAGACATATAGAGTCCTGTCCCCTGTCACACAGAGAGAGTCCTGTCCCCTGTCACACAGAGAGAGTCCTGTCTCCTGTCAGACAAATAGAGTCCTGTCCCCTGTCACACAGAGAGAGTCCTGTCCCTTGTCACACAGAGAGAGTCCTGTCCCCTGTCACACAGAGAGAGTCCTGTCCCCTGTCACGCAGAGAGAGTCCTGTCCCCTGTCACACAGAGAGAGTCCTGTCCCCTGTCACACAGAGAGAGTCCTGTCCCCTGTCAGACACATAGTGTCCTGTCCCATGTCACACAGAGAGAGTCCTGTCCCCTGTCACACAGAGAGAGTCCTGTCCCCTGTCACACAGAGAGAGACCTGCCCTTGTCACACAGAGAGAATCGTGTCCCTTGTCACACAGAGAGAGTCCTGTCCCCTGTCACACAGAGAGAGTCCTGTCTCCTGTCAGACATATAGAGTCCTGTCCCCTGTCACACAGAGAGAGTCTTGTCCCCTGTCACACAGAGAGAGTCCTGTCTCCTGTCAGACATATAGAGTCCTGTCCCCTGTCAAACAGAGAGAGTCCTGTCCCTTGTCACACAGAGAGAGTCCTGTCCCCTGTCACACAAAAAGAGTCCTGTCCCCTGTCACACAGAAAGAGTCCTGTCCCCTGTCACACAGAGAGAGTCCTGTCCCCTGTCATACACATAGTGTCCTGTCCCCTGTCACACAGAGAGAGTCCTGTCCCCTTTCACACAGAGAGAGTCCTGTCCGCTGTCACACAGAGAGAGTCCTGCCCATGTCACACAGAGAGAGTCCTGTCCCTTGTCACACAGAGAGAGTCCTGTCCCCTGTCACACAAAAAGAGTCCTGTCCCCTGTCACACAGAAAGAGTCCTGTCCCTTGTCACACAGAGAGAGTCCTGTCCCCTTTCACACAGAGAGTCCTGTCCCCTGTCACACAGAGAGAGTTCTATCCCCTGTCGCACAGAGAGAGTCCTGTCCCCTGTCACACAGAGAGACTCCTGTCCCCTATCACACAGAGAGGGTCCTGTCCCCTGTCACACAGAGAGTCTTGTCTCCTGTCACACAGAGAGAGTCCTGTCCCCTGTCACACAGAGAGAGTCCTGTCTCCTGTCAGACATATAGAGTCCTGTCCCCTGTCACACAGAGAGAGTCCTGTCCCCTGTCACACAAAGAGAGTCCTGTCCCCTGTCACACACGGAGAGTCCTGTCCCCTGTCACACAGAGAGAGTCCTGTCCCCTGTAACACAGAGAGAGTCCTGTCCCCTGTCACACAGAGAGAGTCCTGTCTCCTGTCAGACATATAGAGTCCTGTCCCCTGTCACACAGAGAGAGTCCTGTCCCCTGTCACACAGAGAGAGTCCTGTCCCTTGTCACACAGAGAGAGTCCTGTCCCCTGTCACACAGAGAGAGTCCTGTCCCCTGTCACACAGAGAGAGTCCTGTCCCCTGTCACACACACAGTGTCCTGTCCCCTGTCACACAGAGAGAGTCCTGTCCCCTGTCACACAGAGAGAGTCCTGTCCCCTGTCACACACATAGTGTCCTGTCCCCTGTCACACAGAGAGAGTCCTGTCCCCTTTCACACAGAGAGTCCTGTCCCCTATCACACAGAGAGAGTCCTGTCCCCTGTCACACAGAGAGACCTGTCCCCTGTCACACAGAGAGAGTCCTGTCTCCTGTCAGACATATAGAGTCCTGTCCCCTGTCACACAGAGAAAGTCCTGTCCCCTGTCACACAGAGAGAGTCCTGTCCCCTGTCACACAGAGAGAGTCCTGTCCCCTGTCACACACGGAGAGTCCTGTCCCCTGTCGCACAGAGAGAGTCCTGTCCCCTGTAACACAGAGAGAGTCCTGTCCACTGTCACACAGAGAGAGTCCTGTCCCCTGTCACACACATAGTGTCCTGTCCCCTGTCACACAGAGAGAGTCCTGCCCCCTTTCACACAGAGAGTCCTGTCCCCTGTCACACAGAGAGAGTTCTATCCCCTGTCGCACAGAGAGAGTCCTGTCCCCTGTCACACAGAGACACTCCTGTCCCCTATCACACAGAGAGAGTCCTGTCCCCTGTCACACAGAGAGTCCTGTCCCCTGTCACACAGAGAGAGTCCTGTCCCCTGTCACACAGAGAGAGTCCTGTCTCCTGTCAGACATATAGAGTCCTGTCCCCTGTCACACAGAGAGAGTCCTGTCCCCTGTCACACAAAGAGAGTCCTGTCCCCTGTCACACACGGAGAGTCCTGTCCCCTGTCACACAGAGAGAGTCCTGTCCCCTGTAACACAGAGAGAGTCCTGTCCCCTGTCACACAGAGAGAGTCCTGTCTCCTGTCAGACATATAGAGTCCTGTCCCCTGTCACACAGAGAGAGTCCTGTCCCCTGTCACACAGAGAGAGTCCTGTCTCCTGTCAGACAAATAGAGTCCTGTCCCCTGTCACACAGAGAGAGTCCTGTCCCTTGTCACACAGAGAGAGTCCTGTCCCCTGTCACACAGAGAGAGTCCTGTCCCCTGTCACACAGAGAGAGTCCTGTCCCCTGTCACACACATAGTGTCCTGTCCCCTGTCACACAGAGAGAGTCCTGTCCCCTTTCACACAGAGAGTCCTGTCCCCTATCACACAGAGAGAGTCCTGTCCCCTGTCACACAGAGAGAGTCCTGTCCCCTGTCACACAGAGAGAGTCCTCCCCTTGTCACACAGAGAGAATCGTGTCCCTTGTCACACAGAGAGAGTCCTGTTCCCTGTCACACAGAAAGAGTCCTGTCCCTTGTCACACAGAGAGAGTCCTGTCCCTTGTCACACAGAGAGAGTCCTGTCCCCTGTCACACAGAGAGAGTCCTGTCCCCTGTCAAACAGAGAGAGTCCTGTCCCCTGTAACACAGAGAGAGTCCTGTCCCCTGTCACACAGAGAGAGTCCTGTCTCCTGTCAGACATATAGAGTCCTGTCCCCTGTCACACAGAGAGAGTCCTGTCCTCTGTCACACAGAGAGAGTCCTGTCTCCTGTCAGACATATAGAGTCCTGTCCCCTGTCACACAGAGAGAGTCCTGTCCCTTGTCACACAGAGAGAGTCCTGTCCCCTGTCACACAGAGAGAGTCCTGTCCCCTGTCACACAGAGAGAGTCCTGTCTCCTGTCAGACATATAGAGTCCTGTCCCCTGTCACACAGAGAGAGTCCTGTCCCTTGTCACACAGAGAGAGTCCGGTCCCCTGTCACACAGAAAGAGTCCTGTCCCCTGTCACACAGAGAGTGTCCTGTCCCCTGTCATACACATAGTGTCCTGTCCCCTGTCACACAGAGAGAGTCCTGTCCCCTTTCACACAGAGAGAGTCCTGTCCGCTGTCACACAGAGAGAGTCCTGCCCATGTCACACAGAGAGAATCGTGTCCCTTGTCACACAGAGAGAGTCCTGTTCCCTGTCACACAGAAAGAGTCCTGTCCCTTGTCACACAGAGAGAGTCCTGTCCCTTGTCACACAGAGAGAGTCCTGTCCCCTGTCACACACAGAGAGTCCTGTCCCTTGTCACACAGAGAGAGTCCTGTACCCTGTCACACAGAGAGAGTCATCTTCCCTGTCAAACAGAGAGAGTCCTGTCCCCTGTCACACAGAGAGAGTCCTGTCCCCTGTCACACAGAGAGAGTCCTGTCCCCTGTCACACACATAGTGTCCTGTCCCCTGTCACACAGAGAGAGTCCTGCCCCCTTTCACACAGAGAGTCCTGTCCCCTGTCACACAGAGAGAGTCCTATCCCCTGTCGCACAGAGAGAGTCCTGTCCCCTGTCGCACAGAGAGAGTCCTGTCCCCTGTCACACAGAGAGACTCCTGTCCCCTATCACACAGAGAGTGTCCTGTCCCCTGTCACACAGAGAGTCCTGTCCCCTGTCACACAGAGAGAGTCCTGTCCCCAGTCACACAGAGAGAGTCCTGTCTCCTGTCAGACGTATAGAGTCCTGTCCCCTGTCACACACAGAGAGTCCTGTCCCCTGTCACACAGAGAGAGTCCTGTCCCCTGTCACACATGGACAGTCCTGTCCCCTGTCACACAGAGAGAGTCCTGTCCCCTGTAACACAGAGAGAGTCCTGTCCCCTGTCACACAGAGAGAGTCCTGTCTCCTGTCAGACATATAGAGTCCTGTCCCCTGTCACACAGAGAGAGTCCTGTCCCCTGTAGGGGGTTTCTCTTGCTCTTTCTGGTCTCCTGCCAGGCTTCGTGCAATAATTGCCCTTGAGTGGTTCGACCCACTCCCCCCCTACGGTTCTAGACCTTGGACTTAGGTGCAGAGAACAGTAGTGCAGAGAAAGAACTCAATAGACCAGGTTGAATAGCACGAAATGGATGCTTTTATTTTTAAACAGTTTGAAGCATTACAAAATACATGTCAAAGGCACAGATTAAAGTTACTACAATCATGCACAAATTTATGAACTTGACTCTATGGAAATGGGGAACACACGGCACATCGAAAAAGGGGAAACACATTACGATTTCCCTTAACTCCCTCCCCTATACCTAAACTAAGTTTCGACCTGGGGAACTTGGGATCATGCTCACCACTCTTGAAATCGCGAGAAAGGGGGTTCGCAGCCTTTTTGGCACCGCTTTCCGTCGTCACGTGGATTTGGAAACTTCTGGCGCAGTCGATATTCTCTCCTCCCTCGAGGCGGTGGGGTTGACCCAGCCTCGATGAGCGCTCGTTAAGGCTGAGATCCACCAAGTCAATTTGGGTTCATGGAGCAGACCCAGATGCAGGCTATGCACTTGGGAGAATCTTGTGGCATCGATCGCCGGTTCTCCAGAGGGTTTCTTCTCCGTCGGCCTGGGTCGTCGATGATCTCCCGACCCCAGTACCCGGGCCACCCTCGTCGTCTTCTCGTCGTGGCCGAGCCTTGTTTGGCTGAACACCGACCACGTTGTCCTTTTACCGAAACCGTCCGTCTTTAAAAAAAAACGAAAACGTTTTCATCGATCTGCCGAAGTGGAAGAGGCGCCGATCCGGGCACCGTCCGCCCTTCGTTCGTTCCTCGTAGAAGAAAGTTCTTGAAGAAATGGAAGCCTGAAGTCGCCCAACAAGAAGCCGTGGCAGCGAAGAAGAAGTTGTTCAAGTAACCCGGAGTCCGAAGGGTTTTTTAGATGGACTTTCAATCCATAGTTATACTCTTTTGGGACAGTCTTATCTCCCGCCAAATCATAGTCCTGTCTTTGTATTAATTTTGGCGGGCAGAAATCTCTGCAGGGGCGCTTTGTCTTGTAACGGAGCCGGTGATAACTTAAACTGGCCTTCCTGGCCGATAATGTCTTTCAATGTCTTTTGCATTGTCACCGTGGCTCGGTTCGCATATTGATCGGTCCGGACATTTTCCTTGATGGCTGCTAAACGGTTTTTCCTTTGTACGATAAATGGGTATAAGTGTTTTTACATTGTCCGCCCATATCTTGATGGGCCCCATCCTGTACTTATAATCCATTGAATATGTATGCTGTTGCTCTGAGTTTCGGTTCCCAGAGACTGGCTTTCGTGGGCTCACTGTCTTCAATCCACAAGCCTGTCTGGCTTGCAGTAACAGAAATAAAATGGTTCATAAACTGATCACGGGGCCTGGCGGCCATTTTGTATGCCCTTTTATCAAAGGTTTTTCTGTGCAAGCTTACTTTGGTCAATAAACAGTCTTATTTTATCCAGTTTTCTTGCGTGATTTTTGCTGAAAATTGCGAATCTTACAGGCCCCCCTGTGATACTGATAGCTTGCTTAAAGTATCAATAATCCTTGATGAGCAAATTTTCCCTGATTCCCCACATCCAAACATTCCTGGCACTTAACTATCTATGCCCCTCACGACACATGCAGTTCCCATTTCCGGAGAAAAATGAAAATTACCTCATGCACATTTGGAATCATAGACAGCAAATCTTAAACTATAACACCTTCACCTGTCAGATGGGCAGGGGTTGATACCCTTTTGCGCCATCTGCATGCATCTTTTATTAATCCAAAAAAACTTAAGAACAACTAATAACATGACAATACTTATTTCCTTATAACCCAAAACAATCAACAACAAAAAATTTTAAATGGAGGGACGCTTAATCTTATACTAGCAGCTTAGAGTGGGGTATCTGCTTCCCCCATCCGCGCATAGCGTTCTCTCCATTCTCCTGTGTTCTCGTGCCTCTGGAGGCGTTTGCCTCTTTTGCAATGCACGAAGAGCAAAAATATCACAATCAAAACCTGACATACTACTAGGATATGGGATGCTATTCTAATCCAGGCGGGGACCTCTATGTTGGTGAACAAGTCCCACCATGGTGGGATGGTTATGTCCAATATGTCTTTTCCTATCTCTAAAGTCTTCTGCTCCAGTGTATAGAAATGTTTCTGCGAAACTATAACGGCTTTTAAAACCTTGGTGAGGTGTTCGGGAAGAGGGGGAATGACATAACCAAAATGCGCGACAAATCGTTGTAAGTCTGTGAAATTCTCTTTGATAGTGATGTGTACAGTGGAGGGCGCAGGAATGGGAACAATTCGTTGTTGTGCCACTTGAACCTCGGCCCTGGGTTTGAAACAGAAACTGCTATCACCGACCGAACACCACTCGTGTTGTCCATATCGGTACTGAGGCGCTGCAGTGGTGACGCAGTATGTCCCACCCCCGATATATGCTACCTGTGGGGGCACATGGTCCTCTGCCATTGCCTCCATGGTGCAATTCACCGGCTTCGCGCTAGCGGTTCTGAACCCGCACTGTGGTTTCAAAAAGGCATTCAAGTGCTGGGGACACAGGATGATGTGTGCTCCCCTGAATGACTCCAATGTTCTCTACTCTGTATACCGGGGCGGGCTTTGCTGCGGGACCCAACACCGGCATTCTTACTACTATTCCCATAATAGTGTGATTCGAATGTCCGCAGTCCACTGGAACTGGGTATGCTTCTGCGGCTAGTCTGAGCTGGCACGGTCTTAATGCATTCTCAAAAGGGTGGAGCGCTTGCAAGTGCTTGTTGCTGATCCAGGACGGGACCAAACCCTGTTTTAAATCCTCAAGATTACTGCGGCCCTCGCCCAATAACCACGCCCCGTACAGCACACAGGCCTCGTTTTGCGCAGCTTGATCGGACGCATTCCGATCCTCCTTAATGAGTGCATTTACCGTTCTCGCGTGTTTCTCCAGCTCAGCAATTATGTCCTTAAAGTGTAGTGTCATGGCCTGGTCCTTATGCAACTCAGAACCCACGACCTTGTTTTCGTCTGTCAATATGTTCCTTAACTGGGCTTTTAAACCGTTGATCTGTGTCTGCAGCTCCACGTTATCTAGAGCGTTGACAACAGATGTCCCGGTATTAAAAGCAGTGAATATGTCATTTACAGTACCCCTTCTTTGCCTCCCGACTCGATCCAAAACTTCTGGCGGTGTGGTGTATAATTTGTCTCTGTCGATGTCGGCAAAGTCAAATTTGTAAAATTGTCTAAACATACTGGTTAACAGGACCTGGTATAATTGTTCCGTTTCTTTGGGACACCACTCCGGCAATCTTACCTCAGTGAGATTTAAAATCACTGAGGCCACCGCGTAGTGTACCCCTTGGTACAGCACCTGACCGGTGGGTACCAATACTAAACCGTTCCCGGGTCCCTTGGTGGTGGTTGGGCACCCTCCTTTCTGGGCTAGTGCTACCGGAAGCGTGGGCAGGGGCTTGCGTGGGCGGGTGATGAGTTCAGTGGCGTTCACCGGAATAGGGGAGTATGGGGCTCCGCACGCTCGAGTGCTAACATCCCATCTCATCCCCTTCCCTTCATCCTGCCACTGCCTCTGGAAGAAGATGGACACGCCCTTGGGGCAGACGCGTCTCGAACCCCACATACAGACATATATTCCCTCATCCGGTTCCCACCATTTGTCCCAACACACACGTAATTGTCCGTGAGTTCCCGTAATAGTCCGATGGGTATTATTACCCAGTCGCTCCCACTCGACCGTAGAGTTTCTCATGTCCTTTCCCAGCTTTCGTAGCCACCACCATCGCCTTGGTGGTACGTTCCCATTGCACACCAGACAAATCCTCTTTCCCACGGTGACGCTGACTCTGGGCGCTAGGATCCTCACTCGAGGGCACGTTAATGAAGTCTCTTGGTAGGCAAAACCGAAATTGCTGGAATATTCCGTAGAATTCGTTCCCAGCCAACCTGGCCATCTCCCTTGGTGGAAGTAGGTGGCGGTTTCCTCTACCTCTCGCTCCCCCGTCCCATCCGTTGCGATGGGGGCCGTGTCCCCGGAGCACCCGAAAGTGATGACGTCCTTGGTGCGGCCTCGGTAGGCCCACCCGCACCCGATCGCCATGAACGGTACGACAATCCTTTCCATCGTATCCCAGGTTTCTGTAACCAACAAAATGATGTAGCCGGGCTCCCGATAGGTGCTGGCCTAAATTAATTGGACGCGCGGGTTCCTGGACCCCGCTCCCTAACAAACACACATACCGGGCAGACTTCAAAATTGTACTCTTAACACCATATACTTTACATTCCTTAAACTATGACCATAATTACCTATCTTAACTTATGTACAGCGCCGCCCTCCGTGGGGCGGCTTTCCGAATCCCTGTGAGGTCTGTCGTGTGCCACACCCTGCGGTGGGGCTGCATTGATCTTTGGCCTTGATCCCCCGCAGCCTGTCGCTGCTGAACGGGGATCATGTCTTCCTGGGGCTGCTTTAAACCGTGGTTGGGGAGGATGGGGAGAATCTGGCCAAAATTTTCTGGGCTGGGGCGCTCGAGCTGACCTACGAGGGGCTGCTTTGGGTTGGGCTCCCGGGGCCGATGGACCTAGGGTCGTGACTGTTACCGGCACAGCCTGTGGTTCCTCCACAGCTGCCGGCTCCAGCTCCCCTTCCTCAGGCTCTGCCCCCCCGGGGTCGGGATCTGTGGCTTCCGACCCCACCTCACCTGTCCCTACAGGTAACGAGTCTCCACCCCCACTCCCTACCTCCCCCAAGCTTGAGTCGAGGGCGGGACTGCCGTCCTCTGACTCTTCCTCCTCCGTGATTGGGTCTAAAGCGAGGTTGAGCTGTTCGGGCTCTCCCCTGCCTAAATCCCATTCAAAAGATGAGACCTCCCACTCCAATGGGATGGCCTCTCCCTTCACGCAGGCTACTGCTCCAGCCTGTGTGGTCTGTGACTCTGTTACAGGCTGAGGATCTTTGTTCTCAGACCTGGTCCCCTTTGGTGGCCCTGGTGTACCCGGTTTAAACAGTTTACACTGGTTGATGTGAAACCATTTGGTACGTCGGGGCGTCTTCACTGCATAAACCATGGGGCTGGCTTTGTCTACACTGCTGTATGGCCCCATGTACAGTGGTTCAAAACTCCCTACCCTGGCGTAGTTTCGGACCATGACCTGGTCCCCGACTACCCACTCTTGTTGTTTCCGAGGTTCTAACAACAGTTTATTTCCCTGGTGCTGTCTTCCCATGTTCCCAGCCGCCTGCCCATAAATCTGTCTCAGGCGCTCCAAGAGGGTTTGGGCGAATTTGTCCCGTTTCACCTCTCGGAGCTGGCCCTCAGTGAGCACCGGGGCTAGCACATGGGTGGGTGTTCGCATGATCCTTCCAGTCATTAACTCGTGCGGGGAATACCCCGTGCTTTTGGACTGGCTGGCTCGGATCCCCATGAGGACTAAAGGCAGGACCTCCGCCCATTTCTGGGGCGAGCCCATTGTCTCTTTCCTCAGCTTTTCCTTGAGGGTCCGATTCATACGCTCAACAATCCCGGATGACTGGGGATTGTATGCTACGTGCCACTTTCCCTCAATGCCCAAGAGCCTGAGGGCGTTCTGCATTACTTGACCGGTGAACTGACTCCCTTGGTCGGACTCTACAAAACGGGGGAGTCCCCACCGTGAGAACACTTCCCGAATCAAGATCTTAGCAGTACCCAGTGCCGTAGCTGTTCTGCACGGGAAGGCTTCTACCCATTTGGTGAACACATCTACCAGGACAAGGCAGTACTTATAGCCTCCCTGGGCGGCGGGCAGGGGCCCTATGTAGTCGACCTGAATCGACTGCCATGGTCCCTCTACCCTCCTGATGTGCCCCATGGGCACCTTCCTTTTGTGGGGGTCTGGGTTGTTAGCAGCACACACAAGACAGCTTGCGCAGAACTCGCGGACATCGTCCTGAAGTCCCGGCCACCATCCCGCCTGCTCCACCCGTTGCCAGGTGACCTCAGGTCCGGGGTGTCCCGCTCCTGGACCCTCGTGGGCCAATTGCAGGAATTCCCTTCGGTGCTGCTGCGGCACAACCCACTGCTCCTTTCGGAACAGCATACCTTCCTTGACTGTGAGGGCTGCCGTACTGTACGGACCTTCTACCTGTTTGCCCTCTGTGATGGCTTTTAGGACTGCTTTTAGGGCGGGATCCAGGGTTTGGACGGTCTTTAGGTCTGGGGGCGGTGTCACCCCTGTGTTCCCGAGAATTCCCTCCCTGCCTTGGATCGCCGCCACGGGTCCGGGTTCGTATGGGTCCCAGAGAATGCCGCTGCGGGCACCCTCCCTGGCTAGCGCATCCGCCTGCTGGTTGCCCTGACTGCGGGGTTCTGTAATGGAGTGAGCCTTCACCTTATGGATGAACACCTCTCCTTTCTCCCCCACAGCTGCTAGGATCTTCTCCAGCAAGGGCTTAACTGTTAAAGGCCGCCCGTCCGCGGAGGTGTACCCGCGTCGGGACCAGATGGCGAGGTACTCCGTACACGAATTGCACGTGAACATGCTGTCTGAGCAAATCGTGTATGGGGTTGGGAAAATCTCGGGGTGGGTAACCACGTACGCCACCGCGGACAGTTCAGCCTGCTGCGCGCTCATAGTGCTGGGGAGCTTAATTGCCAGGGCAATGTTTGCCGCAGGGTCATAAACTCCACACCCTGTGAGTCGCTTGCCGTCAGCTACAGTGCTAGAACCGTCTACGTAGATCTCGCGGCCCGTGGGATGTATCCCGGCCCGTAAACCTATGTTAACTTCCCATACCCCTTCTACGGAACATTGATGGGCTGTCCCGGGATATGCCATATTGGCTGCGAGCCTTGGCGCGCAGAGGCCTTTAACTTTGAGATCCATCTGGGAAAGGAGGAGGGTCCAGCGCGCAATCCGAGCGCTGCTTACGGTCCCATCCTTAATCCTCCCGTCCAGAAGCATCTTCGTGGGGGTGTGATGGGTGAGGAGCGTAATGGGAGAGGTCCCTGTGAAGATCACTGATCTGTTCACAGCCCAATGCGTGGCCAGGAGATGCCGTTCGCAATTGGAGAAACTCCTCTCCACATCCGTGAGCACCCTGGAGGAATAAACTACTGGTCTTAGCTTGCCGTGCCGCTCTTGGAGCAGTACTGCGCTCAGGCTGTCCCCACTAGCGGCTACCTCCAGAAAGAACTCCTCTCCCCCATCTATGGCCCCTAGGGCTGGCGCGGTCTGCAGATCTCTTTTCAACTTCTCGAATGCTGCCTGGCACCCCTCGTCCCAAGACCACTCGACTCCCTTGTGTAAGAGTCGAAGTAGCGGGGCCGCTGTGGCAGCATAGTCCTCGATGAAATCTCTGCAGTACCCGGTCAATCCCAAAAAGGACCTTACACCCGTTACTGTGTTGGGAATCGGCAGATCTTGTATAGATTCCCGTCTGGCCTTATCTATGGCTCTTTCCCCAGCGCGGATGGCCAGACCCAGGAATTTAACTTCCTGCTGGCCGATCTGGGCTTTCTTTGGGTTTACTTTGAAACCCTTCCTTTCTAACAGTTCCAACAATTCGGCTAACAGTGGGCCGTGCTGCTCCCTTGTATCTGTGAACAGGAGTAAGTCGTCCACATACTGCACTATCTGGTTGGGCTGGCTGAACTCTTTCAAACTCCCCGCCATACACTGATGGAAAATGCTGGGGCTGTTGTGAAAACCCTGTGGTAAGCAGTTCCAGGTGTACTGTTGCCCTTTGAAAGTAAAGGCAAACTTGTACTGGTCCTCCCGCCGCAGCGGAATGGACCAAAAACCGTTCGAGATGTCCAGCACCGTGAATGTGGTCGCCGATGCTGGAATACTCCCTATTAAGTCTGCAACTGCTGCTACCGTGGGCGCGCAGGCTGGGATATTACTATTGAGGACTCTATAGTCCACCGTGGCTCTCCACGAATTGTCCGGTTTCTTTACCGGCCATAATGGGGAGTTCACGTGGGTGGCTATCGTCCTCAATACGCCCTGCTGTACCAATGAAGATATTGCTGTCTCCATGTCGGGTTCTGCCTCCTTGGGGAAATTATACTGCTTTTGGGGTCGGATCATGGGGTCCCCGTCTACGCTGACTTCGAACCCAGTGACTCTCCCGCAGTCGTGCTTGTGGGTGGCGAACGCGGTCAGATTTTCTGACACACGCGCCTGCAAGTCCGTTGGGATGTTTGTTATCATGAGCTCGAGATCGTAACCTCCTGATGGCTTCATAGTGCACAGGGCCCCCTTTTCTTCCTTCCCCGGGATTACGACTACCTTACCTAAACCGCCCTCGGCTCCCCAGAGACAGTGATTTCTCAGGTCCACGAGGATCCCGTGTTCCACCAAGAAATCAGCCCCGAGGATGCCTTTCCCCCCCCCCTCTTTCCACTTCAATAGGATGCACGTCCATGTGGTGTGGAGCGCTCCCAACTGAATGGAGAGCGGGAGGGAGTGCACGCCAGCCTGTGCTCTACCCGTGAAACCCGCTACTAAATATGGAGCCTGGGCGGACAGAGGTGAGGCAAAAGGTTTGTCCGTGTGGATCAAGGTACACGAAGCTCCCGTATCCAACAGGTAACTACCCCTTTGTTTCTCCACCTCCATCTCCACCACAGGTCTTCTCCAAGCGTCATAGCGGAGCGGACACAAGTAGATGGGCTGCGCGGGCGTCAGTCATTTAGGTGTTTCGGCTGGGGTCTCGGGGGCGATAGGGCTGTTAGCAACCGCTACCTTCCCCTGCCAGGTCATCAGAGACCGCATAGTCTCCAAGACTGACTCGATCGCAGCGGGGTCCACAACCGCACCACCCCCTTCATTCGGGGCAAAGGCTACGGTTGGGTTCTGGACTGGTGTTGGGGCAGCGGCCTGCACTTGTGGTTGTGCTGGTGTTGGGGAAACTCTCGGGCCGTTGGCGACTCGGGCTTGGGCTCGATCTTGGGCTGCGGCGAACTCTCTCTCCCTCTTATCCTTCCAAGGATTCCTACAGTCCTTGCGCCAATGACCCTCCTTCCCACACCCGTAACAACTGCTATTTGCTTGGGGATGGCGATTTCCCTCCTGACGCCATTCCTTTTTAGCAGAGGCTGCGGGTCTCACCTCATGCACCTTTCCTTTCACAACAGGCGTTTTCTTGCCCTTGTTGTTTCTATAACTGATCGTGAGCTGATCTAGTACTACTTCCTCCGTGGAGCGGGCGTTAGTGGGGTCAAACCATGCTTTGGCCTGTTCCTTCACTACTGGCAGGCAACCTGCTACCAGGCACCGAAGCCAGTGAGCCCTTTGTTCGCCATCCAGCCCGGCCCGGGCCGGCCCGCCCGGGCAGCTGCGCCGATACACTGGCCACAACCTGTCGGCGAAAACCCGTGGGGGTTCTCCCTCTAGCTGCACTGTCTTTTCTAAACGGAGGAACGGAGTTCCGTCCCCCTCTCCCATGATCTCCAGAATCTCATCCCGTAGCAACTCATAGTCCCTGTGCCCTCTCTTGCTCTCGTCAGGGAGACACTGGAGGAGCGAACTGTCCAGGGAGAACAGCAGCATTTTAGACTGTTCAACCCCGTCGCAGTCATTGACTGCTGCGGTCTGCTCCACATCCCTGAAATGCACGGAGGGATCTCCTGACTCGGAGAGTTTTGGGATGTGACTTATCATCTCTCTTAGCTGTCGTGCGCTATGAGGCATTATGATCTGACTCTCAAGGGGTCCGTCATCGCCATTTTCTTCATTTGGACCGATCCTCCGGTGTCTCGTTGGACACATTGGCGCCGACCCCGACTCTACTGTCTGGGGTTGCTCTACCTCAGGGCTCTTTTCCTCTACCGTCTCCGTCTCCTGTCCCGGAGTCCAAGACTCCTCATAGGCAGGAGGCGCAGAAGGTTCGGGGGTTGGTACCCCAACTGCCTCTTGTGGAATCGGTCTTTTGGATTCCTTGGCTAGCAACAGCTGACTCGCTGGTGGATTTATGAGACACACCAACCCGTTTGCCTTCGCTAGGGCCTTTCTCAGGTCCTCTAGCTCCCGGCGGCAAGTGCTGTGGTCGGTGTTCTCAGATCTATCCTCCATGGCCATTTTATATGCTGCCCTGGCTCCCAGGAGCTTTTCCTCTTGGGCATCTACTTGTTTGGCTAGACGGAAACACCTCTCTCTCATTCTACCTTCACTGGCCTTGGCCTCCACGACCTGACATTTTAAATATTCTACCCGGGTTTCGTGGCAGCGAATTACAGAGCGGCGTTCCTGGTTCAGCGCGTCAAGCGATTCAATCAGTTTTTGACCTCCCGCAACCTTTTCCTCCACGCCTTTAAGCAAGCCGTTGATCTGGACTGTCTGTGCTGCAACTACCTGGTCCAAAAGCTGGACTTGTTTCTTGTAGCACATCAGCCAGACCGCCTTTTCTACAGATTTCTTATGCTCTCTACCCGCTGTCCACTTGATGGCTGCGTCTAGCGGGCGCCTATCCCTTAGTAGATCAGATATCCATTGTTTTGTGAGGTTGACTTTTCCGAAAACATAATCTGCTATTCTTTCATCCATCACATTTCGTCTATTCAGATGTTGATCTAACACACTACTTTCCTGCTGCCAAGGTCCTGCCGCGGTCGCCATTTCTGTAGGGGGTTTCTCTTGCTCTTTCTGGTCTCCTGCCAGGCTTCGTGCAATAATTGCCCTTGAGTGGTTCGACCCACTCCCCCCCTACGGTTCTAGACCTTGGACTTAGGTGCAGAGAACAGTAGTGCAGAGAAAGAACTCAATAGACCAGGTTGAATAGCACGAAATGGATGCTTTTATTTTTAAACAGTTTGAAGCATTACAAAATACATGTCAAAGGCACAGATTAAAGTTACTACAATCATGCACAAATTTATGAACTTGACTCTATGGAAATGGGGAACACACGGCACATCGAAAAAGGGGAAACACATTACGATTTCCCTTAACTCCCTCCCCTATACCTAAACTAAGTTTCGACCTGGGGAACTTGGGATCATGCTCACCACTCTCGAAATCGCGAGAAAGGGGGTTCGCAGCCTTTTTGGCACCGCTTTCCGTCGTCACGTGGATTTGGAAACTTCTGGCGCAGTCGATATTCTCTCCTCCCTCGAGGCGGTGGGGTAGACCCAGCCTCGATGAGCGCTCGTTAAGGTTGAGATCCACCAAGTCAATTTGGGTTCATGGAGCAGACCCAGATGCAGGCTATGCACTTGGGAGAATCTTGTGGCATCGATCGCCGGTTCTCCAGAGGGTTTCTTCTCCGTCGGCCTGGGTCATCGATGATCTCCCGACCCCAGTACCCGGGCCACCCTCGTCGTCTTCTCGTCGTGGCCGAGCCTTGTTTGGCTGAACACCGACCACGTTGTCCTTTTACCGAAACCGTCCGTCTTTAAAAAAAAACGAAAACGTTTTCATCGATCTGCCGAAGTGGAAGAGGCGCCGATCCGGGCACCGTCCGCCCTTCGTTCGTTCCTCGTAGAAGAAAGTTCTTGAAGAAATGGAAGCCTGAAGTCGCCCAACAAGAAGCCGTGGCAGCGAAGAAGAAGTTGTTCAAGTAACCCGGAGTCCGAAGGGTTTTTTAGATGGACTTTCAATCCATAGTTATACTCTTTTGGGACAGTCTTATCTCCCGCCAAATCATAGTCCTGTCTTTGTATTAATTTTGGCGGGCAGAAATCTCTGCAGGGGCGCTTTGTCTTGTAACGGAGCCGGTGATAACTTAAACTGGCCTTCCTGGCCGATAATGTCTTTCAATGTCTTTTGCATTGTCACCGTGGCTCGGTTCGCATATTGATCGGTCCGGACATTTTCCTTGATGGCTGCTAAACGGTTTTTCCTTTGTACGATAAATGGGTATAAGTGTTTTTACATTGTCCGCCCATATCTTGATGGGCCCCATCCTGTACTTATAATCCATTGAATATGTATGCTGTTGCTCTGAGTTTCGGTTCCCAGAGACTGGCTTTCGTGGGCTCACTGTCTTCAATCCACAAGCCTGTCTGGCTTGCAGTAACAGAAATAAAATGGTTCATAAACTGATCACGGGGCCTGGCGGCCATTTTGTATGCCCTTTTATCAAAGGTTTTTCTGTGCAAGCTTACTTTGGTCAATAAACAGTCTTATTTTATCCAGTTTTCTTGCGTGATTTTTGCTGAAAATTGCGAATCTTACACCCCTGTCACACAGAGAGAGTCCTGTCTCCTGTCAGACATATAGAGTCCTGTCCCCTGTCACACAGAGAGAGTCCTGTCCCTTGTCACACAGAGAGAGTCCTGTCCCCTGTCACACAGAGAGAGTCCTGTCCCCTGTCACACAGAAAGAGTCCTGTCCCCTGTCACACAGAGAGAGTCCTGTCCCCTGTCATACACATAGTGTCCTGTCCCCTGTCACACAGAGAGAGTCCTGTCCCCTTTCACACAGAGAGAGTCCTGTCCGCTGTCACACAGAGAGAGTCCTGCCCATGTCACACAGAGAGAATCGTGTCCCTTGTCACACAGAGAGAGTCCTGTTCCCTGTCACACAGAAAGAGTCCTGTCCCTTGTCACACAGAGAGAGTCCTGTCCCTTGTCACACAGAGAGAGTCCTGTCCCCTGTCACACACAGAGAGTCCTGTCCCTTGTCACACAGAGAGAGTCCTGTACCCTGTCACACAGAGAGAGTCATCTTCCCTGTCAAACAGAGAGAGTCCTGTCCCCTGTCACACAGAGAGAGTCCTGTCCCCTGTCACACAGAGAGAGTCCTGTCCCCTGTCACACAGAGAGAGTCCTGTCCCCTGTCACACACATAGTGTCCTGTCCCCTGTCACACAGAGAGAGTCCTGCCCCCTTTCACACAGAGAGTCCTGTCCCCTGTCACACAGAGAGAGTCCTGTCCCCTGTCACACAGAGAGAGTCCTGTCCCCTGTCAAACAGAGAGTCCTGTCCCCTGTTACACAGAGAGAGTCCTGTCCACTGTCACACAGAGAGAGTCCTGTCCCCTGTCACACAGAGAGAGTCCTGTCCCCTGTCACACACATAGTGTCCTGTCCCCTGTCACAAAGAGAGAGTCCTGCCCCCTTTCACACAGAGAGTCCTTTCCCCTGTCACACAGAGAGAGTCCTGTCCCCTGTCACACAGGGAGAGTCCTGTCCCCTGTCACACAGGGAGGGTCCTGTCCCCTGTCACACAGAGAGAGTCCTATCCCCTGTCACACAGAGAGAGTCCTGTCCCCTGTCACACAGAGAGACTCCTGTCCCCTATCACACAGAGAGAGTCCTGTCCCCTGTCACACAGAGAGTCCTGTCCCCCGTCACACAGAGAGAGTCCTGTCCCCTGTCACACAGAGAGAGTCCTGTCTCCTGTCAGACATATAGAGTCCTGTCCCCTGTCACACAGAGAAAGTCCTGTCCCCTGTCACACAGAGAGAGTCCTGTCCCCTGTCACACAGAGAGAGTCCTGTCCCCTGTCACACACTGAGAGTCCTGTCCCCTGTCACACAGAGAGAGTCCTGTCCCCTGTAACACAGAGAGAGTCCTGTCCCCTGTCACACAGAGAGAGTCCTGTCTCCTGTCAGACATATAGAGCCCTGTCCCCTGTCACACAGAGAGAGTCCTGTCCCCCGTCACACAGAGAGAGTCCTGTCTCCTGTCAGACAAGGCGAGTCCTGTCCCCTGTCACACAGAGAGAGTCCTGTCCCTTGTCACACAGAGAGAGTCCTGTCCCCTGTCACACAGAGAGAGTCCTGTCCCCTGTCACACAGAGAGAGTCCTGTCCCCTGTCACACAGAGAGAGTACTGTCCCCTGTCACATACATAGTGTCCTGTCCTCTGTCACACAGAGAGAATCCTGTCCCCTTTCACACAGAGAGTCCTGTCCCCTGTCACACAGAGAGAGTCCTGTCCCCTGTCACACACATAGTGTCCTGTCCCCTGTCACACAGAGAGAGTCCTGTCCACTTTCACACAGAGAGTCCTGTCCCCTGTCACACAGAGAGAGTCCTGTCCCCTGTCACACAGAGAGAGTCCTGTCCCCTGTCACACAGAGAAGGTCCTGTCCCCTGTCACACAGAGAGAGTCCTGTCCCCTGTCACACAGAGAGACTCCTGTCCCCTATCACACAGAGAGAGTCCTGTCCCCTGTCGCACAGAGAGTCCTGTGCCCTGCCACACAGAGAGAGTCCTGTCCCCTGTCACACAGAGAATATCCTGTCTCCTGTCAGACATATAGAGTCCTGTGCCCTGTCACACAGAGAGAGTCCTGTCCCCGTCACACAGAGAGAGTCCTGTCTCCTGTCAGATATATAGAGTCCTGTCCCCTGTCACACAGAGAGAGTCCTGTCCTTTGTCACACAGAGAGAGTCCTGTCCCCTGTCACACACAGAGAGTCCTGTCCCCTGTCACACAGAGAGAGTCCTGTCCCCTGTCACACAGAGAGTGTCCTGTCCCCTGTCACACAAAGAGAGTCCTGTCCCCTGTCACACAGAGAGAGAGTCCTGTCACCTGTCACAGAGAGAGAGTCCTGTCCCCTGCCACACAGAGAGAGTCCTATCCCCCATCACACAGGGAGAGTCCTGTCCCCGGTCAGACAGAGAGAGCCCTGTGCCCTGTCACACAGAGAGAGTCCTGTCCCCTGTCACACAGAGAGATTCCTGTCCCTGGTCAGACAGAGAGAGCCCTGTGCCCTGTCACACAGAGGGAGTCCTGTCCCCAATCACACAGAGAGATTCCTGTCCCCGTCACACAGAGAGATTCCTGTGCCCTGTCACACAGCGAGAGTCCTGTCCCCTTTCACACAGAGAGAGTCCTGTCCCCTGTCACACAGAGAGAGTCCTGTCTCCTGTCACACAGAGAGAGTCCTGTCTCCTGTCACACAAAGAGGGTCCTGTCCCCTGTCACACAGAGAGAATCCTGTCCCCTGTCACACAGAGACTGTCCTGCCCCCTGTCACACAGAGAGAGTCCTGTCCCCGGTCACACAGAGAGATTCCTGTTCCCTGTCACACAGAGAGAGTCCTGTCTCCTGTCACACAAAGAGGGTCCTGTCCCCTGTCACACAGAGAGAATCCTGTCCCCTGTCACACAGAGACTGTCCTGCCCCCTGTCACACAGAGAGAGTCCTGTCCCCTGTCGCACAAAGAGAGTCCTGTCCCCTGTCACGCAGCGAGAGTCCTGTCCCCTGTCACACAGAGAGAGTCCTGTCCCCTGTCACACAGAGAGAGTCCTGTCCCCTGTCACAAACAGAGAGTCCTGTCCCCTGCCACACAGAGAGAGTCCTGTCCCCTTTCACACAGAGAGTGTCCTGTCCCCTGTCACACAGAGAGAGTCCTGTCCCCTGTCACACAGAGAGAGTCCTGTCCCTGGTCACACAGAGATTGTCCAGTCCCCTGCCACACAGAGACAGTCCTGTCCCCTGTCAAACAGAGGGAGTCCTGTCCCGTCACACAGAGAGAGTCCTGTCCCCTGTCACACAGAAAGATTCCTGTCCCCTGTCACACAGAGAGAGTCCTGACCCCTGTCACACTGTAAGAGCCATAAAAGCTTAAGAAAATACTTTAAAATAGTGGCTAAATGGCATAATACAGTTAATTTACCTGAACGACTTATTGTATTAAGAAACCCCCTATTTTCTTGCTCCAGTAGTATAGTCCGACACCCCCTTCATTCTTGCCGCAATGGAACAGTCCCTAAGCCACACATTGGGTGCAGCCATTTCACAGTTTAAACTGCACGTGGTGAAAGAGGCAGAAGCTGTGAGGTTTGGAGCAGTACAGATTTTGACCGTGTTCGTTTATACGTGTTTGCTTTGTAATTCCGTTTGTTAAGTGTTATAGTAAACAGCTTAAAAGACAAAGCTACGTTTGGGAACGTTTTATTTCGACACGCGTCTACTCGTTGTTAAAGGCCCCACAGCTCAGTGGCCTGCCTGTTTGGAAACTAAGAAGCGCCACTACATTAGTCAAAAACTAGCTCCCTAAGAAGGAAGGGACGGAATCGTCGGCGAACGTATACATGAATGGTCACGGAGCCAGACGACAATTTAAGAAAGCGAAGGTACAGTGACTGTTACTTGCTTTGTTCATTCTGTTGAGAAGCTAAATAAGAGCTGCGGGTAAAATGGCCGAGGCCTTACGGAGCCAGGAGCTTCCCCCAGCCAGAAGGATTGCTGGCCAAAAGAGGGAAATAAAGCTCACCCCAAAGGCAAGGGAAGAGAAGTTACATTGAAGCATAGGTGCAAGGAAGGCTAAATTAGCTCAGATAACTGGAAAAATGAAGATAATTGATCGTCTCATGGAAGATAATGCTAATATTAAGAAAGCTGAAGACATGATGTATTACGATTTCTCCAAGCTGCATGAAGAATTTAATATACTCAATGAAGATGTATTAGCACTTCTGTCTGAAGAAGAGGGAAACACTGATCAGCATGACTGGTTCGATCTTAAATCAACCAGCATTAAGGACTATATCAAGGCCACGGAGCAGTGGATGTTAAAAATTCGTCAAGATGCTGATACAGCAGAGAAAGATAAGGTTGACGATGAAGTCGGACCAGACGATAGCATTTCAGAGACTTCCGCCAGACCGAGCAAAAATCGAAAAGAAGGTAGCTCTGTTTCTGGACGCAGGTCAGTCGCTTCTACCACAAGCTCGGCGCGACGCATGAGAGCGGAGGCTGAACGGGCGGCGTTGATGGCGCGCGCAGCATCTTTAGATGAGAAGCAAGCTCTTGAACGGGAAGAGGCCCAACTGCAGGTCCAAGAGGCCCAACTGCAGGCTCAACTGCAGGCCCAACAGGCCCAACAGGCCCAAGTGCAGGCCCAGCGGGCCCAGGTGCAGGCAAAGAAAGAACGGCTGGAGATGAAAACAGCTATCGAGGTCTCAGATGCCAGGTTGAGTGCGTAAGAAGATTATGAAGGCTCACGGGACGGCGGGAGCCACTGCCAGTCAACGTTGCCACATAGAGTTGGATCCAGGGCACCTTCAAGAGTTACAACAGAGCCCGAAAGCAATTCCCCGGCATTACAGCGTGGAAGAGTGGCCTCTCCACTAACAGGAGCACGTGATGCTACCCCAGACGTCAGACGGTCTAGACTAGACCCTGCTGATGACCACCAGAGGCCTGAAGACACAGGGAGAAGCCTATACCGAGTGATGCAACGTCAGAACGAAATTACAGAGATGCTTGTAAAACAACAGAATCTGTTTCGACTCCCTCAAAGAGACATACCAGTGTTCCAAGGCGACCCACTCAAGTATAAGCCCTTCATCAGATCCTTTGAACAAGCCATTGACTCCAAGACAGAGAGCAGCAGTGATAAGTTGTACTACCTGGGACAGTACACCAGTGGTAAACCACAAGACCTGGTCAGAAGCTGTGAACACATGAGACCGGACCGGGGATACATAGAAGCCAGGAAGTTGCTGCAGGAGCACTATGGTAACGAGCTGAAGATAGCCACTGCATATATCGAAAAGGCTACCAAGTGGCCACAGATCAGATCGGAAGACGGAGAGGCATTGAACGCATATGTTCTCTTCCTCATAGGATGTCGCAACACCATGGAGGATGTTGAATTCATGGAAGAGATGGACAATCCTACGACTATGAGAATCGTCATCTCTAAGCTTCCTTACAGGATGAGAGAACAATGGAGAAGAACAGCCTTTGAGATAATGGAGAGACGGAAAAGTAGAGCCAGGTTTGCAGACTTAGTGAATTTCATAGACAAACAGGCTAAAATTGCTAGGGACCCATTGTTTGGAAACATCCAGGATGTCAGCCCGACCACCGATGGAAGAGTGAAAGCCAAGCCTGCTGAATCAAAGACTCTCAGGAAAGGTGGTTCCAGGGGAAGCAGCTTTGCAACTATCGTCACTCAGGCCGAGGAAGAAAGGCCCCAGAACTCATCTCCCAAAAAGAGCAGCACAGTGACGCCTGCTAATGCCTTTCAGAAGCCATGCTTATTCTGCCAGAAGAATCATACATTGGATTTCTGCAGCGACATCAAAGCACAGCCACATAAGGACAGAATCGAATTCCTGAAGTACAACGGCCTATGTTTTGGATGTCTCTCTCAGGGGCACCTGAGTAGAAACTGTAAGCAAAGAACAACATGCAGAGAGTGCACTCGGAAACATCCCAGTCCGCTGCATATCCATAAAGAAGAACAAGTCTCTAAGAAGAGTGAAGAAAACAATACCGACGAGAAGGTTGTTTCAAGTGCTCTGGTGTCGCTAGAACCAGAGACTTGTGGACTCACTGGGGCCGGTGATAGTGACTGTATTCTTGCCATCGTACCAGTAAGGACCAAGTCTAAGAGGAGTGAGAAGGTTGTGGAGACTTACGCCTTCATGGATCCAGGTAGTTCAGCAACGTTCTGCACAGAATCACTCATGCGACAGCTGAACGTTAGAGGCAGAAGAACAGAAATCCTATTACGCACCATGGGTCATGAGAAGTCAATGCAAAGCTATATCCTGTCAGACCTAGAAGTGTGTGGACTTGAAGAGAAGGACTTCATAGACCTGCCTAATGTTTTCACACAGAGGGAGATTCCTGTTAGAATAGGGAACCTAGCCCTGCAGAAGGATGTGGATAGATGGCCCTACCTAGAAAAGGTGCGTCTCCCATACATTGAAGCAGAAATTGGCCTATTAATTGGAACCAATGCCTACAAAACTATGGAGCCATGGCAGGTGATAAACAGCAAGGATGACGGACCCTACGCCGTCAGGACAGCCCTTGGATGGGTAATCAATGGACCGGTAAGGAGAGATGATGGCCACAAGTCGAACAAGGAGGAACGACAAAACGTCACAGTTAATCGCATCTCTATCGCAAGCATTGAAGAGCTGTTGATACAGCAGTTCAACGCAGACTTCTCAGAATGCAGCTGTGAGGAAAAGACAGAGATGTCACAAGAAGACCATCAGTTCATGGGTTTGATGACAAGGTCTACACAGTTCATTGATGGCCACTATCACATTGGTTTGCCACTGAGAAGACAGACCGCGAAGATGCCGAACAATCGCTGCATAGCAGAGCAACGCGCCATCAGTCTAAAGAGAAAGCTGAACAAGAACCCCGACTTTCACGAAGACTACAAAGACTTCATGAGAAACATCATAGCGAAAGGCTATGCTGTAAAAGTGCCCGAAGAACAGTTGAACAGAGACGATGGAAGGGTCTGGTACATTCCTCATCACGGGGTGTATCACCCAAAGAAGAAAAAGATCCGTGTAGTGTTTGACTGCGCCGCCTCATTCAGAGGAACTTCATTGAATGACCAGCTGCTTCAAGGTCCTGATCTTACTAATACCCTCATTGGCGTCTTGACTAGGTTTAGACAAGAGCTCGTTGCCATGATGGCAGACATAGAATCAATGTTCTACCAAGTCAGAATCCCTGACGAAGATGCTGATCTTCTGCGCTTCCTTTGGTGGCCAGATGGCGACGTTAGTGAAGCGATGGTGGAATGTAGAATGGCCGTACACCTGTTTGGAGCCACATCATCTCCCAGCTGTGCAAGCTACGCTCTCAGAAAAACTGCAGAAGATGGCAAGGGCAAAGCACCATCCGAGGCTGTGGAGACAATCTTCAGAAACTTTTATGTCGATGACTGTCTGAAGTCCGTGTCAACAGAAGACGATGCCATCGCACTGTCAAGAGACCTTAGAACTCTGTGTTCGAATGGAGGATTCCATCTGACTAAGTGGATAAGCAACAGCAGAGCAGTTCTAGCTTCTATCCCAGAAAAGGAAAGAGCCACTGAAGTCAAAGACCTGGACCTGAGCCACGATGTCCTTCCTATCGAGAGAGCTCTTGGTGTACAATGGTGCATCGAGTCAGACACGTTCAACTTCAGGATAATGGTGAACGAAAGACCATCCACAAGACGAGGGATTCTCTCCGTGGTCAGTTCCATCTACGACCCTCTCGGATTCCTGGCACCACTCATTCTGCCGGTGAAGCCGATGCTACGAGAGCTGTGAGAGACAAGAGAGGATGGGATGAAGATATCCCAGAAGGTCAAGCTCAGAGATGGCACAGACGGCTGACAGATTTGCAACAACTTTCTAGCTTCAACGTCAGTAGATGCATCAAGCCCGCGAGTTTTGGAGTTACAAAGACGGCTCAACTACATCATTTCTCGGACGCCAGTGAGGACGGCTATGGTACGGCTACCTACCTCTTGCCGACAAATCAACAGGGCCAGAAACATTGTGCCTTCCTCATGGGAAAATCCAGGGTGGCTCCGCTGAAGCAGGTCACCATCCCGAGACTGGAATTGACGGCAGCGGTTGTTGCAGTTAAAGTTGACCAGGTGATGCGTAAAGAGTTACAGCTCCCATTAGAAGAATCTGTCTTCTGGACGGATAGCACGACGGTGCTGAAGTATATAGAGAATGAGAAGATACGCTTCAAGACCTTCGTAGCAAACAGAATCTCATCCATTAGAGAAGCTACACAACCATCTCAATGGAGGTATGTAAACACCTCATTAAACCCAGCAGATCAAGCCTCACGGGGATTGAAGGCTGAAAACTTCATGAGGAGTGAAACTTGGATACAAGGCCCAAGTTATCTGCTGGAAACAGAGAGATCATGGCCAGAAAGACCAGATATGCCAAGTCAGATTACTGAAGACGACGTCGAAGTCAAGAGATCAGTCACAGTAAATTTCATAACTACGAAAGAGAACTTTGACACAGTGAACAAGCTTGTTAACCATTTCTCAGGATGGCACCAGTTGAGGAAAGCAGTTGCATGGTTTCTAAGGTTGAAAGAGTTGCTGCTACACCTGAGCGGTAAGAGAAAAGAGTACCGAGCCACTATCAGTCAGTCTGAAAGTAACCCTGATAAGCAGAGAATGCTTCTACAGCAGTATATGCATCAGCACAAGACCACATTGAGCAAGAATTCATTGACCGTGGAGGATTTGGCCAAGGCTGAGAAGGAGATAGTTTGCTTCAGTCAAAGACAAAGATACCCAGAAGAAACCGAAGCTCTACAGCAAAATACTCCAATCAAGAAAGGTAGTCATATCTACAAGCTGGACCCTACACTGCAAGATGGAGTACTGAGGGTGGGAGGGAGACTAAACAAATCTGCTATGCCAGAGGAGGCCAAGCATCCTGCTATCCTTTCTAAGGACCTCCGGGTTGCTACTCTCATTCTTCAGCATATACACCAGAGTATTGGACACAGTGGGAGGAATCACGTGCTTGCGAAGCTAAGACAAAGATACTGGATTCCAGGAGCTAATTCCGTAATAAGAAAAATACCCTCTGAATGTATTGTTTGCAGACGGTGACACGCTAGAGCTGGGGAGCAGAAAATGGCAGACCTGCCTGAAGACCGTTTGTTACCAGACAAGCCCCCATTTACAAACGTAGGGGTGGACTATTTCGGGCCTTTCGAGGTAAAACGAGGACGGAGCCTTGTCAAGAGATATGGTGTGCTTTTCACTTGTTTGACCATCAGAGCAATTCATATTGAGGTGGCACACACGCTTGACACTGATTCCTGTATTAACGCCTTGCGGCGCTTTGTCTGTAGAAGAGGACAGGTGTCCATTATGCGTTCTGATAATGGCACTAATTTCGTCGGAGCGGAGAGAGAACTACGGGAAGCTATTGAAGGTTGGAATCAGCTTAAAATACAGGAAGCCATGATGCAAACAGGAATTAAGTGGATCTTCAATCCTCCGGCTGCATCCCACCACGGAGGTGTCTGGGAAAGACAGATACGCACCGTAAGAAAATTACTCAGTTCTGTACTGAAGCAGCAAGCGCTGGACGACGAGGGACTCCAAACCGTTCTGTGCGAGGTCGAAGCCATCATTAATGACCGACCGATAACCAAGACATCAGATGATCCCAATGACCTCGAAGCCCTGACTCCGAACCACCTGTCGTTGTTGAAAACACAGCCAGCCATGCCCCCGGGAGTCTTCAAAAAGGAAGATCTGTATGCCCGTCGGAAGTGGAGGCAAGTTCAGTATATGTCAGACCTCTTCTGGACCAGATGGACAAGAGAATACTTACCTCTGCTACAGGAGCGTCAAAAATGGTCCAAAATAAAGAGGAACTTCATCGTCGGAGACATTGTCTTAATTGTGGATGATTCAGCCCCTAGAAATTCTTGGTTGATGGGAAAAATAATTAAGACCATGCCAGACTCCAGAGGCGTCGTTCGTCGCGTCTGTTTGCAAACCAAGACCAGTACCCTGGAGAGACCGATCACAAAGCTCTGCCTGCTTCAAGAAGCAGCGTGAAAAGCTCCTGAACGAAAGAAAAAAGTGGACACTTGTATTGTAAATATGTTGAACTCATTAGTTTATGACTCTTAATGTTTGAGTAATTGATATGCTTCATGTGCCTAGTCAATTAGGGGCCGGAATGTAAGAGCCATAAAAGCTTAAGAAAATACTTTAAAATAGTGGCTAAATGGCATAATACAGTTAATTTACCTGAACGACTTATTGTATTAAGAAACCCCCTATTTTCTTGCTCCAGTAGTATAGTCCGACACCCCCTTCATTCTTGCCACAATGGAACAGTCCCTAAGCCACACATTGGGTGCAGCCATTTCACAGTTTAAACTGCACGTGGTGAAAGAGGCAGAAGCTGTGAGGTTTGGAGCAGTACAGTTTTTGACCGTGTTCGTTTATACGTGTTTGCTTTGTAATTCCGTTTGTTAAGTGTTATAGTAAACAGCTTAAAAGACAAAGCTACGTTTGGGAACGTTTTATTTCGACACGCGTCTACTCGTTGTTAAAGGCCCCACAGCTCAGTGGCCTGCCTGTTTGGAAACTAAGAAGCGCCACTACACACACAGAGAGAGTCCTGTCCCCTGTCACACAGAGAGAGTCCTGTCACTGGTCACACAGAGATTGTCCAGTCCCCTGCCACACAGAGACAGTCCTGTCCCCTGTCAAACAGAGATTGTCCTGTCCCCTGTCACACAGAGATTGTCCTGTCCCCTGTCACACAGAGAGAGTCCTGTCCCCTGTCACACAGAGAAGGTCCTGTCCCCTGTCACACAGAGAGAGTCCTGTCCCCTGTCACACAGAGAGAGTCCTGTCCCCTGTCACACAGAGAGAGTCCTGTCACCTGTCACACAGAGAGAGTCCTGTCCCCTGTCACACAGAGAGAGTCCTGTCACCTGTCACAGAGAAAGAGTCCTGTCCCCGGTCACACAGAGAGAGCCCTGTGCCCTGTCACACAGAGAGAGTCCTGTCCCCTATCACACAGAGAGAGTCCCGTCCCCTGTGACACAGAGAGTCCTGTGCCCTGTCAGACAGAAGGAGTCATGTCCCCTGTCAAACAGAGAGAGTCATGTCCCCTATCACACAGAGAGAGTCCTGTCCCCTGTCACGCAGAGAGAGTCCTGTCCGCGGTCACATAGAGAGAGTCCTGTCCCCTGTCACAGAGAGACTCCTGTCCCCTGTCCCACAGAGAGAGTCCTGTACCCTGTCCCACAGAGAGAGTCCTGTCCCCGTCACACAGAGAGAGTCCTGTCCCCTGTCACACAGAAAGATTCCTGTCCCCTGTCACACAGAGAGAGTCCTGTCCCCTGTCACACAAAGAGAGTCCTGTCCCCTGTCACACAGAGAGAGTCCTGTTCCTTGTCACACAGGGAGGGAGTCCTGTCCCCTGTCACAGAGAGAGAGTCCTGTCCCCTGTCACACAGAGAGAGTCCTGTCCCCTGTCACACAGAGAGACTCCTGTCCCCTGTCACACAGAGAGAGTCCCGTCCCCTGTGACACAGAGAGAGTCCTGTGCCCTGTCACACAAAGAGACTCCTGTCCCCTGTCACACAGAAAGATTCCTGTCCCCTGTCACACAGAGAGAGTCCTGTCCCCTGTCACACAGAGAGAGTCCTGTTCCCTGTCACGCAGATAGAGTCCTGTCCGCGGTCACATAGAGAGAGTCCTGTCCCCTGTCACACAGAGAGAGTCCTGTCCCTTGTCACACAGAGAGAGTCCTGTCCCCTGTCACACAGAGAGAGTCCTGTCCCCTGTCACACAGAGAGAGTCCTGTCCCCTGTCACACACATAGTGTCCTGTCCCCTTTCACACAGAGATTGTCCAGTCCCCTGCCACACAGAGACAGTCCTGTCCCCTGTCAAACAGAGATTGTCCTGTCCCCTGTCACACAGAGATTGTCCTGTCCCCTGTCACACAGAGAGAGTCCTGTCCCCTGTCACACAGAGAGAGTCCTGTCCCCTGTCACACAGAGAGAGTCCTGTCCCCTGTCAAACAGAGATTGTCCTGTCCCCTGTCACACAGAGAGAGTCCTGTCCCCTGTCACACAGAGAGAGTCCTGTCACCTGTCACACAGAGAGAGTCCTGTCCCCTGTCACACAGAGAGAGTCCTGTCACCTGTCACAGAGAAATAGTCCTGTCCCCGGTCACACAGAGAGAGCCCTGTGCCCTGTCACACAGAGAGAGCCCTGTCCCCTATCACACAGAGAGACTCCTGTCCCCTGTCACACAGAGAGAGTCCCGTCCCCTGTGACACAGAGAGAGTCCTGTGCCCTGTCACACAAAGAGACTCCTGTCCCCTGTCACACAGAAAGATTCCTGTCCCCTGTCACACAGAGAGAGTCCTGTCCCCTGTCACACAGAGAGAGTCCTGTTCCCTGTCAGACAGAAGGAGTCATGTCCCCTGTCACACAGAGAGAGTCATGTCCCCTATCACACAGAGAGAGTCCTGTCCCCTGTCACGCAGAGAGAGTCCTGTCCGCGGTCACATAGAGAGAGTCCTGTCCCCTGTCACAGAGAGACTCCTGTCCCCTGTCCCACAGAGAGAGTCCTGTACCCTGTCCCACAGAGAGAGTCCTGTCCCCGTCACACAGAGAGAGTCCTGTCCCCTGTCACACAGAAAGATTCCTGTCCCCTGTCACACAGAGAGAGAGTCCTGTTCCTTGTCACACAGGGAGGGAGTCCTGTCCCCTGTCACAGAGAGAGAGTCCTGTCCCCTGTCACACAGAGAGAGTCCTGTCCCCTGTCACACAGAGAGAGTCCTGTTCCTTGTCACACAGGGAGGGAGTCCTGTCCCCTGTCACAGAGAGAGAGTCCTGTCCCCTGTCACACAGAGAGAGTCCTGTCCCCTGTCACACAGAGAGAGTCCTGTTCCTTGTCACACAGGGAGGGAGTCCTGTCCCCTGTCACAGAGAGAGAGTCCTGTCCCCTGTCACACAGAGAGAGTCCTGTCCCCTGTCACACAGAAAGATTCCTGTCCCCTGTCACACAGAGAGAGTCCTGTCCCCTGTCACACAGAGAGAGTCCTGTTCCTTGTCACACAGGGAGGGAGTCCTGTCCCCTGTCACAGAGAGAGTCCTGTCCCCTGTCACACAGAGAGAGTCCTGTCCCCTGTCACACAGAGAGAGTCCTGTCCCCTGTCACACAGAGAGAGTCCTGTCCCCTGTCACACACATAGTGTCCTGTCCCCTTTCACACAAACAGTGTCCTGTCCCCTGTCACACAGAGAGAGTCCTGTTCCCTGTCACACAGGGAGGGAGACCTGTCCCATGTCACACAGAGGGAGTCCTGTCCCCTTTCACACACGGAGAGTCCTGTCCCCTGTCACAGAGAGAGTCCTGTCCCCTGTCACAGAGAGAGTCCTGTCCCCTGTCACACAGAGAGAGTCCTGTCTCCTGTCACACAGAGAGAGTCCTGTCCCCTGTCACACAGAGAGAGTCCTGTCCCCTGTCACACACATAGTGTCCTGTCCCCTGTCACACAGAGAGAGTCCTGTCCCCTTTCACACAGGAAGGGAGTACTCTCCCCTGTCACAAAGAGAGTGTCCTGTCCCCTGTCACACGGAGAGAGTCCTGTCCCCTGTCAAACAGAGAGAGTCCTGTCCCATGTCACACAGAGAGAGTCCTGTCTCCTGTCACACAGAGAGAGTCCTGTCTCCTGTCACACAGGAAGGGAGTACTCTCCCCTGTCACACAGAGAGAGTACTGTCCCCTGTCACACAGAGAGAGAGCTGTCCCCTTTCACACAGAGAGAGTCCTGTCCCCTGTCACACACACAGTGTCCTGTCCCCTGTCACACAGAGAGAGTCCTGTCCACTGCCACACAGAGAGAGTCCTGTCTCCTGTCACACAGAGAGAGTCCTGTCTCCTGTCACACAGGAAGGGAGTACTCTCCCCTGTCACACAGAGAGAGTCCTGTGCCCTGTCACACACAGAGAGTACTGTCCCCTGTCACACAGAGAGAGAGCTGTCCCCTTTCACACAGAGAGAGTCCTGTCCCCTGTCACACACACAGTGTCCTGTCCCCTGTCACACAGAGAGAGTCCTGTCCACTGCCACACAGAGAGAGTCCTGTCTCCTATCACACAGAGAGAGTCCTGTCCCCTGTCACAGAGACAGTTCTGTCCCCTGTCACAGAGAAACTCCTGTCCCCTATCATACAGAGAGAGTCCTGTCCCCTGTCATACAGAGAGAGTCCTGTCCCCTGTCACAGAGAGAGAGTCCTGTCCCCTGTCACACAGAGAGACTCCTGTCACCTATCACGGAGAGAGTCCTGTCCCCTGTCACACAGAGAGTCCTGTCCCTGGTCACACAGAGATTGTCCAGTCCCCTGCCACACAGAGACAGTTCTGTCCCCTGTCACACAGAGAGAGTCCTGTTCCTTGTCACACAGGGAGGGAGTACTGTCCCCTGTCACACAGAGAGAGTCCTGTCTCCTGTCAGAGAAACTCCTGTCCCCTGTCATACAGAGAGAGTCCTGTCCCCTGTCATACAGAGAGAGTCCTGTCCCCTGTCACAGAGAGAGCCCTGTCCCCTGTCACACAGAGAGAACCCTGTCCCATGTCACACACAGGGAGTCCTGTCCCCTGTTAAACAGAGGGAGTCCTGTCGCCTGTCACATAGAGAGAGTCCTGTCCCCTGTCGCACAGAAAGAGTCCTGTACCCTGTCCCAGAGAGAGAGTCCTGTCCCCTGTCACACAGAAAGAGTCCTGTCCCCTGTCACACAGAGAGAGTCCTGTGCCCTGTCACACACGGAGAGTCCTGTCCCCTGTCGCACAGAAAGAGTCCTGTCCCCTGTCACAAAGAGAGTGTCCTGTCCCCTGTCACACAGAGAGAGTCCAGTCCCCTGTCACACAGAGAGAGTCCTGTCCCATGTCACAGAGAGTCCTGTCCCCTGTCACACAGAGAGTGTCCTGTCCCCTGTCAAACAGAGGGAGTCCTGTCACCTGTCACATAGAGAGAGTCCTGTCCCTGGTCACAGAGATTGTCCAGTCCCCTGCCACACAGACAGTTCTGTCCCCTGTCACACAGAGAGAGTCCTGTTCCTTGTCACACAGGGAGGGAGTACTGTCCCCTGTCACAGAGAGAGTCCTGTCCCCTGTCACACAGAGAGAGTCCTGTCCCCTGTCACACAGAGAGAGTCCTGTCCCCTGTCACACAGAGAGAGTCCTGTCCCCTGTCACACAGAGAGAGTCCTGTCCCCTGTCACAGAGAAACTCCTGTCCCCTATCATAGAGAGAGTCCTGTCCCCTGTCATACAGAGAGTCCTGTCCCCTGTCACAGAGAGTCCTGTCTCCTATCACACAGAGAGAGTCCTGTCCCCTGTCACAGAGAGAGTCCTGTCCCCTGTCACAGAGAGAGTCCTGTCCCCTGTCACAGAGAGAGTCCTGTCCCCTGTCACAGAGAGAGTCCTGTCCCCTTTCACACAGAGAGAATCCTGTCCCATGTCACACAGAGGGAGTCCTGTCCCCTGTCAAACAGAGGGAGTCCTGTCGCCTGTCACATAGAGAGAGTCATGTCCCCTGTCGCACAGAAAGAGTCCTGTCCCCTGTCACAGAGAGAGTCATGTCCCCTGTCGCACAGAGAGTGTCCTGTCCCCTGTCACACAGAGAGAGTCCAGTCCCCTGTCACACAGAGAGAGTCCTGTCCCCTGTCACACAGAGTCCTGTCCCCTGTCACACACATAGTGTCCTGTCCCCTGTCACACAGAGAGACTCCTGTCACCTATCACGGAGAGAGTCCTGTCCCCTGTCACACAGAGAGTCCTGTCCCTGGTCACACAGAGATTGTCCAGTCCCCTGCCACACAGAGACAGTTCTGTCCCCTGTCACACAGAGAGAGTCCTGTTCCTTGTCACACAGGGAGGGAGTACTGTCCCCTGTCACAGAGAAACTCCTGTCCCCTGTCACAGAGAAACTCCTGTCCCCTATCATACAGAGAGAGCCCTGTCCCCTGTCATACAGAGAGAGTCCTGTCCCCTGTCACAGAGAGAGCCCTGTCCCCTGTCACACAGAGAGAACCCTGTCCCATATCACACACAGGGAGTCCTGTCCCCTGTCGCACAGAAAGAGTCCTGTACCCTGTCCCAGAGAGAGAGTCCTGTCCCCTGTCACACAGAAAGATTCCTGTCCCCTGTCACACAGAGAGATTCCTGTGCCCTGTCACACAGAGAGAGTCCTGTCCCCTTTCACACAGAGAGAGTCCTGTCCCCTGTCACACAGAGAGAGTCCTGTCCCCTGTCACACAAAGAGGGTCCTGTCCCCTGTCACACAGAGAGAATCCTGTCCCCTGTCACACAGAGACTGTCCTGCCCCCTGTCACACAGAGACTGTCCTGCCCCTTGTCACACAGAGAGAGTCCTGTCCCCGGTCACACAGAGAGATTCCTGTTCCCTGTCACACAGAGAGAGTCCTGTCTCCTGTCACACAAAGAGGGTCCTGTCCCCTGTCACACAGAGAGAATCCTGTCCCCTGTCACACAGAGAGAGTCCTGTCCCCTGTCACAAACAGAGAGTCCTGTCCCCTGCCACACAGAGAGAGTCCTGTCCCCTTTCACACAGAGAGTGTCCTGTCCCCTGTCACACAGAGAGAGTCCTGTCCCCTGTCACACAGAGAGAGTCCTGTCCCTGGTCACACAGAGAGAGTCCTGTCCCCTGTCACACAGAGAGAGTCCTGTCCCCTGTCACACAGAGAGAGTCCTGTCCCCTGTCACACAGAGAGAGTCCTGTCCCTGGTCACACAGAGATTGTCCAGTCCCCTGCCACACAGAGACAGTCCTGTCCCCTGTCAAACAGAGGGAGTCCTGTCCCGTCACACAGAGAGAGTCCTGTCCCCTGTCACACAGAAAGATTCCTGTCCCCTGTCACACAGAGAGAGTCCTGACCCCTGTCACACTGTAAGAGCCATAAAAGCTTAAGAAAATACTTTAAAATAGTGGCTAAATGGCATAATACAGTTAATTTACCTGAACGACTTATTGTATTAAGAAACCCCCTATTTTCTTGCTCCAGTAGTATAGTCCGACACCCCCTTCATTCTTGCCGCAATGGAACAGTCCCTAAGCCACACATTGGGTGCAGCCATTTCACAGTTTAAACTGCACGTGGTGAAAGAGGCAGAAGCTGTGAAGTTTGGAGCAGTACAGATTTTGACCGTGTTCGTTTATACGTGTTTGCTTTGTAATTCCGTTTGTTAAGTGTTATAGTAAACAGCTTAAAAGACAAAGCTACGTTTGGGAACGTTTTATTTCGACACGCGTCTACTCGTTGTTAAAGGCCCCACAGCTCAGTGGCCTGCCTGTTTGGAAACTAAGAAGCGCCACTACATTAGTCAAAAACTAGCTCCCTAAGAAGGAAGGGACGGAATCGTCGGCGAACGTATACATGAATGGTCACGGAGCCAGACGACAATTTAAGAAAGTGAAGGTACAGTGACTGTTACTTGCTTTGTTCATTCTGTTGAGAAGCTAAATAAGAGCTGCGGGTAAAATGGCCGAGGCCTTACGGAGCCAGGAGCTTCCCCCAGCCAGAAGGATTGCTGGCCAAAAGAGGGAAATAAAGCTCACCCCAAAGGCAAGGGAAGAGAAGTTACATTGAAGCATAGGTGCAAGGAAGGCTAAATTAGCTCAGATAACTGGAAAAATGAAGATAATTGATCGTCTCATGGAAGATAATGCTAATATTAAGAAAGCTGAAGACATGATGTATTACGATTTCTCCAAGCTGCATGAAGAATTTAATATACTCAATGAAGATGTATTAGCACTTCTGTCTGAAGAAGAGGGAAACACTGATCAGCATGACTGGTTCGATCTTAAATCAACCAGCATTAAGGACTATATCAAGGCCACGGAGCAGTGGATGTTAAAAATTCGTCAAGATGCTGATACAGCAGAGAAAGATAAGGTTGACGATGAAGTCGGACCAGACGATAGCATTTCAGAGACTTCCGCCAGACCGAGCAAAAATCGAAAAGAAGGTAGCTCTGTTTCTGGACGCAGGTCAGTCGCTTCTACCACAAGCTCGGCGCGACGCATGAGAGCGGAGGCTGAACGGGCGGCGTTGATGGCGCGCGCAGCATCTTTAGATGAGAAGCAAGCTCTTGAACGGGAAGAGGCCCAACTGCAGGTCCAAGAGGCCCAACTGCAGGCTCAACTGCAGGCCCAACAGGCCCAACAGGCCCAAGTGCAGGCCCAGCGGGCCCAGGTGCAGGCAAAGAAAGAACGGCTGGAGATGAAAACAGCTATCGAGGTCTCAGATGCCAGGTTGAGTGCGTAAGAAGATTATGAAGGCTCACGGGACGGCGGGAGCCACTGCCAGTCAACGTTGCCACATAGAGTTGGATCCAGGGCACCTTCAAGAGTTACAACAGAGCCCGAAAGCAATTCCCCGGCATTACAGCGTGGAAGAGTGGCCTCTCCACTAACAGGAGCACGTGATGCTACCCCAGACGTCAGACGGTCTAGACTAGACCCTGCTGATGACCACCAGAGGCCTGAAGACACAGGGAGAAGCCTATACCGAGTGATGCAACGTCAGAACGAAATTACAGAGATGCTTGTAAAACAACAGAATCTGTTTCGACTCCCTCAAAGAGACATACCAGTGTTCCAAGGCGACCCACTCAAGTATAAGCCCTTCATCAGATCCTTTGAACAAGCCATTGACTCCAAGACAGAGAGCAGCAGTGATAAGTTGTACTACCTGGGACAGTACACCAGTGGTAAACCACAAGACCTGGTCAGAAGCTGTGAACACATGAGACCGGACCGGGGATACATAGAAGCCAGGAAGTTGCTGCAGGAGCACTATGGTAACGAGCTGAAGATAGCCACTGCATATATCGAAAAGGCTACCAAGTGGCCACAGATCAGATCGGAAGACGGAGAGGCATTGAACGCATATGTTCTCTTCCTCATAGGATGTCGCAACACCATGGAGGATGTTGAATTCATGGAAGAGATGGACAATCCTACGACTATGAGAATCGTCATCTCTAAGCTTCCTTACAGGATGAGAGAACAATGGAGAAGAACAGCCTTTGAGATAATGGAGAGACGGAAAAGTAGAGCCAGGTTTGCAGACTTAGTGAATTTCATAGACAAACAGGCTAAAATTGCTAGGGACCCATTGTTTGGAAACATCCAGGATGTCAGCCCGACCACCGATGGAAGAGTGAAAGCCAAGCCTGCTGAATCAAAGACTCTCAGGAAAGGTGGTTCCAGGGGAAGCAGCTTTGCAACTATCGTCACTCAGGCCGAGGAAGAAAGGCCCCAGAACTCATCTCCCAAAAAGAGCAGCACAGTGACGCCTGCTAATGCCTTTCAGAAGCCATGCTTATTCTGCCAGAAGAATCATACATTGGATTTCTGCAGCGACATCAAAGCACAGCCACATAAGGACAGAATCGAATTCCTGAAGTACAACGGCCTATGTTTTGGATGTCTCTCTCAGGGGCACCTGAGTAGAAACTGTAAGCAAAGAACAACATGCAGAGAGTGCACTCGGAAACATCCCAGTCCGCTGCATATCCATAAAGAAGAACAAGTCTCTAAGAAGAGTGAAGAAAACAATACCGACGAGAAGGTTGTTTCAAGTGCTCTGGTGTCGCTAGAACCAGAGACTTGTGGACTCACTGGGGCCGGTGATAGTGACTGTATTCTTGCCATCGTACCAGTAAGGACCAAGTCTAAGAGGAGTGAGAAGGTTGTGGAGACTTACGCCTTCATGGATCCAGGTAGTTCAGCAACGTTCTGCACAGAATCACTCATGCGACAGCTGAACGTTAGAGGCAGAAGAACAGAAATCCTATTACGCACCATGGGTCATGAGAAGTCAATGCAAAGCTATATCCTGTCAGACCTAGAAGTGTGTGGACTTGAAGAGAAGGACTTCATAGACCTGCCTAATGTTTTCACACAGAGGGAGATTCCTGTTAGAATAGGGAACCTAGCCCTGCAGAAGGATGTGGATAGATGGCCCTACCTAGAAAAGGTGCGTCTCCCATACATTGAAGCAGAAATTGGCCTATTAATTGGAACCAATGCCTACAAAACTATGGAGCCATGGCAGGTGATAAACAGCAAGGATGACGGACCCTACGCCGTCAGGACAGCCCTTGGATGGGTAATCAATGGACCGGTAAGGAGAGATGATGGCCACAAGTCGAACAAGGAGGAACGACAAAACGTCACAGTTAATCGCATCTCTATCGCAAGCATTGAAGAGCTGTTGATACAGCAGTTCAACGCAGACTTCTCAGAATGCAGCTGTGAGGAAAAGACAGAGATGTCACAAGAAGACCATCAGTTCATGGGTTTGATGACAAGGTCTACACAGTTCATTGATGGCCACTATCACATTGGTTTGCCACTGAGAAGACAGACCGCGAAGATGCCGAACAATCGCTGCATAGCAGAGCAACGCGCCATCAGTCTAAAGAGAAAGCTGAACAAGAACCCCGACTTTCACGAAGACTACAAAGACTTCATGAGAAACATCATAGCGAAAGGCTATGCTGTAAAAGTGCCCGAAGAACAGTTGAACAGAGACGATGGAAGGGTCTGGTACATTCCTCATCACGGGGTGTATCACCCAAAGAAGAAAAAGATCCGTGTAGTGTTTGACTGCGCCGCCTCATTCAGAGGAACTTCATTGAATGACCAGCTGCTTCAAGGTCCTGATCTTACTAATACCCTCATTGGCGTCTTGACTAGGTTTAGACAAGAGCTCGTTGCCATGATGGCAGACATAGAATCAATGTTCTACCAAGTCAGAATCCCTGACGAAGATGCTGATCTTCTGCGCTTCCTTTGGTGGCCAGATGGCGACGTTAGTGAAGCGATGGTGGAATGTAGAATGGCCGTACACCTGTTTGGAGCCACATCATCTCCCAGCTGTGCAAGCTACGCTCTCAGAAAAACTGCAGAAGATGGCAAGGGCAAAGCACCATCCGAGGCTGTGGAGACAATCTTCAGAAACTTTTATGTCGATGACTGTCTGAAGTCCGTGTCAACAGAAGACGATGCCATCGCACTGTCAAGAGACCTTAGAACTCTGTGTTCGAATGGAGGATTCCATCTGACTAAGTGGATAAGCAACAGCAGAGCAGTTCTAGCTTCTATCCCAGAAAAGGAAAGAGCCACTGAAGTCAAAGACCTGGACCTGAGCCACGATGTCCTTCCTATCGAGAGAGCTCTTGGTGTACAATGGTGCATCGAGTCAGACACGTTCAACTTCAGGATAATGGTGAACGAAAGACCATCCACAAGACGAGGGATTCTCTCCGTGGTCAGTTCCATCTACGACCCTCTCGGATTCCTGGCACCACTCATTCTGCCGGTGAAGCCGATGCTACGAGAGCTGTGAGAGACAAGAGAGGATGGGATGAAGATATCCCAGAAGGTCAAGCTCAGAGATGGCACAGACGGCTGACAGATTTGCAACAACTTTCTAGCTTCAACGTCAGTAGATGCATCAAGCCCGCGAGTTTTGGAGTTACAAAGACGGCTCAACTACATCATTTCTCGGACGCCAGTGAGGACGGCTATGGTACGGCTACCTACCTCTTGCCGACAAATCAACAGGGCCAGAAACATTGTGCCTTCCTCATGGGAAAATCCAGGGTGGCTCCGCTGAAGCAGGTCACCATCCCGAGACTGGAATTGACGGCAGCGGTTGTTGCAGTTAAAGTTGACCAGGTGATGCGTAAAGAGTTACAGCTCCCATTAGAAGAATCTGTCTTCTGGACGGATAGCACGACGGTGCTGAAGTATATAGAGAATGAGAAGATACGCTTCAAGACCTTCGTAGCAAACAGAATCTCATCCATTAGAGAAGCTACACAACCATCTCAATGGAGGTATGTAAACACCTCATTAAACCCAGCAGATCAAGCCTCACGGGGATTGAAGGCTGAAAACTTCATGAGGAGTGAAACTTGGATACAAGGCCCAAGTTATCTGCTGGAAACAGAGAGATCATGGCCAGAAAGACCAGATATGCCAAGTCAGATTACTGAAGACGACGTCGAAGTCAAGAGATCAGTCACAGTAAATTTCATAACTACGAAAGAGAACTTTGACACAGTGAACAAGCTTGTTAACCATTTCTCAGGATGGCACCAGTTGAGGAAAGCAGTTGCATGGTTTCTAAGGTTGAAAGAGTTGCTGCTACACCTGAGCGGTAAGAGAAAAGAGTACCGAGCCACTATCAGTCAGTCTGAAAGTAACCCTGATAAGCAGAGAATGCTTCTACAGCAGTATATGCATCAGCACAAGACCACATTGAGCAAGAATTCATTGACCGTGGAGGATTTGGCCAAGGCTGAGAAGGAGATAGTTTGCTTCAGTCAAAGACAAAGATACCCAGAAGAAACCGAAGCTCTACAGCAAAATACTCCAATCAAGAAAGGTAGTCATATCTACAAGCTGGACCCTACACTGCAAGATGGAGTACTGAGGGTGGGAGGGAGACTAAACAAATCTGCTATGCCAGAGGAGGCCAAGCATCCTGCTATCCTTTCTAAGGACCTCCGGGTTGCTACTCTCATTCTTCAGCATATACACCAGAGTATTGGACACAGTGGGAGGAATCACGTGCTTGCGAAGCTAAGACAAAGATACTGGATTCCAGGAGCTAATTCCGTAATAAGAAAAATACCCTCTGAATGTATTGTTTGCAGACGGTGACACGCTAGAGCTGGGGAGCAGAAAATGGCAGACCTGCCTGAAGACCGTTTGTTACCAGACAAGCCCCCATTTACAAACGTAGGGGTGGACTATTTCGGGCCTTTCGAGGTAAAACGAGGACGGAGCCTTGTCAAGAGATATGGTGTGCTTTTCACTTGTTTGACCATCAGAGCAATTCATATTGAGGTGGCACACACGCTTGACACTGATTCCTGTATTAACGCCTTGCGGCGCTTTGTCTGTAGAAGAGGACAGGTGTCCATTATGCGTTCTGATAATGGCACTAATTTCGTCGGAGCGGAGAGAGAACTACGGGAAGCTATTGAAGGTTGGAATCAGCTTAAAATACAGGAAGCCATGATGCAAACAGGAATTAAGTGGATCTTCAATCCTCCGGCTGCATCCCACCACGGAGGTGTCTGGGAAAGACAGATACGCACCGTAAGAAAATTACTCAGTTCTGTACTGAAGCAGCAAGCGCTGGACGACGAGGGACTCCAAACCGTTCTGTGCGAGGTCGAAGCCATCATTAATGACCGACCGATAACCAAGACATCAGATGATCCCAATGACCTCGAAGCCCTGACTCCGAACCACCTGTCGTTGTTGAAAACACAGCCAGCCATGCCCCCGGGAGTCTTCAAAAAGGAAGATCTGTATGCCCGTCGGAAGTGGAGGCAAGTTCAGTATATGTCAGACCTCTTCTGGACCAGATGGACAAGAGAATACTTACCTCTGCTACAGGAGCGTCAAAAATGGTCCAAAATAAAGAGGAACTTCATCGTCGGAGACATTGTCTTAATTGTGGATGATTCAGCCCCTAGAAATTCTTGGTTGATGGGAAAAATAATTAAGACCATGCCAGACTCCAGAGGCGTCGTTCGTCGCGTCTGTTTGCAAACCAAGACCAGTACCCTGGAGAGACCGATCACAAAGCTCTGCCTGCTTCAAGAAGCAGCGTGAAAAGCTCCTGAACGAAAGAAAAAAGTGGACACTTGTATTGTAAATATGTTGAACTCATTAGTTTATGACTCTTAATGTTTGAGTAATTGATATGCTTCATGTGCCTAGTCAATTAGGGGCCGGAATGTAAGAGCCATAAAAGCTTAAGAAAATACTTTAAAATAGTGGCTAAATGGCATAATACAGTTAATTTACCTGAACGACTTATTGTATTAAGAAACCCCCTATTTTCTTGCTCCAGTAGTATAGTCCGACACCCCCTTCATTCTTGCCACAATGGAACAGTCCCTAAGCCACACATTGGGTGCAGCCATTTCACAGTTTAAACTGCACGTGGTGAAAGAGGCAGAAGCTGTGAGGTTTGGAGCAGTACAGTTTTTGACCGTGTTCGTTTATACGTGTTTGCTTTGTAATTCCGTTTGTTAAGTGTTATAGTAAACAGCTTAAAAGACAAAGCTACGTTTGGGAACGTTTTATTTCGACACGCGTCTACTCGTTGTTAAAGGCCCCACAGCTCAGTGGCCTGCCTGTTTGGAAACTAAGAAGCGCCACTACACACACAGAGAGAGTCCTGTCCCCTGTCACACAGAGAGAGTCCTGTCACTGGTCACACAGAGATTGTCCAGTCCCCTGCCACACAGAGACAGTCCTGTCCCCTGTCAAACAGAGATTGTCCTGTCCCCTGTCACACAGAGATTGTCCTGTCCCCTGTCACACAGAGAGAGTCCTGTCCCCTGTCACACAGAGAAGGTCCTGTCCCCTGTCACACAGAGAGAGTCCTGTCCCCTGTCACACAGAGAGAGTCCTGTCCCCTGTCACACAGAGAGAGTCCTGTCACCTGTCACACAGAGAGAGTCCTGTCCCCTGTCACACAGAGAGAGTCCTGTCACCTGTCACAGAGAAAGAGTCCTGTCCCCGGTCACACAGAGAGAGCCCTGTGCCCTGTCACACAGAGAGAGTCCTGTCCCCTATCACACAGAGAGAGTCCCGTCCCCTGTGACACAGAGAGTCCTGTGCCCTGTCACACAAAGAGACTCCTGTTCCCTGTCAGACAGAAGGAGTCATGTCCCCTGTCAAACAGAGAGAGTCATGTCCCCTATCACACAGAGAGAGTCCTGTCCCCTGTCACGCAGAGAGAGTCCTGTCCGCGGTCACATAGAGAGAGTCCTGTCCCCTGTCACAGAGAGACTCCTGTCCCCTGTCCCACAGAGAGAGTCCTGTACCCTGTCCCACAGAGAGAGTCCTGTCCCCGTCACACAGAGAGAGTCCTGTCCCCTGTCACACAGAAAGATTCCTGTCCCCTGTCACACAGAGAGAGTCCTGTCCCCTGTCACACAAAGAGAGTCCTGTCCCCTGTCACACAGAGAGAGTCCTGTTCCTTGTCACACAGGGAGGGAGTCCTGTCCCCTGTCACAGAGAGAGAGTCCTGTCCCCTGTCACACAGAGAGAGTCCTGTCCCCTGTCACACAGAGAGAGTCCTGTTCCTTGTCACACAGGGAGGGAGTCCTGTCCCCTGTCACAGAGAGAGAGTCCTGTCCCCTGTCACACAGAGAGAGTCCTGTCCCCTGTCACACAGAGAGAGTCCTGTCCCCTGTCACACAGAGAGAGTCCTGTCCCCTGTCACACAGAGAGAGTCCTGTCCCCTGTCACGCAGATAGAGTCCTGTCCGCGGTCACATAGAGAGAGTCCTGTCCCCTGTCACACAGAGAGAGTCCTGTCCCTTGTCACACAGAGAGAGTCCTGTCCCCTGTCACACAGAGAGAGTCCTGTCCCCTGTCACACAGAGAGAGTCCTGTCCCCTGTCACACACATAGTGTCCTGTCCCCTTTCACACAGAGATTGTCCAGTCCCCTGCCACACAGAGACAGTCCTGTCCCCTGTCAAACAGAGATTGTCCTGTCCCCTGTCACACAGAGATTGTCCTGTCCCCTGTCACACAGAGAGAGTCCTGTCCCCTGTCACACAGAGAGAGTCCTGTCCCCTGTCACACAGAGAGAGTCCTGTCCCCTGTCAAACAGAGATTGTCCTGTCCCCTGTCACACAGAGAGAGTCCTGTCCCCTGTCACACAGAGAGAGTCCTGTCACCTGTCACACAGAGAGAGTCCTGTCCCCTGTCACACAGAGAGAGTCCTGTCACCTGTCACAGAGAAATAGTCCTGTCCCCGGTCACACAGAGAGAGCCCTGTGCCCTGTCACACAGAGAGAGCCCTGTCCCCTATCACACAGAGAGACTCCTGTCCCCTGTCACACAGAGAGAGTCCCGTCCCCTGTGACACAGAGAGAGTCCTGTGCCCTGTCACACAAAGAGACTCCTGTCCCCTGTCACACAGAAAGATTCCTGTCCCCTGTCACACAGAGAGAGTCCTGTCCCCTGTCACACAGAGAGAGTCCTGTTCCCTGTCACGCAGATAGAGTCCTGTCCGCGGTCACATAGAGAGAGTCCTGTCCCCTGTCACACAGAGAGAGTCCTGTCCCTTGTCACACAGAGAGAGTCCTGTCCCCTGTCACACAGAGAGAGTCCTGTCCCCTGTCACACAGAGAGAGTCCTGTCCCCTGTCACACACATAGTGTCCTGTCCCCTTTCACACAGAGATTGTCCAGTCCCCTGCCACACAGAGACAGTCCTGTCCCCTGTCAAACAGAGATTGTCCTGTCCCCTGTCACACAGAGATTGTCCTGTCCCCTGTCACACAGAGAGAGTCCTGTCCCCTGTCACACAGAGAGAGTCCTGTCCCCTGTCACACAGAGAGAGTCCTGTCCCCTGTCAAACAGAGATTGTCCTGTCCCCTGTCACACAGAGAGAGTCCTGTCCCCTGTCACACAGAGAGAGTCCTGTCACCTGTCACACAGAGAGAGTCCTGTCCCCTGTCACACAGAGAGAGTCCTGTCACCTGTCACAGAGAAATAGTCCTGTCCCCGGTCACACAGAGAGAGCCCTGTGCCCTGTCACACAGAGAGAGCCCTGTCCCCTATCACACAGAGAGACTCCTGTCCCCTGTCACACAGAGAGAGTCCCGTCCCCTGTGACACAGAGAGAGTCCTGTGCCCTGTCACACAAAGAGACTCCTGTCCCCTGTCACACAGAAAGATTCCTGTCCCCTGTCACACAGAGAGAGTCCTGTCCCCTGTCACACAGAGAGAGTCCTGTTCCCTGTCAGACAGAAGGAGTCATGTCCCCTGTCACACAGAGAGAGTCATGTCCCCTATCACACAGAGAGAGTCCTGTCCCCTGTCACGCAGAGAGAGTCCTGTCCGCGGTCACATAGAGAGAGTCCTGTCCCCTGTCACAGAGAGACTCCTGTCCCCTGTCCCACAGAGAGAGTCCTGTACCCTGTCCCACAGAGAGAGTCCTGTCCCCGTCACACAGAGAGAGTCCTGTCCCCTGTCACACAGAAAGATTCCTGTCCCCTGTCACACAGAGAGAGAGTCCTGTTCCTTGTCACACAGGGAGGGAGTCCTGTCCCCTGTCACAGAGAGAGAGTCCTGTCCCCTGTCACACAGAGAGAGTCCTGTCCCCTGTCACACAGAGAGAGTCCTGTTCCTTGTCACACAGGGAGGGAGTCCTGTCCCCTGTCACAGAGAGAGAGTCCTGTCCCCTGTCACACAGAGAGAGTCCTGTCCCCTGTCACACAGAGAGAGTCCTGTTCCTTGTCACACAGGGAGGGAGTCCTGTCCCCTGTCACAGAGAGAGAGTCCTGTCCCCTGTCACACAGAGAGAGTCCTGTCCCCTGTCACACAGAAAGATTCCTGTCCCCGGTCACACAGAGAGAGTCCTGTCCCCTGTCACACAGAGAGAGTCCTGTTCCTTGTCACACAGGGAGGGAGTCCTGTCCCCTGTCACAGAGAGAGTCCTGTCCCCTGTCACACAGAGAGAGTCCTGTCCCCTGTCACACAGAGAGAGTCCTGTCCCCTGTCACACAGAGAGAGTCCTGTCCCTTGTCACACAGAGAGAGTCCTGTCCCCTGTCACACACATAGTGTCCTGTCCCCTTTCACACAAACAGTGTCCTGTCCCCTGTCACACAGAGAGAGTCCTGTTCCCTGTCACACAGGGAGGGAGACCTGTCCCATGTCACACAGAGGGAGTCCTGTCCCCTTTCACACACGGAGAGTCCTGTCCCCTGTCACAGAGAGAGTCCTGTCCCCTGTCACAGAGAGAGTCCTGTCCCCTGTCACACAGAGAGAGTCCTGTCTCCTGTCACACAGAGAGAGTCCTGTCCCCTGTCACACAGAGAGAGTCCTGTCCCCTGTCACACACATAGTGTCCTGTCCCCTGTCACACAGAGAGAGTCCTGTCCCCTTTCACACAGGAAGGGAGTACTCTCCCCTGTCACAAAGAGAGTGTCCTGTCCCCTGTCACACGGAGAGAGTCCTGTCCCCTGTCAAACAGAGAGAGTCCTGTCCCATGTCACACAGAGAGAGTCCTGTCTCCTGTCACACAGAGAGAGTCCTGTCTCCTGTCACACAGGAAGGGAGTACTCTCCCCTGTCACACAGAGAGAGTCCTGTGCCCTGTCACACACAGAGAGTACTGTCCCCTGTCACACAGAGAGAGAGCTGTCCCCTTTCACACAGAGAGAGTCCTGTCCCCTGTCACACACACAGTGTCCTGTCCCCTGTCACACAGAGAGAGTCCTGTCCACTGCCACACAGAGAGAGTCCTGTCTCCTGTCACACAGAGAGAGTCCTGTCTCCTGTCACACAGGAAGGGAGTACTCTCCCCTGTCACACAGAGAGAGTCCTGTGCCCTGTCACACACAGAGAGTACTGTCCCCTGTCACACAGAGAGAGAGCTGTCCCCTTTCACACAGAGAGAGTCCTGTCCCCTGTCACACACACAGTGTCCTGTCCCCTGTCACACAGAGAGAGTCCTGTCCACTGCCACACAGAGAGAGTCCTGTCTCCTATCACACAGAGAGAGTCCTGTCCCCTGTCACAGAGACAGTTCTGTCCCCTGTCACAGAGAAACTCCTGTCCCCTATCATACAGAGAGAGTCCTGTCCCCTGTCATACAGAGAGAGTCCTGTCCCCTGTCACAGAGAGAGAGTCCTGTCCCCTGTCACACAGAGAGACTCCTGTCACCTATCACGGAGAGAGTCCTGTCCCCTGTCACACAGAGAGTCCTGTCCCTGGTCACACAGAGATTGTCCAGTCCCCTGCCACACAGAGACAGTTCTGTCCCCTGTCACACAGAGAGAGTCCTGTTCCTTGTCACACAGGGAGGGAGTACTGTCCCCTGTCACACAGAGAGAGTCCTGTCTCCTGTCAGAGAAACTCCTGTCCCCTGTCATACAGAGAGAGTCCTGTCCCCTGTCATACAGAGAGAGTCCTGTCCCCTGTCACAGAGAGAGCCCTGTCCCCTGTCACACAGAGAGAACCCTGTCCCATGTCACACACAGGGAGTCCTGTCCCCTGTTAAACAGAGGGAGTCCTGTCGCCTGTCACATAGAGAGAGTCCTGTCCCCTGTCGCACAGAAAGAGTCCTGTACCCTGTCCCAGAGAGAGAGTCCTGTCCCCTGTCACACAGAAAGAGTCCTGTCCCCTGTCACACAGAGAGAGTCCTGTGCCCTGTCACACACGGAGAGTCCTGTCCCCTGTCGCACAGAAAGAGTCCTGTCCCCTGTCACAAAGAGAGTGTCCTGTCCCCTGTCACACAGAGAGAGTCCAGTCCCCTGTCACACAGAGAGAGTCCTGTCCCATGTCACAGAGAGTCCTGTCCCCTGTCACACAGAGAGTGTCCTGTCCCCTGTCAAACAGAGGGAGTCCTGTCACCTGTCACATAGAGAGAGTCCTGTCCCTGGTCACAGAGATTGTCCAGTCCCCTGCCACACAGACAGTTCTGTCCCCTGTCACACAGAGAGAGTCCTGTTCCTTGTCACACAGGGAGGGAGTACTGTCCCCTGTCACAGAGAGAGTCCTGTCCCCTGTCACACAGAGAGAGTCCTGTCCCCTGTCACACAGAGAGAGTCCTGTCCCCTGTCACACAGAGAGAGTCCTGTCCCCTGTCACAGAGAAACTCCTGTCCCCTATCATAGAGAGAGTCCTGTCCCCTGTCATACAGAGAGTCCTGTCCCCTGTCACAGAGAGTCCTGTCTCCTATCACACAGAGAGAGTCCTGTCCCCTGTCACAGAGAGAGTCCTGTCCCCTGTCACAGAGAGAGTCCTGTCCCCTGTCACAGAGAGAGTCCTGTCCCCTGTCACAGAGAGAGTCCTGTCCCCTTTCACACAGAGAGAATCCTGTCCCATGTCACACAGAGGGAGTCCTGTCCCCTGTCAAACAGAGGGAGTCCTGTCGCCTGTCACATAGAGAGAGTCATGTCCCCTGTCGCACAGAAAGAGTCCTGTCCCCTGTCACAGAGAGAGTCATGTCCCCTGTCGCACAGAGAGTGTCCTGTCCCCTGTCACACAGAGAGAGTCCAGTCCCCTGTCACACAGAGAGAGTCCTGTCCCCTGTCACACAGAGTCCTGTCCCCTGTCACACACATAGTGTCCTGTCCCCTGTCACACAGAGAGACTCCTGTCACCTATCACGGAGAGAGTCCTGTCCCCTGTCACACAGAGAGTCCTGTCCCTGGTCACACAGAGATTGTCCAGTCCCCTGCCACACAGAGACAGTTCTGTCCCCTGTCACACAGAGAGAGTCCTGTTCCTTGTCACACAGGGAGGGAGTACTGTCCCCTGTCACAGAGAAACTCCTGTCCCCTGTCACAGAGAAACTCCTGTCCCCTATCATACAGAGAGAGCCCTGTCCCCTGTCATACAGAGAGAGTCCTGTCCCCTGTCACAGAGAGAGCCCTGTCCCCTGTCACACAGAGAGAACCCTGTCCCATATCACACACAGGGAGTCCTGTCCCCTGTCGCACAGAAAGAGTCCTGTACCCTGTCCCAGAGAGAGAGTCCTGTCCCCTGTCACACAGAAAGATTCCTGTCCCCTGTCACACAGAGAGATTCCTGTGCCCTGTCACACAGAGAGAGTCCTGTCCCCTTTCACACAGAGAGAGTCCTGTCCCCTGTCACACAGAGAGAGTCCTGTCCCCTGTCACACAAAGAGGGTCCTGTCCCCTGTCACACAGAGAGAATCCTGTCCCCTGTCACACAGAGACTGTCCTGCCCCCTGTCACACAGAGACTGTCCTGCCCCTTGTCACACAGAGAGAGTCCTGTCCCCGGTCACACAGAGAGATTCCTGTTCCCTGTCACACAGAGAGAGTCCTGTCTCCTGTCACACAAAGAGGGTCCTGTCCCCTGTCACACAGAGAGAGTCCTGTCCCCTGCCACACAGAGAGAGTCCTGTCCCCTTTCACACAGAGAGTGTCCTGTCCCCTGTCACACAGAGAGAGTCCTGTCCCCTGTCACACAGAGAGAGTCCTGTCCCTGGTCACACAGAGAGAGTCCTGTCCCCTGTCACACAGAGAGAGTCCTGTCCCCTGTCACACAGAGAGAGTCCTGTCCCCTGTCACACAGAGAGAGTCCTGTCCCTGGTCACACAGAGATTGTCCAGTCCCCTGCCACACAGAGACAGTCCTGTCCCCTGTCAAACAGAGGGAGTCCTGTCCCGTCACACAGAGAGAGTCCTGTCCCCTGTCACACAGAAAGATTCCTGTCCCCTGTCACACAGAGAGAGTCCTGACCCCTGTCACACTGTAAGAGCCATAAAAGCTTAAGAAAATACTTTAAAATAGTGGCTAAATGGCATAATACAGTTAATTTACCTGAACGACTTATTGTATTAAGAAACCCCCTATTTTCTTGCTCCAGTAGTATAGTCCGACACCCCCTTCATTCTTGCCGCAATGGAACAGTCCCTAAGCCACACATTGGGTGCAGCCATTTCACAGTTTAAACTGCACGTGGTGAAAGAGGCAGAAGCTGTGAAGTTTGGAGCAGTACAGATTTTGACCGTGTTCGTTTATACGTGTTTGCTTTGTAATTCCGTTTGTTAAGTGTTATAGTAAACAGCTTAAAAGACAAAGCTACGTTTGGGAACGTTTTATTTCGACACGCGTCTACTCGTTGTTAAAGGCCCCACAGCTCAGTGGCCTGCCTGTTTGGAAACTAAGAAGCGCCACTACATTAGTCAAAAACTAGCTCCCTAAGAAGGAAGGGACGGAATCGTCGGCGAACGTATACATGAATGGTCACGGAGCCAGACGACAATTTAAGAAAGTGAAGGTACAGTGACTGTTACTTGCTTTGTTCATTCTGTTGAGAAGCTAAATAAGAGCTGCGGGTAAAATGGCCGAGGCCTTACGGAGCCAGGAGCTTCCCCCAGCCAGAAGGATTGCTGGCCAAAAGAGGGAAATAAAGCTCACCCCAAAGGCAAGGGAAGAGAAGTTACATTGAAGCATAGGTGCAAGGAAGGCTAAATTAGCTCAGATAACTGGAAAAATGAAGATAATTGATCGTCTCATGGAAGATAATGCTAATATTAAGAAAGCTGAAGACATGATGTATTACGATTTCTCCAAGCTGCATGAAGAATTTAATATACTCAATGAAGATGTATTAGCACTTCTGTCTGAAGAAGAGGGAAACACTGATCAGCATGACTGGTTCGATCTTAAATCAACCAGCATTAAGGACTATATCAAGGCCACGGAGCAGTGGATGTTAAAAATTCGTCAAGATGCTGATACAGCAGAGAAAGATAAGGTTGACGATGAAGTCGGACCAGACGATAGCATTTCAGAGACTTCCGCCAGACCGAGCAAAAATCGAAAAGAAGGTAGCTCTGTTTCTGGACGCAGGTCAGTCGCTTCTACCACAAGCTCGGCGCGACGCATGAGAGCGGAGGCTGAACGGGCGGCGTTGATGGCGCGCGCAGCATCTTTAGATGAGAAGCAAGCTCTTGAACGGGAAGAGGCCCAACTGCAGGTCCAAGAGGCCCAACTGCAGGCTCAACTGCAGGCCCAACAGGCCCAACAGGCCCAAGTGCAGGCCCAGCGGGCCCAGGTGCAGGCAAAGAAAGAACGGCTGGAGATGAAAACAGCTATCGAGGTCTCAGATGCCAGGTTGAGTGCGTAAGAAGATTATGAAGGCTCACGGGACGGCGGGAGCCACTGCCAGTCAACGTTGCCACATAGAGTTGGATCCAGGGCACCTTCAAGAGTTACAACAGAGCCCGAAAGCAATTCCCCGGCATTACAGCGTGGAAGAGTGGCCTCTCCACTAACAGGAGCACGTGATGCTACCCCAGACGTCAGACGGTCTAGACTAGACCCTGCTGATGACCACCAGAGGCCTGAAGACACAGGGAGAAGCCTATACCGAGTGATGCAACGTCAGAACGAAATTACAGAGATGCTTGTAAAACAACAGAATCTGTTTCGACTCCCTCAAAGAGACATACCAGTGTTCCAAGGCGACCCACTCAAGTATAAGCCCTTCATCAGATCCTTTGAACAAGCCATTGACTCCAAGACAGAGAGCAGCAGTGATAAGTTGTACTACCTGGGACAGTACACCAGTGGTAAACCACAAGACCTGGTCAGAAGCTGTGAACACATGAGACCGGACCGGGGATACATAGAAGCCAGGAAGTTGCTGCAGGAGCACTATGGTAACGAGCTGAAGATAGCCACTGCATATATCGAAAAGGCTACCAAGTGGCCACAGATCAGATCGGAAGACGGAGAGGCATTGAACGCATATGTTCTCTTCCTCATAGGATGTCGCAACACCATGGAGGATGTTGAATTCATGGAAGAGATGGACAATCCTACGACTATGAGAATCGTCATCTCTAAGCTTCCTTACAGGATGAGAGAACAATGGAGAAGAACAGCCTTTGAGATAATGGAGAGACGGAAAAGTAGAGCCAGGTTTGCAGACTTAGTGAATTTCATAGACAAACAGGCTAAAATTGCTAGGGACCCATTGTTTGGAAACATCCAGGATGTCAGCCCGACCACCGATGGAAGAGTGAAAGCCAAGCCTGCTGAATCAAAGACTCTCAGGAAAGGTGGTTCCAGGGGAAGCAGCTTTGCAACTATCGTCACTCAGGCCGAGGAAGAAAGGCCCCAGAACTCATCTCCCAAAAAGAGCAGCACAGTGACGCCTGCTAATGCCTTTCAGAAGCCATGCTTATTCTGCCAGAAGAATCATACATTGGATTTCTGCAGCGACATCAAAGCACAGCCACATAAGGACAGAATCGAATTCCTGAAGTACAACGGCCTATGTTTTGGATGTCTCTCTCAGGGGCACCTGAGTAGAAACTGTAAGCAAAGAACAACATGCAGAGAGTGCACTCGGAAACATCCCAGTCCGCTGCATATCCATAAAGAAGAACAAGTCTCTAAGAAGAGTGAAGAAAACAATACCGACGAGAAGGTTGTTTCAAGTGCTCTGGTGTCGCTAGAACCAGAGACTTGTGGACTCACTGGGGCCGGTGATAGTGACTGTATTCTTGCCATCGTACCAGTAAGGACCAAGTCTAAGAGGAGTGAGAAGGTTGTGGAGACTTACGCCTTCATGGATCCAGGTAGTTCAGCAACGTTCTGCACAGAATCACTCATGCGACAGCTGAACGTTAGAGGCAGAAGAACAGAAATCCTATTACGCACCATGGGTCATGAGAAGTCAATGCAAAGCTATATCCTGTCAGACCTAGAAGTGTGTGGACTTGAAGAGAAGGACTTCATAGACCTGCCTAATGTTTTCACACAGAGGGAGATTCCTGTTAGAATAGGGAACCTAGCCCTGCAGAAGGATGTGGATAGATGGCCCTACCTAGAAAAGGTGCGTCTCCCATACATTGAAGCAGAAATTGGCCTATTAATTGGAACCAATGCCTACAAAACTATGGAGCCATGGCAGGTGATAAACAGCAAGGATGACGGACCCTACGTCGTCAGGACAGCCCTTGGATGGGTAATCAATGGACCGGTAAGGAGAGATGATGGCCACAAGTCGAACAAGGAGGAACGACAAAACGTCACAGTTAATCGCATCTCTATCGCAAGCATTGAAGAGCTGTTGATACAGCAGTTCAACGCAGACTTCTCAGAATGCAGCTGTGAGGAAAAGACAGAGATGTCACAAGAAGACCATCAGTTCATGGGTTTGATGACAAGGTCTACACAGTTCATTGATGGCCACTATCACATTGGTTTGCCACTGAGAAGACAGACCGCGAAGATGCCGAACAATCGCTGCATAGCAGAGCAACGCGCCATCAGTCTAAAGAGAAAGCTGAACAAGAACCCCGACTTTCACGAAGACTACAAAGACTTCATGAGAAACATCATAGCGAAAGGCTATGCTGTAAAAGTGCCCGAAGAACAGTTGAACAGAGACGATGGAAGGGTCTGGTACATTCCTCATCACGGGGTGTATCACCCAAAGAAGAAAAAGATCCGTGTAGTGTTTGACTGCGCCGCCTCATTCAGAGGAACTTCATTGAATGACCAGCTGCTTCAAGGTCCTGATCTTACTAATACCCTCATTGGCGTCTTGACTAGGTTTAGACAAGAGCTCGTTGCCATGATGGCAGACATAGAATCAATGTTCTACCAAGTCAGAATCCCTGACGAAGATGCTGATCTTCTGCGCTTCCTTTGGTGGCCAGATGGCGACGTTAGTGAAGCGATGGTGGAATGTAGAATGGCCGTACACCTGTTTGGAGCCACATCATCTCCCAGCTGTGCAAGCTACGCTCTCAGAAAAACTGCAGAAGATGGCAAGGGCAAAGCACCATCCGAGGCTGTGGAGACAATCTTCAGAAACTTTTATGTCGATGACTGTCTGAAGTCCGTGTCAACAGAAGACGATGCCATCGCACTGTCAAGAGACCTTAGAACTCTGTGTTCGAATGGAGGATTCCATCTGACTAAGTGGATAAGCAACAGCAGAGCAGTTCTAGCTTCTATCCCAGAAAAGGAAAGAGCCACTGAAGTCAAAGACCTGGACCTGAGCCACGATGTCCTTCCTATCGAGAGAGCTCTTGGTGTACAATGGTGCATCGAGTCAGACACGTTCAACTTCAGGATAATGGTGAACGAAAGACCATCCACAAGACGAGGGATTCTCTCCGTGGTCAGTTCCATCTACGACCCTCTCGGATTCCTGGCACCACTCATTCTGCCGGTGAAGCCGATGCTACGAGAGCTGTGAGAGACAAGAGAGGATGGGATGAAGATATCCCAGAAGGTCAAGCTCAGAGATGGCACAGACGGCTGACAGATTTGCAACAACTTTCTAGCTTCAACGTCAGTAGATGCATCAAGCCCGCGAGTTTTGGAGTTACAAAGACGGCTCAACTACATAATTTCTCGGACGCCAGTGAGGACGGCTATGGTACGGCTACCTACCTCTTGCCGACAAATCAACAGGGCCAGAAACATTGTGCCTTCCTCATGGGAAAATCCAGGGTGGCTCCGCTGAAGCAGGTCACCATCCCGAGACTGGAATTGACGGCAGCGGTTGTTGCAGTTAAAGTTGACCAGGTGATGCGTAAAGAGTTACAGCTCCCATTAGAAGAATCTGTCTTCTGGACGGATAGCACGACGGTGCTGAAGTATATAGAGAATGAGAAGATACGCTTCAAGACCTTCGTAGCAAACAGAATCTCATCCATTAGAGAAGCTACACAACCATCTCAATGGAGGTATGTAAACACCTCATTAAACCCAGCAGATCAAGCCTCACGGGGATTGAAGGCTGAAAACTTCATGAGGAGTGAAACTTGGATACAAGGCCCAAGTTATCTGCTGGAAACAGAGAGATCATGGCCAGAAAGACCAGATATGCCAAGTCAGATTACTGAAGACGACGTCGAAGTCAAGAGATCAGTCACAGTAAATTTCATAACTACGAAAGAGAACTTTGACACAGTGAACAAGCTTGTTAACCATTTCTCAGGATGGCACCAGTTGAGGAAAGCAGTTGCATGGTTTCTAAGGTTGAAAGAGTTGCTGCTACACCTGAGCGGTAAGAGAAAAGAGTACCGAGCCACTATCAGTCAGTCTGAAAGTAACCCTGATAAGCAGAGAATGCTTCTACAGCAGTATATGCATCAGCACAAGACCACATTGAGCAAGAATTCATTGACCGTGGAGGATTTGGCCAAGGCTGAGAAGGAGATAGTTTGCTTCAGTCAAAGACAAAGATACCCAGAAGAAACCGAAGCTCTACAGCAAAATACTCCAATCAAGAAAGGTAGTCATATCTACAAGCTGGACCCTACACTGCAAGATGGAGTACTGAGGGTGGGAGGGAGACTAAACAAATCTGCTATGCCAGAGGAGGCCAAGCATCCTGCTATCCTTTCTAAGGACCTCCGGGTTGCTACTCTCATTCTTCAGCATATACACCAGAGTATTGGACACAGTGGGAGGAATCACGTGCTTGCGAAGCTAAGACAAAGATACTGGATTCCAGGAGCTAATTCCGTAATAAGAAAAATACCCTCTGAATGTATTGTTTGCAGACGGTGACACGCTAGAGCTGGGGAGCAGAAAATGGCAGACCTGCCTGAAGACCGTTTGTTACCAGACAAGCCCCCATTTACAAACGTAGGGGTGGACTATTTCGGGCCTTTCGAGGTAAAACGAGGACGGAGCCTTGTCAAGAGATATGGTGTGCTTTTCACTTGTTTGACCATCAGAGCAATTCATATTGAGGTGGCACACACGCTTGACACTGATTCCTGTATTAACGCCTTGCGGCGCTTTGTCTGTAGAAGAGGACAGGTGTCCATTATGCGTTCTGATAATGGCACTAATTTCGTCGGAGCGGAGAGAGAACTACGGGAAGCTATTGAAGGTTGGAATCAGCTTAAAATACAGGAAGCCATGATGCAAACAGGAATTAAGTGGATCTTCAATCCTCCGGCTGCATCCCACCACGGAGGTGTCTGGGAAAGACAGATACGCACCGTAAGAAAATTACTCAGTTCTGTACTGAAGCAGCAAGCGCTGGACGACGAGGGACTCCAAACCGTTCTGTGCGAGGTCGAAGCCATCATTAATGACCGACCGATAACCAAGACATCAGATGATCCCAATGACCTCGAAGCCCTGACTCCGAACCACCTGTCGTTGTTGAAAACACAGCCAGCCATGCCCCCGGGAGTCTTCAAAAAGGAAGATCTGTATGCCCGTCGGAAGTGGAGGCAAGTTCAGTATATGTCAGACCTCTTCTGGACCAGATGGACAAGAGAATACTTACCTCTGCTACAGGAGCGTCAAAAATGGTCCAAAATAAAGAGGAACTTCATCGTCGGAGACATTGTCTTAATTGTGGATGATTCAGCCCCTAGAAATTCTTGGTTGATGGGAAAAATAATTAAGACCATGCCAGACTCCAGAGGCGTCGTTCGTCGCGTCTGTTTGCAAACCAAGACCAGTACCCTGGAGAGACCGATCACAAAGCTCTGCCTGCTTCAAGAAGCAGCGTGAAAAGCTCCTGAACGAAAGAAAAAAGTGGACACTTGTATTGTAAATATGTTGAACTCATTAGTTTATGACTCTTAATGTTTGAGTAATTGATATGCTTCATGTGCCTAGTCAATTAGGGGCCGGAATGTAAGAGCCATAAAAGCTTAAGAAAATACTTTAAAATAGTGGCTAAATGGCATAATACAGTTAATTTACCTGAACGACTTATTGTATTAAGAAACCCCCTATTTTCTTGCTCCAGTAGTATAGTCCGACACCCCCTTCATTCTTGCCACAATGGAACAGTCCCTAAGCCACACATTGGGTGCAGCCATTTCACAGTTTAAACTGCACGTGGTGAAAGAGGCAGAAGCTGTGAGGTTTGGAGCAGTACAGTTTTTGACCGTGTTCGTTTATACGTGTTTGCTTTGTAATTCCGTTTGTTAAGTGTTATAGTAAACAGCTTAAAAGACAAAGCTACGTTTGGGAACGTTTTATTTCGACACGCGTCTACTCGTTGTTAAAGGCCCCACAGCTCAGTGGCCTGCCTGTTTGGAAACTAAGAAGCGCCACTACACACACAGAGAGAGTCCTGTCCCCTGTCACACAGAGAGAGTCCTGTCACTGGTCACACAGAGATTGTCCAGTCCCCTGCCACACAGAGACAGTCCTGTCCCCTGTCAAACAGAGATTGTCCTGTCCCCTGTCACACAGAGATTGTCCTGTCCCCTGTCACACAGAGAGAGTCCTGTCCCCTGTCACACAGAGAAGGTCCTGTCCCCTGTCACACAGAGAGAGTCCTGTCCCCTGTCACACAGAGAGAGTCCTGTCCCCTGTCACACAGAGAGAGTCCTGTCACCTGTCACACAGAGAGAGTCCTGTCCCCTGTCACACAGAGAGAGTCCTGTCACCTGTCACAGAGAAAGAGTCCTGTCCCCGGTCACACAGAGAGAGCCCTGTGCCCTGTCACACAGAGAGAGTCCTGTCCCCTATCACACAGAGAGAGTCCCGTCCCCTGTGACACAGAGAGTCCTGTGCCCTGTCACACAAAGAGACTCCTGTTCCCTGTCAGACAGAAGGAGTCATGTCCCCTGTCAAACAGAGAGAGTCATGTCCCCTATCACACAGAGAGAGTCCTGTCCCCTGTCACGCAGAGAGAGTCCTGTCCGCGGTCCCACAGAGAGAGTCCTGTCCCCTGTCACACAAAGAGAGTCCTGTCCCCTGTCACACAGAGAGAGTCCTGTTCCTTGTCACACAGGGAGGGAGTCCTGTCCCCTGTCACAGAGAGAGAGTCCTGTCCCCTGTCACACAGAGAGAGTCCTGTTCCTTGTCACACAGGGAGGGAGTCCTGTCCCCTGTCACAGAGAGAGAGTCCTGTCCCCTGTCACACAGAGAGAGTCCTGTCCCCTGTCACACAGAGAGAGTCCTGTTCCTTGTCACACAGGGAGGGAGTCCTGTCCCCTGTCACAGAGAGAGAGTCCTGTCCCCTTTCACACAGAGAGAGTCCTGTCACCTGTCACACAGAGAGAGTCCTGTCCCCTGTCACACAGAGAGAGTCCTGTCACCTGTCACAGAGAAAGAGTCCTGTCCCCGGTCACACAGAGAGAGCCCTGTGCCCTGTCACACAGAGAGAGTCCTGTCCCCTATCACACAGAGAGAGTCCCGTCCCCTGTGACACAGAGAGTCCTGTGCCCTGTCACACAAAGAGACTCCTGTTCCCTGTCAGACAGAAGGAGTCATGTCCCCTGTCAAACAGAGAGAGTCATGTCCCCTATCACACAGAGAGAGTCCTGTCCCCTGTCACACAGAGAGAGTCCTGTCCCCTGTCACACAGAGAGAGTCCTGTCACCTGTCACACAGAGAGAGTCCTGTCCCCTGTCACACAGAGAGAGTCCTGTCACCTGTCACAGAGAAAGAGTCCTGTCCCCGGTCACACAGAGAGAGCCCTGTGCCCTGTCACACAGAGAGAGTCCTGTCCCCTATCACACAGAGAGAGTCCCGTCCCCTGTGACACAGAGAGAGTCCTGTGCCCTGTCACACAGAGAGAGTCCTGTTCCCTGTCAGACAGAAGGAGTCATGTCCCCTGTCACACAGAGAGAGTCCTGTCCCCTATCACACAGAGAGAGTCCTGTCCCCTGTCACGCAGAGAGAGTCCTGTCCGCGGTCACATAGAGAGAGTCCTGTCCCCTGTCACAGAGAGACTCCTGTCCCCTGTCCCACAGAGAGAGTCATGTCCCCTATCACACAGAGAGAGTCCTGTCCCCTGTCACGCAGAGAGAGTCCTGTCCGCGGTCACATAGAGAGAGTCCTGTCCCCTGTCACAGAGAGACTCCTGTCCCCTGTCCCACAGAGAGAGTCCTGTACCCTGTCCCACAGAGAGAGTCCTGTCCCCGTCACACAGAGAGAGTCCTGTCCCCTGTCACACAGAAAGATTCCTGTCCCCTGTCACACAGAGAGAGTCCTGTCCCCTGTCACACAGAGAGAGTCCTGTTCCTTGTCACACAGGGAGGGAGTCCTGTCCCCTGTCACAGAGAGAGAGTCCTGTCCCCTGTCACAGAGAGAGAGTCCTGTCCCCTGTCACAGAGAGAGAGTCCTGTCCCCTGTCACACAGAGAGAGTCCTGTCCCCTGTCACACAGAGAGAGTCCTGTTCCTTGTCACACAGGGAGGGAGTCCTGTCCCCTGTCACAGAGAGAGAGTCCTGTCCCCTGTCACACAGAGAGAGTCCTGTCCCCTGTCACACAGAGAGAGTCCTGTTCCCTGTCACACAGAGAGAGTCCTGTCCCCTGTCACACAGAGAGAGTCCTGTCCCCTGTCACGCAGATAGAGTCCTGTCCGCGGTCACATAGAGAGAGTCCTGTCCCCTGTCACACAGAGAGAGTCCTGTCCCTTGTCACACAGAGAGAGTCCTGTCCCTTGTCACACAGAGAGAGTCCTGTCCCCTGTCACACAGAGAGAGTCCTGTCCCCTGTCACACAGAGAGAGTCCTGTCCCCTGTCACACACATAGTGTCCTGTCCCCTTTCACACAGAGATTGTCCAGTCCCCTGCCACACAGAGACAGTCCTGTCCCCTGTCAAACAGAGATTGTCCTGTCCCCTGTCACACAGAGAGAGTCCTGTCCCCTGTCACACAGAGAGAGTCCTGTCCCCTGTCACACAGAGAGAGTCCTGTCCCCTGTCAAACAGAGATTGTCCTGTCCCCTGTCACACAGAGAGAGTCCTGTCCCCGGTCACACAGAGAGAGCCCTGTGCCCTGTCACACAGAGAGAGCCCTGTGCCCTGTCACACAGAGAGACTCCTGTCCCCTGTCACACAGAGAGAGTCCCGTCCCCTGTGACACAGAGAGAGTCCTGTGCCCTGTCACACAAAGAGACTCCTGTCCCCTGTCACACAGAAAGATTCCTGTCCCCTGTCACACAGAGAGAGTCATGTCCCCTATCACGCAGAGAGAGTCCTGTCCGCGGTCACATAGAGAGAGTCCTGTCCGCGGTCACATAGAGAGAGTCCTGTCCCCTGTCACAGAGAGACTCCTGTCCCCTGTCCCACAGAGAGAGTCCTGTACCCTGTCCCACAGAGAGAGTCCTGTCCCCGTCACACAGAGAGAGTCCTGTCCCCTGTCACACAGAAAGATTCCTGTCCCCTGTCACACAGAGAGAGTCCTGTTCCTTGTCACACAGGGAGGGAGTCCTGTCCCCTGTCACAGAGAGAGAGTCCTGTCCCCTGTCACACAGAGAGAGTCCTGTCCCCTGTCACACAGAGAGAGTCCTGTTCCTTGTCACACAGGGAGGGAGTCCTGTCCCCTGTCACAGAGAGAGAGTCCTGTCCCCTGTCACACAGAGAGAGTCCTGTCCCCTGTCACACAGAGAGAGTCCTGTTCCTTGTCACACAGGGAGGGAGTCCTGTCCCCTGTCACAGAGAGAGAGTCCTGTCCCCTGTCACACAGAGAGAGTCCTGTCCCCTGTCACACAGAAAGATTCCTGTCCCCTGTCACACAGAGAGAGTCCTGTCCCCTGTCACACAGAGAGAGTCCTGTTCCTTGTCACACAGGGAGGGAGTCCTGTCCCCTGTCACAGAGAGAGTCCTGTCCCCTGTCACACAGAGAGAGTCCTGTCCCCTGTCACACAGAGAGAGTCCTGTCCCCTGTCACACAGAGAGAGTCCTGTCCCCTGTCACGCAGATAGAGTCCTGTCCGCGGTCACACAGAGAGAGTCCTGTCCCCTGTCACACAGAGAGAGTCCTGTCCCTTGTCACACAGAGAGAGTCCTGTCCCCTGTCACACACATAGTGTCCTGTCCCCTTTCACACAAACAGTGTCCTGTCCCCTGTCACACAGAGAGAGTCCTGTTCCCTGTCAGACAGAAGGAGTCATGTCCCCTGTCACACAGAGAGAGTCATGTCCCCTATCACACAGAGAGAGTCCTGTCCCCTGTCACGCAGAGAGAGTCCTGTCCGCGGTCACATAGAGAGAGTCCTGTCCCCTGTCACAGAGAGACTCCTGTCCCCTGTCCCACAGAGAGAGTCCTGTACCCTGTCCCACAGAGAGAGTCCTGTCCCCGTTACACAGAGAGAGTCCTGTCCCCTGTCACACAGAAAGATTCCTGTCCCCTGTCACACAGAGAGAGTCCTGTCCCCTGTCACACAGAGAGAGTCCTGTCCCATGTCACACAGGGAGGGAGACCTGTCCCATGTCACACAGAGGGAGTCCTGTCCCCTTTCACACACGGAGAGTCCTGTCCCCTGTCACAGAGAGAGTCCTGTTCCTTGTCACACAGGGAGGGAGTCCTGTCCCCTGTCACAGAGAGAGAGTCCTGTCCCCTGTCACAGAGAGAGAGTCCTGTCCCCTGTCACACAGAGAGAGTCCTGTCCCCTGTCACAGAGAGAGAGTCCTGTCCCCTGTCACACAGAGAGAGTCCTGTCCCCTGTCACACAGAGAGAGTCCTGTTCCTTGTCACACAGGGAGGGAGTCCTGTCCCCTGTCACAGAGAGAGAGTCCTGTCCCCTGTCACACAGAGAGAGTCCTGTCCCCTGTCACACAGAGAGAGTCCTGTTCCCTGTCACACAGAGAGAGTCCTGTCCCCTGTCACACAGAGAGAGTCCTGTCCCCTGTCACGCAGATAGAGTCCTGTCCGCGGTCACATAGAGAGAGTCCTGTCCCCTGTCACACAGAGAGAGTCCTGTCCCTTGTCACACAGAGAGAGTCCTGTCCCCTGTCACACAGAGAGAGTCCTGTCCCCTGTCACACAGAGAGAGTCCTGTCCCCTGTCACACACATAGTGTCCTGTCCCCTTTCACACAGAGATTGTCCAGTCCCCTGCCACACAGAGACAGTCCTGTCCCCTGTCAAACAGAGATTGTCCTGTCCCCTGTCACACAGAGAGAGTCCTGTCCCCTGTCACACAGAGAGAGTCCTGTCCCCTGTCACACAGAGAGAGTCCTGTCCCCTGTCAAACAGAGATTGTCCTGTCCCCTGTCACACAGAGAGAGTCCTGTCCCCGGTCACACAGAGAGAGCCCTGTGCCCTGTCACACAGAGAGAGCCCTGTGCCCTGTCACACAGAGAGACTCCTGTCCCCTGTCACACAGAGAGAGTCCCGTCCCCTGTCACACAGAGAGAGTCCTGTCCCCTGTCACACAGAGAGAGTCCTGTCCCCTGTCACGCAGATAGAGTCCTGTCCGCGGTCACACAGAGAGAGTCCTGTCCCCTGTCACACAGAGAGAGTCCTGTCCCTTGTCACACAGAGAGAGTCCTGTCCCCTGTCACACACATAGTGTCCTGTCCCCTTTCACACAAACAGTGTCCTGTCCCCTGTCACACAGAGAGAGTCCTGTTCCCTGTCAGACAGAAGGAGTCATGTCCCCTGTCACACAGAGAGAGTCATGTCCCCTATCACACAGAGAGAGTCCTGTCCCCTGTCACGCAGAGAGAGTCCTGTCCGCGGTCACATAGAGAGAGTCCTGTCCCCTGTCACAGAGAGACTCCTGTCCCCTGTCCCACAGAGAGAGTCCTGTACCCTGTCCCACAGAGAGAGTCCTGTCCCCGTTACACAGAGAGAGTCCTGTCCCCTGTCACACAGAAAGATTCCTGTCCCCTGTCACACAGAGAGAGTCCTGTCCCCTGTCACACAAAGAGAGTCCTGTCCCCTGTCACACAGAGAGAGTCCTGTCCCATGTCACACAGGGAGGGAGACCTGTCCCATGTCACACAGAGGGAGTCCTGTCCCCTTTCACACACGGAGAGTCCTGTCCCCTGTCACAGAGAGAGTCCTGTCCCCTGTCACAGAGAGAGTCCTGTCCCCTGTCACACAGAGAGAGTCCTGTCTCCTGTCACACAGAGAGAGTCCTGTCCCCTGTCACACAGAGAGAGTCCTGTCCCCTGTCACACACATAGTGTCCTGTCCCCTGTCACACAGAGAGAGTCCTGTCCCCTTTCACACAGGAAGGGAGTACTCTCCCCTGTCACAAAGAGAGTGTCCTGTCCCCTGTCACACGGAGAGAGTCCTGTCCCCTGTCAAACAGAGAGAGTCCTGTCCCATGTCACACAGAGAGAGTCCTGTCTCCTGTCACACAGGAAGGGAGTACTCTCCCCTGTCACACAGAGAGAGTCCTGTGCCCTGTCACACACAGAGAGTACTGTCCCCTGTCACACAGAGAGAGAGCTGTCCCCTTTCACACAGAGAGAGTCCTGTCCCCTGTCACACACACAGTGTCCTGTCCCCTGTCACACAGAGAGAGTCCTGTCCACTGCCACACAGAGAGAGTCCTGTCTCCTATCACACAGAGAGTCCTGTCCCCTGTCACAGAGACAGTTCTGTCCCCTGTCACAGAGAAACTCCTGTCCCCTATCATACAGAGAGAGTCCTGTCCCCTGTCATACAGAGAGAGTCCTGTCCCCTGTCACAGAGAGAGAGTCCTGTCCCCTGTCACACAGAGAGACTCCTGTCACCTATCACGGAGAGAGTCCTGTCCCCTGTCACACAGAGAGTCCTGTCCCTGGTCACACAGAGATTGTCCAGTCCCCTGCCACACAGAGACAGTTCTGTCCCCTATCATACAGAGAGAGTCCTGTCCCCTGTCACACAGAGAAACTCCTGTCACCTATCACGGAGAGAGTCCTGTCCCCTGTCACACAGAGAGTCCTGTCCCTGGTCACACAGAGATTGTCCAGTCCCCTGCCACACAGAGACAGTTCTGTCCCCTGTCACACAGAGAGAGTCCTGTTCCTTGTCACACAGGGAGGGAGTACTGTCCCCTGTCACAAAGAGAGAGTCCTGTCCCCTGTCACACAGAGAGAGTCCTGTCTCCTGTCAGAGAAACTCCTGTCCCCTGTCATACAGAGAGAGTCCTGTCCCCTGTCATACAGAGAGAGTCCTGTCCCCTGTCACAGAGAGAGCCCTGTCCCCTGTCACACAGAGAGAACCCTGTCCCATGTCACACACAGGGAGTCCTGTCCCCTGTTAAACAGAGGGAGTCCTGTCGCCTGTCACATAGAGAGAGTCCTGTCCCCTGTCGCACAGAAAGAGTCCTGTACCCTGTCCCAGAGAGAGAGTCCTGTCCCCTGTCACACAGAAAGAGTCCTGTCCCCTGTCACACAGAGAGAGTCCTGTGCCCTGTCACACACGGAGAGTCCTGTCCCCTGTCAGACACATAGTGTCCTGTCTCCTGTCACAGAGAGATTCCTGTCCCCTTTCACACAGAGAGAGTCCTGTCCCCTGTCACACAGAGAGAATCCTGTCCCATGTCACAGAGGGAGTCCTGTCCCCTGTCAAACAGAGGGAGTCCTGTCGCCTGTCACATAGAGAGAGTCATGTCCCCTGTCGCACAGAAAGAGTCCTGTACCCTGTCCCAGAGAGAGAGTCCTGTCCCCTGTCGCACAGAAAGAGTCCTGTCCCCTGTCACAAAGAGAGTGTCCAGTCCCCTGTCACACAGAGAGAGTCCTGTCCCATGTCACAGAGAGTCCTGTCCCCTGTCACACAGAGAGTGTCCTGTCCCCTGTCAAACAGAGGGAGTCCTGTCACCTGTCACATAGAGAGAGTCCTGTCCCTGGTCACAGAGATTGTCCAGTCCCCTGCCACACAGACAGTTCTGTCCCCTGTCACACAGAGAGAGTCCTGTTCCTTGTCACACAGGGAGGGAGTACTGTCCCCTGTCACAGAGAGAGTCCTGTCCCCTGTCACACAGAGAGAGTCCTGTCCCCTGTCACACAGAGAGAGTCCTGTCCCCTGTCACACAGAGAGAGTCCTGTCCCCTGTCACAGAGAAACTCCTGTCCCCTATCATAGAGAGAGTCCTGTCCCCTGTCATACAGAGAGTCCTGTCCCCTGTCACAGAGAGTCCTGTCTCCTATCACACAGAGAGAGTCCTGTCCCCTGTCACAGAGAGAGTCCTGTCCCCTGTCACAGAGAGAGTCCTGTCCCCTGTCACAGAGAGAGTCCTGTCCCCTGTCACAGAGAGAGTCCTGTCCCCTTTCACACAGAGAGAATCCTGTCCCATGTCACACAGAGGGAGTCCTGTCCCCTGTCAAACAGAGGGAGTCCTGTCGCCTGTCACATAGAGAGAGTCATGTCCCCTGTCGCACAGAAAGAGTCCTGTCCCCTGTCACAGAGAGAGTCATGTCCCCTGTCGCACAGAGAGTGTCCTGTCCCCTGTCACACAGAAAGAGTCCTGTCCCCTGTCACACAGAGAGTCCTGTCCCCTGTCACACACATAGTGTCCTGTCCCCTGTCACACAGAGAGACTCCTGTCACCTATCACGGAGAGAGTCCTGTCCCCTGTCACACAGAGAGTCCTGTCCCTGGTCACACAGAGATTGTCCAGTCCCCTGCCACACAGAGACAGTTCTGTCCCCTGTCACACAGAGAGAGTCCTGTTCCTTGTCACACAGGGAGGGAGTACTGTCCCCTGTCACAGAGAAACTCCTGTCCCCTGTCACAGAGAAACTCCTGTCCCCTATCATACAGAGAGAGCCCTGTCCCCTGTCATACAGAGAGAGTCCTGTCCCCTGTCACAGAGAGAGCCCTGTCCCCTGTCACACAGAGAGAACCCTGTCCCATATCACACAGAGGGAGTCCTGTCCCCTGTCGCACAGAAAGAGTCCTGTACCCTGTCCCAGAGAGAGAGTCCTGTCCCCTGTCACACAGAAAGATTCCTGTCCCCTGTCACACAGAGAGATTCCTGTGCCCTGTCACACAGAGAGAGTCCTGTCTCCTGTCACACAAAGAGGGTCCTGTCCCCTGTCACACAGAGAGAATCCTGTCCCCTGTCACACAGAGACTGTCCTGCCCCCTGTCACACAGAGACTGTCCTGCCCCTTGTCACACAGAGAGAGTCCTGTCCCCGGTCACACAGAGAGATTCCTGTTCCCTGTCACACAGAGAGAGTCCTGTCTCCTGTCACACAAAGAGGGTCCTGTCCCCTGTCACACAGAGAGAATCCTGTCCCCTGTCACACAGAGAGAGTCCTGTCCCCTGTCACAAACAGAGAGTCCTGTCCCCTGCCACACAGAGAGAGTCCTGTCCCCTTTCACACAGAGAGTGTCCTGTCCCCTGTCACACAGAGAGGGTCCTGTCCCCTGTCACACAGAGAGAGTCCTGTCCCTGGTCACACAGAGAGAGTCCTGTCCCCTGTCACACAGAGAGAGTCCTGTCCCCTGTCACACAGAGAGAGTCCTGTCCCCTGTCACACAGAGAGAGTCCTGACCCCTGTCACACTGTAAGAGCCATAAAAGCTTAAGAAAATACTTTAAAATAGTGGCTAAATGGCATAATACAGTTAATTTACCTGAACGACTTATTGTATTAAGAAACCCCCTATTTTCTTGCTCCAGTAGTATAGTCCGACACCCCCTTCATTCTTGCCGCAATGGAACAGTCCCTAAGCCACACATTGGGTGCAGCCATTTCACAGTTTAAACTGCACGTGGTGAAAGAGGCAGAAGCTGTGAGGTTTGGAGCAGTACAGATTTTGACCGTGTTCGTTTATACGTGTTTGCTTTGTAATTCCGTTTGTTAAGTGTTATAGTAAACAGCTTAAAAGACAAAGCTACGTTTGGGAACGTTTTATTTCGACACGCGTCTACTCGTTGTTAAAGGCCCCACAGCTCAGTGGCCTGCCTGTTTGGAAACTAAGAAGCGCCACTACATTAGTCAAAAACTAGCTCCCTAAGAAGGAAGGGACGGAATCGTCGGCGAACGTATACATGAATGGTCACGGAGCCAGACGACAATTTAAGAAAGTGAAGGTACAGTGACTGTTACTTGCTTTGTTCATTCTGTTGAGAAGCTAAATAAGAGCTGCGGGTAAAATGGCCGAGGCCTTACGGAGCCAGGAGCTTCCCCCAGCCAGAAGGATTGCTGGCCAAAAGAGGGAAATAAAGCTCACCCCAAAGGCAAGGGAAGAGAAGTTACATTGAAGCATAGGTGCAAGGAAGGCTAAATTAGCTCAGATAACTGGAAAAATGAAGATAATTGATCGTCTCATGGAAGATAATGCTAATATTAAGAAAGCTGAAGACATGATGTATTACGATTTCTCCAAGCTGCATGAAGAATTTAATATACTCAATGAAGATGTATTAGCACTTCTGTCTGAAGAAGAGGGAAACACTGATCAGCATGACTGGTTCGATCTTAAATCAACCAGCATTAAGGACTATATCAAGGCCACGGAGCAGTGGATGTTAAAAATTCGTCAAGATGCTGATACAGCAGAGAAAGATAAGGTTGACGATGAAGTCGGACCAGACGATAGCATTTCAGAGACTTCCGCCAGACCGAGCAAAAATCGAAAAGAAGGTAGCTCTGTTTCTGGACGCAGGTCAGTCGCTTCTACCACAAGCTCGGCGCGACGCATGAGAGCGGAGGCTGAACGGGCGGCGTTGATGGCGCGCGCAGCATCTTTAGATGAGAAGCAAGCTCTTGAACGGGAAGAGGCCCAACTGCAGGTCCAAGAGGCCCAACTGCAGGCTCAACTGCAGGCCCAACAGGCCCAACAGGCCCAAGTGCAGGCCCAGCGGGCCCAGGTGCAGGCAAAGAAAGAACGGCTGGAGATGAAAACAGCTATCGAGGTCTCAGATGCCAGGTTGAGTGCGTAAGAAGATTATGAAGGCTCACGGGACGGCGGGAGCCACTGCCAGTCAACGTTGCCACATAGAGTTGGATCCAGGGCACCTTCAAGAGTTACAACAGAGCCCGAAAGCAATTCCCCGGCATTACAGCGTGGAAGAGTGGCCTCTCCACTAACAGGAGCACGTGATGCTACCCCAGACGTCAGACGGTCTAGACTAGACCCTGCTGATGACCACCAGAGGCCTGAAGACACAGGGAGAAGCCTATACCGAGTGATGCAACGTCAGAACGAAATTACAGAGATGCTTGTAAAACAACAGAATCTGTTTCGACTCCCTCAAAGAGACATACCAGTGTTCCAAGGCGACCCACTCAAGTATAAGCCCTTCATCAGATCCTTTGAACAAGCCATTGACTCCAAGACAGAGAGCAGCAGTGATAAGTTGTACTACCTGGGACAGTACACCAGTGGTAAACCACAAGACCTGGTCAGAAGCTGTGAACACATGAGACCGGACCGGGGATACATAGAAGCCAGGAAGTTGCTGCAGGAGCACTATGGTAACGAGCTGAAGATAGCCACTGCATATATCGAAAAGGCTACCAAGTGGCCACAGATCAGATCGGAAGACGGAGAGGCATTGAACGCATATGTTCTCTTCCTCATAGGATGTCGCAACACCATGGAGGATGTTGAATTCATGGAAGAGATGGACAATCCTACGACTATGAGAATCGTCATCTCTAAGCTTCCTTACAGGATGAGAGAACAATGGAGAAGAACAGCCTTTGAGATAATGGAGAGACGGAAAAGTAGAGCCAGGTTTGCAGACTTAGTGAATTTCATAGACAAACAGGCTAAAATTGCTAGGGACCCATTGTTTGGAAACATCCAGGATGTCAGCCCGACCACCGATGGAAGAGTGAAAGCCAAGCCTGCTGAATCAAAGACTCTCAGGAAAGGTGGTTCCAGGGGAAGCAGCTTTGCAACTATCGTCACTCAGGCCGAGGAAGAAAGGCCCCAGAACTCATCTCCCAAAAAGAGCAGCACAGTGACGCCTGCTAATGCCTTTCAGAAGCCATGCTTATTCTGCCAGAAGAATCATACATTGGATTTCTGCAGCGACATCAAAGCACAGCCACATAAGGACAGAATCGAATTCCTGAAGTACAACGGCCTATGTTTTGGATGTCTCTCTCAGGGGCACCTGAGTAGAAACTGTAAGCAAAGAACAACATGCAGAGAGTGCACTCGGAAACATCCCAGTCCGCTGCATATCCATAAAGAAGAACAAGTCTCTAAGAAGAGTGAAGAAAACAATACCGACGAGAAGGTTGTTTCAAGTGCTCTGGTGTCGCTAGAACCAGAGACTTGTGGACTCACTGGGGCCGGTGATAGTGACTGTATTCTTGCCATCGTACCAGTAAGGACCAAGTCTAAGAGGAGTGAGAAGGTTGTGGAGACTTACGCCTTCATGGATCCAGGTAGTTCAGCAACGTTCTGCACAGAATCACTCATGCGACAGCTGAACGTTAGAGGCAGAAGAACAGAAATCCTATTACGCACCATGGGTCATGAGAAGTCAATGCAAAGCTATATCCTGTCAGACCTAGAAGTGTGTGGACTTGAAGAGAAGGACTTCATAGACCTGCCTAATGTTTTCACACAGAGGGAGATTCCTGTTAGAATAGGGAACCTAGCCCTGCAGAAGGATGTGGATAGATGGCCCTACCTAGAAAAGGTGCGTCTCCCATACATTGAAGCAGAAATTGGCCTATTAATTGGAACCAATGCCTACAAAACTATGGAGCCATGGCAGGTGATAAACAGCAAGGATGACGGACCCTACGCCGTCAGGACAGCCCTTGGATGGGTAATCAATGGACCGGTAAGGAGAGATGATGGCCACAAGTCGAACAAGGAGGAACGACAAAACGTCACAGTTAATCGCATCTCTATCGCAAGCATTGAAGAGCTGTTGATACAGCAGTTCAACGCAGACTTCTCAGAATGCAGCTGTGAGGAAAAGACAGAGATGTCACAAGAAGACCATCAGTTCATGGGTTTGATGACAAGGTCTACACAGTTCATTGATGGCCACTATCACATTGGTTTGCCACTGAGAAGACAGACCGCGAAGATGCCGAACAATCGCTGCATAGCAGAGCAACGCGCCATCAGTCTAAAGAGAAAGCTGAACAAGAACCCCGACTTTCACGAAGACTACAAAGACTTCATGAGAAACATCATAGCGAAAGGCTATGCTGTAAAAGTGCCCGAAGAACAGTTGAACAGAGACGATGGAAGGGTCTGGTACATTCCTCATCACGGGGTGTATCACCCAAAGAAGAAAAAGATCCGTGTAGTGTTTGACTGCGCCGCCTCATTCAGAGGAACTTCATTGAATGACCAGCTGCTTCAAGGTCCTGATCTTACTAATACCCTCATTGGCGTCTTGACTAGGTTTAGACAAGAGCTCGTTGCCATGATGGCAGACATAGAATCAATGTTCTACCAAGTCAGAATCCCTGACGAAGATGCTGATCTTCTGCGCTTCCTTTGGTGGCCAGATGGCGACGTTAGTGAAGCGATGGTGGAATGTAGAATGGCCGTACACCTGTTTGGAGCCACATCATCTCCCAGCTGTGCAAGCTACGCTCTCAGAAAAACTGCAGAAGATGGCAAGGGCAAAGCACCATCCGAGGCTGTGGAGACAATCTTCAGAAACTTTTATGTCGATGACTGTCTGAAGTCCGTGTCAACAGAAGACGATGCCATCGCACTGTCAAGAGACCTTAGAACTCTGTGTTCGAATGGAGGATTCCATCTGACTAAGTGGATAAGCAACAGCAGAGCAGTTCTAGCTTCTATCCCAGAAAAGGAAAGAGCCACTGAAGTCAAAGACCTGGACCTGAGCCACGATGTCCTTCCTATCGAGAGAGCTCTTGGTGTACAATGGTGCATCGAGTCAGACACGTTCAACTTCAGGATAATGGTGAACGAAAGACCATCCACAAGACGAGGGATTCTCTCCGTGGTCAGTTCCATCTACGACCCTCTCGGATTCCTGGCACCACTCATTCTGCCGGTGAAGCCGATGCTACGAGAGCTGTGAGAGACAAGAGAGGATGGGATGAAGATATCCCAGAAGGTCAAGCTCAGAGATGGCACAGACGGCTGACAGATTTGCAACAACTTTCTAGCTTCAACGTCAGTAGATGCATCAAGCCCGCGAGTTTTGGAGTTACAAAGACGGCTCAACTACATCATTTCTCGGACGCCAGTGAGGACGGCTATGGTACGGCTACCTACCTCTTGCCGACAAATCAACAGGGCCAGAAACATTGTGCCTTCCTCATGGGAAAATCCAGGGTGGCTCCGCTGAAGCAGGTCACCATCCCGAGACTGGAATTGACGGCAGCGGTTGTTGCAGTTAAAGTTGACCAGGTGATGCGTAAAGAGTTACAGCTCCCATTAGAAGAATCTGTCTTCTGGACGGATAGCACGACGGTGCTGAAGTATATAGAGAATGAGAAGATACGCTTCAAGACCTTCGTAGCAAACAGAATCTCATCCATTAGAGAAGCTACACAACCATCTCAATGGAGGTATGTAAACACCTCATTAAACCCAGCAGATCAAGCCTCACGGGGATTGAAGGCTGAAAACTTCATGAGGAGTGAAACTTGGATACAAGGCCCAAGTTATCTGCTGGAAACAGAGAGATCATGGCCAGAAAGACCAGATATGCCAAGTCAGATTACTGAAGACGACGTCGAAGTCAAGAGATCAGTCACAGTAAATTTCATAACTACGAAAGAGAACTTTGACACAGTGAACAAGCTTGTTAACCATTTCTCAGGATGGCACCAGTTGAGGAAAGCAGTTGCATGGTTTCTAAGGTTGAAAGAGTTGCTGCTACACCTGAGCGGTAAGAGAAAAGAGTACCGAGCCACTATCAGTCAGTCTGAAAGTAACCCTGATAAGCAGAGAATGCTTCTACAGCAGTATATGCATCAGCACAAGACCACATTGAGCAAGAATTCATTGACCGTGGAGGATTTGGCCAAGGCTGAGAAGGAGATAGTTTGCTTCAGTCAAAGACAAAGATACCCAGAAGAAACCGAAGCTCTACAGCAAAATACTCCAATCAAGAAAGGTAGTCATATCTACAAGCTGGACCCTACACTGCAAGATGGAGTACTGAGGGTGGGAGGGAGACTAAACAAATCTGCTATGCCAGAGGAGGCCAAGCATCCTGCTATCCTTTCTAAGGACCTCCGGGTTGCTACTCTCATTCTTCAGCATATACACCAGAGTATTGGACACAGTGGGAGGAATCACGTGCTTGCGAAGCTAAGACAAAGATACTGGATTCCAGGAGCTAATTCCGTAATAAGAAAAATACCCTCTGAATGTATTGTTTGCAGACGGTGACACGCTAGAGCTGGGGAGCAGAAAATGGCAGACCTGCCTGAAGACCGTTTGTTACCAGACAAGCCCCCATTTACAAACGTAGGGGTGGACTATTTCGGGCCTTTCGAGGTAAAACGAGGACGGAGCCTTGTCAAGAGATATGGTGTGCTTTTCACTTGTTTGACCATCAGAGCAATTCATATTGAGGTGGCACACACGCTTGACACTGATTCCTGTATTAACGCCTTGCGGCGCTTTGTCTGTAGAAGAGGACAGGTGTCCATTATGCGTTCTGATAATGGCACTAATTTCGTCGGAGCGGAGAGAGAACTACGGGAAGCTATTGAAGGTTGGAATCAGCTTAAAATACAGGAAGCCATGATGCAAACAGGAATTAAGTGGATCTTCAATCCTCCGGCTGCATCCCACCACGGAGGTGTCTGGGAAAGACAGATACGCACCGTAAGAAAATTACTCAGTTCTGTACTGAAGCAGCAAGCGCTGGACGACGAGGGACTCCAAACCGTTCTGTGCGAGGTCGAAGCCATCATTAATGACCGACCGATAACCAAGACATCAGATGATCCCAATGACCTCGAAGCCCTGACTCCGAACCACCTGTCGTTGTTGAAAACACAGCCAGCCATGCCCCCGGGAGTCTTCAAAAAGGAAGATCTGTATGCCCGTCGGAAGTGGAGGCAAGTTCAGTATATGTCAGACCTCTTCTGGACCAGATGGACAAGAGAATACTTACCTCTGCTACAGGAGCGTCAAAAATGGTCCAAAATAAAGAGGAACTTCATCGTCGGAGACATTGTCTTAATTGTGGATGATTCAGCCCCTAGAAATTCTTGGTTGATGGGAAAAATAATTAAGACCATGCCAGACTCCAGAGGCGTCGTTCGTCGCGTCTGTTTGCAAACCAAGACCAGTACCCTGGAGAGACCGATCACAAAGCTCTGCCTGCTTCAAGAAGCAGCGTGAAAAGCTCCTGAACGAAAGAAAAAAGTGGACACTTGTATTGTAAATATGTTGAACTCATTAGTTTATGACTCTTAATGTTTGAGTAATTGATATGCTTCATGTGCCTAGTCAATTAGGGGCCGGAATGTAAGAGCCATAAAAGCTTAAGAAAATACTTTAAAATAGTGGCTAAATGGCATAATACAGTTAATTTACCTGAACGACTTATTGTATTAAGAAACCCCCTATTTTCTTGCTCCAGTAGTATAGTCCGACACCCCCTTCATTCTTGCCACAATGGAACAGTCCCTAAGCCACACATTGGGTGCAGCCATTTCACAGTTTAAACTGCACGTGGTGAAAGAGGCAGAAGCTGTGAGGTTTGGAGCAGTACAGTTTTTGACCGTGTTCGTTTATACGTGTTTGCTTTGTAATTCCGTTTGTTAAGTGTTATAGTAAACAGCTTAAAAGACAAAGCTACGTTTGGGAACGTTTTATTTCGACACGCGTCTACTCGTTGTTAAAGGCCCCACAGCTCAGTGGCCTGCCTGTTTGGAAACTAAGAAGCGCCACTACACACACAGAGAGAGTCCTGTCCCCTGTCACACAGAGAGAGTCCTGTCACTGGTCACACAGAGATTGTCCAGTCCCCTGCCACACAGAGACAGTCCTGTCCCCTGTCAAACAGAGATTGTCCTGTCCCCTGTCACACAGAGATTGTCCTGTCCCCTGTCACACAGAGAGAGTCCTGTCCCCTGTCACACAGAGAAGGTCCTGTCCCCTGTCACACAGAGAGAGTCCTGTCCCCTGTCACACAGAGAGAGTCCTGTCCCCTGTCACACAGAGAGAGTCCTGTCACCTGTCACAGAGAAAGAGTCCTGTCCCCGGTCACACAGAGAGAGCCCTGTGCCCTGTCACACAGAGAGAGTCCTGTCCCCTATCACACAGAGAGAGTCCCGTCCCCTGTGACACAGAGAGAGTCCTGTGCCCTGTCACACAAAGAGACTCCTGTCCCCTGTCACACAGAAAGATTCCTGTCCCCTGTCACACAGAGAGAGTCCTGTCCCCTGTCACACAGAGAGAGTCCTGTTCCCTGTCACGCAGAGAGAGTCCTGTCCGCGGTCACATAGAAGAGTCCTGTCCCCTGTCACAGAGAGACTCCTGTCCCCTGTCCCACAGAGAGAGTCATGTCCCCTATCACACAGAGAGAGTCCTGTCCCCTGTCACGCAGAGAGAGTCCTGTCCGCGGTCACATAGAGAGAGTCCTGTCCCCTGTCACAGAGAGACTCCTGTCCCCTGTCCCACAGAGAGAGTCCTGTACCCTGTCCCACAGAGAGAGTCCTGTCCCCGTCACACAGAGAGAGTCCTGTCCCCTGTCACACAGAAAGATTCCTGTCCCCTGTCACACAGAGAGAGTCCTGTCCCCTGTCACACAAAGAGAGTCCTGTCCCCTGTCACACAGAGAGAGTCCTGTTCCTTGTCACACAGGGAGGGAGTCCTGTCCCCTATCACAGAGAGAGAGTCCTGTCCCCTGTCACACAGAGAGAGTCCTGTCCCCTGTCACACAGAGAGAGTCCTGTTCCTTGTCACACAGGGAGGGAGTCCTGTCCCCTGTCACAGAGAGAGAGTCCTGTCCCCTGTCACACAGAGAGAGTCCTGTCCCCTGTCACACAGAGAGAGTCCTGTCCCCTGTCACGCAGATAGAGTCCTGTCCGCGGTCACATAGAGAGAGTCCTGTCCCCTGTCACACAGAGAGAGTCCTGTCCCTTGTCACACAGAGAGAGTCCTGTCCCCTGTCACACACATAGTGTCCTGTCCCCTTTCACACAGAGATTGTCCAGTCCCCTGCCACACAGAGACAGTCCTGTCCCCTGTCAAACAGAGATTGTCCTGTCCCCTGTCACACAGAGAGAGTCCTGTCCCCTGTCACACAGAGAGAGTCCTGTCACCTGTCACACAGAGAGAGTCCTGTCCCCTGTCACACAGAGAGAGTCCTGTCACCTGTCACAGAGAAATAGTCCTGTCCCCGGTCACACAGAGAGAGCCCTGTGCCCTGTCACACAGAGAGAGCCCTGTCCCCTATCTCACAGAGAGACTCCTGTCCCCTGTCACACAGAGAGAGTCCCGTCCCCTGTGACACAGAGAGAGTCCTGTGCCCTGTCACACAAAGAGACTCCTGTCCCCTGTCACACAGAAAGATTCCTGTCCCCTGTCACACAGAGAGAGTCATGTCCCCTATCACACAGAGAGAGTCCTGTCCCCTGTCACGCAGAGAGAGTCCTGTCCGCGGTCACATAGAGAGAGTCCTGTCCCCTGTCACAGAGAGACTCCTGTCCCCTGTCCCACAGAGAGAGTCCTGTACCCTGTCCCACAGAGAGAGTCCTGTCCCCGTCACACAGAGAGAGTCCTGTCCCCTGTCACACAGAGAGAGTCCTGTCCCCTGTCACAGAGAGAGAGTCCTGTCCCCTGTCACACAGAGAGAGTCCTGTCCCCTGTCACACAGAGAGAGTCCTGTTCCTTGTCACACAGGGAGGGAGTCCTGTCCCCTGTCACAGAGAGAGAGTCCTGTCCCCTGTCACACAGAAAGATTCCTGTCCCCTGTCACACAGAGAGAGTCCTGTCCCCTGTCACACAGAGAGAGTCCTGTTCCTTGTCACACAGGGAGGGAGTCCTGTCCCCTGTCACAGAGAGAGTCCTGTCCCCTGTCACACAGAGAGAGTCCTGTCCCCTGTCACACAGAGAGAGTCCTGTCCCCTGTCACGCAGATAGAGTCCTGTCCGCGGTCACACAGAGAGAGTCCTGTCCCCTGTCACACAGAGAGAGTCCTGTCCCTTGTCACACAGAGAGAGTCCTGTCCCCTGTCACACACATAGTGTCCTGTCCCCTTTCACACAAACAGTGTCCTGTCCCCTGTCACACAGAGAGAGTCCTGTTCCCTGTCAGACAGAAGGAGTCATGTCCCCTGTCACACAGAGAGAGTCATGTCCCCTATCACACAGAGAGAGTCCTGTCCCCTGTCACGCAGAGAGAGTCCTGTCCGCGGTCACATAGAGAGAGTCCTGTCCCCTGTCACAGAGAGACTCCTGTCCCCTGTCCCACAGAGAGAGTCCTGTACCCTGTCCCACAGAGAGAGTCCTGTCCCCGTTACACAGAGAGAGTCCTGTCCCCTGTCACACAGAAAGATTCCTGTCCCCTGTCACACAGAGAGAGTCCTGTCCCCTGTCACACAGAGAGTCCTGTCCCCTGTCACACAGAGAGAGTCCTGTCCCATGTCACACAGGGAGGGAGACCTGTCCCATGTCACACAGAGGGAGTCCTGTCCCCTTTCACACACGGAGAGTCCTGTCCCCTGTCACAGAGAGAGTCCTGTCCCCTGTCACAGAGAGAGTCCTGTCCCCTGTCACACAGAGAGAGTCCTGTCTCCTGTCACACAGAGAGAGTCCTGTCCCCTGTCACACAGAGAGAGTCCTGTCCCCTGTCACACACATAGTGTCCTGTCCCCTGTCACACAGAGAGAGTCCTGTCCCCTTTCACACAGGAAGGGAGTACTCTCCCCTGTCACAAAGAGAGTGTCCTGTCCCCTGTCACACGGAGAGAGTCCTGTCCCCTGTCAAACAGAGAGAGTCCTGTCTCCTGTCACACAGGAAGGGAGTACTCTCCCCTGTCACACAGAGAGAGTCCTGTGCCCTGTCACACAGAGAGAGAGCTGTCCCCTTTCACACAGAGAGAGTCCTGTCCCCTGTCACACACACAGTGTCCTGTCCCCTGTCACACAGAGAGAGTCCTGTCCACTGCCACACAGAGAGAGTCCTGTCTCCTATCACACAGAGAGAGTCCTGTCCCCTGTCACAGAGACAGTTCTGTCCCCTGTCACAGAGAAACTCCTGTCCCCTATCATACAGAGAGAGTCCTGTCCCCTGTCATACAGAGAGAGTCCTGTCCCCTGTCACAGAGAGAGAGTCCTGTCCCCTGTCACACAGAGAGACTCCTGTCACCTATCACGGAGAGAGTCCTGTCCCCTGTCACACAGAGAGTCCTGTCCCTGGTCACACAGAGATTGTCCAGTCCCCTGCCACACAGAGACAGTTCTGTCCCCTGTCACACAGAGAGAGTCCTGTTCCTTGTCACACAGGGAGGGAGTACTGTCCCCTGTCACAAAGAGAGAGTCCTGTCCCCTGTCACACAGAGAGAGTCCTGTCTCCTGTCAGAGAAACTCCTGTCCCCTGTCATACAGAGAGAGTCCTGTCCCCTGTCATACAGAGAGAGTCCTGTCCCCTGTCACAGAGAGAGCCCTGTCCCCTGTCACACAGAGAGAACCCTGTCCCATGTCACACACAGGGAGTCCTGTCCCCTGTCACACAGAGAGAGTCCTGTCTCCTGTCAGAGAAACTCCTGTCCCCTGTCATACAGAGGGAGGCCTGTCACATAGAGAGAGTCCTGTCCCCTGTCGCACAGAAAGAGTCCTGTACCCTGTCCCAGAGAGAGAGTCCTGTCCCCTGTCACACAGAAAGAGTCCTGTCCCCTGTCACACAGAGAGAGTCCTGTGCCCTGTCACACACGGAGAGTCCTGTCCCCTGTCAGACACATAGTGTCCTGTCTCCTGTCACAGAGAGAGTCCTGTCTCCTGTCACAGAGAGATTCCTGTCCCCTTTCACACAGAGAGAGTCCTGTCCCCTGTCACACAGAGAGAATCCTGTCCCATGTCACAGAGGGAGTCCTGTCCCCTGTCAAACAGAGGGAGTCCTGTCGCCTGTCACATAGAGAGAGTCATGTCCCCTGTCGCACAGAAAGAGTCCTGTACCCTGTCCCAGAGAGAGAGTCCTGTCCCCTGTCGCACAGAAAGAGTCCTGTCCCCTGTCACAAAGAGAGTGTCCTGTCCCCTGTCACACAGAGAGAGTCCAGTCCCCTGTCACACAGAGAGAGTCCTGTCCCATGTCACAGAGAGTCCTGTCCCCTGTCACACAGAGAGTGTCCTGTCCCCTGTCAAACAGAGGGAGTCCTGTCACCTGTCACATAGAGAGAGTCCTGTCCCTGGTCACAGAGATTGTCCAGTCCCCTGCCACACAGACAGTTCTGTCCCCTGTCACACAGAGAGAGTCCTGTTCCTTGTCACACAGGGAGGGAGTACTGTCCCCTGTCACAGAGAGAGTCCTGTCCCCTGTCACACAGAGAGAGTCCTGTCCCCTGTCACACAGAGAGAGTCCTGTCCCCTGTCACACAGAGAGAGTCCTGTCCCCTGTCACACAGAGAGAGTCCTGTCCCCTGTCACAGAGAAACTCCTGTCCCCTATCATAGAGAGAGTCCTGTCCCCTGTCATACAGAGAGTCCTGTCCCCTGTCACAGAGAGTCCTGTCTCCTATCACACAGAGAGAGTCCTGTCCCCTGTCACAGAGAGAGTCCTGTCCCCTGTCACAGAGAGAGTCCTGTCCCCTGTCACAGAGAGAGTCCTGTCCCCTGTCACAGAGAGAGTCCTGTCCCCTGTCACAGAGAGAGTCCTGTCCCCTGTCACAGAGAGAGTCCTGTCCCCTGTCACAGAGAGAGTCCTGTCCCCTGTCACAGAGAGAGTCCTGTCCCCTTTCACACAGAGAGAATCCTGTCCCATGTCACACAGAGGGAGTCCTGTCCCCTGTCAAACAGAGGGAGTCCTGTCGCCTGTCACATAGAGAGAGTCATGTCCCCTGTCGCACAGAAAGAGTCCTGTCCCCTGTCACAGAGAGAGTCATGTCCCCTGTCGCACAGAGAGTGTCCTGTCCCCTGTCACACAGAGAGAGTCCAGTCCCCTGTCACACAGAGAGAGTCCAGTCCCCTGTCACACAGAGAGAGTCCTGTCCCCTGTCACACAGAGAGTCCTGTCCCCTGTCACACAGAGTCCTGTCCCCTGTCACACACATAGTGTCCTGTCCCCTGTCACACAGAGAGACTCCTGTCACCTATCACGGAGAGAGTCCTGTCCCCTGTCACACAGACAGTCCTGTCCCTGGTCACACAGAGAGAGTCCTGTTCCTTGTCACACAGGGAGGGAGTACTGTCCCCTGTCACAGAGAAACTCCTGTCCCCTGTCACAGAGAAACTCCTGTCCCCTATCATACAGAGAGAGCCCTGTCCCCTGTCATACAGAGAGAGTCCTGTCCCCTGTCACAGAGAGAGCCCTGTCCCCTGTCACACAGAGAGAACCCTGTCCCATATCACACAGAGGGAGTCCTGTCCCCTGTCGCACAGAAAGAGTCCTGTACCCTGTCCCAGAGAGAGAGTCCTGTCCCCTGTCACACAGAAAGATTCCTGTCCCCTGTCACACAGAGAGAGTCCTGTCCCCTGTCACACAGAGAGAGTCCTGTCCCCTGTCACACAGAGAGAGTCCTGTCTCCTGTCACACAGAGAGAGTCCTGTCTCCTGTCACACAAAGAGGGTCCTGTCCCCTGTCACACAGAGAGAATCCTGTCCCCTGTCACACAGAGACTGTCCTGCCCCCTGTCACACAGAGAGAGTCCTGTCCCCGGTCACACAGAGAGATTCCTGTTCCCTGTCACACAGAGAGAGTCCTGTCTCCTGTCACACAAAGAGGGTCCTGTCCCCTGTCACAAACAGAGAGTCCTGTCCCCTGTCACAAACAGAGAGTCCTGTCCCCTGCCACACAGAGAGAGTCCTGTCCCCTTTCACACAGAGAGTGTCCTGTCCCCTGTCACACAGAGAGAGTCCTGTCCCCTGTCACACAGAGAGAGTCCTGTCCCTGGTCACACAGAGAGAGTCCTGTCCCCTGTCACACAGAGAGAGTCCTGTCCCCTGTCACACAGAGAGAGTCCTGTCCCCTGTCACACAGAGAGAGTCCTGTCCCTGGTCACACAGAGATTGTCCAGTCCCCTGCCACACAGAGACAGTCCTGTCCCCTGTCAAACAGAGGGAGTCCTGTCCCGTCACACAGAGAGAGTCCTGTCCCCTGTCACACAGAAAGATTCCTGTCCCCTGTCACACAGAGAGAGTCCTGACCCCTGTCACACTGTAAGAGCCATAAAAGCTTAAGAAAATACTTTAAAATAGTGGCTAAATGGCATAATACAGTTAATTTACCTGAACGACTTATTGTATTAAGAAACCCCCTATTTTCTTGCTCCAGTAGTATAGTCCGACACCCCCTTCATTCTTGCCGCAATGGAACAGTCCCTAAGCCACACATTGGGTGCAGCCATTTCACAGTTTAAACTGCACGTGGTGAAAGAGGCAGAAGCTGTGAGGTTTGGAGCAGTACAGATTTTGACCGTGTTCGTTTATACGTGTTTGCTTTGTAATTCCGTTTGTTAAGTGTTATAGTAAACAGCTTAAAAGACAAAGCTACGTTTGGGAACGTTTTATTTCGACACGCGTCTACTCGTTGTTAAAGGCCCCACAGCTCAGTGGCCTGCCTGTTTGGAAACTAAGAAGCGCCACTACATTAGTCAAAAACTAGCTCCCTAAGAAGGAAGGGACGGAATCGTCGGCGAACGTATACATGAATGGTCACGGAGCCAGACGACAATTTAAGAAAGTGAAGGTACAGTGACTGTTACTTGCTTTGTTCATTCTGTTGAGAAGCTAAATAAGAGCTGCGGGTAAAATGGCCGAGGCCTTACGGAGCCAGGAGCTTCCCCCAGCCAGAAGGATTGCTGGCCAAAAGAGGGAAATAAAGCTCACCCCAAAGGCAAGGGAAGAGAAGTTACATTGAAGCATAGGTGCAAGGAAGGCTAAATTAGCTCAGATAACTGGAAAAATGAAGATAATTGATCGTCTCATGGAAGATAATGCTAATATTAAGAAAGCTGAAGACATGATGTATTACGATTTCTCCAAGCTGCATGAAGAATTTAATATACTCAATGAAGATGTATTAGCACTTCTGTCTGAAGAAGAGGGAAACACTGATCAGCATGACTGGTTCGATCTTAAATCAACCAGCATTAAGGACTATATCAAGGCCACGGAGCAGTGGATGTTAAAAATTCGTCAAGATGCTGATACAGCAGAGAAAGATAAGGTTGACGATGAAGTCGGACCAGACGATAGCATTTCAGAGACTTCCGCCAGACCGAGCAAAAATCGAAAAGAAGGTAGCTCTGTTTCTGGACGCAGGTCAGTCGCTTCTACCACAAGCTCGGCGCGACGCATGAGAGCGGAGGCTGAACGGGCGGCGTTGATGGCGCGCGCAGCATCTTTAGATGAGAAGCAAGCTCTTGAACGGGAAGAGGCCCAACTGCAGGTCCAAGAGGCCCAACTGCAGGCTCAACTGCAGGCCCAACAGGCCCAACAGGCCCAAGTGCAGGCCCAGCGGGCCCAGGTGCAGGCAAAGAAAGAACGGCTGGAGATGAAAACAGCTATCGAGGTCTCAGATGCCAGGTTGAGTGCGTAAGAAGATTATGAAGGCTCACGGGACGGCGGGAGCCACTGCCAGTCAACGTTGCCACATAGAGTTGGATCCAGGGCACCTTCAAGAGTTACAACAGAGCCCGAAAGCAATTCCCCGGCATTACAGCGTGGAAGAGTGGCCTCTCCACTAACAGGAGCACGTGATGCTACCCCAGACGTCAGACGGTCTAGACTAGACCCTGCTGATGACCACCAGAGGCCTGAAGACACAGGGAGAAGCCTATACCGAGTGATGCAACGTCAGAACGAAATTACAGAGATGCTTGTAAAACAACAGAATCTGTTTCGACTCCCTCAAAGAGACATACCAGTGTTCCAAGGCGACCCACTCAAGTATAAGCCCTTCATCAGATCCTTTGAACAAGCCATTGACTCCAAGACAGAGAGCAGCAGTGATAAGTTGTACTACCTGGGACAGTACACCAGTGGTAAACCACAAGACCTGGTCAGAAGCTGTGAACACATGAGACCGGACCGGGGATACATAGAAGCCAGGAAGTTGCTGCAGGAGCACTATGGTAACGAGCTGAAGATAGCCACTGCATATATCGAAAAGGCTACCAAGTGGCCACAGATCAGATCGGAAGACGGAGAGGCATTGAACGCATATGTTCTCTTCCTCATAGGATGTCGCAACACCATGGAGGATGTTGAATTCATGGAAGAGATGGACAATCCTACGACTATGAGAATCGTCATCTCTAAGCTTCCTTACAGGATGAGAGAACAATGGAGAAGAACAGCCTTTGAGATAATGGAGAGACGGAAAAGTAGAGCCAGGTTTGCAGACTTAGTGAATTTCATAGACAAACAGGCTAAAATTGCTAGGGACCCATTGTTTGGAAACATCCAGGATGTCAGCCCGACCACCGATGGAAGAGTGAAAGCCAAGCCTGCTGAATCAAAGACTCTCAGGAAAGGTGGTTCCAGGGGAAGCAGCTTTGCAACTATCGTCACTCAGGCCGAGGAAGAAAGGCCCCAGAACTCATCTCCCAAAAAGAGCAGCACAGTGACGCCTGCTAATGCCTTTCAGAAGCCATGCTTATTCTGCCAGAAGAATCATACATTGGATTTCTGCAGCGACATCAAAGCACAGCCACATAAGGACAGAATCGAATTCCTGAAGTACAACGGCCTATGTTTTGGATGTCTCTCTCAGGGGCACCTGAGTAGAAACTGTAAGCAAAGAACAACATGCAGAGAGTGCACTCGGAAACATCCCAGTCCGCTGCATATCCATAAAGAAGAACAAGTCTCTAAGAAGAGTGAAGAAAACAATACCGACGAGAAGGTTGTTTCAAGTGCTCTGGTGTCGCTAGAACCAGAGACTTGTGGACTCACTGGGGCCGGTGATAGTGACTGTATTCTTGCCATCGTACCAGTAAGGACCAAGTCTAAGAGGAGTGAGAAGGTTGTGGAGACTTACGCCTTCATGGATCCAGGTAGTTCAGCAACGTTCTGCACAGAATCACTCATGCGACAGCTGAACGTTAGAGGCAGAAGAACAGAAATCCTATTACGCACCATGGGTCATGAGAAGTCAATGCAAAGCTATATCCTGTCAGACCTAGAAGTGTGTGGACTTGAAGAGAAGGACTTCATAGACCTGCCTAATGTTTTCACACAGAGGGAGATTCCTGTTAGAATAGGGAACCTAGCCCTGCAGAAGGATGTGGATAGATGGCCCTACCTAGAAAAGGTGCGTCTCCCATACATTGAAGCAGAAATTGGCCTATTAATTGGAACCAATGCCTACAAAACTATGGAGCCATGGCAGGTGATAAACAGCAAGGATGACGGACCCTACGCCGTCAGGACAGCCCTTGGATGGGTAATCAATGGACCGGTAAGGAGAGATGATGGCCACAAGTCGAACAAGGAGGAACGACAAAACGTCACAGTTAATCGCATCTCTATCGCAAGCATTGAAGAGCTGTTGATACAGCAGTTCAACGCAGACTTCTCAGAATGCAGCTGTGAGGAAAAGACAGAGATGTCACAAGAAGACCATCAGTTCATGGGTTTGATGACAAGGTCTACACAGTTCATTGATGGCCACTATCACATTGGTTTGCCACTGAGAAGACAGACCGCGAAGATGCCGAACAATCGCTGCATAGCAGAGCAACGCGCCATCAGTCTAAAGAGAAAGCTGAACAAGAACCCCGACTTTCACGAAGACTACAAAGACTTCATGAGAAACATCATAGCGAAAGGCTATGCTGTAAAAGTGCCCGAAGAACAGTTGAACAGAGACGATGGAAGGGTCTGGTACATTCCTCATCACGGGGTGTATCACCCAAAGAAGAAAAAGATCCGTGTAGTGTTTGACTGCGCCGCCTCATTCAGAGGAACTTCATTGAATGACCAGCTGCTTCAAGGTCCTGATCTTACTAATACCCTCATTGGCGTCTTGACTAGGTTTAGACAAGAGCTCGTTGCCATGATGGCAGACATAGAATCAATGTTCTACCAAGTCAGAATCCCTGACGAAGATGCTGATCTTCTGCGCTTCCTTTGGTGGCCAGATGGCGACGTTAGTGAAGCGATGGTGGAATGTAGAATGGCCGTACACCTGTTTGGAGCCACATCATCTCCCAGCTGTGCAAGCTACGCTCTCAGAAAAACTGCAGAAGATGGCAAGGGCAAAGCACCATCCGAGGCTGTGGAGACAATCTTCAGAAACTTTTATGTCGATGACTGTCTGAAGTCCGTGTCAACAGAAGACGATGCCATCGCACTGTCAAGAGACCTTAGAACTCTGTGTTCGAATGGAGGATTCCATCTGACTAAGTGGATAAGCAACAGCAGAGCAGTTCTAGCTTCTATCCCAGAAAAGGAAAGAGCCACTGAAGTCAAAGACCTGGACCTGAGCCACGATGTCCTTCCTATCGAGAGAGCTCTTGGTGTACAATGGTGCATCGAGTCAGACACGTTCAACTTCAGGATAATGGTGAACGAAAGACCATCCACAAGACGAGGGATTCTCTCCGTGGTCAGTTCCATCTACGACCCTCTCGGATTCCTGGCACCACTCATTCTGCCGGTGAAGCCGATGCTACGAGAGCTGTGAGAGACAAGAGAGGATGGGATGAAGATATCCCAGAAGGTCAAGCTCAGAGATGGCACAGACGGCTGACAGATTTGCAACAACTTTCTAGCTTCAACGTCAGTAGATGCATCAAGCCCGCGAGTTTTGGAGTTACAAAGACGGCTCAACTACATCATTTCTCGGACGCCAGTGAGGACGGCTATGGTACGGCTACCTACCTCTTGCCGACAAATCAACAGGGCCAGAAACATTGTGCCTTCCTCATGGGAAAATCCAGGGTGGCTCCGCTGAAGCAGGTCACCATCCCGAGACTGGAATTGACGGCAGCGGTTGTTGCAGTTAAAGTTGACCAGGTGATGCGTAAAGAGTTACAGCTCCCATTAGAAGAATCTGTCTTCTGGACGGATAGCACGACGGTGCTGAAGTATATAGAGAATGAGAAGATACGCTTCAAGACCTTCGTAGCAAACAGAATCTCATCCATTAGAGAAGCTACACAACCATCTCAATGGAGGTATGTAAACACCTCATTAAACCCAGCAGATCAAGCCTCACGGGGATTGAAGGCTGAAAACTTCATGAGGAGTGAAACTTGGATACAAGGCCCAAGTTATCTGCTGGAAACAGAGAGATCATGGCCAGAAAGACCAGATATGCCAAGTCAGATTACTGAAGACGACGTCGAAGTCAAGAGATCAGTCACAGTAAATTTCATAACTACGAAAGAGAACTTTGACACAGTGAACAAGCTTGTTAACCATTTCTCAGGATGGCACCAGTTGAGGAAAGCAGTTGCATGGTTTCTAAGGTTGAAAGAGTTGCTGCTACACCTGAGCGGTAAGAGAAAAGAGTACCGAGCCACTATCAGTCAGTCTGAAAGTAACCCTGATAAGCAGAGAATGCTTCTACAGCAGTATATGCATCAGCACAAGACCACATTGAGCAAGAATTCATTGACCGTGGAGGATTTGGCCAAGGCTGAGAAGGAGATAGTTTGCTTCAGTCAAAGACAAAGATACCCAGAAGAAACCGAAGCTCTACAGCAAAATACTCCAATCAAGAAAGGTAGTCATATCTACAAGCTGGACCCTACACTGCAAGATGGAGTACTGAGGGTGGGAGGGAGACTAAACAAATCTGCTATGCCAGAGGAGGCCAAGCATCCTGCTATCCTTTCTAAGGACCTCCGGGTTGCTACTCTCATTCTTCAGCATATACACCAGAGTATTGGACACAGTGGGAGGAATCACGTGCTTGCGAAGCTAAGACAAAGATACTGGATTCCAGGAGCTAATTCCGTAATAAGAAAAATACCCTCTGAATGTATTGTTTGCAGACGGTGACACGCTAGAGCTGGGGAGCAGAAAATGGCAGACCTGCCTGAAGACCGTTTGTTACCAGACAAGCCCCCATTTACAAACGTAGGGGTGGACTATTTCGGGCCTTTCGAGGTAAAACGAGGACGGAGCCTTGTCAAGAGATATGGTGTGCTTTTCACTTGTTTGACCATCAGAGCAATTCATATTGAGGTGGCACACACGCTTGACACTGATTCCTGTATTAACGCCTTGCGGCGCTTTGTCTGTAGAAGAGGACAGGTGTCCATTATGCGTTCTGATAATGGCACTAATTTCGTCGGAGCGGAGAGAGAACTACGGGAAGCTATTGAAGGTTGGAATCAGCTTAAAATACAGGAAGCCATGATGCAAACAGGAATTAAGTGGATCTTCAATCCTCCGGCTGCATCCCACCACGGAGGTGTCTGGGAAAGACAGATACGCACCGTAAGAAAATTACTCAGTTCTGTACTGAAGCAGCAAGCGCTGGACGACGAGGGACTCCAAACCGTTCTGTGCGAGGTCGAAGCCATCATTAATGACCGACCGATAACCAAGACATCAGATGATCCCAATGACCTCGAAGCCCTGACTCCGAACCACCTGTCGTTGTTGAAAACACAGCCAGCCATGCCCCCGGGAGTCTTCAAAAAGGAAGATCTGTATGCCCGTCGGAAGTGGAGGCAAGTTCAGTATATGTCAGACCTCTTCTGGACCAGATGGACAAGAGAATACTTACCTCTGCTACAGGAGCGTCAAAAATGGTCCAAAATAAAGAGGAACTTCATCGTCGGAGACATTGTCTTAATTGTGGATGATTCAGCCCCTAGAAATTCTTGGTTGATGGGAAAAATAATTAAGACCATGCCAGACTCCAGAGGCGTCGTTCGTCGCGTCTGTTTGCAAACCAAGACCAGTACCCTGGAGAGACCGATCACAAAGCTCTGCCTGCTTCAAGAAGCAGCGTGAAAAGCTCCTGAACGAAAGAAAAAAGTGGACACTTGTATTGTAAATATGTTGAACTCATTAGTTTATGACTCTTAATGTTTGAGTAATTGATATGCTTCATGTGCCTAGTCAATTAGGGGCCGGAATGTAAGAGCCATAAAAGCTTAAGAAAATACTTTAAAATAGTGGCTAAATGGCATAATACAGTTAATTTACCTGAACGACTTATTGTATTAAGAAACCCCCTATTTTCTTGCTCCAGTAGTATAGTCCGACACCCCCTTCATTCTTGCCACAATGGAACAGTCCCTAAGCCACACATTGGGTGCAGCCATTTCACAGTTTAAACTGCACGTGGTGAAAGAGGCAGAAGCTGTGAGGTTTGGAGCAGTACAGTTTTTGACCGTGTTCGTTTATACGTGTTTGCTTTGTAATTCCGTTTGTTAAGTGTTATAGTAAACAGCTTAAAAGACAAAGCTACGTTTGGGAACGTTTTATTTCGACACGCGTCTACTCGTTGTTAAAGGCCCCACAGCTCAGTGGCCTGCCTGTTTGGAAACTAAGAAGCGCCACTACACACACAGAGAGAGTCCTGTCCCCTGTCACACAGAGAGAGTCCTGTCACTGGCCACACAGAGATTGTCCAGTCCCCTGCCACACAGAGACAGTCCTGTCCCCTGTCAAACAGAGATTGTCCTGTCCCCTGTCACACAGAGATTGTCCTGTCCCCTGTCACACAGAGAGAGTCCTGTCCCCTGTCACACAGAGAAGGTCCTGTCCCCTGTCACACAGAGAGAGTCCTGTCCCCTGTCACACAGAGAGAGTCCTGTCCCCTGTCACACAGAGAGAGTCCTGTCACCTGTCACAGAGAAAGAGTCCTGTCCCCGGTCACACAGAGAGAGCCCTGTGCCCTGTCACACAGAGAGAGTCCTGTCCCCTATCACACAGAGAGAGTCCCGTCCCCTGTGACACAGAGAGAGTCCTGTGCCCTGTCACACAAAGAGACTCCTGTCCCCTGTCACACAGAAAGATTCCTGTCCCCTGTCACACAGAGAGAGTCCTGTCCCCTGTCACACAGAGAGAGTCCTGTTCCCTGTCAGACAGAAGGAGTCATGTCCCCTGTCACACAGAGAGAGTCCTGTCCCCTATCACACAGAGAGAGTCCTGTCCCCTGTCACGCAGATAGAGTCCTGTCCGCGGTCACATAGAGAGAGTCCTGTCCCCTGTCACAGAGAGACTCCTGTCCCCTGTCCCACAGAGAGAGTCATGTCCCCTATCACACAGAGAGAGTCCTGTCCCCTGTCACGCAGAGAGAGTCCTGTCCGCGGTCACATAGAGAGAGTCCTGTCCCCTGTCACAGAGAGACTCCTGTCCCCTGTCCCACAGAGAGAGTCCTGTACCCTGTCCCACAGAGAGAGTCCTGTCCCCGTCACACAGAGAGAGTCCTGTCCCCTGTCACACAGAAAGATTCCTGTCCCCTGTCACACAGAGAGAGTCCTGTCCCCTGTCACACAAAGAGAGTCCTGTCCCCTGTCACACAGAGAGAGTCCTGTTCCTTGTCACACAGGGAGGGAGTCCTGTCCCCTGTCACAGAGAGAGAGTCCTGTCCCCTGTCACACAGAGAGAGTCCTGTCCCCTGTCACACAGAGAGAGTCCTGTCCCCTGTCACGCAGATAGAGTCCTGTCCGCGGTCACATAGAGAGAGTCCTGTCCCCTGTCACACAGAGAGAGTCCTGTCCCTTGTCACACAGAGAGAGTCCTGTCCCCTGTCACACAGAGAGAGTCCTGTCCCCTGTCACACAGAGAGAGTCCTGTCCCCTGTCACACACATAGTGTCCTGTCCCCTTTCACACAGAGATTGTCCAGTCCCCTGCCACACAGAGACAGTCCTGTCCCCTGTCAAACAGAGATTGTCCTGTCCCCTGTCACACAGAGATTGTCCTGTCCCCTGTCACACAGAGAGAGTCCTGTCCCCTGTCACACAGAGAGAGTCCTGTCCCCTGTCACACAGAGAGAGTCCTGTCCCCTGTCAAACAGAGATTGTCCTGTCCCCTGTCACACAGAGAGAGTCCTGTCACCTGTCACACAGAGAGAGTCCTGTCCCCTGTCACACAGAGAGAGTCCTGTCACCTGTCACAGAGAAATAGTCCTGTCCCCGGTCACACAGAGAGAGCCCTGTGCCCTGTCACACAGAGAGAGCCCTGTCCCCTATCACACAGAGAGACTCCTGTCCCCTGTCACACAGAGAGAGTCCCGTCCCCTGTGACACAGAGAGAGTCCTGTGCCCTGTCACACAAAGAGACTCCTGTCCCCTGTCACACAGAAAGATTCCTGTCCCCTGTCACACAGAGAGAGTCCTGTCCCCTGTCACACAGAGAGAGTCCTGTTCCCTGTCAGACAGAAGGAGTCATGTCCCCTGTCACACAGAGAGAGTCATGTCCCCTATCACACAGAGAGAGTCCTGTCCCCTGTCACGCAGAGAGAGTCCTGTCCGCGGTCACATAGAGAGAGTCCTGTCCCCTGTCACAGAGAGACTCCTGTCCCCTGTCCCACAGAGAGAGTCCTGTACCCTGTCCCACAGAGAGAGTCCTGTCCCCTGTCACACAGAAAGATTCCTGTCCCCTGTCACACAGAGAGAGTCCTGTTCCTTGTCACACAGGGAGGGAGTCCTGTCCCCTGTCACAGAGAGAGAGTCCTGTCCCCTGTCACACAGAGAGAGTCCTGTCCCCTGTCACACAGAGAGAGTCCTGTTCCTTGTCACACAGGGAGGGAGTCCTGTCCCCTGTCACAGAGAGAGAGTCCTGTCCCCTGTCACACAGAGAGAGTCCTGTCCCCTGTCACACAGAGAGAGTCCTGTTCCTTGTCACACAGGGAGGGAGTCCTGTCCCCTGTCACAGAGAGAGAGTCCTGTCCCCTGTCACACAGAGAGAGTCCTGTCCCCTGTCACACAGAAAGATTCCTGTCCCCTGTCACACAGAGAGAGTCCTGTCCCCTGTCACACAGAGAGAGTCCTGTTCCTTGTCACACAGGGAGGGAGTCCTGTCCCCTGTCACAGAGAGAGTCCTGTCCCCTGTCACACAGAGAGAGTCCTGTCCCCTGTCACACAGAGAGAGTCCTGTCCCCTGTCACACAGAGAGAGTCCTGTCCCCTGTCACGCAGATAGAGTCCTGTCCGCGGTCACACAGAGAGAGTCCTGTCCCCTGTCACACAGAGAGTCCTGTCCCTTGTCACACAGAGAGAGTCCTGTCCCCTGTCACACACATAGTGTCCTGTCCCCTTTCACACAAACAGTGTCCTGTCCCCTGTCACACAGAGAGAGTCCTGTTCCCTGTCAGACAGAAGGAGTCATGTCCCCTGTCACACAGAGAGAGTCATGTCCCCTATCACACAGAGAGAGTCCTGTCCCCTGTCACGCAGAGAGAGTCCTGTCCGCGGTCACATAGAGAGAGTCCTGCCCCCTGTCACAGAGAGACTCCTGTCCCCTGTCCCACAGAGAGAGTCCTGTACCCTGTCCCACAGAGAGAGTCCTGTCCCCGTTACACAGAGAGAGTCCTGTCCCCTGTCACACAGAAAGATTCCTGTCCCCTGTCACACAGAGAGAGTCCTGTCCCCTGTCACACAAAGAGAGTCCTGTCCCCTGTCACACAGAGAGAGTCCTGTCCCATGTCACACAGGGAGGGAGACCTGTCCCATGTCACACAGAGGGAGTCCTGTCCCCTTTCACACACGGAGAGTCCTGTCCCCTGTCACAGAGAGAGTCCTGTCCCCTGTCACAGAGAGAGTCCTGTCCCCTGTCACACAGAGAGAGTCCTGTCTCCTGTCACACAGAGAGAGTCCTGTCCCCTGTCACACAGAGAGAGTCCTGTCCCCTGTCACACACATAGTGTCCTGTCCCCTGTCACACAGAGAGAGTCCTGTCCCCTTTCACACAGGAAGGGAGTACTCTCCCCTGTCACAAAGAGAGTGTCCTGTCCCCTGTCACACGGAGAGAGTCCTGTCCCCTGTCAAACAGAGAGAGTCCTGTCCCATGTCACACAGAGAGAGTCCTGTCTCCTGTCACACAGAGAGAGTCCTGTCTCCTGTCACACAGGAAGGGAGTACTCTCCCCTGTCACACAGAGAGAGTCCTGTGCCCTGTCACACACAGAGAGTACTGTCCCCTGTCACACAGAGAGAGAGCTGTCCCCTTTCACACAGAGAGAGTCCTGTCCCCTGTCACACACACAGTGTCCTGTCCCCTGTCACACAGAGAGAGTCCTGTCCACTGCCACACAGAGAGAGTCCTGTCTCCTATCACACAGAGAGAGTCCTGTCCCCTGTCACAGAGACAGTTCTGTCCCCTGTCACAGAGAAACTCCTGTCCCCTATCATACAGAGAGAGTCCTGTCCCCTGTCATACAGAGAGAGTCCAGTCCCCTGCCACACAGAGACAGTTCTGTCCCCTGTCACACAGAGAGAGTCCTGTTCCTTGTCACACAGGGAGGGAGTACTGTCCCCTGTCACAAAGAGAGAGTCCTGTCCCCTGTCACACAGAGAGAGTCCTGTCTCCTGTCAGAGAAACTCCTGTCCCCTGTCATACAGAGAGAGTCCTGTCCCCTGTCATACAGAGAGAGTCCTGTCCCCTGTCACAGAGAGAGCCCTGTCCCCTGTCACACAGAGAGAACCCTGTCCCATGTCACACACAGGGAGTCCTGTCCCCTGTTAAACAGAGGGAGTCCTGTCGCCTGTCACATAGAGAGAGTCCTGTCCCCTGTCGCACAGAAAGAGTCCTGTACCCTGTCCCAGAGAGAGAGTCCTGTCCCCTGTCACACAGAAAGAGTCCTGTCCCCTGTCACACAGAGAGAGTCCTGTGCCCTGTCACACACGGAGAGTCCTGTCCCCTGTCAGACACATAGTGTCCTGTCTCCTGTCACAGAGAGAGTCCTGTCTCCTGTCACAGAGAGATTCCTGTCCCCTTTCACACAGAGAGAGTCCTGTCCCCTGTCACACAGAGAGAATCCTGTCCCATGTCACAGAGGGAGTCCTGTCCCCTGTCAAACAGAGGGAGTCCTGTCGCCTGTCACACAGAGAGAGTCCTGTCCCCTTTCACACAGAGAGAGTCATGTCCCCTGTCGCACAGAAAGAGTCCTGTACCCTGTCCCAGAGAGAGAGTCCTGTCCCCTGTCGCACAGAAAGAGTCCTGTCCCCTGTCACAAAGAGAGTGTCCTGTCCCCTGTCACACAGAGAGAGTCCAGTCCCCTGTCACACAGAGAGAGTCCTGTCCCATGTCACAGAGAGTCCTGTCCCCTGTCACACAGAGAGTGTCCTGTCCCCTGTCAAACAGAGGGAGTCCTGTCACCTGTCACATAGAGAGAGTCCTGTCCCTGGTCACAGAGATTGTCCAGTCCCCTGCCACACAGACAGTTCTGTCCCCTGTCACACAGAGAGAGTCCTGTTCCTTGTCACACAGGGAGGGAGTCCTGTCCCCTGTCACAGAGAGAGTCCTGTCCCCTGTCACACAGAGAGAGTCCTGTCCCCTGTCACACAGAGAGAGTCCTGTCCCCTGTCACGCAGAGAGAGTCCTGTCCCTTGTCACACAGAGAGAGTCCTGTCCCCTGTCACACAGAGAGAGTCCTGTCCCCTGTCACACAGAGAGAGTCCTGTCCCCTGTCACACACATAGTGTCCTGTCCCCTTTCACACAGAGATTGTCCAGTCCCCTGTCACACAGAGAGAGTCCTGTCCCCTGTCACAGAGAGAGTCCTGTCCCCTGTCACACAGAGAGAGTCCTGTCCCCTGTCACACAGAGAGAGTCCTGTCCCCTGTCACACAGAGAGAGTCCGGTCCCCTGTCACACAGAGAGAGTCCTGTCCCCTGTCACACAGAGAGAGTCCTGTCCCCTGTCAAACAGAGATTGTCCTGTCCCCTGTCACACAGAGAGAGTCCTGTCCCCTGTCACACAGAGAGAGTCCTGTCACCTGTCACAGAGAAAGAGTCCTGTCCCCGGTCACACAGAGAGAGCCCTGTGCCCTGTCACACAGAGAGAGCCCTGTCCCCTATCACACAGAGAGACTCCTGTCCCCTGTCGCACAGAGAGAGTCCTGTCCCCTGTCACACAGAGAGAGTCCTGTTCCCTGTCAGACAGAAGGAGTCATGTCCCCTGTCACACAGAGAGAGTCATGTCCCCTATCACACAGAGAGAGTCCTGTCCCCTGTCACGCAGAGAGAGTCCTGTACCCTGTCCCACAGAGAGAGTCCTGTCCCCGTCACACAGAGAGAGTCCTGTCCCCTGTCACACAGAAAGATTCCTGTCCCCTGTCACAGAGAGAGAGTCCTGTCCCCTGTCACACAGAGAGTCCTGTCCCCTGTCACACAGAGAGAGTCCTGTTCCTTGTCACACAGGGAGGGAGTCCTGTCCCCTGTCACAGAGAGAGAGTCCTGTCCCCTGTCACACAGAGAGAGTCCTGTCCCCTGTCACACAGAGAGAGTCCTGTTCCTTGTCACACAGGGAGGGAGTCCTGTCCCCTGTCACAGAGAGAGAGTCCTGTCCCCTGTCACACAGAGAGAGTCCTGTCCCCTGTCACACAGAGAGTCCTGTCCCCTGTCACACAGAGAGAGTCCTGTTCCTTGTCACACAGGGAGGGAGTCCTGTCCCCTGTCACAGAGAGAGAGTCCTGTCCCCTGTCACACAGAGAGAGTCCTGTCCCCTGTCACACAGAGAGAGTCCTGTCCCCTGTCACACAGAAAGATTCCTGTCCCCTGTCACACAGAGAGAGTCCTGTCCCCTGTCACACAGAGAGAGTCCTGTCCCCTGTCACGCAGATAGAGTCCTGTCCGCGGTCACACAGAGAGAGTCCTGTCCCCTGTCACACAGAGAGAGTCCTGTCCCTTGTCACACAGAGAGAGTCCTGTCCCCTGTCACACAGAGAGAGTCCTGTCCCCTGTCACACAGAGAGAGTCCTGTCCCCTGTCACACACATAGTGTCCTGTCCCCTTTCACACAGAGAGCCCTGTCACACAGAGAGAGTCCTGTCCCCTGTCACACAATGAGAGTCCTGTCCCCTGTCACACAAACAGTGTCCTGTCCCCTGTCACACAGAGAGAGTCCTGTTCCCTGTCAGACAGAAGGAGTCATGTCCCCTGTCACACAGAGAGAGTCATGTCCCCTATCACACAGAGAGAGTCCTGTCCCCTGTCACACAGAGAGAGTCCTGTCCGCGGTCACATAGAGAGAGTCCTGTCCCCTGTCACAGAGAGAGTCCTGTCCCCTGTCACACAGAAAGATTCCTGTCCCCTGTCACACAGAGAGAGTCCTGTCCCCTGTCACACAAAGAGAGTCCTGTCCCCTGTCACACAGAGAGAGTCCTGTCCCATGTCACAAAGGGAGGGAGACCTGTCCCCTGTCACAGAGAGAGTCCTGTCCCCTGTCACAGAGAGAGTCCTGTCCCCTGTCACACAGAGAGAGTCCTGTCTCCTGTCACACAGAGAGAGTCCTGTCCCCTGTCACACAGAGAGAGTCCTGTCCCCTGTCACACACATAGTGTCCTGTCCCCTGTCACACAGAGAGAGTCCTGTCCCCTTTCACACAGGAAGGGAGTACTCTCCCCTGTCACAAAGAGAGTGTCCTGTCCCCTGTCACACGGAGAGAGTCCTGTCCCCTGTCAAACAGAGAGAGTCCTGTCCCATGTCACACAGAGAGAGTCCTGTCTCCTGTCACACACAGAGAGTACTGTCCCCTGTCACACAGAGAGAGAGCTGTCCCCTTTCACACAGAGAGAGTCCTGTCCCCTGTCACACAGAGAGAGTCCTGTCCACTGCCACACAGAGAGAGTCCTGTCTCCTATCACACAGAGAGAGTCCTGTCGCCTGTCACAGAGACAGTTCTGTCCCCTGTCACAGAGAAACTCCTGTCCCCTATCATACAGAGAGAGTCCTGTCCCCTGTCATACAGAGAGAGTCCTGTCCCCTGTCACAGAGAGAGAGTCCTGTCCCCTGTCACACAGAGAGACTCCTGTCACCTATCACGGAGAGAGTCCTGTCCCCTGTCACACAGAGAGTCCTGTCCCTGGTCACACAGAGATTGTCCAGTCCCCTGCCACACAGAGACAGTTCTGTCCCCTGTCACACAGAGAGAGTCCTGTTCCTTGTCACACAGGGAGGGAGTACTGTCCCCTGTCACAAAGAGAGTGTCCTGTCCCCTGTCACACAGAGAGAGTCCTGTCCCCTGTCACACAGAGAGAGTCCTGTCTCCTGTCAGAGAAACTCCTGTCCCCTGTCATACAGAGAGAGTCCTGTCCCCTGTCATACAGAGAGAGTCCTGTCCCCTGTCACAGAGAGAGCCCTGTCCCCTGTCACACAGAGAGAACCCTGTCCCATGTCACACACAGGGAGTCCTGTCCCCTGTTAAACAGAGGGAGTCCTGTCGCCTGTCACATAGAGAGAGTCCTGTCCCCTGTCGCACAGAAAGAGTCCTGTACCCTGTCACACACGGAGAGTCCTGTCCCCTGTCAGACACATAGTGTCCTGTCTCCTGTCACAGAGAGAGTCCTGTCTCCTGTCACAGAGAGATTCCTGTCCCCTTTCACACAGAGAGAGTCCTGTCCCCTGTCACACAGAGAGAATCCTGTCCCATGTCACAGAGGGAGTCCTGTCCCCTGTCAAACAGAGGGAGTCCTGTCGCCTGTCACATAGAGAGAGTCATGTCCCCTGTCGCACAGAAAGAGTCCTGTACCCTGTCCCAGAGAGAGAGTCCTGTCCCCTGTCGCACAGAAAGAGTCCTGTCCCCTGTCACAAAGAGAGTGTCCTGTCCCCTGTCACACAGAGAGAGTCCAGTCCCCTGTCACACAGAGAGAGTCCTGTCCCATGTCACAGAGAGTCCTGTCCCCTGTCACACAGAGAGTGTCCTGTCCCCTGTCAAACAGAGGGAGTCCTGTCACCTGTCACATAGAGAGAGTCCTGTCCCTGGTCACAGAGATTGTCCAGTCCCCTGCCACACAGACAGTTCTGTCCCCTGTCACACAGAGAGAGTCCTGTTCCTTGTCACACAGGGAGGGAGTACTGTCCCCTGTCACAGAGAGAGTCCTGTCCCCTGTCGCACAGAGAGAGTCCTGTCCCCTGTCACACAGAGAGAGTCCTGTCCCCTGTCACACAGAGAGAGTCCTGTCCCCTGTCACAGAGAAACTCCTGTCCCCTATCATAGAGAGAGTCCTGTCCCCTGTCACAGAGAGTCCTGTCTCCTATCACACAGAGAGAGTCCTGTCCCCTGTCACAGAGAGAGTCCTGTCCCCTGTCACAGAGAGAGTCCTGTCCCCTGTCACAGAGAGAGTCCTGTCCCCTTTCACACAGAGAGAATCCTGTCCCATGTCACACAGAGGGAGTCCTGTCCCCTGTCAAACAGAGGGAGTCCTGTCGCCTGTCACATAGAGAGAGTCATGTCCCCTGTCGCACAGAAAGAGTCCTGTACCCTGTCCCAGAGAGAGAGTCCTGTCCCCTGTCACACAGGGAGGGAGTACTGTCCCCTGTCACAAAGAGAGTGTCCTGTCCCCTGTCACAAAGAGAGTGTCCTGTCCCCTGTCACACAGAGAGAGTCCAGTCCCCTGTCACACAGAGAGAGTCCTGTCCCATGTCACAAAGAGAGTGTCCTGTCACCTATCACGGAGAGAGTCCTGTCCCCTGTCACACAGAGAGTCCTGTCCCCTGTCACACAGAGAGTCCTGTCCCCTGTCACACACATAGTGTCCTGTCCCCTGTCACACAGAGAGACTCCTGTCACCTATCACGGAGAGAGTCCTGTCCCCTGTCACACAGAGAGTCCTGTCCCTGGTCACACAGAGATTGTCCAGTCCCCTGCCACACAGAGACAGTTCTGTCCCCTGTCACACAGAGTCCTGTTCCTTGTCACACAGGGAGGGAGTACTGTCCCCTGTCACAAAGAGAGTGTCCTGTCCCCTGTCACACAGAGAGTGTCCTGTCCCCTGTCACACAGAGAGAGTCCTGTCCCCTGTCACAGAGAAACTCCTGTCCCCTGTCACAGAGAAACTCCTGTCCCCTATCATACAGAGAGAGCCCTGTCCCCTGTCATACAGAGAGAGTCCTGTCCCCTGTCACAGAGAGAGCCCTGTCCCCTGTCACACAGAGAGAACCCTGTCCCATATCACACAGAGGGAGTCCTGTCCCCTGTCGCACAGAAAGAGTCCTGTACCCTGTCCCAGAGAGAGAGTCCTGTCCCCTGTCACACAGAAAGATTCCTGTCCCGTCACACAGAGAGAGTCCTGCGCCCTGTCACACAGAGAGAGTCCTGTCCCCTGTCACACACGGAGAGTCCTGTCCCCTGTCAGACACATAGTGTCCTGTCCCCTGTCACACAGAGAGAGTCCTGTCCCCTGTCACACAGAGAGAGTCCTGTCACCTGTCACATAGAGAGAGTCCTGTCCCTGGTCACAGAGATTGTCCAGTCCCCTGCCACACAGACAGTTCTGTCCCCTGTCACACAGAGAGAGTCCTGTCCCGTCACACAGGAAGGGAGTACACTCCCCTGTCACACAGAGAAGGTCCTGTCCCCTGTCACACAGAGAGAGTCCTGTCCCCTGTCACACAGAGAGAGTCCTGTCCCCTGTCACACAGAGAGAGTCCTGTCCCCTGTCACACAGAGGGAGTCCTGTCCCCTGTCAAACAGAGGGAGTCCTGTCACCTGTCACACAGAGAGAGTCCTGTCCCCTGTCACACAGAGAGAGTCCTGTCCCCTGTCACACAGAGAGAGTCCTGTCCCCTGTCACACAGAGAGAGTCCTGTCCCCTGTCACACAGAGAGAGTCCTGTCCCCTGTCACACAGAGAGAGTCCTGTCCCCTGTCACACAGAGAGAGTCCTGTCCCCTGTCACACAGAGGGAGTCCTGTCCCCTGTCAAACAGAGGGAGTCCTGTCACCTGTCACATAGAGAGAGTCCTGTCCCCTGTCACACAGAAAGAGTCCTGTACCCTGTCCCAGAGAGAGAGTCCTGTCCCCTGTCACACAGAGAGAGTCCTGTGCCCTGTCACACACGGAGAGTCCTGTCCCCTGTCAGACACAGTGTCCTGTCCCCTGTCACACAGAGAGAGTCCTGTCTCCTGTCACAGAGAGATTCCTGTCCCCTGTCACACAGAGAGAGAGCTGTCTCCTGTCACAAAGAGAGAGTCCTGTCCCCTGTCACAGAGAAACTCCTGTCCCCTATCATACAGAGAGAGTCCTGTCCCCTGTCAGACAGAGAGAGTCCTGTCCCCTGTCACAGAGAGAGCCCTGTCCCCTGTCACACAGAGGGAGTCCTGTCCCCTGTCAAACAGAGGGAGTCATGTCGCCTGTCACACAGAGAGAGTCCTGTCCCCTGTCGCACAGAAAGAGTGCTGTACCCTGTCCCAGAGAGAGAGTCCTGTCCCCTGTCCCAGAGAGAGAGTCCTGTCCCCTGTCACACAGAAAGATTCCTGTCCCCTGTCACACAGAGAGAGTCCTGTCCCCTGTCACACACATAGTGTCCTGTCCCCTGTCACACAGAGAGAGTCCTGTCTCCTGTCACAGAGAGAGTCCTGTCACAGAGAGAGTCCTGTCCCCTGTCACACAGAGAGAGTCCTGTCCCCTGTCGCACAGAGAGGGTCCTGTCCGCTGTCGCACAGAGAGAGTCCTGTCCCCTGTCACACAGAGAGAGTCCTGTCTCCTGTCACACAGAGAGAGTCCTGTCCCCGGTCACACAGAGAGAGTCCTGTCCCATGTCACACAGAGAGAGTCCTGTCTCCTGTCACACAGAGAGAGTCCTGTCTCCTGTCACACAGAGAGAGTCCTGTCCCCTGTCACAGAGAGAGTCCTGTCCCCTGCCACACAGAGGGAGTCCTGTCCCCTGTCAGACAGAGAGTGTCCTGTCCCCTGTCACAGAGAGATTCCTGTCCCCTGTCAGACAGAAAGAGTCATGTCCCCTGTCATGCAGATAGAGTCCTGTCCCCTGTCACACAGAGAGAGTCCTGTCCCCGTCACACACGGAGTGTCCTCTCACCCATCACTCATAGAGAGTGTCCTGTCCCCTGTCTCACACGGAGAGTCCTGTCCCCTGTCACAGAGAGAGTCCTGTCCCCTGTCACACAGATAGAATCCTGTCCCATGTCACACAGAGGGAGTCCTGTCCCCTGTCAAACAGAGGGAGTCCTGTACCCTGTCCCAGAGAGAGAGAGTCCTGTCCCCTCTCACACAGAAAGATTCCTGTCCCCTGTCACACAGAGAGGGTCCTGTTCCTTGTCACACAGAGGGAGTCCTGTCGCCTGTCACATAGAGAGAGTCCTGTCCCCTGTCGCACAGAAAGAGTCCTGTCCCCTGTCATACAGAGAGAGTCCTGTCCCCTGTCACAGAGAGAGCCCTGTCCCCTGTCACACAGAGGGAGTCCTGTCGCCTGTCACACAGAGAGAGTCCTGTCTCCTGTCACACAGAGAGAGTCCTGTCTCCTGTCACACAGAGAGAGTCCTGTCTCCTGTCACACAGAGAGAGTCCTGTCTCCTGTCACACAGAGAGAGTCCTGTCTCCTGTCACACAGAGAGAGTCCTGTCTCCTGTCACACAGAGAGAGTCCTGTCCCCTGTCACACAGAGAGAGTCCTGTCTCCTGTCACACAGAGAGAGTCCTGTCTCCTGTCACACAGAGAGAGTCCTGTCCCCTGTCACACAGAGAGACTCCTGTCCCATGTCACACACAGAGATTCCTGTCCCCTGTCACACAGAGAGAGTCCTGTCCCCTGTCACACAGAGAGAGTCCTGTCCCCTGTCTCACACGGAGAGTCCTGTCCCCTGTCACAGAGAGAGTCCTGTCCCCTGTCACACAGAAAGATTCCTGTCCCCTGTCACACAGAGAGAGTCCTGTCCCCTGTCACACAGAGAAAGTCCTGTCCCCTGTCACACAGAGAGAGTCCTGTCCCCGTCACACACGGAGTGTCCTCTCACCCATCACTCATAGAGAGTGTCCTGTCCCCTGTCTCACACGGAGAGTCCTGTCCCCTGTCACACAGATAGAGTCCTGTCCCCTGTCACACAGAGAGAATCCTGTCCCATGTCACACAGAGGGAGTCCTGTCCCCTGTCAAACAGAGGGAGTCCTGTACCCTGTCCCAGAGAGAGAGAGTCCTGTCCCCTCTCACACGGAGAGTCCTGTCCCCTGTCACAGAGAGAGTCCTGTCCCCTGTCACACAGAAAGATTCCTGTCCCCTGTCACACAGAGAGAGTCCTGTCCCCTGTCACACAGATAGAGTCCTGTCCCCTGTCACACAGAGAGGGTCCTGCACCCTTTCACACACGGAGAGTCCTGTCCCCTGTCAGACACATAGTGTCCTGTCCCCTGTCACACAGAGAGTCCTGTCCCCTTTCACACAGAGAGTCCTGTCCCCTGTCACACAGAGAGAGTCCTGTCCCCTGTCACACAGAGAGAGTCCTGTCCCCTGTCACACAGAGAGAGCCCTGTCCCCTGTCACAGAGAGAGTCCTGTCTCCTGTCACACACATAGTGTCCTGTCCCCTTTCACACAGAGAGTCCTGTCCCCTGTCACACAGAGAGAGTCCTGTCCCCTGTCACACAGAGAGGGTCCTGTCCCCTGTCGCACAGAGAGAGTCCTGTCCCCTGTCGCACAGAGAGGGTCCTGTCCCCTGTCGCACAGAGAGAGTCCTGTCCCCTGTCGCACAGAGAGAGTCCTGTCCCCTGTCACACAGAGAGAGTCCTGTCCCCTGTCACACAGAGAGAGTCCTGTCTCCTGTCACACAGAGAGAGTCCTGTCCCCGGTCACACACATAGTGTCCTGTCCCCTGTCACACAGAGAGAGTCCTGTCCCCTTTCACACAGAGAGAGTCCTGTCCCCTTTCACACAGAGAGAGTCCTGTCTCCTGTCACACAGAGAGAGTCCTGTCCCCTGTCACACGGAGAGTGTCCTGTCGCCTGTCAGACAGAGAGAGTCCTGTCCCCTGTCAGACAGAGTCCTGTGCCCTGTCACACAGAGAGAGTCCTGTGCCCTGTCACACAGAGAGAGTCCTGTGCCCTGTCACACAGAGAGAGTCCTGTGCCCTGTCACACAGAGAGAGTCCTGTGCCCTGTCACACAGAGAGAGTCCTGTGCCCTGTCACACAGAGAGAGTCCTGTGCCCTGTCACACAGAGAGAGTACTGTCCCCTGTCACACAGAGAGTGTCCTGTCCCCTGTCACACAGAGAAAGTCCTGCCCCCTGTCACACAGAGAGAGTCCTGTCCCCTGTCACAGAGAGATTCCTGTCCCCTGTCACACAGAGAGAGAGCTGTCCCCTGTCAGACAGAAAGAGTCATGTCCCCTGTCATGCAGAGAGAGTCCTGTCCCCGTCACACACGGAGTGTCCTCTCACCCATCACTCATAGAGAGAGTCCTGTCTCCTATCACACAGAGCGACTCCTGTCCCCTATCACACAGAGAGAGTCCTGTCCCCTGTCACAGAGAGAGTCCTGTCCCCTGTCACACAGAGAGAGTCCTGTCTCCTATCACACAGAGCGACTCCTGTCCCCTATCACACAGAGAGAATCCTGTCCCATGTCACACAGAGGGAGTCCTGTCCCCTGTCAAACAGAGGGAGTCCTGTCGCCTGTCACATAGAGAGAGTCATGTCCCCTGTCGCACAGAAAGAGTCCTGTACCCTGTCCCAGAGAGAGAGTCCTGTCCCCTGTCACACAGAAAGATTCCTGTCCCCTGTCACACAGGGAGGGAGTCCTGTCCCCTGTCACACAGAGAGAGTCCAGTCCCCTGTCACACAGAGAGACTCCTGTCACCTATCACGGAGAGAGTCCTGTCCCCTGTCACACAGAGAGTCCTGTCCCCTGTCACACAGAGGGAGTCCTGTCCCCTGTCAAACAGAGGGAGTCCTGTCGCCTGTCACATAGAGAGAGTCCTGTCCCTGGTCACAGAGATTGTCCAGTCCCCTGTCACACAGAGAGAGTCCTGTCCCCTGTCACACAGAGAGAGTCCTGTCCCCTGTCACACAGAGAGAGTCCTGTCCCCTGTCACACAGAGAGAGCCCTGTCCCCTGTCACACAGAGAGAGCCCTGTCCCCTGTCACACAGAGAGAGCCCTGTCCCCTGTCACACAGAGAGAGCCCTGTCCCCTGTCACACAGAGAGAGCCCTGTCCCCTGTCACACAGAGAGAGTCCTGTCTCCTGTCACAGAGAGAGTCCTGTCTCCTGTCACAGAGAGAGTCCTGTCCCCTGTCACACAGGAAGGGAGTACTCTCCCCTGTCACACAGAGAAGGTCCTGTCGCCTGTCACATAGAGAGAGTCCTGTCCCCTGTCGCACAGAGAGAGTCCTGTACCCTGTCCCAGAGAGAGAGTCCTGTCCCCTGTCACACAGAAAGATTCCTGTCCCCTGTCACACAGAGAGAGTCCTGTCCCCTGTCACACAGAGAGAGTCCTGTCTCCTGTCACACAGAGAGAGTCCTGTCTCATGTCACACAGAGAGAGTCCTGCCCCCTTTCACACACGGAGAGTCCTGTCCCCTGTCAGACACATAGTGTCCTGTCCCCTGTCACACACATAGTGTCCTGTCCCCTGTCACACAGAGAGAGTCCTGTCCCCTGTCACACAGAGAGAGTCCTGTCCCCTGTCACACAGAGAGAGTCCTGTCTCCTGTCACAGAGAGAGTCCTGTCCCCTGTCACACAGAGAGAATCCTGTCCCATGTCACACAGGAAGGGAGTACTCTCCCCTGTCACACAGAGAGATTCCTGTCCCCTATCACACAGAGAGAGTCCTGTCCCCTGTCACACAGAGCGAGTCCTGTCCCCTGTCACACAGAGAGAGTCCTGTCCCCTGTCACACAGAGAGAGTCCTGTCTCCTGTCACACAGAGAGAGTCCTGTCCCCGGTCACACAGAGAGATTCCTGTTCCCTGTCACACAGAGAGAGTACGGTCTCCTGTCACACAGAGAGAGTACTGTCTCCTGTCACACAGAGGGAGTCCTGTCGCCTGTCACATAGAGAGAGTCCTGTCCCCTGTCTCACAGAAAGAGTCCTGTACCCTGTCCCAGAGAGAGACTCCTGTCCCCTGTCACACAGGGAGGGAGTACTCTCCCCTGTCACAAAGAGAGCGTCCTGTCGCCTGTCACAGAGAGAGAGTCCTGTCCCCTGTCACACAGAGAGTCCTGTCGCCTGTCACACACGGAGTGTCCTCTCACCCATCACTCATAGAGAGAGTCCTGTCCCCTGTCAGACAGAAAGAGTCATGTCCCCTGTCATGCAGAGAGAGTCCTGTCCCCGTCACACACGGAGTGTCCTCTCACCCATCACTCATAGAGAGAGTCCTGTCCCCTGTCACACAGAGAGAGTCCTGTCACCTGTCACACAGAGAGACTCCTGTCACCTATCACGGAGAGAGTCCTGTCCCCTGTCACAGAGAGTCCTGTCCCCTGTCAAACAGAGGGAGTCCTGTCCCCTGTCACACAGAGAGAGTCCTGTCTCCTGTCACACAGAGAGAGTCCTGTCCCCTGTCACACAGAGAGAGTCCTGTCCCCTGTCACACAGAGAGAGTCCTGTCCCCTGTCACACAGAGAGAGTCCTGTCCCCTGTCACACAGAGAGAGTCCTGTCCCCTGTCACACACAGAGTGTCCTGTCCCCTGTCACACACATAGTATCCTGTCCCCTGTCAAACAGAGAGAGTCCTGTCCCCTGTCACACAGAGAGACTCCTGTCACCTATCACGGAGAGAGTCCTGTCCCCTGTCACAGAGAGTCCTGTCCCCTGTCAAACAGAGGGAGTCCTGTCCCCTGTCACACAGAGAGAGTCCTGTCTCCTGTCACACAGAGAGAGTCCTGTCCCCTGTCACACAGAGAGAGTCCTGTCCCCTGTCACACAGAGAGAGTCCTGTCCCCTGTCACACAGAGAGAGTCCTGTCCCCTGTCACACAGAGAGAGTCCTGTCCCCTGTCACACAGAGAGAGTCCTGTCCCCTGTCACACAGAGTCCTGTCCCCTGTCACACAGAGAGAGTCCTGTCCCCTGTCACACAGAGAGAGTCCTGTCCCCTGTCACACAGAGAGAGTCCTGTCCCCTGTCACACAGAGAGAGTCCTGTCCCCTGTCACACAGAGAGAGTCCTGTCCCCTGTCACACAGAGAGAGTCCTGTCCCCTGTCACACAGAGAGAGTCCTGTCCCCTGTCACACAGAGAGAGTCCTGTCTCCTGTCACACAGAGGGAGGCCTGTCCCCAATCACACAGAGAGAGTCCTGTCCCCTTTCACACAGAGAGGGTCCTGTCCCCTGTCACACAGAGAGGGTCCTGTCCCCTGTCACACAGAGAGAGTCCTGTCCCCTTTCACACACGGAGAGTCCTGTCCCCTGTCAGACACATAGTGTCCTGTCCCCTGTCACACAGAGAGAGTCCTGTCCCCTGTCACACAGAGAGGGTCCTGTCCCCTGTCGCACAGAGAGGGTCCTGTCCCCTGTCGCACAGAGAGAGTCCTGTCCCCTGTCTCACAGAGAGAGTCCTGTCCCCTGTCACACAGAGAGAGTCCTGTCTCCTGTCACAGAGAGAGTCCTGTCTCCTGTCACACAGAGAGAGTCCTGTCCCCTGTCACACAGAGGGAGTCCTGTCCCCGGTCACACAGAGAGTCCTTTCCCCTTTCACACAGAGAGAGTCCTGTCCCCTGTCACACAGGAAGGGAGTACTCTCCCCTGTCACAAAGAGAGTGTCCTGTCCCCTGTCACACGGAGAGAGTCCTGTCCCCTGTCAAACAGAGAGAGTCCTGTCCCATGTCACACAGAGAGTGTCCTGTCGCCTGTCACAGAGAGAGAGTCCTGTCCCCTGTCACACAGAGAGAATCCTGTCCCATGTCACACAGAGAGAGTCCTGTCTCCTGTCACACAGAGAGAGTCCTGTCCCCGGTCACACAGAGAGAGTCCTGTCCCCTGTCACAGTGAGAGTCCTGTCCCCTGTCACAGAGAGAGTCCTGTCCCCTGTCAGACAGAAAGAGTCCTGTCCCCTGTCACAGAGAGAGAGTCCTGTCTCCTGTCACACAGAGAGAGTCCTGTCCCCTGTCACACAGAGAGAGTCCTGTCCCCTGTCACACAGAGAGAGTCCTGTCTCCTGTCACACAGAGGGAGTCCTGTCGCCTGTCACATAGAGAGAGTCCTGTCCCCGTCACACAGAGAGAGTCCTGTCCCCTGTCACACACATAGTGTCCTGTCCCCTGTCACACAGAGAGAGTCCTGTCCCCTTTCACACAGAGAGTCCTGTCCCCTTTCACACAGAGAGAGTCCTGTCTCCTGTCACACAGAGAGAGTCCTGTCCCCTGTCACACGGAGAGAGTCCTGTCCCCTGTGAAACAGAGAGAGTCCTGTCCCATGTCACACAGAGAGTGTCCTGTCGCCTGTCACAGAGAGAGAGTCCTGTCCCCTGTCACAGAGAGAGTCCTGTCTGCCACACAGAGAGAGTCCTGTCCCCTGTCAGACAGAGAGAGTCCTGTCCCCTGTCAGACAGAGAGAGTACTGTCCCCTGTCACACAGAGAGTGTCCTGTCCCCTGTCACACAGAGAAAGTCCTGTCCCCTGTCACAGAGAGATTCCTGTCCCCTGTCACACAGAGAGAGAGCTGTCTCCTGTCAGACAGAAAGAGTCATGTCCCCTGTCATGCAGACAGAGTCCTGTCCCCGTCACACACGGAGTGTCCTCTCACCCATCACTCATAGAGAGAGTCCTGTCCCCTGTCACACAGAGAGAGTCCTGTCACCTGTCACACACACAGTGTCCTGTCCCCTGTCACACACATAGTATCCTGTCCCCTGTCACACAGAGAGAGTCCTGTCTCCTATCACACAGAGCGACTCCTGTCCCCTGTCACACAGGGAGGGAGTACTGTCCCCTGTCACAAAGAGAGTGTCCTGTCCCCTGTCACACAGAGAGAGTCCAGTCCCCTGTCACACAGAGAGAGTCCTGTCCCCTGTCAAACAGAGAGAGTCCTGTCCCCTGTCACACAGAGAGACTCCTGTCACCTATCACGGAGAGAGTCCTGTCCCCTGTCACACAGAGGGAGTCCTGTCCCCTGACAAACAGAGGGAGTCCTGTCGCCTGTCACATAGAGGGAGTCCTGTCGCCTGTCACATAGAGAGAGTCCTGTCCCCTGTCACAGAGAAACTCCTGTCCCCTATCATACAGAGAGAGTCCTGTCCCCTGTCATACAGAGAGAGCCCTGTCCCCTGTCACACAGAGAGAGCCCTGTCCCCTGTCACACAGAGAGAGCCCTGTCCCCTGTCACACAGAGAGAGCCCTGTCCCCTGTCACACAGAGAGAGTCCTGTCTCCTGTCACAGAGAGAGTCCTGTCTCCTGTCACAGAGAGAGTCCTGTCCCCTGTCACACAGGAAGGGAGTCCTCTCCCCTGTCAGACAGAAAGAGTCATGTCCCCTGTCATGCAGAGAGAGTCCTGTCCCCTGTCACACAGAGAGAGTCCTGTCACCTGTCACACACACAGTGTCCTGGCGCCTGTCACACACATAGTATCCTGTCCCCTGTCACACAGAGAGAGTCCTGTCTCCTATCACACAGAGCGACTCCTGTCCCCTATCACACAGAGAGAGTCCTGTCCCCTGTCACAGAGAGTATCCTGTCCCATGTCACACAGAGGGAGTCCTGTCCCCTGTCAAACAGAGGGAGTCCTGTCGCCTGTCACACAGAGAGACTCCTGTCCCCTGTCACACAGGGAGGGAGTACTGTCCCCTGTCACAAAGAGAGTGTCCTGTCCCCTGTCGCACAGAAAGAGTCCTGTACCCTGTCCCAGAGAGAGAGTCCTGTCCCCTGTCACACAGAAAGATTCCTGTCCCCTGTCACACAGGGAGGGAGTACTGTCCCCTGTCAAACAGAGAGAGTCCTGTCCCCTGTCACACAGAGAGACTCCTGTCACCTATCACGGAGAGAGTCCTGTCCCCTGTCACAGAGAGTCCTGTCCCCTGTCAAACAGAGGGAGTCCTGTCGCCTGTCACATAGAGAGAGTCCTGTCCCCTGTCACACAGAGAGAGTCCTGTCCCCTGTCACACAGAGAGAGTCCTGTCCCCTGTCACACAGAGAGAGTCCTGTCCCCTGTCACACAGAGAGAGTCCTGTCCCCTGTCAGAGAAACTCCTGTCCCCTATCATACAGAGAGAGTCCTGTCCCCTGTCATACAGAGAGAGCCCTGTCCCCTGTCACACAGAGAGAGCCCTGCCCCCTGTCACACAGAGAGAGCCCTGTCCCCTGTCACACAGAGAGAGTCCTGTCTCCTGTCACAGAGAGAGTCCTGTCTCCTGTCACAGAGAGAGTCCTGTCCCCTGTCATACAGAGAGAGCCCTGTCCCCTGTCACACACAGAGAGCCCTGTCCCCTGTCACACAGAGAGAGTCCTGTCCCCTGTCAAACAGAGGGAGTCCTGTCGCCTGTCACATAGAGAGAGTCCTGTCCCCTGTCACACAGAGAGAGTCCTGTGCCCTGTCACACAGAGAGTGTCCTGTCCCCTGTCACACAGAGAGTGTCCTGTCCCCTGTCACAGAGAGAGTCCTGTCCACTGCCACACAGAGAGAGTCCTGTCCCCTGTCAGACAGAAAGAGTCATGTCCCCTGTCATGCAGAGAGAGTCCTGTCCCCGTCACACACGGAGTGTCCTCTCACCCATCACTCATAGAGAGAGTCCTGTCGCCTGTCACACAGAGAGACTCCTGTCCCCTGTCACACAGGGAGGGAGTACTGTCCCCTGTCACAAAGAGAGTGTCCTGTCCCCTGTCGCACAGAAAGAGTCCTGTACCCTGTCCCAGAGAGAGAGTCCTGTCCCCTGTCACACAGAAAGATTCCTCTCCCCTGTCACACAGGGAGGGAGTACTGTCCCCTGTCACAGAGAGTGTCCTGTCCCCTGTCACACAGAGAGAGTCCAGTCCCCTGTCACACAGAGAGAGTCCTGTCCCCTGTCAAACAGAGAGAGTCCTGTCCCCTGTCACACAGAGAGACTCCTGTCACCTATCACGGAGAGAGTCCTGTCCCCTGTCACACAGAGGGAGTCCTGTCCCCTGTCAAACAGAGGGAGTCCTGTCGCCTGTCACATAGAGAGAGTCCTGTCCCCTGTCACACAGAGAGAGTCCTGTCCCCTGTCACACAGAGAGAGTCCTGTCCCCTGTCACACAGAGAGAGTCCTGTCCCCTGTCACACAGAGAGAGTCCTGTCCCCTGTCACAGAGAAACTCCTGTCCCCTATCATACAGAGAGAGTCCTGTCCCCTGTCATACAGAGAGAGCCCTGTCCCCTGTCACACAGAGAGAGCCCTGTCCCCTGTCACACAGAGAGAGCCCTGTCCCCTGTCACACAGAGAGAGTCCTGTCTCCTGTCACAGAGAGAGTCCTGTCCCCTGTCACACAGAGAGAATCCTGTCCCATGTCACACAGGAAGGGAGTACTCTCCCCTGTCACACAGAGAAGGTCCTGTCCCCGGTCAAACAGAGGGAGTCCTGTCGCCTGTCACATCGAGAGAGTCCTGTCCCCTGTCGCACAGAAAGAGTCCTGTACCCTGTCCCAGAGAGAGAGTCCTGCCCCCTTTCACACAGAGAGAGTCCTGTCCCCTGTCACACAGAGAGAGTCCTGTCCCCTGTCACACAGAGAGAGTCCTGTCCCCTGTCACACAGAGAGAGTCCTGTCTCCTGTCACACAGAGGGAGTCCTGTCGCCTGTCACATAGAGAGAGTCCTGTCCCCGTCACACAGAGAGAGTCCTGTCCCCTGTCACACACATAGTGTCCTGTCCCCTGTCACACAGAGAGAGTCCTGTCCCCTTTCACACAGAGAGTCCTGTCCCCTTTCACACAGAGAGAGTCCTGTCTCCTGTCACACAGAGAGAGTCCTGTCCCCTGTCACACGGAGAGAGTCCTGTCCCCTGTGAAACAGAGAGAGTCCTGTCCCATGTCACACAGAGAGTGTCCTGTCGCCTGTCACAGAGAGAGAGTCCTGTCCCCTGTCACAGAGAGAGTCCTGTCTGCCACACAGAGAGAGTCCTGTCCCCTGTCAGACAGAGAGAGTCCTGTCCCCTGTCAGACAGAGAGAGTACTGTCCCCTGTCACACAGAGAGTGTCCTGTCCCCTGTCACACAGAGAAAGTCCTGTCCCCTGTCACAGAGAGATTCCTGTCCCCTGTCACACAGAGAGAGAGCTGTCTCCTGTCAGACAGAAAGAGTCATGTCCCCTGTCATGCAGACAGAGTCCTGTCCCCGTCACACACGGAGTGTCCTCTCACCCATCACTCATAGAGAGAGTCCTGTCCCCTGTCACACAGAGAGAGTCCTGTCACCTGTCACACACACAGTGTCCTGTCCCCTGTCACACACATAGTATCCTGTCCCCTGTCACACAGAGAGAGTCCTGTCTCCTATCACACAGAGCGACTCCTGTCCCCTGTCACACAGGGAGGGAGTACTGTCCCCTGTCACAAAGAGAGTGTCCTGTCCCCTGTCACACAGAGAGAGTCCAGTCCCCTGTCACACAGAGAGAGTCCTGTCCCCTGTCAAACAGAGAGAGTCCTGTCCCCTGTCACACAGAGAGACTCCTGTCACCTATCACGGAGAGAGTCCTGTCCCCTGTCACACAGAGGGAGTCCTGTCCCCTGACAAACAGAGGGAGTCCTGTCGCCTGTCACATAGAGGGAGTCCTGTCGCCTGTCACATAGAGAGAGTCCTGTCCCCTGTCACACAGAGAGAGTCCTGTCCCCTGTCACACAGAGAGAGTCCTGTCCCCTGTCACACAGAGAGAGTCCTGTCCCCTGTCACAGAGAAACTCCTGTCCCCTATCATACAGAGAGAGTCCTGTCCCCTGTCATACAGAGAGAGCCCTGTCCCCTGTCACACAGAGAGAGCCCTGTCCCCTGTCACACAGAGAGAGCCCTGTCCCCTGTCACACAGAGAGAGTCCTGTCTCCTGTCACAGAGAGAGTCCTGTCTCCTGTCACAGAGAGAGTCCTGTCCCCTGTCACACAGGAAGGGAGTCCTCTCCCCTGTCAGACAGAAAGAGTCATGTCCCCTGTCATGCAGAGAGAGTCCTGTCCCCTGTCACACAGAGAGAGTCCTGTCACCTGTCACACACACAGTGTCCTGGCGCCTGTCACACACATAGTATCCTGTCCCCTGTCACACAGAGAGAGTCCTGTCTCCTATCACACAGAGCGACTCCTGTCCCCTATCACACAGAGAGAGTCCTGTCCCCTGTCACAGAGAGTATCCTGTCCCATGTCACACAGAGGGAGTCCTGTCCCCTGTCAAACAGAGGGAGTCCTGTCGCCTGTCACACAGAGAGACTCCTGTCCCCTGTCACACAGGGAGGGAGTACTGTCCCCTGTCACAAAGAGAGTGTCCTGTCCCCTGTCGCACAGAAAGAGTCCTGTACCCTGTCCCAGAGAGAGAGTCCTGTCCCCTGTCACACAGAAAGATTCCTGTCCCCTGTCACACAGGGAGGGAGTACTGTCCCCTGTCAAACAGAGAGAGTCCTGTCCCCTGTCACACAGAGAGACTCCTGTCACCTATCACGGAGAGAGTCCTGTCCCCTGTCACAGAGAGTCCTGTCCCCTGTCAAACAGAGGGAGTCCTGTCGCCTGTCACATAGAGAGAGTCCTGTCCCCTGTCACACAGAGAGGGTCCTGTCCCCTGTCACACAGAGAGAGTCCTGTCCCCTGTCACACAGAGAGAGTCCTGTCCCCTGTCACACAGAGAGAGTCCTGTCCCCTGTCAGAGAAACTCCTGTCCCCTATCATACAGAGAGAGTCCTGTCCCCTGTCATACAGAGAGAGCCCTGTCCCCTGTCACACAGAGAGAGCCCTGTCCCCTGTCACACAGAGAGAGCCCTGTCCCCTGTCACACAGAGAGAGTCCTGTCTCCTGTCACAGAGAGAGTCCTGTCTCCTGTCACAGAGAGAGTCCTGTCCCCTGTCATACAGAGAGAGCCCTGTCCCCTGTCACACAGAGAGAGCCCTGTCCCCTGTCACACAGAGAGAGTCCTGTCCCCTGTCAAACAGAGGGAGTCCTGTCGCCTGTCACATAGAGAGAGTCCTGTCCCCTGTCACACAGAGAGAGTCCTGTGCCCTGTCACACAGAGAGTGTCCTGTCCCCTGTCACACAGAGAGTGTCCTGTCCCCTGTCACAGAGAGAGTCCTGTCCACTGCCACACAGAGAGAGTCCTGTCCCCTGTCAGACAGAAAGAGTCATGTCCCCTGTCATGCAGAGAGAGTCCTGTCCCCGTCACACACGGAGTGTCCTCTCACCCATCACTCATAGAGAGAGTCCTGTCGCCTGTCACACAGAGAGACTCCTGTCCCCTGTCACACAGGGAGGGAGTACTGTCCCCTGTCACAAAGAGAGTGTCCTGTCCCCTGTCGCACAGAAAGAGTCCTGTACCCTGTCCCAGAGAGAGAGTCCTGTCCCCTGTCACACAGAAAGATTCCTGTCCCCTGTCACACAGGGAGGGAGTACTGTCCCCTGTCACAAAGAGAGTGTCCTGTCCCCTGTCACACAGAGAGAGTCCAGTCCCCTGTCACACAGAGAGAGCCCTGTCCCCTGTCACACAGAGAGAGTCCTGTCTCCTGTCACAGAGAGAGTCCTGTCCCCTGTCACACAGAGAGAATCCTGTCCCATGTCACACAGGAAGGGAGTACTCTCCCCTGTCACACAGAGAAGGTCCTGTCCCCGGTCAAACAGAGGGAGTCCTGTCGCCTGTCACATCGAGAGAGTCCTGTCCCCTGTCGCACAGAAAGAGTCCTGTACCCTGTCCCAGAGAGAGAGTCCTGCCCCCTTTCACACAGAGAGAGTCCTGTGCCCTGTCACACAGAGAGAGTCCTGTCCCCTGTCGCACACGGAGAGTCCTGTCCCCTGTCAGACACATAGTGTCCTGTCCCCTGTCACACAGAGAGAGTCCTGTCCCCTGTCACACAGAGAGAGTCCTGTCCCCTGTCACACAGAGAGAGTCCTGTCTGCTGTCACAGAGAGAGTCCTGTCCCCTGTCACACAGAGAGAATCCTGTCCCATGTCACACAGGAAGGGAGTGCTCTCCCCTGTCACACAGAGAAGGTCCTGTCCCCTGTCACACAGAGAGAGTCCTGTCCCCTGTCACACAGAGAGAGTCCTGTCCCCTGTCACACAGAGAGAGTCCTGTCCCCTGTCACACAGAGAGAGTACTGTCTCCTGTCACACAGAGAGTCCTGTCCCCGGTCACACAGAGAGATTCCTGTTCCCTGTCACACAGAGAGAGTACTGTCTCCTGTCACACAGAGAGAGTACTGTCTCCTGTCACACAGAAAGAGTCCTGTACCCTGTCCCAGAGAGAGAGTCCTGTCCCCTGTCACACAGAAAGATTCCTGTCCCCTGTCACACAGAGAGAGTCCTGTCTCCTGTCACACAGAGAGAGTCCTGTCTCCTGTCACACAGAGAGAGTCCTGTCTCCTGTCACACAGAGAGAGTCCTGTCCCCTGTCTCACACGGAGAGTCCTGTCCCCTGTCACAGAGAGAGAGTCCTGTCTCCTGTCACACAGAGAGAGTCCTGTCCCCTGTCACACAGAGAGAGTCCTGTCCCCTGTCACACAGAGAGAGTCCTGTCTCCTGTCACACAGAGGGAGTCCTGTCCCCTGTCACACAGAGGGAGTCCTGTCGCCTGTCACACAGAGAGACTCCTGTCCCCTGTCACACAGGGAGGGAGTACTGTCCCCTGTCACAAAGAGAGTGTCCTGTCCCCTGTCGCACAGAAAGAGTCCTGTACCCTGTCAAACAGAGAGAGAGTCCTGTCCCCTGTCACACAGAGAGACTCCTGTCACCTATCACGGAGAGAGTCCTGTCCCCTGTCACACAGAGACAGTCCTGTCCCCTGTCGCACAGAGAGAGTCATGTCCCCTGTCACAAAGAGAGAGTCCTGTCCCCTGCCACACAGAGAGTCCTGTCCCCTGTCACACACGGAGAGTCCTGTCCCCTGTCACAGAGAGAGTCCTGTGCCCTGTCACACAGAGAGAGTCCTGTCCCCTGTCACACGGAGAGAGTCCTGTCCCCTGTCACACGGAGAGAGTCCTGTCCCCTGTCACACGGAGAGAGTCCTGTCTCCTGTCACACGGAGAGAGTCCTGTCTCCTGTCACACGGAGACTGTCCTGTCTCCTGTCACACGGAGACTGTCCTGTCTCCTGTCACACAGAGACTGTCCTGCCCCCTGTCACAGAGAAACTCCTGTCCCCTATCATACAGAGAGAGTCCTGTCCCCTGTCATACAGAGAGAGCCCTGTCCCCTGTCACACAGAGAGAGCCCTGTCCCCTGTCACACAGAGAGAATCCTGTCCCATGTCACACAGGAAGGGAGTACTCTCCCCTGTCACACAGAGAAGGTCCTGTCCCCTGTCACACAGAGAGAGTCCTGTCCCCTGTCAAACAGAGGGAGTCCTGTCGCCTGTCACATAGAGAGAGTCCTGTCCCCTGTCGCACAGAAAGAGTCCTGTACCCTGTCCCAGAGAGAGAGTCCTGCCCCCTTTCACACAGAGAGAGTCCTGTGCCCTGTCACACAGAGAGAGTCCTGTCCCCTGTCGCACACGGAGAGTCCTGTCCCCTGTCAGACACATAGTGTCCTGTCCCCTGTCACACAGAGAGAGTCCTGTCCCCTGTCACACAGAGAGAGTCCTGTCCCCTGTCACACAGAGAGAGTCCTGTCCCCTGTCACACAGAGAGAGTCCTGTCTCCTGTCACAGAGAGAGTCCTGTCCCCTGTCACACAGAGAGAATCCTGTCCCATGTCACACAGGAAGGGAGTGCTCTCCCCTGTCACACAGAGAAGGTCCTGTCCCCTGTCACACAGAGAGAGTCCTGTGCCCTGTCACACAGAGAGAGTCCTGTGCCCTGTCACACAGAGAGAGTCCTGTCCCCTGTCACACAGAGAGAGTCCTGTCCCCTGTCACACAGAGAGAATCCTGTCCCCTGTCACACAGAGAGAGTCCTGTCCCCTGTCTCACACGGAGAGTCCTGTCTCCTGTCACACAGAGAGAGTCCTGTCCCCTGTCACACAGAGAGAGTCCTGTCCCCTGTCACACAGAGAGAGTACTGTCTCCTGTCACACAGAGGGAGTCCTGTCGCCTGTCACACAGAGGGAGTCCTGTACCCTGTCCCAGAGAGGTAGTCCTGTCCCCTGTCACACAGAAAGATTCCTGTCCCCTGTCACACAGAGAGAGTCCTGTCTCCTGTCACACAGAGAGAGTCCTGTCTCCTGTCACACAGAGAGAGTCCTGTCCCCTGTCACACAGAGAGAGTCCTGTCCCCTGTCTCACACGGAGAGTCCTGTCCCCTGTCACAGAGAGAGAGTCCTGTCTCCTGTCACACAGAGAGAGTCCTGCCCCATGTCACACAGAGAGATTCCTGTTCCCTGTCACACAGAGAGAGTACTGTCTCCTGTCACACAGAGGGAGTCCTGTCGCCTGTCACATAGAGAGAGTCCTGTCCCCTGTCTCACAGAAAGAGTCCTGTACCCTGTCCCAGAGAGAGAGTCCTGTCCCCTGTCACACAGAGAGCGTCCTGTCTCATGTCACACAGAGAGAGTCCTGCCCCCTTTCACACAGAGAGAGTCCTGTCCCCTGTCACACAGAGAGAGTCCTGTCCCCTGTCACACAGAGAGAGTCCTGTCCCCTGTCGCACAGAGAGAGTCTTGTCCCCTGTCACACAGAGAGAATCCTGTCCCATGTCACACAGGAAGGGAGTACTCTCCCCTGTCACACAGAGAAGGTCCTGTCCCCTGTCACACAGAGAGACTCCTGTCCCCTATCACACAGAGAGAGTCCTGTCCCCTGTCACACAGAGAGAGTCCTGTCCCCTGTCACACAGAGAGAGTCCTGTCCCCTGTCACACAGAGAGAGTCCTGTCCCATGTCACACAGAGAGAGTCCTGTTCCTTGTCACACAGGAAGGGAGTACTCTCCCCTGTCACAAAGAGAGTGTCCTGTCGCCTGTCACAGAGAGAGAGTCCTGTCCCCTGTCACACAGAGAGTCCTGTCGCCTGTCACACACGGAGTGTCCTCTCACCCATCACTCATAGAGAGAGTCCTGTCCCCTGTCAGACAGAAAGAGTCATGTCCCCTGTCATGCAGAGAGAGTCCTGTCCCCGTCACACACGGAGTGTCCTCTCACCCATCACTCATAGAGAGAGTCCTGTCCCCTGTCACACAGAGAGAGTCCTGTCACCTGTCACACAGAGAGACTCCTGTCACCTATCACGGAGAGAGTCCTGTCCCCTGTCACAGAGAGTCCTGTCCCCTGTCAAACAGAGGGAGTCCTGTCCCCTGTCACACAGAGAGAGTCCTGTCTCCTGTCACACAGAGAGAGTCCTGTCTCCTGTCACACAGAGAGAGTCCTGTCCCCTGTCACACAGAGAGAGTCCTGTCCCCTGTCACACAGAGAGAGTCCTGTCCCCTGTCACACAGAGAGAGTCCTGTCCCCTGTCACACAGAGAGAGTCCTGTCCCCTGTCACACACAGAGTGTCCTGTCCCCTGTCACACACATAGTATCCTGTCCCCTGTCAAACAGAGAGAGTCCTGTCCCCTGTCACACAGAGAGACTCCTGTCACCTATCACGGAGAGAGTCCTGTCCCCTGTCACAGAGAGTCCTGTCCCCTGTCAAACAGAGGGAGTCCTGTCCCCTGTCACACAGAGAGAGTCCTGTCTCCTGTCACACAGAGAGAGTCCTGTCCCCTGTCACACAGAGAGAGTCCTGTCCCCTGTCACACAGAGAGAGTCCTGTCCCCTGTCACACAGAGAGAGTCCTGTCCCCTGTCACACAGAGAGAGTCCTGTCCCCTGTCACACAGAGAGAGTCCTGTCCCCTGTCACACAGAGAGAGTCCTGTCCCCTGTCACACAGAGAGAGTCCTGTCCCCTGTCACACAGAGAGAGTCCTGTCCCCTGTCACACAGAGAGAGTCCTGTCCCCTGTCACACAGAGAGAGTCCTGTCCCCTGTCACACAGAGAGAGTCCTGTCCCCTGTCACACAGAGAGAGTCCTGTCCCCTGTCACACAGAGAGAGTCCTGTCCCCTGTCACACAGAGAGAGTCCTGTCTCCTGTCACACAGAGGGAGGCCTGTCCCCAATCACACAGAGAGAGTCCTGTCCCCTTTCACACAGAGAGTCCTGTCCCCTGTCACACAGAGAGAGTCCTGTCCCCTGTCACACAGAGAGAGTCCTGTCCCCTGTCGCACAGAGAGAGTCCTGTCCCCTTTCACACACGGAGAGTCCTGTCCCCTGTCAGACACATAGTGTCCTGTCCCCTGTCACACAGAGAGAGTCCTGTCCCCTGTCACACAGAGAGGGTCCTGTCCCCTGTCACACAGAGAGAGTCCTGTCCCCTTTCACACACGGAGAGTCCTGTCCCCTGTCAGACACATAGTGTCCTGTCCCCTGTCACACAGAGAGAGTCCTGTCCCCTGTCACACAGAGAGGGTCCTGTCCCCTGTCGCACAGAGAGGGTCCTGTCCCCTGTCGCACAGAGAGAGTCCTGTCCCCTGTCGCACAGAGAGAGTCCTGTCCCCTGTCACACAGAGAGAGTCCTGTCTCCTGTCACAGAGAGAGTCCTGTCTCCTGTCACACAGAGAGAGTCCTGTCCCCTGTCACACAGAGGGAGTCCTGTCCCCGGTCACACAGAGAGTCCTTTCACACAGAGAGAGTCCTGTCCCCTGTCACACAGGAAGGGAGTACTCTCCCCTGTCACAAAGAGAGTGTCCTGTCCCCTGTCACACGGAGAGAGTCCTGTCCCCTGTCAAACAGAGAGAGTCCTGTCCCATGTCACACAGAGAGTGTCCTGTCGCCTGTCACAGAGAGAGAGTCCTGTCCCCTGTCACACAGAGAGAATCCTGTCCCATGTCACACAGAGAGAGTCCTGTCTCCTGTCACACAGAGAGAGTCCTGTCCCCGGTCACACAGAGAGAGTCCTGTCCCCTGTCACAGTGAGAGTCCTGTCCCCTGTCACAGAGAGAGTCCTGTCCCCTGTCAGACAGAAAGAGTCATGTCCCCTGTCACGCAGAGAGAGTCCTGTCCCCTGTCACACAGAGAGAGTCCTGTCACACAGAGAGAGTCCTGTCCCCGTCACACACGGAGTGTCCTCTCACCCATCACTCATAGAGAGTGTCCTGTCGCCTGTCACACACATAGTGTCCTGTCCCCTGTCACACAGAGAGAGTCCTGTCTCCTATCACACAGAGCGACTCCTGTCCCCTATCACACAGAGAGAGTCCTGTCCCCTGTCACAGAGAGAGTCCTGTCCCCTGTCACACAGAGAGAGTCCTGTCTCCTATCACACAGAGCGACTCCTGTCCCCTATCACACAGAGAGAGTCCTGTCCCCTGTCACAGAGAGAGTCCTGTCCCCTTTCACACAGAGAGAGTCCTGTCCCCTGTCACACAGAGAGAATCCTGTCCCATGTCACACAGAGGGAGTCCTGTCCCCTGTCAAACAGAGGGAGTCCTGTCGCCTGTCACATAGAGGGAGTCCTGTCCCCTGTCACACAGAAAGATTCCTGTCCCCTGTCACACAGGGAGGGAGTCCTGTCCCCTGTCACACAGAGAGACTCCTGTCACCTATCACGGAGAGAGTCCTGTCCCCTGTCACACAGAGAGTCCTGTCCCTGGTCACACAGAGATTGTCCAGTCCCCTGCCACACACAGACAGTTCTGTCCCCTGTCAGACAGAGAGAGTCCTGTCCCCTGTCACAGAGAAACTCCTGTCCCCTATCATACAGAGAGAGTCCTGTCCCCTGTCATACAGAGAGTGTCCTGTCCCCTGTCACAGAGAGAACCCTGTCCCATGTCACACAGAGGGAGTCCTGTCCCCTGTCGCACAGAAAGAGTCCTGTACCCTGTCCGAGAGAGAGTCCTGTCCCCTGTCACACAGAAAGATTCCTGTCTCCTGTCACACAGAGAGAGTCCTGTCTCCTGTCACACAGAGAGAGTCCTGTCCCCTGTCACAGAGAGAGTCCTGTCCCCTGTCACACAGAGAGAATCCTGTCCCATGTCACACAGGAAGGGAGTACTCTCCCCTGTCACACAGAGAAGGTCCTGTCCCCTGTCACACAGAGAGAGTCCTGTCCCCTGTCACACAGAGAGACTCCTGTCCCCTGTCACACAGAGAGAGTCCTGTCCCCGGTTACACAGAGAGATTCCTGTCCCCTGTCACACAGAGAGAGTCCTGTCCCCTGTCACACAGAGAGACTCCTGTCCCCTGTCACACAGAGAGAGTCCTGTCCCCTGTCTCACACGGAGAGTCCTGTCCCCTGTCACAGAGAGAGTCCTGTCTCCTGTCACACAGAGAGTCCTGTCTCCTGTCACACAGAGAGAGTCCTGTCCCCTGTCACACAGAGAGAGTCCTGTCCCCTGTCACACAGAAAGATTCCTGTCCCCTGTCACACAGAGAGAGTCCTGTCCCCTGTCACACAGAGAAAGTCCTGTCCCCTGTCACACAGAGAGAGTCCTGTCCCCTGTCACACAGAGAGGGTCCTGCCCCCTGTCACACAGAGAGAGTCCTGTCTCCTGTCACACAGAGAGAGTCCTGTCTCCTGTCACACAGAGAGAGTCCTGTCCCCTGTCACACGGAGAGAGTCCTGTCCCCTGTGAAACAGAGAGAGTCCTGTCCCCTGTCACAGAGAGAGTCCTGTCCCCTGCCACACAGAGAGAGTCCTGTCCCCTGTCACACAGAGAGAGTCCTGTCCCCTGTCAGACAGAGTCCTGTCCCCTGTCACACAGAGAGAGTCCTGTGCCCTGTCACACAGAGAGAGTCCTGTGCCCTGTCACACAGAGAGAGTACTGTCCCCTGTCACACAGAGAGTGTCCTATCCCCTGTCACACAGAGAAAGTCCTGTCCCCTGTCACAGAGAGATTCCTGTCCCCTGTCACACAGAGAGAGAGCTGTCTCCTGTCAGAGAGAGAGTCCTGTCCACTGCCACACAGAGAGAGTCCTGTCCCCTGTCACAGAGAGATTCCTGTCCCCTGTCACACAGAGAGAGAGCTGTCTCCTGTCACAGAGAGAGTCCTGTCCCCTGTCATGCAGAGAGAGTCCTGTCCCCGTCACACACGGAGTGTCCTCTCACCCATCACTCATAGAGAGAGTCCTGTCCCCTGTCACACAGAGAGAGTCCTGTCACCTGTCACACACACAGTGTCCTGTCCCCTGTCACACACATAGTATCCTGTCCCCTGTCACACAGAGAGAATCCTGTCCCATGTCACACAGAGGGAGTCCTGTCCCCTGTCAAACAGAGGGAGTCCTGTCGCCTGTCACACAGAGAGACTCCTGTCCCCTGTCACACAGGGAGGGAGTACTGTCCCCTGTCACAGAGAGTGTCCTGTCCCCTGTCGCACAGAAAGAGTCCTGTACCCTGTCCCAGAGAGAGAGTCCTGTCCCCTGTCACACAGAAAGATTCCTGTCCCCTGTCACACAGGGAGGGAGTACTGTCCCCTGTCACAAAGAGAGTGTCCTGTCCCCTGTCACACAGAGAGAGTCCAGTCCCCTGTCACACAGAGAGAGTCCTGTCCCCTGTCAAACAGAGAGAGTCCTGTCCCCTGTCACACAGAGTTACTCCTGTCACCTATCACGGAGAGAGTCCTGTCCCCTGTCACACAGAGGGAGTCCTGTCCCCTGTCAAACAGAGGGAGTCCTGTCGCCTGTCACATAGAGAGAGTCCTGTCCCCTGTCACACAGAGAGAGTCCTGTCCCCTGTCACACAGAGAGAGTCCTGTCCCCTGTCACACAGAGAGAGTCCTGTCCCCTGTCACACAGAGAGAGTCCTGTCCCCTGTCACACAGAGAGAGTCCTGTCCCCTGTCACACAGAGAGAGTCCTGTCCCCTCTCACAGAGAAACTCCTGTCCCCTATCATACAGAGAGAGTCCTGTCCCCTGTCATACAGAGAGAGCCCTGTCCCCTGTCACACAGAGAGAGCCCTGTCCCCTGTCACACAGAGAGAGTCCTGTCTCCTGTCACAGAGAGAGTCCTGTCTCCTGTCACAGAGAGAGTCCTGTCTCCTGTCACAGAGAGAGTCCTGTCTCCTGTCACAGAGAGAGTCCTGTCTCCTGTCACAGAGAGAGTCCTGTCCCCTGTCACACAGGAAGGGAGTACTCTCCCCTGTCACACAGAGAAGGTCCTGTCCCCTGTCAAACAGAGGGAGTCCTGTCACCTGTCACATAGAGAGTGTCCTGTCCCCTGTCACATAGAGAGTGTCCTGTCCCCTGTCACAGAGAGATTCCTGTCCCCTGTCACACAGAGAGAGAGCTGTCTCCTGTCACAAAGAGAGAGTCCTGTCCACTGCCACACAGAGAGAGTCCTGTCCCCTGTCAGACAGAAAGAGTCATGTCCCCTGTCATGCAGAGAGAGTCCTGTCCCCGTCACACACGGAGTGTCCTCTCACCCATCACTCATAGAGAGAGTCCTGTCCCCTGTCACACAGAGAGAGTCCTGTCACCTGTCACACACACAGTGTCCTGTCCCCTGTCACACACATAGTATCCTGTGCCCTGTCACACAGAGAGAGTCCTGTCTCCTATCACACAGAGCGACTCCTGTCCCCTATCACACAGAGAGAGTCCTGTCCCCTGTCACAGAGAGAGTCCTGTCCCCTGTCACACAGAGAGTATCCTGTCCCATGTCACACAGAGGGAGTCCTGTCCCCTGTCAAACAGAGGGAGTCCTGTCGCCTGTCACACAGAGAGACTCCTGTCCCCTGTCACACAGGGAGGGAGTACTGTCCCCTGTCACAAAGAGAGTGTCCTGTCCCCTGTCGCACAGAAAGAGTCCTGTACCCTGTCCCAGAGAGAGAGTCCTGTCCCCTGTCACACAGAAAGATTCCTGTCCCCTGTCACACAGGGAGGGAGTACTGTCCCCTGTCACAAAGAGAGTGTCCTGTCCCCTGTCAAACAGAGAGAGTCCTGTCCCCTGTCACACAGAGAGACTCCTGTCACCTATCACGGAGAGAGTCCTGTCCCCTGTCACAGAGAGTCCTGTCCCCTGTCACACAGAGGGAGTCCTGTCCCCTGTCAAACAGAGCAAGTCCTGTCGCCTGTCACATAGAGAGAGTCCTGTCCCCTGTCACACAGAGTGAGTCCTGTCCCCTGTCACACAGAGAGAGTCCTGTCCCCTGTCACACAGAGAGAGTCCTGTCCCCTGTCGCACAGAGAGAGTCCTGTCCCCTGTCAGAGAAACTCCTGTCCCCTATCATACAGAGAGAGTCCTGTCCCCTGTCACACAGAGAGAGCCCTGTCCCCTGTCACACAGAGAGAGCCCTGTCCCCTGTCACACAGAGAGAGTCCTGTCCCCTGTCAAACAGAGGGAGTCCTGTCCCCTGTCACACACAGAGAATCCTGTCCCATGTCACACAGGAAGGGAGTACTCTCCCCTGTCACAGAGAGAGTCCTGTCCCCTGTCACACAGAGAGAGTCCTGTCCCCTGTCACACAGAGAGAGAGCTGTCTCCTGTCACAAAGAGAGAGTCCTGTCCACTGCCACACAGAGAGAGTCCTGTCCCCTGTCAGACAGAAAGAGTCATGTCCCCTGTCATGCAGAGAGAGTCCTGTCCCCGTCACACACGGAGTGTCCTCTCACCCATCACTCATAGAGAGAGTCCAGTCCCCTGTCACACAGAGAGAGTCCAGTCCCCTGTCACACAGAGAGAGTCCAGTCCCCTGTCACACAGAGAGAGTCCTGTCCCCTGTCACACAGAGAGTCCTGTCCCCTGTCACACAGAGGGAGTCCTGTCCCCTGTCAAACAGAGGGAGTCCTGTCGCCTGTCACATAGAGAGAGTCCTGTCGCCTGTCACATAGAGAGAGTCCTGTCACCTGTCACACAGAGAGAGTCCTGTGCCCTGTCACACAGAGAGAGTCCTGTGCCCTGTCACACAGAGAGTGTCCTGTCCCCTGTCACAGAGAGATTCCTGTCCCCTGTCACACAGAGAGAGTCCTGTCCCCTGTCACACAGAGAGAGAGCTGTCCCCTGTCACAAAGAGAGTGTCCTGTCCCCTGTCACAAAGAGAGAGTCCTGTCCCCTGACGCACAGAGAGTCCTGTCGCCTGTCACAGAGAGAGAGTCCTGTCCCCTGTCAGACAGAAAGAGTCATGTCCCCTGTCATGCAGAGAGTCCTGTCCCCGTCACACACGGAGTGTCCTCTCACCCATCACTCATAGAGAGAGTCCTGTCCCCTGTCACACAGAGAGAGTCCTGTCACCTGTCACACACACAGTGTCCTGTCCCCTGTCACACACACAGTATCCTGTCCCCTGTCAAACAGAGAGAGTCCTGTCCCCTGTCACACAGAGAGACTCCTGTCACCTATCACGGAGGGAGTCCTGTCCCCTGTCACAGAGAGTCCTGTCCCCTGTCAAACAGAGGGAGTCCTGTCCCCTGTCAAACAGAGGGAGTCCTGTCGCCTGTCACATAGAGAGAGTCCTGTCCCCTGTCACACAGAGAGAGTCCTGTCCCCTGTCACACAGAGAGAGTCCTGTCCCCTGTCACAGAGAAACTCCTGTCCCCTATCATACAGAGAGAGTCCTGTCCCCTGTCATACAGAGAGAGCCCTGTCCCCTGTCACACAGAGAGAGCCCTGTCCCCTGTCACAGAGAGAGTCCTGTCTCCTGTCACAGAGAGAGTCCTGTCCCCTGTCACACAGAGAGAATCCTGTCCCATGTCACACAGGAAGGGAGTGCTCTCCCCTGTCACACAGAGAAGGTCCTGTCCCCTGTCACACAGAGAGAGTCCTGTCCCCTGTCAAACAGAGGGAGTCCTGTCGCCTGTCACATAGAGAGAGTCCTGTCCCCTGTCGCACAGAAAGAGTCCTGTACCCTGTCCCAGAGAGAGAGTCCTGTCCCCTGTCACACAGAAAGATTCCTGTCCCCTGTCACACAGAGAGAGTCCTGTCTCATGTCACACAGAGAGAGTCCTGCCCCCTTTCACACAGAGAGAGTCCTGTGCCCTGTCACACAGAGAGAGTCCTGTCCCCTGTCACACACGGAGAGTCCTGTCCCCTGTCAGACACATAGTGTCCTGTCCCCTGTCACACAGAGAGATTCCTGTCCCCTATCACACAGAGTCCTGTCCCCTGTCACACAGAGAGAATCCTGTCCCCTGTCACACAGAGAGAGTCCTGTCCCCTGTCACACAGAGAGAGTCCTGTCCCCTGTCACACAGAGAGAGTCCTGTCCCCTGTCACACAGAGAGAGTCCTGTCCCCTGTCTCACACGGAGAGTCCTGTCCCCTGTCACAGAGAGAGAGTCCTGTCTCCTGTCACACAGAGAGAGTCCTGTCCCCTGTCACACAGAGAGAGTCCTGTCTGCTGTCACAGAGAGAGTCCTGTCCCCTGTCACACAGAGAGAATCCTGTCCCATGTCACACAGGAAGGGAGTGCTCTCCCCTGTCACACAGAGAAGGTCCTGTCCCCTGTCACACAGAGAGAGTCCTGTCCCCTGTCACACAGAGAGAGTCCTGTCCCCTGTCACACAGAGAGAGTCCTGTCCCCTGTCACACAGAGAGAGTACTGTCTCCTGTCACACAGAGAGTCCTGTCCCCGGTCACACAGAGAGATTCCTGTTCCCTGTCACACAGAGAGAGTACTGTCTCCTGTCACACAGAGAGAGTACTGTCTCCTGTCACACAGAAAGAGTCCTGTACCCTGTCCCAGAGAGAGAGTCCTGTCCCCTGTCACACAGAAAGATTCCTGTCCCCTGTCACACAGAGAGAGTCCTGTTTCCTGTCACACAGAGAGAGTCCTGTCTCCTGTCACACAGAGAGAGTCCTGTCTCCTGTCACACAGAGAGAGTCCTGTCCCCTGTCTCACACGGAGAGTCCTGTCCCCTGTCACAGAGAGAGAGTCCTGTCTCCTGTCACACAGAGAGAGTCCTGTCCCCTGTCACACAGAGAGAGTCCTGTCCCCTGTCACACAGAGAGAGTCCTGTCTCCTGTCACACAGAGGGAGTCCTGTCCCCTGTCACACAGAGGGAGTCCTGTCGCCTGTCACACAGAGAGACTCCTGTCCCCTGTCACACAGGGAGGGAGTACTGTCCCCTGTCACAAAGAGAGTGTCCTGTCCCCTGTCGCACAGAAAGAGTCCTGTACCCTGTCAAACAGAGAGAGAGTCCTGTCCCCTGTCACACAGAGAGACTCCTGTCACCTATCACGGAGAGAGTCCTGTCCCCTGTCACACAGAGACAGTCCTGTCCCCTGTCGCACAGAGAGAGTCATGTCCCCTGTCACAAAGAGAGAGTCCTGTCCCCTGCCACACAGAGAGTCCTGTCCCCTGTCACACACGGAGAGTCCTGTCCCCTGTCACAGAGAGAGTCCTGTGCCCTGTCACACAGAGAGAGTCCTGTCCCCTGTCACACGGAGAGAGTCCTGTCCCCTGTCACACGGAGAGAGTCCTGTCCCCTGTCACACGGAGAGAGTCCTGTCTCCTGTCACACGGAGAGAGTCCTGTCTCCTGTCACACGGAGACTGTCCTGTCTCCTGTCACACGGAGACTGTCCTGTCTCCTGTCACACAGAGACTGTCCTGCCCCCTGTCACAGAGAAACTCCTGTCCCCTATCATACAGAGAGAGTCCTGTCCCCTGTCATACAGAGAGAGCCCTGTCCCCTGTCACACAGAGAGAGCCCTGTCCCCTGTCACACAGAGAGAATCCTGTCCCATGTCACACAGGAAGGGAGTACTCTCCCCTGTCACACAGAGAAGGTCCTGTCCCCTGTCACACAGAGAGAGTCCTGTCCCCTGTCAAACAGAGGGAGTCCTGTCGCCTGTCACATAGAGAGAGTCCTGTCCCCTGTCGCACAGAAAGAGTCCTGTACCCTGTCCCAGAGAGAGAGTCCTGCCCCCTTTCACACAGAGAGAGTCCTGTGCCCTGTCACACAGAGAGAGTCCTGTCCCCTGTCGCACACGGAGAGTCCTGTCCCCTGTCAGACACATAGTGTCCTGTCCCCTGTCACACAGAGAGAGTCCTGTCCCCTGTCACACAGAGAGAGTCCTGTCCCCTGTCACACAGAGAGAGTCCTGTCCCCTGTCACACAGAGAGAGTCCTGTCTCCTGTCACAGAGAGAGTCCTGTCCCCTGTCACACAGAGAGAATCCTGTCCCATGTCACACAGGAAGGGAGTGCTCTCCCCTGTCACACAGAGAAGGTCCTGTCCCCTGTCACACAGAGAGAGTCCTGTGCCCTGTCACACAGAGAGAGTCCTGTGCCCTGTCACACAGAGAGAGTCCTGTCCCCTGTCACACAGAGAGAGTCCTGTCCCCTGTCACACAGAGAGAATCCTGTCCCCTGTCACACAGAGAGAGTCCTGTCCCCTGTCTCACACGGAGAGTCCTGTCTCCTGTCACACAGAGAGAGTCCTGTCCCCTGTCACACAGAGAGAGTCCTGTCCCCTGTCACACAGAGAGAGTACTGTCTCCTGTCACACAGAGGGAGTCCTGTCGCCTGTCACACAGAGGGAGTCCTGTACCCTGTCCCAGAGAGGTAGTCCTGTCCCCTGTCACACAGAAAGATTCCTGTCCCCTGTCACACAGAGAGAGTCCTGTCTCCTGTCACACAGAGAGAGTCCTGTCTCCTGTCACACAGAGAGAGTCCTGTCCCCTGTCACACAGAGAGAGTCCTGTCCCCTGTCTCACACGGAGAGTCCTGTCCCCTGTCACAGAGAGAGAGTCCTGTCTCCTGTCACACAGAGAGAGTCCTGCCCCATGTCACACAGAGAGATTCCTGTTCCCTGTCACACAGAGAGAGTACTGTCTCCTGTCACACAGAGGGAGTCCTGTCGCCTGTCACATAGAGAGAGTCCTGTCCCCTGTCTCACAGAAAGAGTCCTGTACCCTGTCCCAGAGAGAGAGTCCTGTCCCCTGTCACACAGAGAGCGTCCTGTCTCATGTCACACAGAGAGAGTCCTGCCCCCTTTCACACAGAGAGAGTCCTGTCCCCTGTCACACAGAGAGAGTCCTGTCCCCTGTCACACAGAGAGAGTCCTGTCCCCTGTCGCACAGAGAGAGTCTTGTCCCCTGTCACACAGAGAGAATCCTGTCCCATGTCACACAGGAAGGGAGTACTCTCCCCTGTCACACAGAGAAGGTCCTGTCCCCTGTCACACAGAGAGACTCCTGTCCCCTATCACACAGAGAGAGTCCTGTCCCCTGTCACACAGAGAGAGTCCTGTCCCCTGTCACACAGAGAGAGTCCTGTCCCCTGTCACACAGAGAGAGTCCTGTCCCATGTCACACAGAGAGAGTCCTGTTCCTTGTCACACAGGAAGGGAGTACTCTCCCCTGTCACAAAGAGAGTGTCCTGTCGCCTGTCACAGAGAGAGAGTCCTGTCCCCTGTCACACAGAGAGTCCTGTCGCCTGTCACACACGGAGTGTCCTCTCACCCATCACTCATAGAGAGAGTCCTGTCCCCTGTCAGACAGAAAGAGTCATGTCCCCTGTCATGCAGAGAGAGTCCTGTCCCCGTCACACACGGAGTGTCCTCTCACCCATCACTCATAGAGAGAGTCCTGTCCCCTGTCACACAGAGAGAGTCCTGTCACCTGTCACACAGAGAGACTCCTGTCACCTATCACGGAGAGAGTCCTGTCCCCTGTCACAGAGAGTCCTGTCCCCTGTCAAACAGAGGGAGTCCTGTCCCCTGTCACACAGAGAGAGTCCTGTCTCCTGTCACACAGAGAGAGTCCTGTCTCCTGTCACACAGAGAGAGTCCTGTCCCCTGTCACACAGAGAGAGTCCTGTCCCCTGTCACACAGAGAGAGTCCTGTCCCCTGTCACACAGAGAGAGTCCTGTCCCCTGTCACACAGAGAGAGTCCTGTCCCCTGTCACACACAGAGTGTCCTGTCCCCTGTCACACACATAGTATCCTGTCCCCTGTCAAACAGAGAGAGTCCTGTCCCCTGTCACACAGAGAGACTCCTGTCACCTATCACGGAGAGAGTCCTGTCCCCTGTCACAGAGAGTCCTGTCCCCTGTCAAACAGAGGGAGTCCTGTCCCCTGTCACACAGAGAGAGTCCTGTCTCCTGTCACACAGAGAGAGTCCTGTCCCCTGTCACACAGAGAGAGTCCTGTCCCCTGTCACACAGAGAGAGTCCTGTCCCCTGTCACACAGAGAGAGTCCTGTCCCCTGTCACACAGAGAGAGTCCTGTCCCCTGTCACACAGAGAGAGTCCTGTCCCCTGTCACACAGAGAGAGTCCTGTCCCCTGTCACACAGAGAGAGTCCTGTCCCCTGTCACACAGAGAGAGTCCTGTCCCCTGTCACACAGAGAGAGTCCTGTCCCCTGTCACACAGAGAGAGTCCTGTCCCCTGTCACACAGAGAGAGTCCTGTCCCCTGTCACACAGAGAGAGTCCTGTCCCCTGTCACACAGAGAGAGTCCTGTCCCCTGTCACACAGAGAGAGTCCTGTCTCCTGTCACACAGAGGGAGGCCTGTCCCCAATCACACAGAGAGAGTCCTGTCCCCTTTCACACAGAGAGTCCTGTCCCCTGTCACACAGAGAGAGTCCTGTCCCCTGTCACACAGAGAGAGTCCTGTCCCCTGTCGCACAGAGAGAGTCCTGTCCCCTTTCACACACGGAGAGTCCTGTCCCCTGTCAGACACATAGTGTCCTGTCCCCTGTCACACAGAGAGAGTCCTGTCCCCTGTCACACAGAGAGGGTCCTGTCCCCTGTCACACAGAGAGAGTCCTGTCCCCTTTCACACACGGAGAGTCCTGTCCCCTGTCAGACACATAGTGTCCTGTCCCCTGTCACACAGAGAGAGTCCTGTCCCCTGTCACACAGAGAGGGTCCTGTCCCCTGTCGCACAGAGAGGGTCCTGTCCCCTGTCGCACAGAGAGAGTCCTGTCCCCTGTCGCACAGAGAGAGTCCTGTCCCCTGTCACACAGAGAGAGTCCTGTCTCCTGTCACAGAGAGAGTCCTGTCTCCTGTCACACAGAGAGAGTCCTGTCCCCTGTCACACAGAGGGAGTCCTGTCCCCGGTCACACAGAGAGTCCTTTCACACAGAGAGAGTCCTGTCCCCTGTCACACAGGAAGGGAGTACTCTCCCCTGTCACAAAGAGAGTGTCCTGTCCCCTGTCACACGGAGAGAGTCCTGTCCCCTGTCAAACAGAGAGAGTCCTGTCCCATGTCACACAGAGAGTGTCCTGTCGCCTGTCACAGAGAGAGAGTCCTGTCCCCTGTCACACAGAGAGAATCCTGTCCCATGTCACACAGAGAGAGTCCTGTCTCCTGTCACACAGAGAGAGTCCTGTCCCCGGTCACACAGAGAGAGTCCTGTCCCCTGTCACAGTGAGAGTCCTGTCCCCTGTCACAGAGAGAGTCCTGTCCCCTGTCAGACAGAAAGAGTCATGTCCCCTGTCACGCAGAGAGAGTCCTGTCCCCTGTCACACAGAGAGAGTCCTGTCACACAGAGAGAGTCCTGTCCCCGTCACACACGGAGTGTCCTCTCACCCATCACTCATAGAGAGTGTCCTGTCGCCTGTCACACACATAGTGTCCTGTCCCCTGTCACACAGAGAGAGTCCTGTCTCCTATCACACAGAGCGACTCCTGTCCCCTATCACACAGAGAGAGTCCTGTCCCCTGTCACAGAGAGAGTCCTGTCCCCTGTCACACAGAGAGAGTCCTGTCTCCTATCACACAGAGCGACTCCTGTCCCCTATCACACAGAGAGAGTCCTGTCCCCTGTCACAGAGAGAGTCCTGTCCCCTTTCACACAGAGAGAGTCCTGTCCCCTGTCACACAGAGAGAATCCTGTCCCATGTCACACAGAGGGAGTCCTGTCCCCTGTCAAACAGAGGGAGTCCTGTCGCCTGTCACATAGAGGGAGTCCTGTCCCCTGTCACACAGAAAGATTCCTGTCCCCTGTCACACAGGGAGGGAGTCCTGTCCCCTGTCACACAGAGAGACTCCTGTCACCTATCACGGAGAGAGTCCTGTCCCCTGTCACACAGAGAGTCCTGTCCCTGGTCACACAGAGATTGTCCAGTCCCCTGCCACACACAGACAGTTCTGTCCCCTGTCAGACAGAGAGAGTCCTGTCCCCTGTCACAGAGAAACTCCTGTCCCCTATCATACAGAGAGAGTCCTGTCCCCTGTCATACAGAGAGTGTCCTGTCCCCTGTCACAGAGAGAACCCTGTCCCATGTCACACAGAGGGAGTCCTGTCCCCTGTCGCACAGAAAGAGTCCTGTACCCTGTCCGAGAGAGAGTCCTGTCCCCTGTCACACAGAAAGATTCCTGTCTCCTGTCACACAGAGAGAGTCCTGTCTCCTGTCACACAGAGAGAGTCCTGTCCCCTGTCACAGAGAGAGTCCTGTCCCCTGTCACACAGAGAGAATCCTGTCCCATGTCACACAGGAAGGGAGTACTCTCCCCTGTCACACAGAGAAGGTCCTGTCCCCTGTCACACAGAGAGAGTCCTGTCCCCTGTCACACAGAGAGACTCCTGTCCCCTGTCACACAGAGAGAGTCCTGTCCCCGGTTACACAGAGAGATTCCTGTCCCCTGTCACACAGAGAGAGTCCTGTCCCCTGTCACACAGAGAGACTCCTGTCCCCTGTCACACAGAGAGAGTCCTGTCCCCTGTCTCACACGGAGAGTCCTGTCCCCTGTCACAGAGAGAGTCCTGTCTCCTGTCACACAGAGAGTCCTGTCTCCTGTCACACAGAGAGAGTCCTGTCCCCTGTCACACAGAGAGAGTCCTGTCCCCTGTCACACAGAAAGATTCCTGTCCCCTGTCACACAGAGAGAGTCCTGTCCCCTGTCACACAGAGAAAGTCCTGTCCCCTGTCACACAGAGAGAGTCCTGTCCCCTGTCACACAGAGAGGGTCCTGCCCCCTGTCACACAGAGAGAGTCCTGTCTCCTGTCACACAGAGAGAGTCCTGTCTCCTGTCACACAGAGAGAGTCCTGTCCCCTGTCACACAGAGAGAGTCCTGTCCCCTGTCACACAGAGAGGGTCCTGCCCCCTGTCACACAGAGAGAGTCCTGTCTCCTGTCACACAGAGAGAGTCCTGTCTCCTGTCACACAGAGAGAGTCCTGTCCCCTGTCACACGGAGAGAGTCCTGTCCCCTGTGAAACAGAGAGAGTCCTGTCCCCTGTCACAGAGAGAGTCCTGTCCCCTGCCACACAGAGAGAGTCCTGTCCCCTGTCACACAGAGAGAGTCCTGTCCCCTGTCAGACAGAGTCCTGTCCCCTGTCACACAGAGAGAGTCCTGTGCCCTGTCACACAGAGAGAGTCCTGTGCCCTGTCACACAGAGAGAGTACTGTCCCCTGTCACACAGAGAGTGTCCTATCCCCTGTCACACAGAGAAAGTCCTGTCCCCTGTCACAGAGAGATTCCTGTCCCCTGTCACACAGAGAGAGAGCTGTCTCCTGTCAGAGAGAGAGTCCTGTCCACTGCCACACAGAGAGAGTCCTGTCCCCTGTCACAGAGAGATTCCTGTCCCCTGTCACACAGAGAGAGAGCTGTCTCCTGTCACAGAGAGAGTCCTGTCCCCTGTCATGCAGAGAGAGTCCTGTCCCCGTCACACACGGAGTGTCCTCTCACCCATCACTCATAGAGAGAGTCCTGTCCCCTGTCACACAGAGAGAGTCCTGTCACCTGTCACACACACAGTGTCCTGTCCCCTGTCACACACATAGTATCCTGTCCCCTGTCACACAGAGAGAATCCTGTCCCATGTCACACAGAGGGAGTCCTGTCCCCTGTCAAACAGAGGGAGTCCTGTCGCCTGTCACACAGAGAGACTCCTGTCCCCTGTCACACAGGGAGGGAGTACTGTCCCCTGTCACAGAGAGTGTCCTGTCCCCTGTCGCACAGAAAGAGTCCTGTACCCTGTCCCAGAGAGAGAGTCCTGTCCCCTGTCACACAGAAAGATTCCTGTCCCCTGTCACACAGGGAGGGAGTACTGTCCCCTGTCACAAAGAGAGTGTCCTGTCCCCTGTCACACAGAGAGAGTCCAGTCCCCTGTCACACAGAGAGAGTCCTGTCCCCTGTCAAACAGAGAGAGTCCTGTCCCCTGTCACACAGAGTTACTCCTGTCACCTATCACGGAGAGAGTCCTGTCCCCTGTCACACAGAGGGAGTCCTGTCCCCTGTCAAACAGAGGGAGTCCTGTCGCCTGTCACATAGAGAGAGTCCTGTCCCCTGTCACACAGAGAGAGTCCTGTCCCCTGTCACACAGAGAGAGTCCTGTCCCCTGTCACACAGAGAGAGTCCTGTCCCCTGTCACACAGAGAGAGTCCTGTCCCCTGTCACACAGAGAGAGTCCTGTCCCCTGTCACACAGAGAGAGTCCTGTCCCCTCTCACAGAGAAACTCCTGTCCCCTATCATACAGAGAGAGTCCTGTCCCCTGTCATACAGAGAGAGCCCTGTCCCCTGTCACACAGAGAGAGCCCTGTCCCCTGTCACACAGAGAGAGCCCTGTCCCCTGTCACACAGAGAGAGTCCTGTCTCCTGTCACAGAGAGAGTCCTGTCTCCTGTCACAGAGAGAGTCCTGTCTCCTGTCACAGAGAGAGTCCTGTCTCCTGTCACAGAGAGAGTCCTGTCCCCTGTCACACAGGAAGGGAGTACTCTCCCCTGTCACACAGAGAAGGTCCTGTCCCCTGTCAAACAGAGGGAGTCCTGTCACCTGTCACATAGAGAGTGTCCTGTCCCCTGTCACATAGAGAGTGTCCTGTCCCCTGTCACAGAGAGATTCCTGTCCCCTGTCACACAGAGAGAGAGCTGTCTCCTGTCACAAAGAGAGAGTCCTGTCCACTGCCACACAGAGAGAGTCCTGTCCCCTGTCAGACAGAAAGAGTCATGTCCCCTGTCATGCAGAGAGAGTCCTGTCCCCGTCACACACGGAGTGTCCTCTCACCCATCACTCATAGAGAGAGTCCTGTCCCCTGTCACACAGAGAGAGTCCTGTCACCTGTCACACACACAGTGTCCTGTCCCCTGTCACACACATAGTATCCTGTGCCCTGTCACACAGAGAGAGTCCTGTCTCCTATCACACAGAGCGACTCCTGTCCCCTATCACACAGAGAGAGTCCTGTCCCCTGTCACAGAGAGAGTCCTGTCCCCTGTCACACAGAGAGACTCCTGTCCCCTGTCACACAGGGAGGGAGTACTGTCCCCTGTCACAAAGAGAGTGTCCTGTCCCCTGTCGCACAGAAAGAGTCCTGTACCCTGTCCCAGAGAGAGAGTCCTGTCCCCTGTCACACAGAAAGATTCCTGTCCCCTGTCACACAGGGAGGGAGTACTGTCCCCTGTCACAAAGAGAGTGTCCTGTCCCCTGTCAAACAGAGAGAGTCCTGTCCCCTGTCACACAGAGAGACTCCTGTCACCTATCACGGAGAGAGTCCTGTCCCCTGTCACAGAGAGTCCTGTCCCCTGTCACACAGAGGGAGTCCTGTCCCCTGTCAAACAGAGCAAGTCCTGTCGCCTGTCACATAGAGAGAGTCCTGTCCCCTGTCACACAGAGTGAGTCCTGTCCCCTGTCACACAGAGAGAGTCCTGTCCCCTGTCACACAGAGAGAGTCCTGTCCCCTGTCGCACAGAGAGAGTCCTGTCCCCTGTCAGAGAAACTCCTGTCCCCTATCATACAGAGAGAGTCCTGTCCCCTGTCATACAGAGAGAGCCCTGTCCCCTGTCACACAGAGAGAGCCCTGTCCCCTGTCACACAGAGAGAGTCCTGTCCCCTGTCAAACAGAGGGAGTCCTGTCCCCTGTCACACACAGAGAATCCTGTCCCATGTCACACAGGAAGGGAGTACTCTCCCCTGTCACAGAGAGAGTCCTGTCCCCTGTCACACAGAGAGAGTCCTGTCCCCTGTCACACAGAGAGAGAGCTGTCTCCTGTCACAAAGAGAGAGTCCTGTCCACTGCCACACAGAGAGAGTCCTGTCCCCTGTCAGACAGAAAGAGTCATGTCCCCTGTCATGCAGAGAGAGTCCTGTCCCCGTCACACACGGAGTGTCCTCTCACCCATCACTCATAGAGAGAGTCCAGTCCCCTGTCACACAGAGAGAGTCCAGTCCCCTGTCACACAGAGAGAGTCCAGTCCCCTGTCACACAGAGAGAGTCCAGTCCCCTGTCACACAGAGAGAGTCCTGTCCCCTGTCACACAGAGAGTCCTGTCCCCTGTCACACAGAGGGAGTCCTGTCCCCTGTCAAACAGAGGGAGTCCTGTCGCCTGTCACATAGAGAGAGTCCTGTCGCCTGTCACATAGAGAGAGTCCTGTCACCTGTCACACAGAGAGAGTCCTGTGCCCTGTCACACAGAGAGAGTCCTGTGCCCTGTCACACAGAGAGTGTCCTGTCCCCTGTCACAGAGAGATTCCTGTCCCCTGTCACACAGAGAGAGTCCTGTCCCCTGTCACACAGAGAGAGAGCTGTCCCCTGTCACAAAGAGAGTGTCCTGTCCCCTGTCACAAAGAGAGAGTCCTGTCCCCTGACGCACAGAGAGTCCTGTCGCCTGTCACAGAGAGAGAGTCCTGTCCCCTGTCAGACAGAAAGAGTCATGTCCCCTGTCATGCAGAGAGTCCTGTCCCCGTCACACACGGAGTGTCCTCTCACCCATCACTCATAGAGAGAGTCCTGTCCCCTGTCACACAGAGAGAGTCCTGTCACCTGTCACACACACAGTGTCCTGTCCCCTGTCACACACACAGTATCCTGTCCCCTGTCAAACAGAGAGAGTCCTGTCCCCTGTCACACAGAGAGACTCCTGTCACCTATCACGGAGGGAGTCCTGTCCCCTGTCACAGAGAGTCCTGTCCCCTGTCAAACAGAGGGAGTCCTGTCCCCTGTCAAACAGAGGGAGTCCTGTCGCCTGTCACATAGAGAGAGTCCTGTCCCCTGTCACACAGAGAGAGTCCTGTCCCCTGTCACACAGAGAGAGTCCTGTCCCCTGTCACAGAGAAACTCCTGTCCCCTATCATACAGAGAGAGTCCTGTCCCCTGTCATACAGAGAGAGCCCTGTCCCCTGTCACACAGAGAGAGCCCTGTCCCCTGTCACAGAGAGAGTCCTGTCTCCTGTCACAGAGAGAGTCCTGTCCCCTGTCACACAGAGAGAATCCTGTCCCATGTCACACAGGAAGGGAGTGCTCTCCCCTGTCACACAGAGAAGGTCCTGTCCCCTGTCACACAGAGAGAGTCCTGTCCCCTGTCAAACAGAGGGAGTCCTGTCGCCTGTCACATAGAGAGAGTCCTGTCCCCTGTCGCACAGAAAGAGTCCTGTACCCTGTCCCAGAGAGAGAGTCCTGTCCCCTGTCACACAGAAAGATTCCTGTCCCCTGTCACACAGAGAGAGTCCTGTCTCATGTCACACAGAGAGAGTCCTGCCCCCTTTCACACAGAGAGAGTCCTGTGCCCTGTCACACAGAGAGAGTCCTGTCCCCTGTCACACACGGAGAGTCCTGTCCCCTGTCAGACACATAGTGTCCTGTCCCCTGTCACACAGAGAGATTCCTGTCCCCTATCACACAGAGAGAGTCCTGTCTCATGTCACACAGAGAGAGTCCTGCCCCCTTTCACACAGAGAGAGTCCTGTCCCCTGTCACACAGAGAGAATCCTGTCCCCTGTCACACAGAGAGAGTCCTGTCCCCTGTCACACAGAGAGAGTCCTGTCCCCTGTCACACAGAGAGAGTCCTGTCCCCTGTCACACAGAGAGAGTCCTGTCCCCTGTCTCACACGGAGAGTCCTGTCCCCTGTCACAGAGAGAGAGTCCTGTCTCCTGTCACACAGAGAGAGTCCTGTCCCCTGTCACACAGAGAGAGTCCTGTCTCCTGTCACACACAGCGAGTCCTGTCCCATGTCACACAGAGAGAGTCCTGTCCCCTGTCAGAGAGAGAGTCCTGTCCCCTGTCACACAGAGAGAGTCCTGTCTCCTGTCACACAGAGAGAGTCCTGTCCCCGGTCACACAGAGAGATTCCTGTTCCCTGTCACACAGAGAGAGTACTGTCTCCTGTCACACACAGGGAGTCCTGTCGCCTGTCACATAGAGAGAGTCCTGTCCCCTGTCTCACAGAAAGAGTCCTGTACCCTGTCCCAGAGAGAGAGTCCTGTCCCCTGTCACACAGAGAGCGTCCTGTCTCATGTAACACAGAGAGAGTCCTGCCCCCTTTCACACAGAGAGAGTCCTGTCCCCTGTCACACAGAGAGAGTCCTGTCCCCTGTCACACAGAGAGAGTCCTGTCCCCTGTCACACAGAGAGTTCTGTCCCCTTTCACACAGAGATGGTCCTGTCCCCTGTCGCACAGAGAGAGTCCTGTCCCCTGTCGCACAGAGAGAGTCCTGTCCCCTGTCACACAGAGAGAATCCTGTCCCATGTCACACAGGAAGGGCGTACTCTCCCCTGTCACACAGAGAAGGTCCTGTCCCCTGTCACACAGAGAGAGTCCTGTCCCCTGTCACACAGAGAGAGTCCTGTGCCCTCACACAGAGAGAGTCCTGTGCCCTCTCACAGAGAGAGTCCTGTCCCCTGTCACACAGAGAGAATCCTGTCCCATGTCACACACAGAGGTTCCTGTCCCCTGTCACACAGAGAGAGTCCTGTTCCTTGTCACACAGGAAGGGAGTACTCTCCCCTGTCACAAAGAGAGTGTCCTGTCCCCTGTCACAAAGAGAGAGTCCTGTCCCCTGACGCACAGAGAGTCCTGTCCCCTGTCACACAGAGACAGTCCTGTCCCCTGTTGCACAGAGAGAGTCCTGTCACCTGTCTCACAGAGAGTCCTGTCGCCTGTCACACAGAGAGTCATGTCCCCTGTCACAAAGAGAGAGTCCTGTCCCCTGCCACACAGAGAGAGTCCTGTCCCCTGTCACACACGGAGAGTCCTGTCCCCTGTCACAGAGAGAGTCCTGTCCCCTGTCACAGAGAGAGTCCTGTGCCCTGTCACACAGAGAGAGTCCTGTCCCCTGTCACACGGAGAGAGTCCTGTCCCCTGTCACACGGAGAGAGTCCTGTCTCCTGTCACACGGAGAGAGTCCTGTCTCCTGTCACACGGAGACTGTCCTGTCTCCTGTCGCACAGAGACTGTCCTGCCCCCTGTTACACAGAGAGAGTCCTGCCCCCTGTCACACAGAGAGAGTCCTGTCCCATGTCACACAGAGAGAGTCCTGTTCCTTGTCACACAGGAAGGGAGTACTCTCCCCTGTCACAAAGAGAGTGTCCTGTCCCCTGTCACAAAGAGAGAGTCCTGTCCCCTGTCAGACAGGGAGAGCGTCCTGTCCCCTGTCAGACAGGGAGAGCGTCCTGTCCCCTGTCAGACAGGTAGAGCGTCCTGTCCCCTGTCAGACAGGGAGAGCGTCCTGTCCCCTGTCAGACAGGGAGAGCGTCCTGTCCCCTGTCAGACAGGTAGAGCGTCCTGTCCCCTGTCAGACAGGGAGAGCGTCCTGTCCCCTGTCAGACAGGGAGAGCGTCCTGTCCCCTGTCACACAGGGAGAGCGTCCTGTCCCCTGTCACACAGGGAGAGCGTCCTGTCCCCTGTCAGACAGGGAGAGCGTCCTGTCCCCTGTCAGACAGGGAGAGCGTCCTGTCCCCTGTCAGACAGGGAGAGCGTCCTGTCCCCTGTCAGACAGGGAGAGCGTCCTGTCCCCTGTCAGACAGGGAGAGCGTCCTGTCCCCTGTCAGACAGGGAGAGCGTCCTGTCCCCTGTCAGACAGGGAGAGCGTCCTGTCCCCTGTCAGACAGGGAGAGCGTCCTGTCCCCTGTCACACAGGGAGAGCGTCCTGTCCCCTGTCACACAGGGAGAGCGTCCTGTCCCCTGTCACACAGGGAGAGCGTCCTGTCCCCTGTCACACAGGGAGAGCGTCCTGTCCCCTGTCACACAGGGAGAGCGTCCTGTCCCCTGTCACACAGGGAGAGCGTCCTGTCCCCTGTCACACAGGGAGAGCGTCCTGTCCCCTGTCACACAGGGAGAGCGTCCTGTCCCCTGTCAGACAGGGAGAGCGTCCTGTCCCCTGTCACACAGGGAGAGCGTCCTGTCCCCTGTCAGACAGGGAGAGCGTCCTGTCCCCTGTCAGACAGGGAGAGCGTCCTGTCCCCTGTCAGACAGGGAGAGCGTCCTGTCCCCTGTCAGACAGGGAGAGCGTCCTGTCCCCTGTCAGACAGGGAGAGCGTCCTGTCCCCTGTCAGACAGGGAGAGCGTCCTGTCCCCTGTCAGACAGGGAGAGCGTCCTGTCCCCTGTCAGACAGGGAGAGCGTCCTGTCCCCTGTCACACAGGGAGAGCGTCCTGTCCCCTGTCACACAGGGAGAGCGTCCTGTCCCCTGTCACACAGGGAGAGCGTCCTGTCCCCTGTCACACAGGGAGAGCGTCCTGTCCCCTGTCACACAGGGAGAGCGTCCTGTCCCCTGTCACACAGGGAGAGCGTCCTGTCCCCTGTCAGACAGGGAGAGCGTCCTGTCCCCTGTCAGACAGGGAGAGCGTCCTGTCCCCTGTCAGACAGGGAGAGCGTCCTGTCCCCTGTCAGACAGGGAGAGCGTCCTGTCCCCTGTCAGACAGGGAGAGCGTCCTGTCCCCTGTCAGACAGGGAGAGCGTCCTGTCCCCTGTCACACAGGGAGAGCGTCCTGTCCCCTGTCAGACAGGGAGAGCGTCCTGTCCCCTGTCACACAGGGAGAGCGTCCTGTCCCCTGTCACACAGGGAGAGCGTCCTGTCCCCTGTCAGACAGGGAGAGCGTCCTGTCCCCTGTCAGACAGGGAGAGCGTCCTGTCCCCTGTCAGACAGGGAGAGCGTCCTGTCCCCTGTCAGACAGGGAGAGCGTCCTGTCCCCTGTCAGACAGGGAGAGCGTCCTGTCCCCTGTCAGACAGGGAGAGCGTCCTGTCCCCTGTCAGACAGGGAGAGCGTCCTGTCCCCTGTCAGACAGGGAGAGCGTCCTGTCCCCTGTCAGACAGGGAGAGCGTCCTGTCCCCTGTCAGACAGGGAGAGCGTCCTGTCCCCTGTCACACAGGGAGAGCGTCCTCTCCCCTGTCAGACAGGGAGAGCGTCCTCTCCCCTGTCAGACAGGGAGAGCGTCCTCTCCCCTGTCACACAGGGAGAGCGTCCTCTCCCCTGTCACACAGGGAGAGCGTCCTCTCCCCTGTCACACAGGGAGAGCGTCCTCTCCCCTGTCACACAGGGAGAGCGTCCTGTCCCCTGTCACACAGGGAGAGCGTCCTGTCCCCTGTCACACAGGGAGAGCGTCCTGTCCCCTGTCACACAGGGAGAGCGTCCTGTCCCCTGTCACACAGGGAGAGCGTCCTGTCCCCTGTCACACGGAGAGCGTCCTGTCCCCTGTCACACAGGGAGAGCGTCCTGTCCCCTGTCACACAGGGAGAGCGTCCTGTCCCCTGTCACACAGGGAGAGCGTCCTGTCCCCTGTCACACAGGGAGAGCGTCCTGTCCCCTGTCACACAGGGAGAGCGTCCTGTCCCCTGTCACACAGGGAGCGCGTCCTGTCCGCTGTCACACAGGGAGCGCGTCCTGTCCCCTGTCACACAGGGAGCGCGTCCTGTCCCCTGTCAGACAGGGAGAGCGTCCTGTCCCCTGTCAGACAGGGAGAGCGTCCTGTCCCCTGTCAGACAGGGAGAGCGTCCTGTCCCCTGTCAGACAGGGAGAGCGTCCTGTCCCCTGTCAGACAGGGAGAGCGTCCTGTCCCCTGTCAGACAGGGAGAGCGTCCTGTCCCCTGTCAGACAGGGAGAGCGTCCTGTCCCCTGTCAGACAGGGAGAGCGTCCTGTCCCCTGTCACACAGGCAGAGCGTCCTGTCCCCTGTCAGACAGGCAGAGCGTCCTGTCCCCTGTCACACAGGGAGAGCGTCCTGTCCCCTGTCAGACAGGGAGAGCGTCCTGTCCCCTGTCACACAGGGAGAGCGTCCTGTCCCCTGTCAGACAGGGAGAGCGTCCTGTCCCCTGTCAGACAGGGAGAGCGTCCTGTCCCCTTTCAGACAGGGAGAGCGTCCTGTCCCCTGTCACACAGGGAGAGCGTCCTGTCCCCTGTCAGACAGGGAGAGCGTCCTGTCCCCTGTCACACAGGGAGAGCGTCCTGTCCCCTGTCAGACAGGGAGAGCGTCCTGTCCCCTGTCAGACAGGGAGAGCGTCCTGTCCCCTGTCAGACAGGGAGAGCGTCCTGTCCCCTGTCAGACAGGGAGAGCGTCCTGTCTCCTGTCAGACAGGGAGAGCGTCCTGTCCCCTGTCAGACAGGGAGAGCGTCCTGTCCCCTGTCACACAGGGAGCGCGTCCTGTCCCCTGTCACACAGGGAGCGCGTCCTGTCCCCTGACAGACAGGGAGAGCGTCCTGTCCCCTGTCACACAGGGAGAGCGTCCTGTCCCCTGTCAGACAGGGAGAGCGTCCTCTCCCCTGTCAGACAGGGAGAGCGTCCTGTCCCCTGTCAGACAGGGAGAGCGTCCTCTCCCCTGTCAGACAGGGAGAGCGTCCTGTCCCCTGTCACACAGGGAGAGCGTCCTCTCCCCTGTCACACAGGGAGAGCGTCCTCTCCCCTGTCACACAGGGAGAGCGTCCTGTCCCCTGTCACACAGGGAGAGCGTCCTCTCCCCTGTCACACAGGGAGAGCGTCCTGTCCCCTGTCACACAGGGAGAGCGTCCTCTCCCCTGTCACACAGGGAGAGCGTCCTCTCCCCTGTCACACAGGGAGAGCGTCCTCTCCCCTGTCACACAGGGAGAGCGTCCTCTCCCCTGTCACACAGGGAGAGCGTCCTCTCCCCTGTCACACAGGGAGAGCGTCCTCTCCCCTGTCACACAGGGAGAGCGTCCTGTCGCCTGTCACACAGGGAGAGCTTCCTGTCCCCTGTCACACAGGGAGAGCGTCCTGTCCCCTGTCACACAGGGAGAGCGTCCTGTCCCCTGTCACACAGGGAGAGCGTCCTGTCCCCTGTCACACAGGGAGAGCGTCCTGTCCCCTGTCACACAGGGAGAGCGTCCTGTCCCCTGTCACACAGGGAGAGCGTCCTGTCCCCTGTCACACAGGGAGAGCGTCCTGTCCCCTGTCACACAGGGAGCGCGTCCTGTCCCCTGTCACACAGGGAGCGCGTCCTGTCCCCTGTCACACAGGGAGCGCGTCCTGTCCCCTGTCACACAGGGAGCGCGTCCTGTCCCCTGTCACACAGGGAGCGCGTCCTGTCCCTGTCACACAGGGAGCGCGTCCTGTCCCCTGTCACACAGGGAGCGCGTCCTGTCCCCTGTCAGACAGGGAGCGCGTCCTGTCCCCTGTCAGACAGGGAGAGCGTCCTGTCCCCTGTCAGACAGGGAGAGCGTCCTGTCCCCTGTCAGACAGGGAGAGCGTCCTGTCCCCTGTCAGACAGGGAGAGCGTCCTGTCCCCTGTCAGACAGGGAGAGCGTCCTGTCCCCTGTCAGACAGGGAGAGCGTCCTGTCCCCTGTCAGACAGGGAGAGCGTCCTGTCCCCTGTCAGACAGGGAGAGCGTCCTGTCCCCTGTCAGACAGGGAGAGCGTCCTGTCCCCTGTCAGACAGGGAGAGCGTCCTGTCCCCTGTCAGACAGGGAGAGCGTCCTGTCCCCTGTCAGACAGGGAGAGCGTCCTGTCCCCTGTCAGACAGGGAGAGCGTCCTGTCCCCTGTCAGACAGGGAGAGCGTCCTGTCCCCTGTCAGACAGGGAGAGCGTCCTGTCCCCTGTCAGACAGGGAGAGCGTCCTGTCCCCTGTCAGACAGGGAGAGCGTCCTGTCCCCTGTCAGACAGGGAGAGCGTCCTGTCCCCTGTCAGACAGGGAGAGCGTCCTGTCCCCTGTCAGACAGGGAGAGCGTCCTGTCCCCTGTCACACAGGGAGAGCGTCCTGTCCCCTGTCACACAGGGAGAGCGTCCTGTCCCCTGTCACACAGGGAGAGCGTCCTGTCCCCTGTCACACAGGGAGCGCGTCCTGTCCCCTGTCACACAGGGAGCGCGTCCTGTCCCCTGTCACACAGGGAGCGCGTCCTGTCCCCTGTCACACAGGGAGCGCGTCCTGTCCCCTGTCACACAGGGAGCGCGTCCTGTCCCCTGTCACACAGGGAGAGCGTCCTGTCCCCTGTCACACAGGGAGAGCGTCCTGTCCCCTGTCACACACGGAGAGCGTCCTGTCCCCTGTCACACAGGGAGAGCGTCCTGTCCCCTGTCACACAGGGGGAGCGTCCTGTCCCCTGTCACACAGGGGGAGCGTCCTGTCCCCTGTCACACAGGGGGAGCGTCCTGTCCCCTGTCACACAGGGAGAGCGTCCTGTCCCCTGTCACACAGGGAGAGCGTCCTGTCCCCTGTCACACAGGGAGAGCGTCCTGTCCCCTGTCAGACAGGGAGAGCGTCCAGTCCCCTGTCAGACAGGGAGAGCGTCCTGTCCCCTGTCAGACAGGGAGAGCGTCCTGTCCCCTGTCAGACAGGGAGAGCGTCCTGTCCCCTGTCAGACAGGGAGAGCGTCCTGTCCCCTGTCAGACAGGGAGAGCGTCCTGTCCCCTGTCAGACAGGGAGAGCGTCCTGTCCCCTGTCAGACAGGGAGAGCGTCCTGTCCCCTGTCAGACAGGGAGAGCGTCCTGTCCCCTGTCAGACAGGGAGAGCGTCCTGTCCCCTGTCAGACAGGGAGAGCGTCCTGTCCCCTGTCAGACAGGGAGAGCGTCCTGTCCCCTGTCAGACAGGGAGAGCGTCCTGTCCCCTGTCAGACAGGGAGAGCGTCCTGTCCCCTGTCAGACAGGGAGAGCGTCCTGTCCCCTGTCAGACAGGGAGAGCGTCCTGTCCCCTGTCAGACAGGGAGAGCGTCCTGTCCCCTGTCAGACAGGGAGAGCGTCCTGTCCCCTGTCAGACAGGGAGAGCGTCCTGTCCCCTGTCAGACAGGGAGAGCGTCCTGTCCCCTGTCAGACAGGGAGAGCGTCCTGTCCCCTGTCAGACAGGGAGAGCGTCCTGTCCCCTGTCAGACAGGGAGAGCGTCCTGTCCCCTGTCAGACAGGGAGAGCGTCCTGTCCCCTGTCAGACAGGGAGAGCGTCCTGTCCCCTGTCAGACAGGGAGAGCGTCCTGTCCCCTGTCAGACAGGGAGAGCGTCCTGTCCCCTGTCAGACAGGGAGAGCGTCCTGTCCCCTGTCAGACAGGGAGAGCGTCCTGTCCCCTGTCAGACAGGGAGAGCGTCCTGTCCCCTGTCAGACAGGGAGAGCGTCCTGTCCCCTGTCAGACAGGGAGAGCGTCCTGTCCCCTGTCAGACAGGGAGAGCGTCCTGTCCCCTGTCAGACAGGGAGAGCGTCCTGTCCCCTGTCAGACAGGGAGAGCGTCCTGTCCCCTGTCAGACAGGGAGAGCGTCCTGTCCCCTGTCAGACAGGGAGAGCGTCCTGTCCCCTGTCAGACAGGGAGAGCGTCCTGTCCCCTGTCAGACAGGGAGAGCGTCCTGTCCCCTGTCAGACAGGGAGAGCGTCCTGTCCCCTGTCAGACAGGGAGAGCGTCCTGTCCCCTGTCAGACAGGGAGAGCGTCCTGTCCCCTGTCAGACAGGGAGAGCGTCCTGTCCCCTGTCAGACAGGGAGAGCGTCCTGTCCCCTGTCAGACAGGGAGAGCGTCCTGTCCCCTGTCAGACAGGGAGAGCGTCCTGTCCCCTGTCAGACAGGGAGAGCGTCCTGTCCCCTGTCACACAGGGAGAGCGTCCTGTCCCCTGTCAGACAGGGAGAGCGTCCTGTCCCCTGTCACACAGGGAGAGCGTCCTGTCCCCTGTCACACAGGGAGAGCGTCCTGTCCCCTGTCACACAGGGAGAGCGTCCTGTCCCCTGTCACACAGGGAGAGCGTCCTGTCCCCTGTCACACAGGGAGAGCGTCCTGTCCCCTGTCACACAGGGAGAGCGTCCTGTCCCCTGTCACACACATAGTGTCCTGTCCACTGTCACACAGAGAGAGTCCTGTCCCGGGTCACACAGAGAGAGTCCTGTCCCCTGTCTCACAGAGAGAGTATCCTGTCCCCTGTCACACAGAGAGAGTCCTGTCCCCTGTCACACACATAGTGTCCTGTCCCCTGTCACACAGAGAGAGTCCTGTCCCCTGTCTCACAGGGAGAGTATCCTGTCCCCTGTCACACACATAGTGTCCTGTCCCCTGTCACACAGAGAGAGTCCTGTCCCCTGTCACACAGAGAGAGTCCTGCCCGTCACACAGAGAGAGCCCTGTCCCCTGTCACACAGAGCGTGTCCTGTCCCCGTGATCCAGAGAGAGTCCTGTGCCCTGTCGCGCAGAGAGAGTCCTGTGCCCTGTCGCGCAGAGAGAGTCCTGTGCCCTGTCGCGCAGAGAGAGTCCTGTGCCCTGTCGCGCAGAGAGAGTCCTGTGCCCTGTCGCGCAGAGAGAGTCCTGTGCCCTGTCGCGCAGAGAGAGTCCTGTGCCCTGTCGCGCAGAGAGAGTCCTGTGCCCTGTCGCGCAGAGAGAGTCCTGTGCCCTGTCGCGCAGAGAGAGTCCTGTGCCCTGTCGCGCAGAGAGAGTCCTGTGCCCTGTCGCGCAGAGAGAGTCCTGTGCCCTGTCGCGCAGAGAGAGTCCTGTGCCCTGTCGCGCAGAGAGAGTCCTGTGCCCTGTCGCGCAGAGAGAGTCCTGTGCCCTGTCGCGCAGAGAGAGTCCTGTGCCCTGTCGCGCAGAGAGAGTCCTGTGCCCTGTCGCGCAGAGAGAGTCCTGTGCCCTGTCGCGCAGAGAGAGTCCTGTGCCCTGTCGCGCAGAGAGAGTCCTGTGCCCTGTCGCGCAGAGAGAGTCCTGTGCCCTGTCGCGCAGAGAGAGTCCTGTGCCCTGTCGCGCAGAGAGAGTCCTGTGCCCTGTCGCGCAGAGAGAGTCCTGTGCCCTGTCGCGCAGAGAGAGTCCTGTGCCCTGTCGCGCAGAGAGAGTCCTGTGCCCTGTCGCGCAGAGAGAGTCCTGTGCCCTGTCGCGCAGAGAGAGTCCTGTGCCCTGTCGCGCAGGGAGAGTCCTGTGCCCTGTCGCGCAGGGAGAGTCCTGTGCCCTGTCGCGCAGGGAGAGTCCTGTGCCCTGTCGCGCAGGGAGAGTCCTGTGCCCTGTCGCGCAGGGAGAGTCCTGTGCCCTGTCGCGCAGGGAGAGTCCTGTGCCCTGTCGCGCAGGGAGAGTCCTGTGCCCTGTCGCGCAGGGAGAGTCCTGTGCCCTGTCGCGCAGGGAGAGTCCTGTGCCCTGTCGCGCAGGGAGAGTCCTGTGCCCTGTCGCGCAGGGAGAGTCCTGTGCCCTGTCGCGCAGGGAGAGTCCTGTGCCCTGTCGCGCAGGGAGAGTCCTGTGCCCTGTCGCGCAGGGAGAGTCCTGTGCCCTGTCGCGCAGGGAGAGTCCTGTGCCCTGTCGCGCAGGGAGAGTCCTGTGCCCTGTCGCGCAGGGAGAGTCCTGTGCCCTGTCGCGCAGGGAGAGTCCTGTGCCCTGTCGCGCAGGGAGAGTCCTGTGCCCTGTCGCGCAGGGAGAGTCCTGTGCCCTGTCGCGCAGGGAGAGTCCTGTGCCCTGTCGCGCAGGGAGAGTCCTGTGCCCTGTCGCGCAGGGAGAGTCCTGTGCCCTGTCGCGCAGGGAGAGTCCTGTGCCCTGTCGCGCAGGGAGAGTCCTGTGCCCTGTCGCGCAGGGAGAGTCCTGTGCCCTGTCGCGCAGGGAGAGTCCTGTGCCCTGTCGCGCAGGGAGAGTCCTGTGCCCTGTCGCGCAGGGAGAGTCCTGTGCCCTGTCGCGCAGGGAGAGTCCTGTGCCCTGTCGCGCAGGGAGAGTCCTGTGCCCTGTCGCGCAGGGAGAGTCCTGTGCCCTGTCGCGCAGGGAGAGTCCTGTGCCCTGTCGCGCAGGGAGAGTCCTGTGCCCTGTCGCGCAGGGAGAGTCCTGTGCCCTGTCGCGCAGGGAGAGTCCTGTGCCCTGTCGCGCAGGGAGAGTCCTGTGCCCTGTCGCGCAGGGAGAGTCCTGTGCCCTGTCGCGCAGGGAGAGTCCTGTGCCCTGTCGCGCAGGGAGAGTCCTGTGCCCTGTCGCGCAGGGAGAGTCCTGTGCCCTGTCGCGCAGGGAGAGTCCTGTGCCCTGTCGCGCAGGGAGAGTCCTGTGCCCTGTCGCGCAGGGAGAGTCCTGTGCCCTGTCGCGCAGGGAGAGTCCTGTGCCCTGTCGCGCAGGGAGAGTCCTGTGCCCTGTCGCGCAGGGAGAGTCCTGTGCCCTGTCGCGCAGGGAGAGTCCTGTGCCCTGTCGCGCAGGGAGAGTCCTGTGCCCTGTCGCGCAGGGAGAGTCCTGTGCCCTGTCGCGCAGGGAGAGTCCTGTGCCCTGTCGCGCAGGGAGAGTCCTGTGCCCTGTCGCGCAGGGAGAGTCCTGTGCCCTGTCGCGCAGGGAGAGTCCTGTGCCCTGTCGCGCAGGGAGAGTCCTGTGCCCTGTCGCGCAGGGAGAGTCCTGTGCCCTGTCGCGCAGGGAGAGTCCTGTGCCCTGTCGCGCAGGGAGAGTCCTGTGCCCTGTCGCGCAGGGAGAGTCCTGTGCCCTGTCGCGCAGGGAGAGTCCTGTGCCCTGTCGCGCAGGGAGAGTCCTGTGCCCTGTCGCGCAGGGAGAGTCCTGTGCCCTGTCGCGCAGGGAGAGTCCTGTGCCCTGTCGCGCAGGGAGAGTCCTGTGCCCTGTCGCGCAGGGAGAGTCCTGTGCCCTGTCGCGCAGGGAGAGTCCTGTGCCCTGTCGCGCAGGGAGAGTCCTGTGCCCTGTCGCGCAGGGAGAGTCCTGTGCCCTGTCGCGCAGGGAGAGTCCTGTGCCCTGTCGCGCAGGGAGAGTCCTGTGCCCTGTCGCGCAGGGAGAGTCCTGTGCCCTGTCGCGCAGGGAGAGTCCTGTGCCCTGTCGCGCAGGGAGAGTCCTGTGCCCTGTCGCGCAGGGAGAGTCCTGTGCCCTGTCGCGCAGGGAGAGTCCTGTGCCCTGTCGCGCAGGGAGAGTCCTGTGCCCTGTCGCGCAGGGAGAGTCCTGTGCCCTGTCGCGCAGGGAGAGTCCTGTGCCCTGTCGCGCAGGGAGAGTCCTGTGCCCTGTCGCGCAGGGAGAGTCCTGTGCCCTGTCGCGCAGGGAGAGTCCTGTGCCCTGTCGCGCAGGGAGAGTCCTGTGCCCTGTCGCGCAGGGAGAGTCCTGTGCCCTGTCGCGCAGGGAGAGTCCTGTGCCCTGTCGCGCAGGGAGAGTCCTGTGCCCTGTCGCGCAGGGAGAGTCCTGTGCCCTGTCGCGCAGGGAGAGTCCTGTGCCCTGTCGCGCAGGGAGAGTCCTGTGCCCTGTCGCGCAGGGAGAGTCCTGTGCCCTGTCGCGCAGGGAGAGTCCTGTGCCCTGTCGCGCAGGGAGAGTCCTGTGCCCTGTCGCGCAGGGAGAGTCCTGTGCCCTGTCGCGCAGGGAGAGTCCTGTGCCCTGTCGCGCAGGGAGAGTCCTGTGCCCTGTCGCGCAGGGAGAGTCCTGTGCCCTGTCGCGCAGGGAGAGTCCTGTGCCCTGTCGCGCAGGGAGAGTCCTGTGCCCTGTCGCGCAGGGAGAGTCCTGTGCCCTGTCGCGCAGGGAGAGTCCTGTGCCCTGTCGCGCAGGGAGAGTCCTGTGCCCTGTCGCGCAGGGAGAGTCCTGTGCCCTGTCGCGCAGGGAGAGTCCTGTGCCCTGTCGCGCAGGGAGAGTCCTGTGCCCTGTCGCGCAGGGAGAGTCCTGTGCCCTGTCGCGCAGGGAGAGTCCTGTGCCCTGTCGCGCAGGGAGAGTCCTGTGCCCTGTCGCGCAGGGAGAGTCCTGTGCCCTGTCGCGCAGGGAGAGTCCTGTGCCCTGTCGCGCAGGGAGAGTCCTGTCCCCTGTCGCGCAGAGAGAGTCCTGTCCCCTGTCGCGCAGAGAGAGTCCTGTCCCCTGTCGCGCAGAGCGAGTCCTGTCCCCTGTCGCGCAGAGCGAGTCCTGTCCCCTGTCGCGCAGAGCGAGTCCTGTCCCCTGTCTCGCAGAGAGAGTCCTGTCCCGTGTCACGCAGAGAGAGTCCTGTCCCCGTCACGCAGAGAGAGTCCTGTCCCCTGCCACGCACATAGTGTCCTGTCCCCTGTCACAGAGAGGGTCCTGTCTCCTGTCACACAGAGAGGGTCCTGTCCCCTGCCACACAGAGAGGGTCCTGTCCCCTGTCAGACAGGGAGAGCGTCCTGTCCCCTGTCAGACAGGGAGAGCGTCCTGTCCCCTGTCAGACAGGGAGAGCGTCCTGTCCCCTGTCACACAGGGAGAGCGTCCTGTCCCCTGTCACACAGGGAGAGCGTCCTGTCCCCTGTCAGACAGGGAGAGCGTCCTGTCCCCTGTCAGACAGGGAGAGCGTCCTGTCCCCTGTCAGACAGGGAGAGCGTCCTGTCCCCTGTCACACAGGGAGAGCGTCCTGTCCCCTGTCAGACAGGGAGAGCGTCCTGTCCCCTGTCACACAGGGAGAGCGTCCTGTCCCCTGTCAGACAGGGAGAGCGTCCTGTCCCCTGTCACACAGGGAGAGCGTCCTGTCCCCTGTCAGACAGGGAGAGCGTCCTGTCCCCTGTCAGACAGGGAGAGCGTCCTGTCCCCTGTCAGACAGGGAGAGCGTCCTGTCCCCTGTCACACAGGGAGAGCGTCCTGTCCCCTGTCACACAGGGAGAGCGTCCTGTCCCCTGTCACACAGGGAGAGCGTCCTGTCCCCTGTCACACAGGGAGAGCGTCCTGTCCCCTGTCACACAGGGAGAGCGTCCTGTCCCCTGTCACACAGGGAGAGCGTCCTGTCCCCTGTCACACAGGGAGAGCGTCCTGTCCCCTGTCACACAGGGAGAGCGTCCTGTCCCCTGTCACACAGGGAGAGCGTCCTGTCCCCTGTCACACAGGGAGAGCGTCCTGTCCCCTGTCACACAGGGAGAGCGTCCTGTCCCCTGTCACACAGGGAGAGCGTCCTGTCCCCTGTCACACAGGGAGAGCGTCCTGTCCCCTGTCACACAGGGAGAGCGTCCTGTCCCCTGTCACACAGGGAGAGCGTCCTGTCCCCTGTCACACAGGGAGAGCGTCCTGTCCCCTGTCACACAGGGAGAGCGTCCTGTCCCCTGTCACACAGGGAGAGCGTCCTGTCCCCTGTCACACAGGGAGAGCGTCCTGTCCCCTGTCACACAGGGAGAGCGTCCTGTCCCCTGTCACACAGGGAGAGCGTCCTGTCCCCTGTCACACAGGGAGAGCGTCCTGTCCCCTGTCACACAGGGAGAGCGTCCTGTCCCCTGTCACACAGGGAGAGCGTCCTGTCCCCTGTCACACAGGGAGAGCGTCCTGTCCCCTGTCACACAGGGAGAGCGTCCTGTCCCCTGTCACACAGGGAGAGCGTCCTGTCCCCTGTCACACAGGGAGAGCGTCCTGTCCCCTGTCACACAGGGAGAGCGTCCTGTCCCCTGTCACACAGGGAGAGCGTCCTGTCCCCTGTCACACAGGGAGAGCGTCCTGTCCCCTGTCACACAGGGAGAGCGTCCTGTCCCCTGTCACACAGGGAGAGCGTCCTGTCCCCTGTCACACAGGGAGAGCGTCCTGTCCCCTGTCACACAGGGAGAGCGTCCTGTCCCCTGTCACACAGGGAGAGCGTCCTGTCCCCTGTCACACAGGGAGAGCGTCCTGTCCCCTGTCACACAGGGAGAGCGTCCTGTCCCCTGTCACACAGGGAGAGCGTCCTGTCCCCTGTCACACAGGGAGAGCGTCCTGTCCCCTGTCACACAGGGAGAGCGTCCTGTCCCCTGTCACACAGGGAGAGCGTCCTGTCCCCTGTCACACAGGGAGAGCGTCCTGTCCCCTGTCACACAGGGAGAGCGTCCTGTCCCCTGTCACACAGGGAGAGCGTCCTGTCCCCTGTCACACAGGGAGAGCGTCCTGTCCCCTGTCACACAGGGAGAGCGTCCTGTCCCCTGTCACACAGGGAGAGCGTCCTGTCCCCTGTCACACAGGGAGAGCGTCCTGTCCCCTGTCACACAGGGAGAGCGTCCTGTCCCCTGTCACACAGGGAGAGCGTCCTGTCCCCTGTCACACAGGGAGAGCGTCCTGTCCCCTGTCACACAGGGAGAGCGTCCTGTCCCCTGTCACACAGGGAGAGCGTCCTGTCCCCTGTCACACAGGGAGAGCGTCCTGTCCCCTGTCACACAGGGAGAGCGTCCTGTCCCCTGTCACACAGGGAGAGCGTCCTGTCCCCTGTCACACAGGGAGAGCGTCCTGTCCCCTGTCACACAGGGAGAGCGTCCTGTCCCCTGTCACACAGGGAGAGCGTCCTGTCCCCTGTCACACAGGGAGAGCGTCCTGTCCCCTGTCACACAGGGAGAGCGTCCTGTCCCCTGTCACACAGGGAGAGCGTCCTGTCCCCTGTCACACAGGGAGAGCGTCCTGTCCCCTGTCACACAGGGAGAGCGTCCTGTCCCCTGTCACACAGGGAGAGCGTCCTGTCCCCTGTCACACAGGGAGAGCGTCCTGTCCCCTGTCACACAGGGAGAGCGTCCTGTCCCCTGTCACACAGGGAGAGCGTCCTGTCCCCTGTCACACAGGGAGAGCGTCCTGTCCCCTGTCACACAGGGAGAGCGTCCTGTCCCCTGTCACACAGGGAGAGCGTCCTGTCCCCTGTCACACAGGGAGAGCGTCCTGTCCCCTGTCACACAGGGAGAGAGTCCTGTGCCCTGTCACACAGGGAGAGCGTCCTGTCCCCTGTCACACAGGGAGAGCGTCCTGTGCCCTGTCACACAGGGAGAGCGTCCTGTCCCCTGTCACACAGGGAGAGCGTCCTGTCCCCTGTCACACAGGGAGAGCGTCCTGTCCCCTGTCACACAGGGAGAGCGTCCTGTCCCCTGTCACACAGGGAGAGCGTCCTGTCCCCTGTCACACAGGGAGAGCGTCCTGTCCCCTGTCACACAGGGAGAGCGTCCTGTCCCCTGTCACACAGGGAGAGCGTCCTGTCCCCTGTCACACAGGGAGAGCGTCCTGTCCCCTGTCACACAGGGAGAGCGTCCTGTCCCCTGTCACACAGGGAGAGCGTCCTGTCCCCCGTCACACAGGGAGAGCGTCCTGTCCCCCGTCACACAGGGAGAGCGTCCTGTCCCCCGTCACACAGGGAGAGCGTCCTGTCCCCCGTCACACAGAGAGAGTCCTGTCCCCCGTCACACAGAGAGAGTCCTGTCCCCGTCACACAGAGAGAGTCCTCTCCCCTGTCACAAAGAGAGATTCCTGTCCCCTGTCACACACAGAAGGTCCTGTCCCCTGTCACACAGAGAGAGTCCTGTCCCCTGTCTCACAGAGAGAATCCTGTCCCCTGTCACACACATAGTGTCCTGTCTCCTGTCACAGAGAGAGTCCTGTCTCCTGTCACAGAGAGAGTCCTGTCTCCTGTCGCACAGGGAGAGTCCTGTCCCCTGTCGCACAGAGAGAGTCCTGTTCCCTGTCGCACAGAGAGAGTCCTGTCCCCTGTCACACAGAGAGAGAGTCCTGTCCCCTGTCACACAGAGAGAGTCCTGTCCCCTGTCACACAGAGGGAGTCCTGTCCCCTGTCACACAGAGAGAGTCCTGTCCCCTGTCACACAGAGAGAGTCCTGTCTCCTGTCAGACATATAGGGTCCTGTCTCCTGTCACACAGAGAGAGTCCTGTCTCCTGTCACACAGAGAGAGTCCTGTCTCCTGTCACACAGAGAGAGTCCTGTCTCCTGTCACACAGAGAGAGTCCTGTCTCCTGTCACACAGAGAGAGTCCTGTCTCCTGTCACACAGAGAGAGTCCTGTCCCCTGCCACACAGAGAGAATCCTGTCCCCTGTCACACACATAGTGTCCTGTCTCCTGTCACAGAGAGAGTCCTGTCTCCTGTCACAGAGAGAGTCCTGTCTCCTGTCACACAGGGAGAGTCCTGTCTCCTGTCACACAGGGAGAGTCCTGTCCCCTGTCGCACAGAGAGGGTCCTGTCCCCTGTCGCACAGAGAGAGTCCTGTCCCCTGTCGCACAGAGAGAGTCCTGTCCCCTGTCACACAGAGAGAGTCCTGTCCACTGTCACACAGAGGGAGTCCTGTCCCCTGTCACACAGAGAGAGTCCTGTCCCCTGTCACACAGAGTCCTGTCTCCTGTCAGACATATAGGGTCCTGTCCCCTGTCACACAGAGAGAGTCCTGTCTCCTGTCACACAGAGAGAGTCCTGTCCCCTGTCACACAGAGGGAGTCCTGTCCCCTGTCACACAGAGAGAGTCCTGTCCCCTGTCACACAGAGAGAGTCCTGTCTCCTGTCAGACATATAGGGTCCTGTCTCCTGTCACACAGAGAGAGTCCTGTCTCCTGTCACACAGAGAGAGTCCTGTCTCCTGTCACACAGAGAGAGTCCTGTCTCCTGTCACACAGAGAGAGTCCTGTCTCCTGTCACACAGAGAGAGTCCTGTCTCCTGTCACACAGAGAGAGTCCTGTCCCCTGCCACACAGAGAGAATCCTGTCCCCTGTCACACACATAGTGTCCTGTCTCCTGTCACAGAGAGAGTCCTGTCTCCTGTCACAGAGAGAGTCCTGTCTCCTGTCACACAGGGAGAGTCCTGTCTCCTGTCACACAGGGAGAGTCCTGTCCCCTGTCGCACAGAGAGGGTCCTGTCCCCTGTCGCACAGAGAGAGTCCTGTCCCCTGTCGCACAGAGAGAGTCCTGTCCCCTGTCGCACAGAGAGAGTCCTGTCCACTGTCACACAGAGGGAGTCCTGTCCCCTGTCACACAGAGAGAGTCCTGTCCCCTGTCACACAGAGTCCTGTCTCCTGTCAGACATATAGGGTCCTGTCCCCTGTCACACAGAGAGAGTCCTGTCTCCTGTCACACAGAGAGAGTCCTGTCTCCTGTCACACAGAGAGAGTCCTGTCTCCTGTCACACAGAGAGAGTCCTGTCTCCTGTCACACAGAGAGAGTCCTGTCTCCTGTCACAGAGAGAGAGTCCTGTCCCCTGTCACAGAGAGAGTCCTGTCCCCTGTCACAGAGAGAGACTCCTGTCCCCTGTCACACAGAGAGAGTCCTGTCCCCTGTCACACAGAGAGAGTCCTGTCCCCTGTCACACAGGGAGAGTCCTGTCCCCTGTCACACAGAGTGGGTCCTGTCCCCTGTCACACAGAGAGTCCTGTCCCCTGTCGCACAGAGAGAGTCCTGTCCCCTGTCACACATGTAGTGTCCTGTCCCCTGTCACACAGAGAGACTCCTGTCCCCGGTCACACAGAGAGAGCCCTGTGCCCTGTCACACAGAGAGAGTGTCCTGTTACCTGTCACAGAGAGAGAGTCCTGTCCCCTGTCAGACAGAGAGAGCCCTGTCCCCCGTCACACGCCGAGAGTCCTGTCCCCCATCACACAGAGAGAGTCCTGTCCCCGGTCACACAGAGAGAGCCCTGTGCCCTGTCACAAAGAGAGATTCCTGTCCCCTGTCACACAGAGAGAGTCCTGTCCCTGTCACACAGAGAGAGTCCTGTCCCTTGTCACACAGAGAGTCCTGTCCCCTGTCACAGAGAGAGTCCTGTCCCATGTCACAGAGAGAGTCCTGTCCCCTATCGCACAGAGAGAGTCCTGTCCCCTGTCGCACAGAGAGAGTCCTGTGCCCTGTCACACAGAGAGAGTCCTGTGCCCTGTCACACAGAGAGAGTCCTGTGCCCTGTCACACAGAGAGAGTCCTGTGCCCTGTCACACAGAGAGAGTCCTGTGCCCTGTCACACAGAGAGAGTCCTGTCCCCTGTCACACAGGGAGAGCGTCCTGTCCCCTGTCACACAGGGAGAGCGTCCTGTCCCCTGTCACACAGGGAGAGCGTCCTGTCCCCTGTCACACAGGGAGAGCGTCCTGTCCCCTGTCACACAGGGAGAGCGTCCTGTCCCGTGTCACACAGGGAGAGCGTCCTGTCCCCTGTCAGACAGGGAGAGCGTCCTGTCCCCTGTCAGACAGGGAGAGCGTCCTGTCCCCTGTCAGACAGGGAGAGCGTCCTGTCCCCTGTCAGACAGGGAGAGCGTCCTGTCCCCTGTCAGACAGGGAGAGCGTCCTGTCCCCTGTCAGACAGGGAGAGCGTCCTGTCCCCTGTCAGACAGGGAGAGCGTCCTGTCCCCTGTCAGACAGGGAGAGCGTCCTGTCCCCTGTCAGACAGGGAGAGCGTCCTGTCCCCTGTCAGACAGGGAGAGCGTCCTGTCCCCTGTCAGACAGGGAGAGCGTCCTGTCCCCTGTCAGACAGGGAGAGCGTCCTGTCCCCTGTCAGACAGGGAGAGCGTCCTGTCCCCTGTCAGACAGGGAGAGCGTCCTGTCCCCTGTCAGACAGGGAGAGCGTCCTGTCCCCTGTCAGACAGGGAGAGCGTCCTGTCCCCTGTCAGACAGGGAGAGCGTCCTGTCCCCTGTCAGACAGGGAGAGCGTCCTGTCCCCTGTCAGACAGGGAGAGCGTCCTGTCCCCTGTCAGACAGGGAGAGCGTCCTGTCCCCTGTCAGACAGGGAGAGCGTCCTGTCCCCTGTCAGACAGGGAGAGCGTCCTGTCCCCTGTCAGACAGGGAGAGCGTCCTGTCCCCTGTCAGACAGGGAGAGCGTCCTGTCCCCTGTCAGACAGGGAGAGCGTCCTGTCCCCTGTCAGACAGGGAGAGCGTCCTGTCCCCTGTCAGACAGGGAGAGCGTCCTGTCCCCTGTCAGACAGGGAGAGCGTCCTGTCCCCTGTCAGACAGGGAGAGCGTCCTGTCCCCTGTCACACAGGGAGAGCGTCCTGTCCCCTGTCACACAGGGAGAGCGTCCTGTCCCCTGTCACACAGGGAGAGCGTCCTGTCCCCTGTCACACAGGGAGAGCGTCCTGTCCCCTGTCAGACAGGGAGAGCGTCCTGTCCCCTGTCAGACAGGGAGAGCGTCCTGTCCCCTGTCAGACAGGGAGAGCGTCCTGTCCCCTGTCAGACAGGGAGAGCGTCCTGTCCCCTGTCACACAGGGAGAGCGTCCTGTCCCCTGTCAGACAGGGAGAGCGTCCTGTCCCCTGTCAGACAGGGAGAGCGTCCTGTCCCCTGTCAGACAGGGAGAGCGTCCTGTCCCCTGTCAGACAGGGAGAGCGTCCTGTCCCCTGTCAGACAGGGAGAGCGTCCTGTCCCCTGTCAGACAGGGAGAGCGTCCTGTCCCCTGTCAGACAGGGAGAGCGTCCTGTCCCCTGTCAGACAGGGAGAGCGTCCTGTCCCCTGTCAGACAGGGAGAGCGTCCTGTCCCCTGTCAGACAGGGAGAGCGTCCTGTCCCCTGTCAGACAGGGAGAGCGTCCTGTCCCCTGTCAGACAGGGAGAGCGTCCTGTCCCCTGTCAGACAGGGAGAGCGTCCTGTCCCCTGTCAGACAGGGAGAGCGTCCTGTCCCCTGTCAGACAGGGGAGAGCGTCCTGT